>NC_059102.1:236527873-237212516 GCF_020740685.1 Jaculus jaculus | reverse complement strand
GGGCCATGTCTCCAGTCCCAAGCACTCTGGCTTATTCATTGACAGTTTCCCTATGTGGCCTCAAACTCGAGATACTCCTGTCTTGGACTCCTAAGAGTGAGCTTACAGATATGTACAACCATGTCCACCTAGAAAGCTCTCCTATTTTATGAAGACATAATTATTACCTCTTATGGAAAGGCATTTGGAGACTATTCAAATTCTTAAACATTGATGGGTGTGGTGGTGCATGCCTTTAATCCCAGCAAGGAGGGAGGGAGTCAGAGGTAGGAGGATCCCAGTGAGTTTGAGGCCATCCTGAGGCCATCCTGAGACTTCATAGTAAATTCCAGGTTAGCCTGAGGTAGAGTGAGACCCTACCTCGAGGAAAAAAAAAAAAAAAAAAGGCTGAGATGGTTTAGTGGTTAAGGCAATTGCCTGTGAAACAAAAGGACCCAGGTTTGATTCTCCAAGTCCCACAAAAGCCAGATGTACATGATAGTACATATATCTGGAGTTTGTTTGTAGTGGCTAGAGGCCCTGGTGTGCCCAATCTCTCTCTCTCTCGCATTTCTAATAAATGAATAAAAAATTAAATCTAAAAAAAAAAAAAACTTGTTTAAAAAAAGTGGAATTTGAAAATTCTTAAAAAGGGGTGGAGGGATGGCTTAGCAGTTAAGGCATTTGTCTGCAAAGCCAAAGGACCCAGGTTCAATTCCCCAGGACCCACTTTAGCCAGATGCACAAGGGGGTGCACACATCTGGAGTTTGTCTGCAGTGGCTGGTGGCCCTGGTGTACCCATTCTCTCTCTCCCTTTCTCCCCTGCCCTTCTTTCTCTGTCAAATAAAAAATAAATAAATAAAATATTTTTTTAAAATTCTTAAAAGTTTTGCTTGGCCCCCCTCAAAATAACTGACTACTGCTCTCACAATGCATAAACTACAACCCCTTAGGGAATACTGGCAACCTTCCCCTGAGGAGCATCCCCAAGTGGAATGGGAGCAGGGATGAGGGAAAAGAGGGTATCAACACATGATGTATCCATATGAAACATTTTCTTAGTTATAATAATAAACATTTAAAACTGAAAAAAAAAGTTTTGTTCAAGTTTTGATTACAGTTGCTTTTTTTCCCACAAATTTCATGGTTTTATGGAGAATGAGCAAATACATGCTGTTGCAATCAAATTCATATTGCTGGCAGAAATCACCTGACCAAGATCAGCTTTTGGGAAAAAGGTTTATTTTTTGGCTTACAGACTTGAGGGGAAGCTCCATGATGGCAGGAGGAAAGGATGGCATGAGCAGAGGGTGGACATCACCCCTTGGCTAATATCAGGTGGACAACAGGAACAGGAGAATGTGCCAAACACTGGCAAGGGGACACTGGCTATAACACCCATAAACCTGCCCCACCAAAATGCACTCCCTCCAGGAGGCGTTAATTCCCAAATCTCCATCAGCTGGGAACCTAGCATTCAGAGCACCTAAGTTTATGGGGGACACCTGAATCAACCTACCACACATGCTAACTATGAAAATTAATTCCAGGTTATATGATTGAAAATATATATATATATTTTGAGGTAGGGTCTCGCTCTAGCCCAGGCTGACCTGGAATTCACTCTGTATTCTCAGGGTGGCCTCTAACTCATGGCGATCCTCCTACCTCTGCCTCCCAGTGCTGGGATTAAAGGCATGCGCCACCACACCCATCCTGAAAATAATTTTTAATTGAACAGTCCTATCTTAACAGAGTTTTGCTGAAAATCAATCAGTGTAGTCTTTCTGCCTAGATATTAAGAGGAATGGCCTTGCACAATTGAAGAAGTCTTCTATGGAAACAATGAAGGGCATTTTCTTAAAATATGAAATCTGAGGCTGGAGAGATGTCTTGATGGGTAAGAGAGCCAACTGTAAGCATGACAGCCTAAGAAGGCCTGAGTTCAATCAGTAGCACCCATGTAAAGAAAATGAAAACAAAGCCAGGTGTGGTGGCACACACCATTACTATCATCAGTTGGGAGGCAGAAGTAGGAAGAGCAGTGAGTTCAAGGCCAGCCTGAGACTACATGGTGAATTCCAGGTCACCCAGGGCTAGAAACCATACCTCAAAAAAAAAAAAAAAAGTTAAAATAAAAAGTAAGAGGGGCTCAGGAGATGGCTTAGTGGTTAAAGGTACTTCCCTGCAATGTTTGCAATGCCTTCAATGCCTGCTGGTCCTGGTTCAATTCCCCAATACTCTTGTAAAGCCCGAATCACAAAGTGATGCATGCATCCAGAATTCTGCTGGTATGCCTGTACCCTTTCCCTCACTCACCCTATCCTCACAAATAAATTTTAAAAATATTGAAAGAAAGAGGGAGGGAAGACTGAAGGGAAGGAAAACCTGGGTATGGTCACTCAGGCCTGTAACCTCTGACCTATGGGGGTGTGCAGCCAGGAGGCCTCTGGGGCTCACTGGTTGATCAGCCAGTCTGAAAAAAAAAATATGGCAGCTCCAGGTTCAACAAGAGACTCTGTCTCAAAGAAAATAGGGCAGAAGAGTGACTAGAGGAGGACACTATTCTTCTCTGGCCCTCACACACATAAGCACAGGCACGCACACCTACAAACATATCTGTGTACACTACATGCACACGCGCACACACACACACACCAAAAATAAAACAAAACATGAAATCCGTAGAAATATTTAGGTCTCATATAGGCATACATTTTATTGACATTTGATGAATATTCTACCTTCTGGACAGATTGGTTAAATAAAGATAAGCTCAAAATTGTATCAGGAAAAAATGTATGTCAAGGGCTTAGTGGTTACAGCACTTGCCTGAAAAGTCAAAGTACCCAGGTTTGATTCCCCAGGACTCACGTAAGCCAGATGCACAAAGTGGCACATGCAGCTGGAGTTCCTTTGCAGTGACTGGAGGCCCTCCTGTGCCCATTATCTCTCTCTCTATATATATACATATACATATACATATACATATACATATACATATACATATACATATACATATACATATACATATACATATACATATACATATATGTCTGTCTCTTAAAAAGTAAGTAGTTTTTTAAATGTATGTCAGGGGCTTGAGGTGAAGCTCAGTAGACAAATGCTTAGCATATTCCAGCTCCTGGGCTTGGTTCCAACATCACATACACACACAAAAGTATATGAAAGAGGGGCTGGAGAGATGGCTTAGCAGTTAAGGCATTTGCCTATGAAGCCTAAGGACCCAGGTTCTATTCCCCAGGTTCCATGTAAGCCAGATGCACATGGTGACACCTGCGTCTGGAGTTTGTTTGCAGCGGTTGGATGTCCTGGTACACCCCTTCTCACTCTCACTCTCTCTCTTTCCCTCTCCCTCTAATAAATAAATAAACATAAATCTTTTAAAAAAGTATATCAAAGAAGCTGAGAATGTCACCCAGTCAGGAGAGTGTGTGCCTAGCATGCATGAAACTCTGGGTTTAACCAGGCATGGTGTTTCATGCTGCCTTTAATCATAACACACAGGATGCTGAGGAAGGAGGATCACCATGATCTCAAGCCCAGCCTAGACTACAGAGCACTAGGTCAGCCTGGGCTAAAGAGAGACCCTGTCTCAAAAAGACTAAGGAAGACCCGGGCGTGGTGGCGCACGCCTTTAATCCCAGCACTCAGGAGGCAGAGGTAAGAGGATCACTGTGAGTTCGAGGCAACCCTGAGACTACATAGTGAATTCCAGGTCAGCCTGGGCTAGAGTGAAACCCTACCTCACAAAAACAAAAAAGAAATGAAAAAAGTCAAAGGAAGAGAAAGAGCGGACTTCTGGGTAAGATGGTGGCATACTAGCCACACCAAAGCAGCCTAGTAAGATGTGAAAACAGATTAAGCATGGTGGTACATGCCTTTAATCTCAACAGTAAGGAAATAAAACCAGGGAATCAACCACTGGGACCTCATGAAATTACAAAGCTTTTGTATAACATAAAAGCTTTTGTATAGCACTGTGAATAGAGCAAACAGGTAACCTATAGAATGGGAGAAAATCTTTGCCAGCTATACATCTGACAGAGAATTAATATCCAAAATATACAAAGAACTCAGAAAACTAAATAATAACAAATCAAACAATTTAGTTAAAAAATGGTCTATGGAACTAAATAGAGAGTTCTCAAAAGAAGAAATACAGAAGGCTTATAAATATCTTTAAAAAAATGTACCACATTCCTAGCCATCAGTGAAATGCAAATTGTAACTACTTTGAGATTCCATCTCACTCCTGTCAGAATGGCTAACATCATGAAAACAAATGACCATGAATGCTGGTGAGGAACCCTTCTATACTGTTGGTGGGAATGTAATCTTGTCCAGCCATGGTGGAACTCAGTGTGGAAGTTCCTGGGACAGCTAAAAATAGATTTACTATATGACCCAGCTATACCACTCCTAGGCATATATCCTGAGGACTCATCTCACTACTCTAGAGATACTTGCTCAACCATGTTTATTGCTGCTCTATTCACAATAGTTGGGAAAAGGAACCAACCTAGATGTCCCTCAATTGATGAGTGGATAATGAAGATGCGGCACATTTATGCAATGGCATCATTCCTACTCAGCAGAAAAGAAAAATGAAATTTTCAGGAAAATGAATGGATATGGAAAGGATTATACTAAGTGAGGTAACCCAGTCCCAGAAAGCCAAATGTCACATGTTCTCTCTCATATGTGGATACTAGCTCCAAATGATTGGATTTCTATGTGATTAGGAATAAAACTCAGTAGCAGAGACTAGTAAGCTAGAAAGGGTATATAAAGGGAATAGAAAGGGAGGGAGGAGGAACTTAATAGGATGGTATTGTATATAAGTAGAAGAACAGATTAATGGGGGTGAAAAAGCCTAAGTGAGGTCAGGGGAAGAGATTGAGTAAAGGGAAGGTAGAGGGAGGGCTAACCAAAATCTAAGAGGATATAAATAAGTCATATGGAAACCTACATTTTTGGACATTGGAACACACAGGAGCCATAGATTGTTACTACAAAATTTTCAGTACCAGGGATGGGGTACCTTCCAGTGAGTTGTTGGCCAGGGAGGTTTCTGATGCCCCAAAACATTATAGGCCATTACCGAGGCCCTTGGCTTCCCACCAGGAATAGATGGTAAGACTCTATTGCTGAAGACTCCACATACTTGGGCTGCAAAGCCACTGAGAAATCCTGCTGGAACTGAGTTGATAACCTCCTCCATGTAGACCAGCTGACAGAAAGCTAGAAGAAGCCATTCTACATGTAGTTCAATGGGAGAAAGAGATACTACCAGTGAAGATACTCAATAGTGGACACTACAAGCCTTATATTTGTCCAGCCAGGCCAAATGAGTAATAGTGGCATGTCTATCATGGTGGAAACCAACTGCCCTTCAATTGGACTGGAGGCCCGCTCCATGGGAGGCAATACATCCCTGATACTAAAAACTTTAAACAGGGGTAGTCATGAGCCCTAGGGATGTAACATCTGCCGATGTCTGGATAAATGTATATATTATGCTTATCAAACTGCCCAGTAAGCATTTCTCTTAATATTCATATCCTTATATTAATGCTACTCTCACTTTGGGTAGAGAATCTTCTCTTTTCAAATGGCAGTGACCTTGGGACGACTCAGAAGGTATCATAGAGCTGGAAAGAAGTGACTGGAGTACTGAGTAACATCTCGATCACACCTTCCAATGCTCAGGGTCTAATGAGGAAGAGGTGGCAGAAAGAATGTAAGAGCCAAAGGAAGGGTAGAACTCCTTACAACGTGCTCCCTCCAGACATAAAATGGCCTGGATATCCATGACCTCACAGTGCCTGACACTATCTACACAAGACCAGCATAAGAGGAGGAAAAGATGATGACATCAAAATAAAAGAGAGACTGATTGAGATGGGGAGGGGATATGATGGAGAATGGAATTTCAAAGGGGAAGGTGGGGGGAGGGAGGGTATTACCATGGGATATTTTTTATAATCATGAAAAATGTTAATAAAAATTGAGAAAAAAAATTAAATTTGTTTTTGTTTTTGTTTTGTTTTGAGGTAGGGTCTTACTCTAGCCCAGGCTGACCTGGAACTCACTATGTAATCTCAGGGTGGTCTTGAACTCACAGCGATCCACCTACTTCTGCCTCCCAAGTGCTGGCATTAAAGGCATGCGCCACGTTTTAAAAAGTAAAGGAAAGAAAGAAATCAATTGACTAGAAGAAAGCTTGACCCTATACCCTCTCCTCCCATTACAAGGCCAAATGACAAGCCTGTTGTGATGGTTACATATCAGATCTCCAGAGAGTGAACAGGAGGATTTTGAATCCAAGGCCAGTCTTGACCAAATATTGAGTTTGAGGTCAGCCAGACTGTCTCAAACAACAAACAAACAAAAACAAACAAACCCAAAAACCCAAAAGACCAAGTGACCAGATCAAAATCAGAGGATACTGGGTGACAAGGAAAATTCTCTAGCTTTAGTGCAACCACCAGTTAACTGAATGCATAACCAGAAATTCTTCTTGCCTGTGAAAATCAAAACACCTAGGCTGCTGCCTCACTTGTTCACAACATAACCCTGTTTACAAGCATCCTCCGAAGGCACTATAGTGTGCAGATGAAACTAGTGGTCTTCTATCTTGTGGGTGAATTCAAAGTAGGAAAAATAAACCAGCGGTTACAGTATCAGAAATGCAAAGTGCTAAATTAGAAAGAAAAAAAAAAATCTCACAGACTCTACTTGCTTGGCTTTGTGACCCCCTTTCCATGTACACCCACCAAGAGGGAAAGTGACCCAGGAGACTAGAACAGTGATAGATCCGCATACTGGAAAGGTGGGCTCTTTTGCAGCTGGAGAAACTCAGCCCAGCTAAGGCAGGAACATCATTCGAAAGTCCATTGGCTCATTCTTAAAAGTCCATCTCCACCTTAGCTCTAAAGTTCTGAAATTCCTTCATTTCCACTGAGGACATCCAGGACATTAAAAGGGACTATTTCAATTCAGGGACCCTCTTATCAGACCAGATAAGGGCAACAAACAGTAGTATCTGTGAGTCCACTGCTTCCACTGACACATCTACAGCAGATAAGAGACTGGGAAAGCTGAAGTTTGAAAGCATCTGCCAAGTGATCTGTGGATAATTTCAAATAGGAGACCTCCTGCTGCCTGACTCTTCAAAGACAAAACCTTTGAGAGAGTCTGGTTGAAAATATGCTGTCACAGGTATGGGTTAGAATCATGGTAGTCAAGGTAAGCCAGGAACCTCACCTAGCTTTGTTTCCTTACTAGTAAAACAGAGACAAAAGTATAATTTTTCACTATTAATATTTTGAATTATATATATAACTTAACACATGATTATATATATTATAATACATGATTATATATATATATATATAATACATGATTATATTTATAATATAATACATGATTATATATAGTATTATATAATTATATAATATATTATATATATATATATAAAATCATGTATTAAGTTATCAAAAATTATACCTGGGGATGGGTGTGGTGGTACATGCCTTTAATCCCAACACTTGGGAGGCAGAGTTCAAGGCCACCCTGAGACTACGTAGTGAATTACGGGGCAGGCTGAGCTTGAGTGAGAACCTACCTCAAAAAAAAAAAAAAAAAATTATACCTGGGGCCAGGGAAATGGTTCAGCAGTGAAAAGTGCTCATTGTGCAAGCCTGAGAAGTCCTGAGGCTGGGCCTGGCCACACACATCTGTAATCTCAATCTTGTGGTTGGTCGGGAGAGTGTGAGGGGATGGGACCCAAGAACCAATGGGGCTTGTAACCAAACAAAACCACAGTGAAAGCGGCAGCTGTGGGTTGAGTGAGAAACCCCATCTGAAGGAATCAGGTGGTTGAGTGAAAAAAGGACACGACGCTCTCCTGCAGCCTCCGCACACACTTGCACACATACACACACACACTACACACATCTCACATTGTACAGATACTACACACACCAAAAACAACCTATATCTAATGCTTTTTCTATAAACTAGCCTAGCCTCCAGCTTGTGTTCCTCCCAAATGCTGGGATTCACAGGCTCCTGTCACCACACCCAGCTGCACAACTAATTTCTATTTATCGTTTATTTTTTATTTTTAGTGTGTGTGTATGTATGGCGTGTGGGGGTGTGTGTAGATGCATGTGCAGAGAGCAGAGGATGCTGGGTGTCCTCCTCCTCTGTCTCTTTTCTACTTTAAACCTGGCGTGGTGGTGCACACCTATAATCCCAGCACTCGGAAGGCAGAGGTAGGAGAATTGCCTTGAGTTCGAGGCCACCCTGAGACTACATAGTGAATTCCAGGTCAGCCTGGGCTAGACTGAGACCCTACCTTGAAAGAACCAAAATCTTTTCCACTTTATTTCCTTGAGATTGGGTCTCTCACTGAACCTGGAATTTACGTTCTTTGCTTGTTTGTTTCAATGGCTGACCAGTGAGCCTCAGTAATCCTGTCTGGAGTTATACGTGTGTGTGGCCACACTGCGTTTTTCTATGAGGGTGCTGGGGATGGAACCCAGGTCTTCATGTTTGTCCTGCAAGCACTCTTACCTACTAAGCCATTGCCCCAACCACTCAGCTACTATCTTCAAGCAAGGTTAAGTAGTCTTCAGATGTGGTCAAGTTGGACAGTGTATCCTCAAGTTGCAGAGCACTATGAAATGTTGATATACTTTTATCAAATCATATGAATCCACAAAGTTTATTGTTGTTGGGCCTTCCTTTTTTTCTTCCTTCCTCCCTCCTTCTGAACTGGAGACATGGCTCAGAGGTTACAAGTGCTTGCTTACAGGCTGGAGAGATGGCTTAGCAGTCAAGTTGTTTGCCTGCAAAACCAAAGGACCTTGGTTCGATTCCCCAGGACCGATATAAGTCAGATGCACAAGGGGACACATGCATCTGGAGTTTGTTTGCAGTGGCTGCAGGCCCTGGCACACACCCATTCTCACTCTTCCTCTCTCTGCCTCTTTCTCTCTCAAATAAAATAAATAAATAAAAGTTTTTTTTAAGTGCTTGCTTACAAAGCTTGCTGACCCTAATTTTCCCCATTACCTACGTAAAGCCAGATATACCAATCGTCACATAAGTCTGGAGTTCTTTGCAGCAAGAGGCCCTGGCTCATCCATTTGCTCTCTCTCTGTCTCTCTCCCTTTGTCCTGAATTAAGATGCATGATGTCTATTTCTATATCTCTCTCTGTGAACTCTCACTGCTTCTGTCTCTTCCTACACATACCTCCCTCTGTCGTTCTCTCTCTTCCCAGTCACCTCCCCTGCTAACCCACTGAAGGACTCAGGAACCAGATGGATACCATGACAGGTTTCTGAACCCTCAGCAGGCCTAAGTTTCTGTTTCTCGGCAAGGTCTAAGTTTTTATTTTCTGGTAAGGGTGGGTTTAACAGTTATTGGAAACTGCTTACGCCATACATTCCTGTAGTCATAGATAAGTTTAATTCCCCTAGCCCCTGCTCGCCAACTTTGCCCACCAATATCCTAAGCCAATCAGAAGAATACAAGTGCAGTTACTGTTTAAATCAACCAATCATGTACCCATCCCCTTCTTCTTTGTTCAAATCCCTATAAAAACACTACTCTCTTGCTACTCCAGGCTCTTGTATGGATCCACTGAGTTGGTGAAGTCAAGAGTCTGAGCTTAAGCCCAAAATAAAGCTCCTTGCCTTTGCATACATGTTTGGGTCTCCTTGGTGGTCACTGGGGGTGCCTAGAACTGGGCATAACACCCACCACTGGTCCACTGGGTTCGTTGTCCATCCTGAACCACGAGTAGATCCGTGTGAGCCTCCCTACTCCTCCCTTCTTAACCACCCTGCAAATAGTAACAATAACGAATAATCTCTAGTAACCCACATACTGGTCTCAGAACCTCTTTATTCAAAACTTCTGGCCCTCCCTCCCTCCATTCTGAGGGAGAAATAGGAGCAAGGTAGTTTTTCTGGCTTGGCAGTCAGCTAGGGAAGGCCCAACGAGAAGGAACAAAAAGATGTCACCAGGACTGCCTGGGCAAAACTGAATTCAGCATCTGATCCAGCTTCAGCCCTCAGCGACAGTGCCCCCTACTTTCTCCCCAGTCTGGCATACCTATTATAAGCTATCTCAAAAAAAAATTAGCTCTCTCCTTTTCTCACCTAAGTCTAATGATAAAACCCATCCTAATCTACTATAAGAGAGATTTGCCATGCAGGCAAGGGGTCTTGTCCAATTCTCCTCCTAATACCTGAACCTCAGGGCCCCTGTTCTGGTAAAGCCTTCCTCCATCCCAGCCTGGCTGAGATGGTGGGGAGGAACATTTGTTCCTTCTCCTTTTGTTACTCTCTTCTAAGCTATGGGGCTTTACTAACTGACCTCTCAGCTTCTTTTTTCTAATGTGAAGGAGAAAGCCTTACACCCACCTGATCCACTACCCACGTGTGTGTGTGTTCCTCTACACCCTCATGCCTTGTTTCCTCTCTCTCTCTCTCTCTCTCTCTCTCTCTCTCTCTCTCTGTGTGTGTGTCTCTGTGTGTGTGTGTGTCTGTGTGTGTGTGTGTGTCTGTAAATCTTGTGGCATGGGCTCTCAAGTCCTGCCTTCCATGTGTGCAGATGCCAGGCTTACATGCTCATGTCCTGATTTTCATGGGTTTGTGTATGTGTTTGTGTGTATCCCTTTCCGTGTGTGTGTGTGTGTGTGTGTGTGTGTGTGTGTGTCTGGTCCAGCCTTTTCTGGGATGGGATACCAGTGTTCCAGAAATAAACCTCACAATTAATAATTTAACTCTATCAAAATCTGTTTACTCAATTCTTTTTTGTTTAATTTAATCTATTTATTTGCAATGAGAGAGAGAGAATGGACATGCCAGGGCCTCTAGCCACTGCAAACAAACTCCAGATGCATGTGCCTCTTGTGCACCTGGCTTACGTGGGACCTGGGGAATCGAACCTGGATCCTTTGACTTTGCAGGCAAATGCCTTAATCGTTTAGCCATCCCTCCAGCCCGTTTCCTCAATTCTGTGATAAAATGGACAAGGATCTGAAGGCTAGACTTCATAGGCCAGGGGAGACACCTCCTGTACTCCAAAATCCCAGTAACCCTCCCTTCCTTCCATTTTTCTGCTGTTTTGGTTTGGTGTTTGTTTGGGGGAACAGAGTCTTACTATATTTCCTGGGCTGCCTTAAACTCCTGGACGTTTGTGATCTTTCTGCCTCAACTTCCAAGTAGTGACAGAAACAGGCTACCATGCCTGAATAGAAGAAGGGTTTTTAGTAACACATATGACAACATTATTTAGTGTTTGTTTTTTTTTTTAGGTCGTATCCCAGGCTGACCTGGAACTCACTTATGTAGTCTCAGGGTGGCCTTGAATTTATGGCAATCCTGCTACCTCTGCCTCCTGAGTGCTGGAATTAAAAGCATGTGCCTCCACACCTGGCTTGCTTTTTTTTTTTTTTTTTTTTTTTTGAGGTAGGTAGGGTCTCACTCTAGCTCAGGCTGACCTGAAAACTCACTCTGTAGTTCTAGGCTGGCCTCAAACTCATGGACAACCTCCTATCTCTGTCTCCTGAGTGCTGGAATTAAAGACATGATGTACCACGCCTGGTGTCAATATCACTTGTAAGCAGAATAATATTAGAAATAAGATAATAATAAGCTGGGCGTGGTGGGGCACACACCTTTAATCCCAGCAGTTGGGAGGCAGAGGTAGGAGGATTGCTGTGAGTTCGAGGCCACCCTAAGACTACATAGTGAATTCCAGGTCAGCCTGGGCTAGAGTGAGACCCTACCTCAAAAAAAAAAAAAAAAAAAGAAAGAAAGAAATAAGAACAAATCTGTTCACCAAAATTTATGGGAAAAAATGCCTTTAAGATGTTAGTGAGGGCGTAGAGATGGCTCAATAGGCTTGATGCATAAGCCTGAGTACCTGAGCTGGATCTCTAGACCCCATGCAAAAAATAGAAGCTGGCAACTTCAAAGTGAAGACCACCCTGAAAGTTGTCCTCTGACCTCCACACGCACACTGTGGCATGCACAGGACGGCACTCCCACATGAACACACATCCTACATAAGTAAATAAATAAGTGTGCGTGCGCGTATGTGACTGCTGACTATGGGCACGCTCTATCACTGAGGTAATAATTCTAACTCAGCTCTTCTTATCTTATATTATGTATGGCTAGTGCTTAACCAGTGAGCCATCTCCCCAACCCGCTTCCTACAATATGTATAGCTGCTCGTTCATTTGACTTATACCTGAGGTTGGACCAAGTGACAACTGTAAACACAAGCAGTACTAGACAAGTGGAGGGGGAAAAGCTAATAACACCTTATACGAGATCTGACTAAGGAATCCAAAAATCTTCAAACTTTTGAAAGCCAAAAGGCTCTTCAAAAAGATTGTAGTTTTACATTTTTGGCAGAAGTCCAAGATGTAAAACAGAGAAAGTGAAGCCTCTGAGAGGAAAAAAAAGAACAAAGGATGAGCTGTCTTTCTTCATGCCCTGGGGTCCCCCACCCTACCCCAGCCCTGGCAGGCATACCTGGAGACTGCCTGGGCTTAAGTGGGCACATTTTGAGAACCCTGGTGTCCAGTCACCTCTATCTGCAAAAGAAGAAATCAAGTTCCTGAGGCTTAGGGATTTACCAAGGTTGTACATTCTTCCCCACTCCACCAGGATGGCTCAAACATTGATAATTTTTCCAAAACAACCTGTTGGCTAAATACATGAGACGACTTTGGCAGAGGGGTCAACTCCCTAAAAATTTACTTTCTCAAGCTATCAGTCTGACCACATATCTGCCGTTTGCCCACCTTTCTTTACCCTTCCTTCCTTCCTCCTTTCCTTCCTTCCTTCCTTCCTAAAATGCTTTAAGAAAACCACAGCACTGAAAAGAAAAAAGAGCTTCATTACAGCTATGGCACATGCATGGTATGGTTTGCGTGAACTTGCTGCAGCTACAGCTTTTTTATTTATTTATTTATTTATTTATTTATTTTGTTTTTTTTGAGGTAGAGTCTCACTCTAGCTCAGGCTTTCCTGAAATTCACTACATAGTCTCAGGGTGGCCTTGAACTCATGGCAGTCTTCCTACCACTGCCTCCCAAGTGCTGGGATTAACGGCATACGCCTCCATGCCCAGCTTTATGAATGTTTCTTCTTAGCTAACACTGATGGAGGTGATCTTTCTGTGTGAAAAGTGTACTAGCAAAGAACCTGTGCCAAGACCTAACTTGAAGAAGAAGATGTTCCTATCTGCTTAACTTTACAGCACTGCCTCCAATTATCCCTGGGGAGACAGTTGTATATCACTATCTGTTGTTGGTATTTATGATTTTGTACTTTTTTAAAGTTTTTTCGAGATAGGGTCTTGCTCTAGCCCAGACCGACCTGGAATTGACTATGTAGTCTCAGGGTGGCCTTGAACTCATAGCAGTAAGTCTTCTACCTCAGCCTCCCAAGTCCTGGCATTAAAGGCATGCCCCACCACGCCTGGCTATACTATGCTTCTTTGATTTCCATAAAATGTACACTTGAGCCGCTTTGATTCATTTCTCAAATACAAATCTTATGAAGGCAGAACTTCTGGTTCCTAGTGCAGAAGTCAGAACACAAAGTGACAGAAGGCTCCTCAGGCCCATGTGGGTGAAAGGTAGTGACATACGAAATGTGTGACACATGTGAACTGTAAGAAGACCACGTCAATGGGGATGGCTCAGCTGTTAAGGCATTCACCTGCAAAGCCAAATGACCCAGGTTCAATTCCCCAGTATCCACATAAAGTTAGATGCAGTAGGTGGCCTGAGTATCTGGGCTTCATTTGCAGTGGCTAGAGGTGCACCCATTCTCTCTATCTGCCTCTTTCTCTCTGTCAAATATATACGTTCCTATTCAGAACTGTTCTCATGACTATTGTTACCAAGATAGATTTTTTTTTTTTAATTTGGTTTTTCAAGTTAGGGTTTCACTCTAGCCCAGGCTGACCTAGAATTCACTAGGTAGTATCGGGGTGGCCTCGAACGCACAGTGATCCTCCTACCTTTGCCCCTTAAGTGCTGGGATTAAAGGCATGTATCACCACACCCAGGTACCAAGACAGATCTTACTTGTGAAATTTTGAACATCAGAGCATATAAGATTAGATTACCAACCACAGAGCAAATCAAAGGACAGTAGAATTCAGACAAGGATTGAGCCCTTCCTCAAAGGACTTGAAGTTTTGAAACTTCCTACACAGTCTCGCCCTCTGTCCCCACTCAAACTCATGCCTTTTGTATGCTAAGCAGACCTTCTGTCATGGATGTCAGGCATTCAGTTATCATAGGTAATATACTGGGTGCTTCCTACTAGAGACTGTGAGGAACCCTCAGTCACCCCTACATGGCCATTCCTCACCAAGGGCACAGTCTTATAGCAGAATCTTAGTCCCAGTCTCCAATAAGAGTTACAAACCAAGCCAGGTATGGTGGACACTGGTAATATTCCCAGCACTTGAGAGCTGAGGCAGACAGAAACACACACACACACACACACACACTCACACACATACCCCCAAAGATGCAAACTATCCTTGTATGAATGACATTTATATAAGATATTCATCATAGTGCTGTTAGTATCAAGTAAGATTTGAAAGCAGATCAAGTGTGGTGGTGTACTCAGAGGCAGAGGTAGGAGGATCACATGAGTTTGAGGGCACTGTGAGACTTTGTAGTGAATCCCAGGTCAGCCTGGGCAAGAGCGAGGTCCTACCTTAAAATAACAAACAAACAAACAAACAAACAAAAAAATTGAAAACATCTGCAAGTGTCTGTCTGTTGTAGTCAGCTTCACATCCCTGGGATGAACATCCAAACCAGGCACAGCTGAGGGGAGGGAGGGATTTACTGCAAGCTTACAGATCCAGGGGAAGTTCTATCAATGGTGGGAGAAGCTGCTACCGAGCATCCAAGCAGAGAGAAACACCCAGAGAAAAACAAAACCAGCAGGCACAAACCTGGCAGCAAAAGCAGGGATCTTAGCAGAGCTCAGACCTCTCTTCTTACCTTTTGGCTAGAATTCAGATCCTCCTCCAAAACACCTTAAGGCTGGACTCCAGAATCCCACCCCCAGAGACAGCTCCTCCAGTCAGGTGGCTGGAGACAAGCTTTAATAAAACACTTGGGTCTGTGGGGGACATACATTCAAACTACCACACTGCCTAAGGGAACTACTTAACTGAATTATGGACAGCTAATACAATGGAATACAATAAAATCATTAAATAAAATGAGAACACTCTTTATGAAATGAACCAGAATTGGTTACAAATAAGAAACCAAGTTGGGCTGGAGAGATAGATCAGCAGTTAAGTCATTTGCCTGCAAAGCTTAATGACCTGGGTTCAATTCCCCAATACCCACATAAAGCCAGATGCACAAAATGACGCATCCATCTGGAGTTCATTTGCAGTAGCTAGAGGGCCTGGTGTGCCCATTCCCTGTCTCTGTTCTCTCTGTATCTCTGTGTGCAAAGGAATAAACAAAATCTTTTTTTAGTAAAAACTTAAAAAAAAAAAAAAGAAATCAAGAACCAGGCATGGTGGAGCATGCATTTAATCCTAGCACTTGGGAGGCAGAGGTAGGAAATTAGGTCAAGGCCACCCTGAGACTACATAGTGAATTCCAGGTAGACCTGGGCTAAAACCCTACCTTGAGAAAAAAAAAAAGAAAAAAGAAAAAGAAACCAATTGTAGAATAATAGATAATGCTACTATGAGGGTGGGTGCAGTGAAGAAAAGGCAGATTTGGTGGGCCCTGCAGGCTACACAACTGACCAGCCAAGTAAGATGTGTTCACTGGTACAATGCTGTCATGACTGTTAGGAAAGTAACCAACTGCTCTCTGATTGGAATCAAGGCCTGCTCTAAGGGAAGGAATTCATGCCTGGTATGGAAACATAGTCTAAAACCTAAAACTGGGGAGGTCATAGGCACTAGGAAGCTAAATGATTGTATTGTGCCCATCAAATTACCCTCTAAATATTTATATTCAGGGCTGGAGAGATGGCTTAGCAGCCAAGGCACTTGCCTGTGAAGACTAGGGACCTAGGTTCAACTCCCTAGAGCCTACATAAGCCAGGTGCTCATGGTGGTTCATGCGTCTGGAGTTCATTTGCCATGGCTAAAGGCCCAGATGTGCCCAATTCTCTCTCCCCCACCTCTCTGTAATAATAAATAAAAATATTTATGTTCATCCTGATAGATTAGTGCTATTCTCAGCTTTGATCAGAGAAGTTTCTTTTTACAGTGGGTGGTGACTACTAGAAAGACCCAAAACTCTGACATCAAAGTGCTGAGAATAAGTGACTGTTGAATGTTCAGTACTAAGTGAGACATCTACACCTCTTCCAAGGCTTAGAGACATTACCAGAGAAAAGACAGAAAAAAATGTAAGATCCAGACGATGTGGAGGAGGGCTATAGAATGCTATTTTCTGGACAATGGCATGGCCATTGCATTAATGATCTCACAGTGACAGTTGTTACTCCAACAAGACTGGGACCAACAACGGTCCCTGATGGGCGGTGGGGGAGCACGTGAGTACCCCACCCCTCCCTGAGGAATTATTGGCAATTCATCTTTGCTGAAGGCGTAGGACACATTATCTTCAGTGGTGTTGATAAAGGTGATGGTTTGAATAGATGGCACCCAATATATTCAGTTTTTTATTTGTTTATAGTTTGCATTTGCAGCCACCTGGCTAGAGGCAGTGTCACTGGATGAATCTTAAGGTGTGGTGGTGGGTTTCAGATTTCAATCTAAAGATATGCAAAGTGTGCCTAGCTGGAGTTCCTAAAGTGTGCTATGTGGCTTTTGGCTTTTTGGCTTGTGATTCTCTCTCTCTCTGCTTGGTCCTATGAAAGCAGGCCAGCTTCTTCTGCCATTATGGAACTTCCCCTGAATCTGTAAGCTTCAATAAATCCCTTCCTCCATAACTGTGCTTGGTCTGAAGGTCCATCTCAGTGAACCTGAAGCTGTCTGCTACAGAGGGGGACACATCTTCAGTGGTGTTGATAAAGCATGGTAGCTCCAGGCATGATGGCACATGCTTTTAATCCCAGCACTTAAGAGGCAGAGGTAGGAAGACTGCTGTGAGTTTGAGGTCATCCTGGAGCTCCAGGTCAGCCTGGGTTACACTGAGGACCTTACCTCAAACATACACACAAAAGAATAGGAGCAAGGTAGCTTTTATATATACATGTATATATATATATATATATATGTATATATATATATATATACATACATACATACACATATACATACACATGTACACACACATCTATATGTATATGTATATATATACATGCACACATATATGTAGTCAGCAAGGACAGAGGCCCAAGAAGATGCCATCTTACCTGACCTGGCAGGACTAGAACCTGTGTTTGCCTCAGTCTCAACCAAGATGGCTGCAACAGCATCCAAGGACAACTTCCTGCCTCTTCAAATTTTCCCAGGCTTACCGTACCTATGGGCTTCTCCTTCCTGAATCAGGCTTTTGAGCCCACCATCCAATCAGGTCTCTCCCTTTCATACACCTGACTCTGATCATGAGGCTCATCCTAATTGGATGTTTACCCCATATAAAGAAACCTAAGCACATGTATAAATCTCTTTTGGGTCCTCGCAGCCTGGAGTGTTGTTGGCCTCTGGCCCTTTTGGCTGTTTCCCTATGTGAGGGGGGTACTCTTGGCCTCCTATCCCCATTCCTAGCCAAGATGGGATGTGTGTGTGGGGGAATCTTTTTTTTGTCTGGGGACTTTCCCTGCTTTTCTTGCTCACTCGCTTGCTTTCTCTTTCTCTCCCTGTATGTGTATGTCCAGACTTTTCCCTATGTGAGGGAGATTTTTTTTTTTTTTGTCTTCCCTCCCCTTTTCCAGCCAAGCTGGAAGAGGGAGAATTTATTTATTTATTCATTTATTTATTTGCAAGCAGAGAGAGATAAAAGATAAGAGAGACAGATAGAGAGATAATGGGCACTCCAGGGCCTCCAGCCACATGTGCCCCTTGTACATCTGGTTTAAGTGGGTCCTGGGGGATCAAACCTGGGTCTTTTGGGTTCGCAGGCAAACACCTTAACCACTAAGCCCAAGACTTTCCTTTGATTTGGACTTCCTTTTGGATCCTAACTTGCCTTCCTTTTGGATCCTAACCCTCCCCCAATAAACCTCATAATTAATAATTTACTCTTCTATCAGTCTGCATTTTCAGTTCTCTGAGAATTTAGACAAGGACCCAAGGTTGGGATCCACAAGCCTGGGGATCTCTTGGGTTATTATGGAATCAAATCCCACCCTCGTCTTCAAAACTGTCACATCAGTGTAGCCACTAGTAAGTTGCCCATGCTCTGTTAACTAGCTCTACCCATGCTCATGCAAGCAACCTAATTACATGCAATGGAACACACACACAACATCAAAGTACAAGCAGGAGTAGTTGGAAAGAAGAAAAAGTTGGGAGGACAAGAGATAGTAATGGAAGGTGATCAAAATGCACACATGTACAAAATTATTAATACATAAGATAATTTTTAAATTATTTCTTTATTTGAAAAACAGAATAAGTATGATAGGGCCTTTTGCAAGTGACAACAAACTTCAGATGCATAAGCCACTTTGTGCATCTGGCTTTATATGGGTACTAGGGGATCAAATTTGGACAGCCAGGCATTGCAACAAAGTGCCTTGAACCACTGAGCTATCTCCCCAGCCCCCCCCCCCCACAAAAAAAGTTAAAACAAAATAAGAAAAAGCAGGCAAAGAACACAAGGTTTCTTATATACATATGAAACTTCTTCAGAGGTTATAAAACTCCTGACTGGCTTTTTCTAAAAAGAGGCACTAGAGAGCTAGGGAAATGGCTTAGTGGTTAAGGCGTTTGCCTGTGAAGCGTAAGGACCACAGTTTGATTCCCCAGGTCTCACACAAGCCAGATGCATGATGGAGTGCAGTGTCTGGAGTTCATTTGCAGTGGCTACAGGCTGCCCATTCTCTCTTTTTGTCTATCTGCCCCCCTCTCTCTCAGATAAATAAGTAAATAAAAAATTTTTTTAAAAGAGGCACTAGACCGTGAGGACAGGCTTGAGATGCCTTATAATATACTTTTTTTTTTTTTTTTTTTTTGAGGTAGGGTCTTGCCCTAGCCCAGGCTGACCTGGAATTTACTATGTAGTCTCAAGCTGGCCTCCAACTCATAGTGGTCCTCCTACCTCTGCCTCCTGAGTGCTGGGATTAAAGGCATGTGCCATCATGCCCAGCTACCTTTAAATTGATACCTTAAAGAGCAAAGAACGTTGAGTGAGTAAGGTATGGTGATACTATAATCCCAGCACTCAGGAGACTAAGGCAGGAAGATTGAGAGTTTAGAACCTCTCAAAAAATCTAAGGACTGGGGATGTAGCTCAGCAATGGGGACTGTTGCAGTCCTGTTCACATTGCTGTTAGAAATCACCCAACCAAGAGCAGCTTCTGGGAAAAAGAGATTTATTTTGGCTTACAGGCTCGAGGGGAAGCTCCATGATGGCAGGAGAAAACAATGGCATGAGCAGAGGGTGGACATCACCCTCTGGCCAACAGAAGGTGGACCACAGCAACAGGAGGGTGTGCCAAACACTGGCATGGGGAAACTGGCTATAAAGCCCATAAGCCTGCACCCAACAATACACTCCCTCCAGGAGGCATTAATTCCCAAATATCCATCAGCTGGGAACCTAGCATTCAGAACACCTAAGTTTATGGGGGACACCTGAATCAAACCACCACATTCCGCCCCTGTCCCCCATAAACTGATATCCATACATGATGTAAAATACAATGCATTCATATCATTTTAAAAGTCCCCATAGTTTTTATCAATCCCAAAGATGTTCAAACATCCCCATAGTTCAAGATCTTTTAACTGAGCCATAATACCAAAAAATAACCTCAAAAAACCCATAATGGCACAGAATAAATTTTCACACTGCAATAGATGGCACTGGGCATAGCAAAGAAACATTCAACCAATACAAGATTTAAACAACCAGGACAAACATCAAACTCTGTAGCTTCAAGTCCAACAACTCTAGCCAGTGACAAATCTTCAAGTCCGATAATTCTAACCAGCAACAAGTCTCTGGCATTCCAATTCCGCCACTCCAGCTAGGCTACTCATAGTCCTGGGAAACTTCATCGGGACCAGCAGCTCCTCGACAGCCATCTCATGGTCCCGGCATCTCCACTGGGTCTCCACTGCAAGCCACGGTTCATCCTCATGGCCCCATGGGGTCTCCATGCAGGCAACCAGCAAACCTGCTTCACACTGCCCATGGCCATTTCCAAAACACAAGACCGTGTTACAAACTCAATGACCCTCTTTCCAGCATTTCTTATACTCCACGATACCAGGTAGGGTGCCAATTTGTTAATCCAGGGGGGAATAAAGCCAACTCTGAAGAACAGGACACTCCTTGAGCACTCAGGCCCCTTCAAAAGAGTCTACATTCTTCCTGTTGCCCCAGCGCAGGTCAGCTAGCCCAGTCTCAAAGGTTGTAATCTATCAGTTGCAGCTGAACGGGCAGCAGTTCACCCAAAGATTTTTCTTTCTGTGCCATATTCCTCTGCTCACACCAGTTCTTTTCTACGCAAAGCAACCTTGCACAACTTCTCAGGACACGGGCATAAGAGCAAGCTTCTCACACAAACTGCTAGCCCAGTCCAAGCACAGCTCTTTCTCACCCTCATGAGCCAAACCTCACAGTCCATAGTTCTGATTAGAATAGTCCATCAAGCTGCACTTACAGCACTGCAAGTTATCTCTTAGGCCAAGGTTTCAAATCCTCCCACAGTCCTCTTGAAAATCAGCTCCCAAAGACCAAAGTCACACAGTCAAGTGTCTAGCAGCAATCCCACTCCTCGGTACCACTTTACTGTTGCAGTCCGGTTCACATTGCTGTTAGAAATCACCAACCAAGAGCAGCTTCTGGGAAAAAGAGATCTATTTTGGCTTACAGGCTCGAGGGGAAGCTCCATGATGGCAGGGAAAACGATGGCATGAGCAGAGGGTGGACATCACTCCCTGGCCAACAGAAGGTGTACCACAGCAACAGGAGGGTGTGCCAAACACTGGCATGGGGAAACTGGCTATAAAGCCCATAAGCCCGCCCCCAACAATACACTCCCTCCAGGAGGCATTAATTCCCAAATATCCATCAGCTGGGAACCTAGCATTCAGAACACCTAAGTTTATGGGGGACACCTGAATCAAACCACCACAGGGACATTTGCCTAACATGCATAAGGCCCTTAGATCAACCCCCAGTGGTACAAAAAAAAAAAAAGGTATTAAATGAGATTTTAAAAATAAGGAAGTTCTTCTTAATCTAAGAGATACAGAGAAGGTTGTTCATTCAACTTTCTTGTGGATTTTAGTGTTAGCCAGGGATTGGGCTAACCCTATAACCCACAATTTAGAGGGTTGAGGCAGGAAGATCACTAGCTCCAGCCCTGGACACATGTGATACCTTGTTTCTAAATGGAAGGAAGGAAGGATGGATGGATGGATGGAATAAGAATCTTTCCTCTCAGAAGCCGGGTGTGGTGGTGCATGCCTTTAATTCCAGCTCTCAGGATGCAGCGGTAGGAGGATCACTGTGAGTTCAAGGCCACCCTGAGACTACAGAATTAATTCCAGGTCAGTCTGGACCAGAGTGAGACCCTACCTCGAAACCACCCCCCCACAAAAAAAAAAGAAGAAAAAAAAGAATCTTTCCTCTCAGGTGGTGGCTTTGGTGCTCTCACATAGAAGCTATTGAAGAAAGAGAAGGACTCAAGATAATCTAGTTGCTTACTTCAGAAAAATATTTATTTTGGTCTGAAAGTCAAGGGTAGGACAGTCCTTCTTAGTTGCCATCAAGAAATAGGCTTGGAGGCTGGAGGAATGGCTTAGCAATTAAGGCATTTGCCCACAAAGCTAAAGGACCCAGGTTTGATTCCCCAGGACCCACGTTAGTCAGCTGTACAAGGAGGCACATGTGTCTGGAGTTTGTTTGCAGTGGCTGGAGGCCCTGATGCACCCATTCTCTTTCTCTCTCCCCCCCCCCTTTCTCAAATAAATAAGTAAAGGTGTGTGCTGCCACATCCAGACAGTCCAATAAGCTCAATTATTAAAAGAAGAAGAAGAAGAAGAAGAAGAGGAGGAGGAGGAGGAGGAGGAGGAGGAGGAGGAGGAAGAAGAAGAAGAAGAAGAAGAAGAAGAAGAGGAAGAAGAAGAAGAAAAGAAGAAAAGAAATGGGCCCGGACTTCCGGTTGAGATGGCACTGTAGGAAACCATACCAAAGCAGGCTGGTAGAGAAAAAGCCCCCCCCCCAAAAAAAAAAAAACAGCAAAATACACTCGTCTACTAAAAAGTGAGGTGTATAAGAAATTATCAACTGCAGCAGAGAAGTAGGACAGATTCAGGTGGCTCCAGCAGCAGCGGAACCAGGTCTATATGGCCATAGCTGGAAGGCTAGGCCTGAACCGCAGGAAAAGAAATGGACTTGACTGGGTATGATGGTGCATGCCTTTAATCCCAGCACTCCAGAGGCCCAGAGAGGAGAACTGTGAATTTGAGCAACACCCTACTTTGAAACCACCCCCCCAAAAAAGAAAGAAAGGAAGGAAGGAAGGAAGGAAGGAAGGAAGGAAGGAAGGAAGGAAGGAAGGAAGGAAGGAAGGAAGGAAGGGGAGAAGAAATGGGCTTGTTAGTACTAGAAAAATTGCTCAGTGATTAAAGGTGGTTGCTTTCAAAGCCTGCCTACCCAGTACTCCAGTAAAGCAAGAGCCACAAAAATGGCACATGCATTTGGAGTTCATTTGCAGGAGTAAGAAGCCGTGGTGCACCCATTCTATCTCTCTCTCCATATATATACTTATGTAACCCCTCCACTGAACCCCTTCTTTTTAATTAATTAATTTTTAAAATGGGCTTGTCACATTGACAGTTTAGGTTCTAATGGTGTCATCAGAACCAGACTTCACCTCCTATAACTGAAAATGTTCAGTTCTTGGCACTGAAGAGAAAGAGGAGGGAAGGAAGGAAGGAAGGAAGGAAGGAAGGAAGGAAGGAAGGAAGGAAGGAAGGAAGGAAGGAAGGAAAGGATAAGGGGAGAGAGGGAGGAGAAAAGGGAGAGAAAAAAAAGGAAGGAAGAATATTAACATTCAAACTTTTATTGTAAATAGTAAGGAAAGGCATTAAATGTAGCCACAATTTAGATGTTGTTTTGGGTTTGATCCCCAGCACTTTTTTTTTTTTTTAAATATATATATAGGGTCTCATTCTAACCCAGGATGGCCTCAAACTCTGCTTCCAATGTGCTGGGATTAAAGGCATGTGCTACCACACCCAGCTTCCCAGCATTTTTAAAAATTAAAACTAAAATTTTTTATACTTTGAACTTGGGAAAAATTCTTTTGTCTGACCAGTGGGAAGATCAGCCTCTCGAGGACTCACCCCAAACCAGGAATTTCCACTGTTCAGATCTAGCAAGGACACTGAACAAGGAGGCGGCTTATGATTGAGGAATGCTGATAAAACAGGAGGGTACAGAGAAGCAAGGCAGCAAGTGAGTTCCTCATCCTGATTCTATTTAATCCCTGGTCATAGTATCTTACTATATTTTTATTGATTGTTTGATTGGTTTTTCAAGGTAGAGTCTTCCTCTAGCCCAAACTGACCTGGAATTCACTATGTAGTCTCAGCCTTCCAAGTGCTGGGATTAAAGGCATGCACCACATCTAGCCATTACATCTTTTTTTTTTTTTTTTAAGCCTGCATTAGCATCTTTTGCAAACTGGAATCATAATAGCTGCCTCCAGGTTTTCCTGGATTCTTGCAATGACCAAAAGATAGCAAGAATACAAAAACAAACAATCAGGGCTGGAGAGATGGCTCAGCTGTTAAGGCATTTGCCTGCAAAGCCAAAGGACCCAGGCTTGATTCCCCAGTACCCACATAAACCAGATGCACCAGGGGGCATATGCATCTGGAGTTCATTTACAGTGGCTAGAGACCCTGGCATGCCCATTCTCTCTCTCTCTCTCTCTCTCTCTCCCTCCCTCCCTCTCTCTCTCTCTCTCTCTCTCTCTCTGCTTACAAATTAATTAATTAATTAAATAAATGTTTAAAAACAAACAAACTTCACAACCAGCTACACAGACAAGCTGTGCCTACTTGTGTAATAGTGGCATGACTCTATTTGGGTAACTAAACACTCTCTGATTGCATTTGAGTTCAGCTCCACAGGAAGGAATTCATGCCTGCTACTGGAAACCTACTCATCAGGCTCATGGGCTGCAAGGGAGAAGCAACTACTGTTGTTTGACTAAATAGATATGTTGTGCCCATCAAATTGCCCTCTAAATACTTAACTTTATGCCCCTAGAATAGTATTGCTCTCACTCAAGAATCTTCTCTTTTCAGGTGGTGGTAACTACTGGGCAGTCTCAAAACTCATCAAAGTGCTGATAAGAAGTGACAGTCAAGGGTTCAGCACTAAATAATGTATCTCTATTATACCAGCCAAGGCTCAGGGCACAATACAGTAGAGGCGATGTAAAAACGTAGGAACCAAAAAAAGAATGTAGCAACCAGAAGATGGAGACCATTGCATTCATGACCTCACAGCAGCTGTTATGACCTGCACAACATTTGACCCATCAACATGTCATGGATAATAAAGGGTGAAAAAACATCAAAGTAAAAGAGGGACTAGTTGGAAAGAAGGGGTTCACTGAAAGGAATATCAATAAAAATATTTAAGGGGCAGGGGAGATGGGTCAGTGGGTAAAGGTACTTGCTTTCAAAGTCTGTCAGCCTAGGTTCAATTCCCTAGTGCTCACATAAAGCCAGATGCAGAGTGACACATGTGTGGTACAAGTGCATCCATTCACATACAACTTACATATACACATGCAAATAAAAATTTCAAAGATTTAAAAAAAACTTTTTTTGAGGTGGGGGTCTCACTCAAGCCCAGGCTAACCTGGAACTTACTCTGTAGTCCCAGGCTAGCCTCCAGCTCATGGCAATCCTTCTACCTCTTCCTCCACTAGTACTAGGATTAAAGGTGTGTGCCACTATACCTGGCTCTTCAAAGTTTTTTGAAAGTACTTTTAAATGATAAAGCACTAGACAAGGTTAGGCTAATGGACACAAGGAAAAATACCTTTTGATAATTGTTTTTATTCACAAGAAGAAATATAATCTTTATGATCAAATGGATCAGAAT
This sequence comes from Jaculus jaculus, assembly GCF_020740685.1. Lineage (NCBI taxonomy): Eukaryota > Metazoa > Chordata > Mammalia > Rodentia > Dipodidae > Jaculus > Jaculus jaculus. The sequence continues at coordinate 237,187,201 of NC_059102.1, read as the reverse complement.
TTTCTAGATCTACCTCTGCTGAATAATTTATAGAAAGTTCCCCAGCCCTGCTGAGCCTTAGTTTCCTGACTTCAAAATAGGTTAATACTACCTACTGAAGAAGATGCTGTGAGAATTCAGTACATCACGTGCTGTGTACACAAAGCACTCACAAGCGGATGCTCCCCTGCTGAGCCTTGGATCATCATGGTCATGAGAACACTTCAGTGACTGACTCCTTCACCACACTTTATACTACCTGCTCAATGTTTAGGTAAGCACTCCACCACTGAACTACATATGTACCAATCTTCACCTCACAGCCCTTAGATTTTTGAGACAGAATCTCACTATGTAGCTCAGGCTGATCTTGAACTCACTATGTAGCCCAAACTGGTCCCAAATTTGTGATCCTCCTGCCTTAGTCTCTGAGTGCTGGGTTACAGGTATGTATGCTCAATGCTCATGGAAAATAAGTGATCTGGGCTGGAGATGTAGCTCAGTAGTAGGGCTTGCTTGGCATATATGAAGCTCCTAGTCCTATATCTAGCACTGCATACATTGGGTGCATATCTACAATCCCAGAACTTGGAAGTGGAGGCAGGAAGATCAGATGTTCAAGGTCTTCCTTAGCTACATGTAGTTCAAACCTGGCCGGCCTGAGCTACATAAAACCCTGTCTCAAAAACAATAGCAGCATCAGCAACAACAACAAATGTGTGATCATACACTCAGGGGGCTGAGGAAAAAGGATCAGAAGGTCAAGACTAACCTGGACTTAAATACTGAGATAGTATCTCATTCAAACAATCAAAAAATTGCTTTAAAAAATAAAGCCAGGGCTGAGGAGATGGCTTAGCAGTTAAGGTATTTGCCTGCAAAGCCAAAGGATCCCAGTTCGATTCTCCAGGACCCATGTAAGCCAGATACACAAGGGGTACACATGTCTGGAGTTCGTTTGCAGTGGCTGGAGGACTTGGCACACCCATTCTCTCTCTCTCTGCATCTTTCTCTCTTAAATAAATAAATAAAATATAAAAATAAAATAAAATAAAGCCAAGCCAGGCATGATGGGGCACACCTTTAATCCCAGCCCTGAGAAGGCAGAGGTAGGAGGATCACTGTGAGTTCAAGACTAGCCTAATAATACACAGTGAATTCCAGGTCATCTCTGGGATAGAGTGAGACCCTACCTCAATCAATCAATCAATCAATCAATAAATAAATAAATAAATAAAACCAGTGTTGGGGAGATGGCTCAGTGGTTAAAATGCACTTGCCTGCAACGTCTGCTAGCCCAAGTTCAATTCCCCAGCACCCATAAAGCCAGCCACCAAATGGTACATGAATCTGCTATTTGCAGCAGCAAGAGACTCTGGTACACACACACACACAGTAAATAAATAATTTAAATGAAAAAATAAAACCTATTGGTTAGAAAACATATTTTAAGGAGCATAGAGTACATGATTAAGATTAAGAATTAAGACAAGGAACTCAAGCCTGGTACGGTGGCACATGCCTGTAATCCCAGGAGTTGGGAAGCTAAGGCAGGAAGATACATAGTGAGTTCATGGCCAGCCTGGACTACACAGTAAGATCATGTCTCAAAAAAAAAAATAATAATAAATCTGAATAAAGTTCTGGGGAGAAGGCTGTGGATAAAGTGTTTGCTATGCAACTCTGAAAACCTGAGTCCTAATCCTCAGACTCCAGGTAAAAGCCAGAAGCTATGCCTATGGCAAGAAAGGAGAATTTCCTGGAAGCTCACAGAGTGGTAAGCAACAATGAAGACCTGCCTCGAATGAGGTGGAACAGAAGACTCACCCTAAAGTTGTCCTCTGACCTCCACATGTGCATTTCTGCCCTCCTACACTTCACAACACCAAATACATAAAAATTAAGAAAATAATTAGTAGTAGCATTATTATTAGGGTACTCAGGAATGAAAGTACAATGGTGAACAAAGCTGTTTTGATCCCTGCTGCCCACATGAAACTTAAGAAAGAGGCTCTCTAATCACCTACTACATGTCCTAACTGCCTTTAGAGAAATTAAGGCCCACGTAAGTTAATAGAAGGATCAGGAAAGTAGCTCAGTGGTAGAGTGCTTGCCTAGCATGGAGCAGCTATAGGTTTGATACCTAGTACCCTCCAAAGTGAAATTGCATGATTCCAACACAGACCACTACATACAGCATTAGTGAAGACCAGCCTAGGACTAGCGACAGTTCAATATTATAAACCACTGTTTCTCTAATAGGCTGTGAAAGTAGCATCATTCAGATCCAAACCTTCTGGACGCTTCAGGGCCCTGGAGCACCAGAGTAGATTCCAGAAGTTCATTGGAACTGGCCCAATCATTCCCTACATTCTTGAACTCCACCCTCCTTCAGCCTCCCATTCTTTATGATGTTGTCCTGGCTTGGCCTGCAGTGTGGAACTTTCTGCAAATATCAGGTTGGGTAGTCTGGATGGAGACTGTATGAAAATGTCACATTGCCTACATCACTTCTACTTCCATTGATGCTGAGGAGTCTTAAGGTTGGGTGTCTTGGTAGCTTGTGAAGTGTAGGCTACACTCGGCACTCTCTTTAGGAAAGGAATATGTAATTATAAATTAAGTTAGTGCTGGGAGCTTGGCAAGGTAGAACATGCCTGTAATCCCAGTATCTGGAAGCTGAGGCAGGAGGAATGCCACAACCATGGTACTATAGTGAGTACCAAGCCAGCAAGAACTACAGACAAGACTGTGTTTCAAAAAAAGGTGTGTGGGGGGGGTGGCTTTGCAGGCAAACACCTTAGCCTTTCTCCAGCCCTAAGGACCCAGGTTCAATTCCCCAGTATCCACATAAAGCCAGATCCACAAGGTGGTGCAAGTGTCTGGAGTTCCTTTGCAGTGGCTAGAGGCCCTGGTGCGCCCATTTTTTCTCTATCTGCCTTCCTTTCTCTCTTAAATAAGTAAATAAGATATTTTTTAAAACAAGTAGGGGCTGGGGAGATGGCTCAGCAGTTAACAGTGCTTTCTTACAGGCCTGCTGGTTAAATTTCCCACCACCCATGTACAAAGCCTGTCATGATGCCAGCAGCTATAATCGCTGTGCACCTAAGACAATGGGAAGTGCAGCTAGCAAATCTGGAAGCTGCCAAGTAGCAACAAAAAGATACTCTAGAGGCTGGAGAGGTGGCTCAGAGGTTAAGGCACTTGCCTGCAAATCCTAATGACGTGGGTTCAACTCCTCAGTACCCATGTAAAGCCAGATGCACAAAGTGGTGCATCAATCTAGAGTTCATTTGCAAGAGTTAGAGGCCCTGTTGCACCCATTCTCTCCTTCTCTCCCTCTCTCTCTGCTTGCAAATAAATAACTTTTTTAAAGTGATACTCCAAGGCTGGAGGGATGGCTTAGTGGTTAAGGTGTTTGCCTGCAAAGCCAAAGGACCCAGGTTCGATTCCCCAGGAACCACGTTAGCTAGATGCAGTAGGGATGCACGCTTCTGGAGTTTGTTTGCAGTGGCTGGAGGCCCTGGCGTGCCCATTGTCTCTCTCCCTTGCTCTTTCCCCCTCTTTCTCTGTCAAATAAATAAAAATAAAATAAAGTGATGTTACCTTTAAAAAACAAAAATGTGATACTCTAGCCAGGCATGATGGCACATATTTTTCTTCCCAGTACTAGGGAGGCACTGGTAAGAGAACTGCCACCCTGAGAGTATATACTGAATTCCAGGTCAACCTGGGCTAGAGTAAGACCTTACCTTGAAAAAAACAAAACAAAACAAAACAAACAAACAAACAAAGACAGTCTGTCTGTAGAAGGTGAAACAAGAGGAGAAATACCCTGATTTGTCTTCTGACCTCCACATGCATGCTGTGGCATGGATGCCAAGGCATAGGCGAGCTCATATACACACATCATACACACACAGATACATATACATATAAATAATAAACAAAGTAAGTCAGGAATGGCAACACATGTCTGTAACCCCAGTGCTGTGGCTGGAGAGATGGATTCACAAGGATCACTGGGGCTTACTGGTCAACCAATCTAACTGAAAAACTGGGAAGTTCAAGTGCAGTGAGAGACTCTGAGAAATAAGGCAGAAGTGACAGGGGAAGCCAGGTGATGCTATCCTCTGACTTCTACATGCATGTGTGCATATTAGGCACACATCTGCACACACATGTGTACACACACACCAAACAAACAAAGCAAAAACAACAATTTAAACCTGGGTTTGGTGGTGCACACATTTAATCCCAGCACTGGTGAGGCGAAGGTAGGAAGATTGCCATGAATTCAAGACTACCCTGAGACTACTACATAGTGAATCCAAGTCAGTCTGGGCTATAGCCAGACCCTACCTCAAAAAGACAAACAAAATCCCCAACAACTTGCTTTCTAGCCAATGATGGAAACTCTTGATCTTCCTGTCTGCCCTCACCCTTCCCCCTAGTGCAGGGATTACAAACAGGTACCACCACACTGGGGGTTGAGGCTACTCTTTTCTATTTATGGGAGTAAACACACCCTGAAGTAGCCTCCTCTATGATGGGTACAGTAAACAAGAAAAGTAAACCTAAGAGATTGAGTAAAGGAAAGAGGAGGGCTAATCAAAATCTTAGAGAAGGGGCTGGAGAGATGGCTTAGTGGTTAAGCACTTGCCTGTGAAGCCTAAGGACCCCGGTTCGAGGCTTGGTTCCCCAGGTCCCACGTTAGCCAGATGCACAAGGGGGCGCACGCGTCTGGAGTTCGTTTGCAGAGGCTGGAAGCCCTGGCGCGCCCATTCTCTCTCTCTCCCTCTATCTGTCTTTCTCTCTATGTCTGTTGCTCTCAAATAAATAAATAAAAAATGAACAAAAAATATTTAAAAAAAAAAAGAAAATCTTAGAGAATATGAATAAGTCATGAAACCTACTTTTTTGCACAATGGAACACCCACAAGCCATAGATTGTTACTAGAAAAATTTCAGGGCCAGGGATGGGATACCTTCCAGTGAGTTGTTGGCCAGGAAGATCCCCAATGCTTCCCAAAATATTGCAGGCATTGTCAAGGCTCTTGGTTTCCCAACAGGAATCGATGTTAAGACCCTATTGCTGAGGTCTCCGCATACTTGGGCTGCAAGGTCACTGAGAAATCCTGCTGAGCTGAAAACCTCCATGTAGACCAGCTGAAAAAAGCCAGAAAAAGCTACACTGCATGCAGTTCAATGGGAGAGAAATCACCAGTGGAGATACTCAACAGTGGACACTGCAAGGCTTATATTTGGCCAGCCAGGCCAAATGAGCCAATGGGTACAATAGTGGCATGTCTGTTAGGGGGGAAACCAGCAGCATTCCAATTGGACTAGAGGTCCATTCCACAGGAGGGAATACATGCTTATGCTGAAAACCTACAACAGGGGTAGTCATGAGCTCTATGGCTGTAATGTCTGCTGTTATCTGGCTAAATGTATATACTATGCTCACCAAACTGCCCGGTAAGCACTTCTCTTAATGTTCATTCATACCCATATATTAATGCTACTCTCACTTTTGGTTACAGAAGCTTCTCTTTTCAGATGGTGGTGATCTTGGGATGACTCAGAAGGCACTATAGTGCCAGGAAGAAGTGACAGAGGAGTGCTCATCACTGAAATATCTCTATCACATCTTCCAAGGTTCAGGGTCCATTGCAAAAGAGGTGGCGGAAAGAATGTAAGAGCCAAAGGAAGAGTAGGATTCCTTACAACGTGCTCCTCCAAACACAAAATGGACTAGATAGCCATGACCTCACAGTGCCTGACACTACCTACCTAAGACCATCATAAAGGAGGAAAAGATCATGACATCAGAATAAAAAGAGACTCATTGTGAGGGGGAGGGGCTACAATGTAGAGTGGAATTTCAAAGGGGAAAGTGGGGGAGGGAGGGTATTACCATAGGATATTGTCTATAATTATGGAAGTAGTTAATAAAAATGTATATTAAAAAAATAGGGCTGGAGAGATGACTTTGCAGTTAAGGCACTTGCCTGTGAAGCTAAGGACGTAGGTCTGCTCCTCCAGAAACCAAATAAGCCAAAAGCATATGATGGCTCATGTATCTGGATATAAATAACATAAAATATTAAAAAAAAAAAAAGAAAAGTAAACCTCTCAGATAGGAGAAATTGTCCTCTAAGAAAACACTGCTATACAGCTATGCTTCGAGGAGTTCACGCATGCCAGCACAAGCCTTCAACCACAGAGCTATATTCTATCCTCAGCCCTTTGCTGATATTTTGCTTTGTTTTATGTATTTATGTTTGGGTTTTTGTTTTTTTTTTTTTTGAAACAAGGCCTCTGATAGCCAAGGCTGGCCTCAAATTTTTTATACAAGTGAGAATAACCCTGAACTCCTGATTGTCTTGACTATACCTCCCAAGAACTGGGATTACAGCTGTGTACCACCATGAACAGCTCTCAGCTTCTTTTTTAAAAAAATTATTTTTAAAAGAATAATTTTATTTATTTATACAGTTGCAAGTAGAGACAGACACATGTACTGCTTTGTGTATCTGGCTTTATGTGGGTACTGGAGACTCAAACCCAGGCCTTCAGGCTTTGCAAGCAAGCACCTTTAACCATTGAGCCATCTTTCCAGCCCTCCCCCCTTCTTTTAACATGGTACTTTGAGAACAGATCTTGCACTAAATTGCCCAGGCTGGCTTTGAACTTGTGATCTTACTTCTCGGTTTCCTCGGTGACTGTGCACCACCAGGCCTGGTTCAGGTATATGTATCATATAAAACGAATATACATTCTGCACATCACCTGATTTAATGTGGATACCATGCAATATACTTTGCAAGGTCACAGGCTACTACTGTTAAGGGGAGATTCTGAAGAAAGGCTCTAAATTCAGCTCCCTTTCCAATTCAAAAAAAAAGGGGGGGACTTTGATCTTTGACTAGCAGTCACCTTCTACAGGCTAGATGGCCCAGGAATGAAGCTTAGAGTTTGCCTCTGAACACTTCTCTTTGAATTCCTTTGCCCACAGCACTCCCATCACCCTCCCATTCAGAGGACATAAAGACTGTACAGGACTGCACAAAGGACCCACACACAAGATAAGTAGAGGCCATTTTGTGGTAATTTAGGGATGGGAACGTGTTTCTTGTGTGTGGGGGTGAAAGGGGGCCAATTTTCTTAGGTTGATTCTTCAGGTGAGTCATCTGGGTTTATCCCATGACTTGCATGATGGCTCTCACCTCTCCCCTCCTGGTGGGCAGAGGGAATCATTCATGCAGCCACCATGGCATCTGTCATTTATCGCTTCACCCCCTACAGCCTGCTCTGGCAGGGCCTGGCCTGGAGCTGGCAGAGGCCACAGGAGGAGGAGGAGGAGGGGATGGTGGAAGCCTGTAGCGGCCAGTGGCTGTCGGTTTTCCCAGCTGACTCAACTCCCCACCCCCTCCTCGGGCCACCCGCCCGCCCGCACGCAGCCTCCAGCCTCTTTTAACTTTCCATTTCCAGGCCTCTCGGGCTGCAGGCTCCCGAGGTTGGGAGGGCCCTCTCGCTGCCCCAGGCGCCTGTCTGCAGCCGGGGCTGCCAGGGCACCCTGCCCGCTGCCTGGCGGGCCTTTGCCGAGGCCAATTACACTCTGCTGTCACGGAGAGTTCGGAATATAGGTCAAGGTGCTCTCGGAAGGGCCCCCGGGGAGGATCACCTGACCGGGAGGTGTGTGACTCAGCGGGAAGGGTTGGGAGGGAGGCGGGCAGGGGTGGAGCAGCAACCTCCAGGCTGGTGGGGCCTGCAGGAGGAGGAGAGAGAGGAGGAGGAGGAGGAGGAGGTCCAGTGGCCTGTCAGGCTGATGGTGACCTGAAGGAGGAAGAAGCTGCTGGACACAGAAGGAAAGATGACCTGGGGTGACCCTCTGTGAGGTGGCGTCCAAATGCGCTCCAGCGCCTCCCAGTTCATTGAAAACCACTCCCAGCTCCCGCCGTCCCTGTGGCCGTGAACACCTCATTAGCCACCTCGTTGCTGAAGTGAGAAACCAAATTAACAAACTGCTCATCCCTTCACATTCCCATCTCCCCAGACCCTACGTATCACCCAAAGGCAGCCACCCTGACCAAAGGCAATAACCCCCCCCCACCACCCGGATGCGTACGCCCCCTCCCCACTCCAGGCAGTGTGAAAATTTACTAACCCATTTGATTATAGGTGTCCACAGGGCAGGAGCCTTCTTTCCGGGGTGAGGGAGTTGCTGCTGCATGCACTTAGCTGGACCCACGCAGCAGCTGCTCGGTCCCAGCCTCACTTCCTCTGGCTCCAGCTGCTGGTTCCTCCCAGCCAAGGAGGGAGTTTCCTCATTCTCCGGGCTCTTTGCTAAGCCGAGCAGGCCACCCCCCCCCCCCCCCCAGCAGCTCACCACCCTGTGCGGGGAGCGCTGCCGGGACTCCCTGGTTCCATGAGTCAGAGCCAGGCTGGAGACAGACAGCAGGCTTCCTTTATTGAATCAGCCTCCTGCCCTGCACACCACAGAAGGAAGCTATAATTACTTGTTTGGCCCGGCTCTGAGAACTGAGCCACAGACGCTTGACTGGGAGGGACCCGTTCCTGATTTCTGCTTCTATCTGGTGCACCCCAGTTTGGAAATAAGCATAACAGCCAGGGGTTAAGGGCCGGTTACACAAATATCAGATGTTTTGCATATGTAATGAGGTACCCTGGGCCTGGATAGCAATGGAGACTGCTAGAAAGAAATGGCTATAGCCAAGCTGCCTGGAGTTGTTTATTTATTTTTTTTCTTTTTTCTTTTTTTTCTTGTTGTTTTGTTTAGAATGCCTCCTGCTTCGCTGACAGGGTCAATACTTGAAGAGGCAGGCTGCTCACTGTGGCTTTATAGGAGATAAAGGGAATAGCCACAAAACAGTGTTTTGAGTCTCCAGGTTAGGACAGATTAATCTTTCAGGCATGATAGACACAAAATCTCAGGCCTCTCAGCTTCTTTATTTTTATTTTTATTTATTTATTTGAGAGAGAGAGAGAGAGAGAGAATAGCTGTGCCAGGGCCTCCAGCCACTGTAAACAAACTCCAGACTCATGCACCACTTTGTGCATCTGGCTTACATGGCTTCTGGGAAATCTAACCTTGGTCCTTTGGCTTTGCAGCCAAGCGCCCTAACCGCTAAGCATCCAGGCCTTTCATTTATTTATTTACGAGCAAGAGAGGTGGGGGGGAGAAACTTTTTTATTTTTATTTACTCCCAGCTTCTTGACCAGCCTTAGGTAACCGTTTGAAACCTGAAAAAAATAGTTGGCTACAAAATAAAAGCACAAAATTGAACTAATATACTCTTCATTCACTGTTCAATTTCCTTTACATTGATTCACTCATTGATTCATTCATTCACTCAAGCATTCCACTTGTTTCATAACTTTTGGGTTTTTTTTTTGCTTTGTTTACATTTCTTTTGATTTAGGTCTTGCTCTGACCCAGGCTGACCTGGAACTGACTCTGTTGCCCCAAGCTGGCCTCTAACTCTCAGTGATCTTCCTACCTCAGCTTCCCTTTTATGAGCTGCTTCTATGCCAGGTATGGTTATAGGCATCAGGGATATCTAAGCACTAAATCATTAAGATTCAGACAGCGCTTCACAGGCAGATATTCCTGCCCTTGTGGGTCAGTAATAGGTGGGTAGATGAGATGGTATGTAAGTGCAATTAATAACAGGAAAAAAAACAGACTATGGCTAGAGGATTTGTTAGAGGGGGGATTCATAAACATCCCATGATATTTGAGAATAAGCTAGCTACAGGTTAGATCTCTCTTACACCATTTTCAAGTCTGCATGAGGATTGCTGAGAAGTTATAACTAATCATGAATAAAATGAGTACAGGGTAAAATTGGAAAAATTCTCTTAGCTTTATTTATAGGAAAATTATGGGTGCATTTTAAACATGTTTAACAAGAGATTAGAAAGTAAAAGTGGCATGGGATTTGACCCTGCATCTGGTTATAGGCAGATATTTTATTTAAGAATTTATTGGGCACTTCTAATAACAGTGGTTAAGAACTTCTGTGTCAGATGCTACAAATAGAATCCTGGCTGTATCATTGACAACTTTTGTGATTCTGGGAAAGATACTTAGCTTCAGTTCCCCATCTACAAAATGGGGGTAATATGGAACCTACTTTGCAGGGTTTATGGAATGGTTTAATAAGATAATAAAAATGAAGGTGTTATTTAACATAGCATCTGGCATTTAATAAACACTTGATAAATGTTATCTATAATTATTGTGGTATTGTTGATTTTATTATGGTGATAATGATGAGGTACTAGGCACTGTGGTAGGTACTGGAGAATCAGGGTTGAATAAGAAAGCGACCCAGTGCCAACTAGGAAAAACTTTGTAAGCATGCCTTGCTGCATTAAGTCATCACAGTCCCCTTACAGGGCATGAAGTTTATACCGACTGTCAATTTGACAGGACCTAGAATCACGTGAGGCATTTTACAGGTCAGGTTAGCTCCTGGGCATGTCTGTGTGGGATGATCCTGTTTAAGTTAATTAGGTGGAAAAGATCCACCTTAACTCTGGGCAGCACCTTTCCGTGGGCTGGGGTCCTGGACTGTATGAAAAGGAGAGAGCTGGCGGAGCAGCAACCTTCCTCGCTCTCTGCTTCCTCGCGGCCCAGAACGTGTGTAGCTGCTTCAAGCTCCTGCGGCCAGGCCTTCCCTGCCGTGCTGAACTGTGAGCTGGAAGTGCAAGCTGAAATAAACCCTTCCTTCCTGAAACTGAGAGTGGTCAGGTGTCTTGTCCCCAAAACAAGAAGGTAACTAATACATGGGATAATCCCCACTTAACTACTAACCATGGCAAACCATGTTCAGAAAGCCAATAAGCACAAAGTGACCACAATGAGCCTTTAATCCCAGCATTTGGGAGGCAGAGGAAGGAGGATCACCATGAGTTTGAGGCCAGCCTGGGACTACAGAGTGAATTCCAGGTCAGCCTGGGCTAGAGTGAAACACTACCTCGAAAAACCAAAGCAAACAAACTAACAAAAAATCAAGAGGATCCTTGTTGGGATTGTGAATTCACACTGTGTTTTAGGTGAAATGTATAAAAATGTTCAGCTCAGCATGTTTGGTGCACTGGAACAACCCAAATGTCCATTGGTGGGAGAATAAACATGCATGAAATAGAACAGAGAGAACCAAAAACAAATGGAGCATAACTGCACAACAGTGTGCATGCATTTTAGCAATATAATATTAGGAGAAAAAAAAGTACATAATAGAAGAATATATAAGTAGGATATTCTTTGAAGCAAGGAAAAAGAACAAATGTAAATAATAGCTGGGCATGGTGACCTTTAATCCCAGCACTGAGGAGGCAGAGGTAGGAGGATCACTGTGAGTTCGAGGCTACCCTGAGACTACATAGTAAATTCCAGGTCAGCCTGGGCTAGAGTGAGACCCTACCTCAAAAAAAATTAAAAAAAAAAAAAAAAAAGGTAAAAGGAAGGCTTAAGAGATGACTTAGCCATTAAGTCACTTGCCTACCAAGCCTAAGGACCCAAGTTTTATTCCCCAGTACCCATATAAGTGAGATGTACAAGGTGGCACATGCATCTGGAGTTTGTTTGCAGTGACTAGAAGCCCCGAAGTGCCCATTCTCTTTATTTGTCTTTCTCTCAAATAAATAAAAATTAAAAAAAAAAAAAGTAAAAGGAGCCAGGAGTGGTGGCACACACCTTTAATGCCAGCACTTGGGAGGCAGAGGTAGGAGGATGACTGTGAGTTCAAGTCTACCCTGAGACTCTATAGTGAGTTCCAGGTCAGCCAAAGCTTGAGTTAGCATGGGTGGGAAAGACAAGGTTGTGGAGAAGGAGGAACAGAGGAGAAATGTGTGCAGTGGGTTCACTAGGTTGTAAGCACATAAACATAGATTAACAAATAACCAGATGTAGGTTGTGCAAGGTTCAGCTGAAAATGAAAGGATGTCGTGAGTCAAAGCTTATAAATAGTTTTGTGTACTTGAGTTCAACAAAAAAGTAAAAAAAAAAAAAATCCAAACAAAAACAAAATTTACTCTTGGAACTAGCATGAGAGGAAATGAGTTTGTGGAGCAGGGATGGACAAAGAGTGGGGGATGGTCAGTCCCATGAGGATTACAGAGTTGTTGATAGAGGTGGGACCCTTTGGCCCTTCATCCAGTCACATGCTGCTGTTCAGCTCTGGGATCAGTGATCATCAGCCTTGTCCTGCCAGGCACTGACTCAGGAAATGCTGGGTATGGACAGTGAACGTCCCTTCAGCTGGAGCCATGATGGGCCACACAGTGGTCACCAAGCCCACAGTCCAGCCATCTTGTCTCCTGCTCTGTGGGAAGAGCTCTCAAGCAGTCTGCTGTCATAATACTGTCTCATGGGTCTCATGCCAGAGCAAGTACCTTCTGTTTACGATAAAGGCTCCTCCATGCCTCCAAGGTTGTTACTAGACATAAGAACATATTTGTCAGTTCTGGCCAACAGAATGAGCTGGAACTCTAACAGGCACACCAAGAACAGTCTCTTCCTCTCTTTGATGAATGTGGTAGTGGGCCAGGCTCTTTAGGTTCTGAGAGTTGCTTACACACTCCTACCCCTGAACCCCAAAATAATCTTTTCCTGGTATGAGAGTACTGGGGTCAGAAAGACACAGATCAGTAGTACCTGGTCAGTTTCAGTGGGAACAACCATATTGTCTGTGCTTGAGTAAAATCAGCAGTAGTGAGAACCTATGACACAATGGGAAACAAAATGCTTTATCCAAAAGAAAAAAATGTTGGGTTGGAGAGATGGCTTAGCAGTTAAGGCGCTTGTTTGCAAAGCAAAACGACCCAGGTTTGATTCCCCAGTACCCATGTAAAGCCAGATGCACAAGGTGGTGCAGTGGTTAGAGGCTCTGGCAAGCCCTTTCTTTCTCCATATCTCTCTCTCTCCCTTTCTCTGAAATAAATAAGTAAATAATTGTTTTTTTTTTTTAAAAGGAAGGTACAGAACATCCGTACTAGAATGGAAGCCTATCAAACTCTCTGTCTCTTTCCCTCTCAAATAAATAAATAAAATATTTTAAAAAGAAAAATGCAAGACATCTGTACTAGAATGGAACCCATTGAAGGTCTTGCCAGACTCCCTGCTTTTTACTCCCAGGACTTAAGACAATGTCTGACACCTAATAGGTGCCCCCAAAAATAGTTCTTGAGTAAACTGGGTTATTAGAGATTAGGATGCTGGTGGTGATTAACATGAACTGCATTTTGCCAAGCCCTGTGATTAGGAATGGACATGAATAATCTCAGGTAAACCTCACAATATCCAATGATGGTATAGTCCAAATATGCAGACTAGTTGATGCAGCTCAAGGAAGCTAGTGATTTCCCCAAGGACACACAACCAGCTAAATAGGTGATTATTGGATTATTAATCAGCAGATACAAGAGGCTCAGGCCCTGAACGTGGAACATAGTTGGCTCTGGTATCTTACAAGCAACCACAAGAGGCACTGAATTTTCCTTTTTTGAGGTTGGGTCTCACTTTAGCCCAGGATAACCTGGAATTCCCCATGTAGTCTCAGAGTGGACTCAAATTCACAGTGATCCTATTACTTCTGCCTCCTAAGTGCTGGGATTAAAGGTATACGCTACCACATCCAGCTAGGCACTGACTTTTGATAAGTTCCTCACATTTCAAAATTTCAAATAAGGTGTTACGGTGCATACTTTTATCACAGTACACTGGGGGCTGAGGTAGTGAGTTTGAGGCTAGCCTGGGCTATGGAATGAGTTCCTGTCAGCTTGAGCTAGAGTGAGAGCCTACTTCAAAAACCACAGAAAAAATAATTCCCTCCAAATTAAAGCACGCATGCCTTGGGAAGACAGTTTAACCTCAGCATGTAAGCAAGAAGCAATCTGGAAGAAGAGCTCTTTTGCAAAAATGGACTTTGTGAGGGGTGTTTGAGTGGGTAGGCAGGAGTTACATATGGCAGACATAGGGTTTGCAGGGAAGGGAACTAAATAGGCCTTCATCTTAAATTACTGACTGTTCAGCTGAAACCTGGCTTGGAATTTCAGGAGGGCAAACACATGTTTGGACTTCAAGATCACTGTCATGGCACAGCGCAGTGCAGACCCCAGAAGGTCAGAAGCTGTATGTCAACAATAGCAATGGCAGCACTGAGGCATTATTAAACTCATTTGTGTTTTAAAAAATTTAATATTTTATTTTTATTTATTTATTTGACAGAGAAAGAGGGAGGGAGAGAGTGAGAGAATGGGTAAGACCTCCAGCCACTGCAAATGAACTCCAGACACGTACACCCCCTTGTGCATCTGGCTTAATGTGGGTCCTGGGGAATCAAACCTAAGTCCTTTGGCTTTGCAAGCAAACACCGTAATTGTAAGCCATCCCTCCAGCCCCTCTCCCTCCCCCCAATTTTTTTTTTTTTTTTGAGAAAGGGTCTCACTCTATCCCAGTCAGACATGGAACTCACTCTGTAGCCCAGGCTGGCCTCAAAATCATGATAATCCTTTTACCTCAGCCTCCTGAGTACTGGGATTAAAGGTGTGTGTCACCAAGTCAGGCTTTATGTTTGAGGGGTGTTTGTTTGTTTGTTTGTTTGCTTTTTCGAGGTAGGGTCTCACTCTAGCTCAGGCTGACCTGGAAATCACTCTGTAGTCTCAGGGTGGCCTCGAACTCATGGTGATCCTCCTCCCTCTGCCTCCCTCCCGAGTGCTGGGATTAAAGGCGTGCACCACCACGCCCGGCTTTTTTTTTTTTTTAAAGGTAGGGTTTCACTCTAGTCCAGGCTGACCCGGAACTCACTCTGTAGTCTCAGGCTAGCGTTGAATTCACAGTGCTCCTCCTCTTCTGCCTCCCAAGTGCTAGGATTAAAGGCATGTGCCTTTAATGATAACAATGCCATTCTCCATAAGACCAAAACAACAACAAAAAGAATGCCTAATGTATTATTTATATCATTAAAAATATATTTAAATGCCTAGGCATAGTTGTGCACACTTGTAATTCCAGTATTCAGGGAGTGAAGCAGAAGGATCAAGTTCAAGGCCAGCCTGGGCTATATAGCAAGACTTTGTCTCAAGAAAGAAGAAAGGAAGGAAGAAGAAAGAGAGAAAAAAAGAAAGGAGGGAAGGAAGAAAGGAAGCCGGGTGTGGTGGCACACACCCTTAATCCAAGTAGAGACAGAATAACTGTGCATTCAAGGCCAGCCTGGGCCTCCAGAGTGAGTTCCAGGTTAGCCTGAGCTAGATGAGATTCTATCTTGGACAAAAATTTTTAAAAAGAAAAAGAAAGAAGCTGGGCATGGTGGTGCATGCCTTTAATCCCAGCACTCGGGAGGCACAGGTATGAGGATCACCTGATACTACATTGTGAATTCCAGGTCAGCCTGAGCTAGAGTGAGACCCTACCTCAAAAACCAAAAGAAAAGAAAAGAAAAAGTAAGAAAGAAAAAGAAAGAAGGAAGGAAGAATATCAATAGGCAAAAAAAAAAAAAAAAAAACTAAATAAACTGGGTGGAGGGAGGCAGGTTGAGAAAGGTCAGGGGTTGGACTCTCCATAGCAGCACAGTTTCCAAGAGTATATCAGTGCCAGGCTGCAGCTCTCCAGGGCTTGGCTGGTTTACTGGAGATGAACGGCAGCCCCCATTCTTCCCAGGGCATGACAGCCAATGAGCCTGATCCGCAGCTGGGGGCAAGTATTTGCCTTTGCAGTTGGCAGCATCGCCCGCCTCCCAGCCTTCCTCAGGAGAGAATCATTATGCAGTTTGGTCACATGCCCTATGCATTTTAATGAATGAGCCAGGGGGACAGACTCAATTTGAAAGAGGAAGCTGCTCTCTGGGCTGGGTGAAGGGCTCTCAAGGGATGGTCTTACAGCTTGGATATTACAAGAAAAGGAAAGAGGGAGGCTCCCTCCATTTAGCAAAAAGAAAGGGAGGTCTGAAGAAGGTCAAAAGGAAGGGAGGGAGGGTGGTGGGAGGGAGGGAGGGGGAGAAGAGGTAATGAAGCATCTGAGAGGAGGGAGGGAGGAAGGGAAGGAGGGAGGGCGGAGGGGGCAGAAATAACTGCCTGACGCTCAAGAAACAGTCCTTGTACACACTGCCTGCCAGGCACTCTTTTGCTTCTGCGTTTATTTACCCTAAGCATTTAGCAATTTTGAAGGGCCAGCACACCACACATGGGAGCTCCAGGAGACTAGAAACAATCCTTGCCCAAAAAATGTCTGTAGAATCAAATCAGCTTGGTCTTGTTAGAAACATCATGGTGAGGTCTATTTTGAGGGGGAGAGATGAGCAAAAAAAAAAAAAAAGATAACATGCTCTGTCCTCTCTGTGAGCCCACTGGGTAGACAGGAGATCCTGATGGAGTCAAGGGCTACCATTTCTTAAGCACTCCTACATTTGTCAGATGTAGGGCTGACTGTCCCCGGCTAGTGTCTCACTGAGTCCTCTTGACTGTTCCCGGAGGTGGGTCCTGTTTACTGTCACATTTTTTACAGATGAGGAAACTGAAGTGGAGAGAGCAGCTTGTCCAAGGTCACTCGGGGATTTGAACTCAGCTCTGTCTGACTCCAGAGCTCTTGGCAGCTCTGTGCTGTGCTGTCAGCCAACCCCTTGGCCAGGGAATGCTAGGAAAGGCCTTTCCCTTCCCAGGCTTCCTTCCAAGAACACTCTGAACCCCCAGGAGGAAGAGGTTGGTGTGAATCCAGATGCAGTCAACGCCAAGTGGCCTGGGAGCGGATCTGAAACCTTACAGAGTGGGGCTGTGTATGAGACCTGGGTCTTGGGGTAGCGCAGGAAGGAAGGAAGCAGGACCCCGCTGAGGTCAGCTGGGGAGGAGAGCCCCGTTCCCAGTCTCCACACCACAAAACACAGGGCAACAGATGCTCAGCAAATGGGTGTGTGGGAGTGCGACTTACCACTTACACAGGCAAGCAGGCAGGCGGTGTCACTGAATTACTCAACAAAGCCACCTTGGCTTTGAACTTTGAGCCAGGCTCTGCAGGAGCAGGGCATGGGGGGCGGCGGTTAGGCTAGGGTGGCACTCACCACCACCATGGAAAGGATCTCAGCCATCGCCCTGCCCTCCCCCCCCCCCATCGAGTGGAAGAACAGAGCCTGGGAAGAAGCCAAGAAATCAGAAAGCCACCACACACCCACATTCTCCTGAATTTTTACAGCTGGAAAGAAGAATGACACACCAGCCCAGCAGGACCCTGGGGTCTGGGCTTTGTGCCGGGAGAAAAGCAAGGCCACCTGCCACGAACTGGACTGTACACAAACACACCAGCTCTTCCTGAGCGCTGACTGCCTGCCAGGACTGGCTTCACACGATCTGCCGAACCCTCGACGCCTCCTTGGGGGGAAGTACTGTCCCTATCCACATCTTAACACATGACGGGCAGACCGTTCATAACTTGCTTTGTGGTCTGGTTTCCTTCATGAGGGATTTTTCCCTAAACACAATCTCTGTCTTGACTCACTGTCCATGGCAGCAGAATGACTTCTCTGATTGGAGACGGTAGGAAGGCTCTGGAATGGTCTTCTCCCAGGCTCAGTCAGGAAGCTAATTTTGTTCTCACAATCTCAAAATACGCTGCCTCCTCCACACTAGCTTTAGTAGTAATTAAGGTGGTACCTTGGCTTGCTGCCATTCCTTTGTCTTCATTCTCAATGTGTTCAGAACCTGGATATAGAAGGGGATTGCTGGGTTTTGGGGGGAAGTTTCCTTGGAGATCTTCAACACACTGTAAGATCTTCAACACACTGTAAGATCTATGCAAACCACCTCTATCTGACCAGGGGAGTCTCCCTCTATAACCTGGTGAAAGGATGTTCTTAGCTCCAGGACCAAGAAGTTTGTACTGATGCCTGGCACAGTGCCCCAGCACTCAGGAGGCAGAGGTAGGAAGATCACTGTGAGTTCGAGGCCACCCTAGACTACATAATGAATTCCAGGTCAGCCTGGGCTGGAGAGAGACCTTACCTCGAAAAACAAAACACAAACAAACAGCAAAAAAAGGAAGTTTGTATTATGTACTGTCTTCCCTTTTTATTTTTTATTTTTCAGAAGGGGGCCACGGGGCAGGGTCTCCCTATGTAATCGTCACATAGCCCTGCCTGGTCTCGGATCTTGAATTCATGATCATTCCACCTCTGTCCCAAGAGTGCCCAGACTGCAGATGTAGACCACCACACCCCACAGCCTGTTTGTTTGTTTTGACTGGCATATTTTTTTTTCCCCCTGGGACAAGGAAAACCAAGTTTTGTACCCAACTGCTCAGGGTAAAAGGAGCCAGTCATGAGAGGGTGTTCCTGGGATGACAGTGTCCTGTCTGTACAGCAGTTCTTTCCCTTGCCACCTGCCAGGGCACCAACAATGAGCTCTTGACATGACCGACTGCTACCAGCCCAGACTATTTACTTCGGAACAAACCCTGGCAGCTGACCTGGACCCCATGTCAAGTTTTGAGTAACCCGTACCTTGTATCTCCTAGCTCCTAGTCACAGTGGATCTGCCAGGAATTCTGAGCCAGTTATAGTTTTGTGTGACTGTAAGTCAAGTTTGCCCTGCCTTTAGTGTGACAGCGCTATACTTTGATTTCCTCACCCATAATAAGATAATACTTGTCTCCTAAAACTCTTATGAAACACAATGAGATCAAATACATAAGGCTTAAAAAAAAAAAAAAAAAAGCAGCACTCCATTAGTACCATGGTGTATTTTCAATGTCAACTTGACTAGACCGAGGAACATCTGCAAGACCAGGAAAGCACACCTCTGGGTGTCTGTGAAGGTGCTTCCAAAGAAAATTAGGTCACCACACTCTGACCTAATCAATTGTCCATCTGATGAATTCAAAATTCAGATGGGATGTAGGGAGGTGGTGGAGCTGTGGAAGGTAAGGCCTGGCTGAGGAAGTGGGTCCTTGGGAGTGTGCCTTTGAAAGTCATACCTTAGCCCTGGCCCCTTCCTCTTTCTTTCCTTTTCTCTGTGTCTTGACCTCCACAAAGTGAGCGGCCTCCCCTACCATGATATTCTGTCTTGCCATAGACCCACAATAAAGAGGTCAGGGGATCATGCACTGAAATCTCTGAAGCTTTGTATTAACATAAACGCTTCCTGGGCTAGGGCCATACATATGTAGCTCCATAATAGAGCACTTGCCTAGCACGTGTGATGTCCTGGGTTCACTCTTCAGTACCAAAAGACGGAAAGAAAATAAGCGCATTCTCCTTTTAAATTGCTTTTGTCAGCTTTTTGTTACAGCAATGGAAAAGGAGCTAACCCATGTTGCTAGGCATGGCAGCATACTCCTTTAACCCTAGCACTGGCAGAAGGCTTGCCACGGGTATGAGGCTAGCTGGGGCTACACAGTCAATACCAGGCCAACAAAGGAAGATACTGCCTCACACAAAATAAAACACAACAAAATAGTGACTGACCCAACAGGATGGGGAATTATGGTCTTATGAACAATAACTATATATTTATAGGAACAGCTTTTTTTTTTTTTTGAGAGCAACAGACAGAGAGAGAAAGAGGCAGATAGATAGATAGATAGATAGATAGATAGATAGATAGATAGATAGATAGATAGATAGAGAATGGGCATGCCAGGACCTCTAGCCGCTGTAATGAACTCCAGATGCTTGCGCCCCTTGTGCATCTGGCTAACATGGGTCCTGGGGAATGGAGCCTCAAACCAGGGTACTTAGGCTTGACAGACAAGCACTTAACCACCAAGCTAACTCTCCAGCCCCTTTTTTGGTTTTTTGAGGTAGGGTCTTACTGTAGGCTGACTTGGAATTCACTATGTAGTCTTCAGCATGGCCTCAAACTTATGACAATCCTTCTACCTCTGCCTCTGGAGTGCTGGGTGGGATTAAAGGTGTGCACCACCATGAAATACCATTTTTAAAAATCTGCACCCATTCACTTGCATTTTAATAACTCTTAGTCCATTTTCTGTTGTTATAACTATGTCCTTTGAAGACAACAGAAATTTGTCTCCCAGTTTTACAGTCTGAGAAGTCCAAGATCAAGGCAATAGAATCAGACAAAAGCCTCTGTGCTTTGGCACAACACTGATAAGGACAGGTGAGGCAGAGGAAAACCCAGCTAACTCTGCTTTTGTGAGGTGCCTTCTTCCTTCCCCCAAAACTAATCCACCCCCTTGATAATGGCATTGAGCCTTTAGGAGGGCAGAGTCCTCATGACCTAACCACCTCTTAAAAGTCCCACTTCTTGGACTGTAGAGATGGCTTAGTGGTTATGGCACTTGCCTGTGAAGCCTAGGGACCCATGTTTGATTCCCCAGGACCCATGTAAGCCAGCTTTACAAGTAAGCACATGCATCTGGAGTTCTTATGCAGTGGCTGGAGGCCCTGGCACATCCATTTTTTTTTTCTCTTTTTCTATCTGCCTCTCTCTCTCAAATAAGTAAATAAAATAAAATAAAAAAGTCCCATTTGTCAATCCTGTTACAATGGCAATTCAATTTCAACAGGTAGGGGCTGGGCACGAGGTTCCATGGTAGAGCACACGCTCATTGTGCATGAAGTCCTAGGTTCCAATTCAATTCTAGCACCACAACATTTTTTTTTCTTCAATGTAAGTTTTGGAAGGGTCATTGAAACCACTGATCCATGCCCAACTCCCCTGCAGCTTCCTCTAATGAGCCATCCCTTCCTCACTTTCTAGTGATAACCAGCCAAACTAAATTAAGTGCATCTCATTTTCCTTAACCACAGGGAAGGACATAAGACCCAATCAGGGTCAATGAGAATTTCTCTAGGGCTCTTGGGAAGGAGAACTTGAGAGAATATAGGGGTCAGAGCTGATGCTGCCATCTTGTCACAGTTGCCCAAGATCATTTTTTTTTTTTTGAGGTAGAATCTCACTCTAGCCCAGGCTAACCTGGAATTTACTCTGTAGTCCCAGGCTAGCCTCAAATTCACAATGGCCAAGATCAAATTTAAGGACAAAAAAAATAAAAAGAATTCAAGCCTGGTGTTGTGACTCATGCCCTTTCTCCCAGCATGCTGGAGGCTAAAGTTGGGGGATTACCATGAGTTCCAGGTCAGCCTGGACTGGAGAGAGACCCTGTTTCAACAAAACAAACAAAAAAATAGAACTCAAGTCCTGGTTTTAGGAACTCTGAATGCATTCATGGAGGTTTTTGTTTGTTTGTTTTTCTTCAGTGCTAGAAATAGAATTCAGAGTCTCATGCATGCTGACTAAATAGTCTGCCATTGAGCTACATCTCCAACTCTTATTAAGATGAGCCCTTGAATTCATTTGCTTTTATTTATTATTTTGGTTTATTTTTATTTATTGATGGTGCATGCCTTTAATCCTAGCACTTGGGAGGCAGAGGTAGGAGGATTGCCATGAGTTCGAGGCCACCCTGAGACTCCATAATGAATTCCAGGTCAGCCTGGGCTAGAGTGAGATCCTACTTTGAAAAACAAAAAACAACAACAACAACAAAAAAGAGTGACAGATAGAGAAAGAGGCAGATAGAAAGAATGGGGGGAGGGAATTACCATGGGATATTTTTTTATAATCATGGAAAATGCTAATAAAAATTAAAAAAAAAAAGAATGGGGGCCACAGGGCCTCCAGCCAGTGCAAACGAACTCCAGATGCATGTACCACCTTGTGCATCTGGCTTACATGGGTCCTGGGGAATCGAGCCTTGAACCAGGGTCCTTAGGCATCACAGGCAAGCATTTAACTGCAAAGCCATCTCTCCAGCCCTTAGTTTTTTAAGGTAGGGCCTCATTCTAGCCAAGGCTGATCTGGAACTCATTCTAGCCCAGGCTGGCCTTGAATTCACAGTAATCTTCCTACCTAGGCATTTTAAGTGCTGGGATTAAAGTTGTGTGCCACCATGCCTGGCATGAATTCACTTTTTGCTCAAAGACATCTTGGGTTAAATTTTCTATCACTTGCCTCTGAGATAAAGCATTATCTCCTGTAATCCTTTCCTTTTTACAAAATTTATTTTTATTTTTACGACATTGTCTCATCAATCCATGCTGGCCTTGATGCTGCTATGCACTTGAGGCTGGCCTTGAACTTCTGACCTTTCTACCTCCATCTCCCAAGGTGCTGGAATTACAGGTACATACCACTATGCTTGGCTACCATATGATCCTTTCAACAATAGGGTCCTGCAATCCCCATTTTATAGATGAAGAAGAGAAAAGGTAGCACCGAAAAGCTATGTGTTATAAGTTCTGGGGGGGCAGGATTTTTTTTTGAGGGGGGCTTTTCAAGGTAAGGTCTCACTCTAGCTCAGGCTGACCTGGAATTCACTATGTAGTCTCAGGGTGGCCTCGAACTCACGGTGATCCTCTTACTTCTGCCTTCTGAATGCTGGGATTAAAGACATGCGCCACCACGGCCAGCTTGGGGGCAGAATTTGAGTCTGGTCTCCTGATGCCTGGAGCCTGCATTCTATTTTTTGCACAAGGTCTTGGGAAGAGACCTGAGTCTCCTACCCACTCACATGTGCTTTTCAGCAGTAGAACATCCACTGGGAGAGGAGAGCCCAGACTCCCCTGCAGCTGAGGAAGAGCAGTTCCCTGGTGCTCTCTGTAGCAGATACCCTTTCCCTAGGGAGAAAAATACCAATTGGGAAGGATCTCTGTGTGTTCACATCAGGCTTCTGGTTGGCATCCTGCTCCTTCTAGGAACAGATGCTTCCATGTTCATTTGTTGCAGGATAATTTCATCCTTCCTTGGAAGATATTAGGGCCTGATGAAAATGCAAATATGTCTCAGGTATCTCAGAACTTACATCCTGAGCTCCCATGAATTGCAACAGGGTAATAGCAAGGTACATGTTGGAGATAGATGTCCTACTCTGGAAGGAGAAAAGGATACAGAAAGAGACCTAAGAGCTGGGTCACTTTCAACTGGTTGAGGATGTAAGTCAGCCTTGTGAGTTTGAGAAAGGGATCAAACAACACAATATCAGTATTGTTTCAAAATAACATGAGGGCTCAGGAAGGGTGGTGTCCACCTTTAATCCTAGCACTCAGAAAGCTGAGGTAGGAAAAGATTTCTGTGTTTGAGGGCAGCCTAGGGCTACAGAGTTCCACGTACATATGTATTAAAATAAAATATTTAAAAAAACATGAGAGGAAAGTGAGGGTAGATGTTAATGAAATAGGATCAGACCTTAGTTGATAACTTTCAAGGCTATATTATGGGTACAGCCTACTTTGAGCCTCTTTGATAAGTTCCATAGCAATTTGTTTTTGTTCTGTTTGTTTTGAGATAGAGTTTCACTGTAGCCCAGGGGGACCTGGATCTCACTCTGTAGCCCCAGGCTGGTCTCTAAACTCAGCGATCCTCCTCCCTCTTCCTCCCCAGTGCTGGGTCAAAGGTGTGCCTCACCATGCCAGGTCACAGTAATTTTTTAAAGTGTGCTGAATATTTTAATTTAATTTAATATTTGAGATAGGGTCTTATTATATTGCACAGGCTAGTCTCAAATTCCTTGGCTCAAATGATTCTCCTGCCTCAGCCTTCCAAATAGCTATGACTACTGGCTCATGCCACCATGCCCCACTAGTATGGCCTTTTTTATATTTTATTTTGTGTGTGTGTGTGTGTGTGTGTGTGTATGTCCATGCCAGAGTCTCTTGCCACTGCAAATGAATGCCCATCTGGCTTTAAATGGGTGGCTAAGAAATTGAATCCAGGCCAGCAGGCTCTGAAAGCAAGTACCTTTAACCACTGAGCCATCTCCCCAGCCCCAGATAAATATTTTTTTTTGATAAATACTTCTAATACTACATTTTGCACTTCATCTTTTGCAGAGCACTTTCTCACATATCTTGTATATACCTCATGAGCAGTTCCTACACACACACACACACACACACACACACACACACACACTTTAAAGGCAGCAAAACTGAAGCTTAGAGAGGCTAAGTCACTAACGCAACAAGGAATTGAGAGCTGAACCTTGGGTTTTCAAATCCTGCATTCCAAGATTAGTCTGAGGCCAGAGGCAAGAGAGGCAAGTTCAAAAGCCTCTGGTTGATGGGGATTGTCTGCCCAGCAAGCCAGTCATGTCCACTTCCAAGTCCTGCTCCTAGGCAGCCCAGCCTGTGTGTAATTGCTGTGGCACAGACCCCAGCAGGGCCCCAGGGAGTCATTGAGTGCACAGTGGAGAGCTCCCAGCCACTGATTTCACGTGCTTCTTGGTAGTTAAGAAAACACTGAGTCTAGCCCAGCAGGCTCTGGGTTCTTTCACGGGCATCTTGAGAACTGTTGCCTGCACATCTGGGTCTGATAAAGGGAGACCCACGTGGGCCTCCCTGCCCCCTTCCCCATAACGATTTCCGCACATAGCCTTGAAGCTGCATGCATGTGGCTGTTCCTTTTTTTTTTTTCTTTCCTCCCAAACATATGGATTCCCAGCTCTTATTTCAGACTGCAATGCTTCTCTGCTGTAAACTCCCCAAAGCTCTCCATTTCCTTTTTCCATTGCTCATTCTTTCCTAAAGTGCATGGGAGAAAAAAAAAAAAAAAAAAAAAAAAACCTCTCTTAGCTCTCCCCCTGTTCCATTTCCCTTGCTCGTGAAGGAAGGGTTTTCAGTTACCAAGGTGAAGCACTGCCTGATCCCTGGCACGGGACAGCACACCCCAATAAGCTGAGAGACAGAAGCTCCCAGGGAAAAGACTGGAAGTACAGAACAGCCCTGACTCCTGCACACCATTCATCCTGCAGAAGGCCTGAAGTAGAGCCATCTGCTCCCTTTTTTGGCTAGAAGTTCCTCTTTGAAAATCGCTAAGGGAATAGAAAGAAAAAGAAAAAGAAAGGGAAAAGCACTGACAGGCGCAGCTCCCAGAGGACAACTTGCTGAAGTGGGCGTGTCCGTGGGGAGTGCTTGGCAGGTCTTGGCCTGTTACCCTGTCTGTGTTCCTGTAATTTCATGTGATGGTATCTTTTCGCTGAAAGGGTGGAGAGCCAGCCCTCAGCACTGCGACCCAGACACATCAGCATCCTTGAAGAATGGAAGACAAGAGCTTTGAGGATCGAAGGTGCTTCTCCCAGAAAGAGGTCAGGTGGTTTCAGGTGCCTTCAGGTGTCTTGCAGGCAATATACACATCCTGGGGGAGGGGGGGAGGGGTAAAAGATGATAAAGACAGAAAGCTGGCAGTAGCAGGAACTGGGGACGACAAAGTGCTCTCTGCACAGGGCAATGATGCTCAGCTTTGGCTGAGCAGTAGCTGTGGAGGAATGTGAGCACTGTTCTGCCAGATCTCCCAAAAGAAGCAGAGAGCTGATGGGACATGCAGTGTCCCAGTTGGGGGACTGATTCAAATGAAAACCACTCCAAAGGCTGATGAGATGACCCAAATGAAACTTACCTGTATCCACATCCACCTGAGCACCCTACCTCTGCAACCTGCACTTAGGAAGTGGGTGCTCTGTGGCTGCAGGACATTAGAAAGAAGAGGCCAGCAGGGCTACTTGCTGTCCCCAGCATGAAGCTTTTTCTCTCTCTGCCTGCGGGTGCTGACCCCCCACACACTTCGCATTTCCCTTTCTTCCTTGGTGGGTTTACAGCTCCTTCAGCTGTCACTTCAGGCTCTGACCACATTGGAGTTGACCTTTAACTCACCTGCACACTCCCTTCCTTCCTCCCTCCCTCCTTCTCTCCCTCCCTCCCTCCCTCCCTCCCTCCCTTCCTTCCTTCCTTCCACACATAGTCATAACCAATCACTCTGAACACTTGGAGAGCCATTCTTTTGTTTTCTTTCTATCCTTTCAAGACAGGGTCTTATGAGCAGCCTGGCCCTGAATGTGAAATACTCCTGCCTCAGCCTCCAGCATGCTGGAATTACAGATGTGTACTGCTAGGAAAGGACTTAAGGAGCTATTTTTTATTTTATTTTATTTCCTTTTTTTTTTTTTTTTCTTTTTTGGTTTTTCGAGGTAGGGTCTCACTCTGGTCCAGGCTGACCTGGAATTAACTCTGTAGTCTCAGGGTGGCCTTGAACTCACGGCGATCCTCCTACCTCTGCCTCCCGAGTGCTGGGATTAAAGTCGTGCGCCACCACGCCCGGCTTATTTCCTTTTTTTTGAGGTCACTGGTTCTTTATTTCAAAAAGACACTTGTACCAGCCTACATGTCCCTCAACTGATGAATGGATTATGAAGATATGGCACATTTATACAATGGAGTTCTACTCAGTGGTAAAGAAAAATGAAGTTAGGAAATTGGTAGGAAAATGGATGGATCTGGAAAGGATTATACTAAGTGAGGTAACCCAAGCCAAGAAAGCCAAGGTTCTTTCTCATATGTAGAGTGAATCATAGCTACAGATGATTGGACTTCTGTGTGAGTAGGAAGAAAACTCAGTAGCAAAGGCCAGTAAGCTAGAAAAGAGATATAAAGAGAAAGGAAGGGAGGGGGTGGGTACTTAATAGGATGGTATTGTATATATGTAAATAGAAGAATAGATTAATGGGGGTGAAAAGGCCTAAGGTGAGGCCAGGAGAAGAGATTGAGTAAAGGAAAAGTGGAAGGATGGCTACTCAAAATATAAGAGGATATAAATAAATCATACAGAACCTACTGTCCTTGGACAATGGAAGACTCAGGAACTGTAGATTATTGCTAGAAAGTTTACAGTGCCAGGGATGGGATACTGTTGCAGTCCGGTTCGCATTGCTGGTAGAAATCACCCAACCAAGAGCAGCTTCTGGGAACAAGAGATTTATTTTGGCTTACAGGCTCAAGGGGAAGCTCCACAAAGGCAGGGGAAATCGATGGCATACACAGAGGGTGGACATCACCCCCTGGCCAACATAAGGTGGGACACAGCAACAGAAGGGTGTGCCAAACACTGGCATGGGGAAACTGGCTATAAAGCCCATAACCCCGCCCCCAACAATACACTCCCTCCAGGAGGCATTAATTCCCAAATATCCATCAGCTGGGAACCTAGCATTCGGAACAACTAAGTTAAAGGGGGACACCTGAATCAAACCACCACATTCCGCCCCTGGCCCCCATAAACTGATAATCATACCTGATGTAAAATGCAATGCATTCATCTCATTTTAAAAGTCCCATAGTTTTTAATCAATCCCAATGGTGTTCATACATCCCCATAGTCCAAGATCTTTTAACTGAGCCATAATACCAAAAAATAACCTCAAAAAACCCATAATGGCACAGAATAAATATTCACCCTGCAAAAGATGGCATTGGGCATAGCAAAGAAACATTCAACCAATACAAGATTTAAAACAACCAGGGCAAATATCAAACTCTGTAGCTTCAAGTCCAACAACTCTAGCCAGTGACAAATCTTCAAGTCCGATAATTCTAACCAGCAACAAGTCTCTGGCATTTCAATTCCGCCCCTCCAGCTAGGCTACTCATAGTCCTGGGAAACTTCATCGGGGCCGGCAGCTCCTCGGCAGCCATCTCATGGTCCCAGCATCTCCACTGGGTCTCCACTGCAAGCCACGGATCATCCTCATGGCCCCATGGGGTCTCTATGCAGGCAACCAGGAAACCCACTTCACACTGCCCATGGCCATTTCCAAACCACAAGACCGTGTTACAAACTCAATGACCCTCTTTCCAGCATTTTATACTCCACGATACCAGGTAGGTGCCAATTTGTTAATCCAGAGGGGAATAAAGCAGACTTTGAAGAACAGGACACTCCTTGAGCACTCAGGCCCCTTCTAAAGAATCTACATTCTTCTTGTTGCCCCAGCGCAGGTCAGCTAGCCCAGTCTCAAAGGTTGTAATCTATCAGTTGCAGGTGAACAGGCAATAGTTCACCCAAAGATTTTTCTTTCTGTGCCATATCCCTCTGCTTGCACCAGTTCATTTCTATGCAAAGCAACCCTGCACAACTTCTCAGGGCATGGGCACAAGAGCAAGCTTCTCACACAAACTGCTAGCCCAGTCCAGGCAAAGCTTTTTCTCATCCTCATAAGCCAAACCTCACAGTCCATAGTTCTTATTGCATTTAGGTATTGCAGCTCAGACCAGAATAGTCCATCAAGCTGTACTTACAGCACTGCAAAGCATCTCTTAGGCCAAGGTTTCAAATCCTCCCACATTCCTCTTGAAAATCAGCTCCAAAAGGCCGAAGCCACATAGTCAGGTGTCTAGCAGCAACCCCACTCCTCGGTACCACTTTACTGTTGCAGTCGGTTCGCATTGCTGGTAGAAATCACCCAACCAAGAGCAGCTTCTGGGAAAAAGAGATTTATTTTGGCTTACAGGCTTAAGGGGAAGCTCCACGATGGCAGGGGAAAACGATGGCATGAGCAGAGGGTGGACATCACCCCCTGGCCAACATAAGGTGGGATACAGCAACAGGAGGGTGTGCCAAATACTGGCATGGGGAAACTGGCTATAAAGCCCATAAGCCCGCCCCCAATAATACACTTTCTCCAGGAGGCATAAATTTCCAAATATCCATCAGCTGGGAACCTAGCATTCAGAACAACTAAGTTTATGGGGGACACCTGAATCAAACCACCACAGATACCTTCCAGTGAGTTGCTGGACAGGGAGGTTGCTGATGCCCCCAAAACATTAAAGACCATTGCCAAGGCCCTTGGTTTCCCATCAGGAGTAGATGGTAAGAACCTATTGCTGAAGACTCCACATACTTGGGCGGCAAGATCACTGAGAAACCCTGCTGGAACTGAGCTGATAACCTCCTCCATATAGACCAGCTGACAGAGAGCTGGAAGAAGCCATTCTGCATGCAGTTCAATGGGAGAAAGAGAAAACACCAGTGAAGATACTCAACAGAGGACACTGAAAGCCTTATATTTGGCCAGCCAGGCCAAATAAGCCAACGAGGGCAATAGTGGCACTTCTGTCATGGTGGAAACCAACTGCCCTCTAATTGGACTGGAGGTCTGCTCCATGGGAGGTGATACATCCCTGATACTGAAAACTTAAAATAGGGGTAGTCATGAGCCCTAGGGGTGTAAAGTCTGCTGCTGTCTGGCTGAATGTATATACTGTACTTATCAAACTGCCCAGTAAGCACTTCTGTTAATGTTCATACCCTTATATTAATGCTACTCTCACTTTTGGTAGAGAACCTTATCTTTTCAGATGGCAGTGACCTTGGGATGACTCAGAAGGCATCATGGTGCTGGAAAGAAGTGACAGGAGTACTCAGTACTGCAATATCTCTATCACACTTTCCAAGGCTCAGGGTCTATTGTAGAAGAGGTGGCGGAGAGTGTGAGAGCCAAAGGAAGGGTAGGACTCCTTGTAATGTGCTCCCCACAGACACAATATGGTCTGTATATCTATGACCTCACAGTACCTGACACTAACTACACAAGACCATTATAATAGGAGGAAAAGATGATGACATAAAAATCAAAGAGAGATTGATTAAGATGGGGAGGGATATGATGGAGAATGGAGTTTCAAAGGAGAAAGTGGGGTGAGGGAGGGTATTACCATGGGATATTTTTTATAATCATGGAACTTGTTAATAAAAATTTGAAAAACAAATCTAAGAGGACATAAATAAATCCTATGGAAACCTAGTTTTTTGGACAATGGAACACTCAGGAGCCATAGATTGTTGCTAGAAAATTTTCAGTGCCAGATATGGGACACCTTCCAGTGAGTTGCTGGACAGGGAGGTCCCTGATGCCTCCAAAACATTACAGGCCATTGTTGAGTCCCTTGGTTTCCCACCAGGAATAGATGGTAAGAACCTATTGCTGAAGACTCCACATACTTGGGCTGCAAGGCCACTGAGAAATCCTGCTGAACTGAGCTGATATCATCTTCCATGTAGACCAGCTGACAGAAAGCTGGAAGAAGCCATTCTGCATGTAGTTCAATGGGAGAGAGAGAAATCACCAGTAAAGTGGACACTGCAAGCCTTAAATTTGGCCAGCCAGGCCAAATGAGCCAATGAGTGCAATAGTGGCACATCTGTCATGGTGGAAACCAACTGCCCTCTAATTGGACTGAAGGCCCATTCCATGGGAGGGAATACATCCCTGATACTGAAAATCTACAACAGAGGTAGTCATGAGCCCTAGGGGTGTAACATCTGTTGCTGTCTGGCTAAATATATATACTATGCTTATCAAACTGCCAGTAAGCACTTCTCTTAATGTTCATACCCATATATTAATACTACTCTCACTTTGGTAGATAATCTTCCCTTATCAGATGGCAGTGACTTTGGGATAACTCTGAAGGCATCATGGTGCTGGGAAGAAATGACAGAGGAGTGCTCTTCCCTGTAATATCTCTATCACACCTTCCAAGGCTCAGGGTCTATTGCAGAACAGGCAGGAAGAGTATAAGAGCCAAAGGAAGGGTAGGACTCCTTACAATGTGCTCCTCCTGACACAAAATGGCCTGGATATCCATGACTTCACAGTACCTGACACTACCTACCCAAGACCATCATAATAGGAGGAAAAAATTATGACAAGAAAATAAAAGAGAATGATTGAGAGGGGGAGGGGATATGGTGGTGGATGGAGCTTCAAAGGGGAAAGTGAGGGGAGGGAGGGCATTACCATGGGATATTGTTTATAATCATGGAAGTTGTTAATAAAAAAAAGAAGAAAAGACACTGTATCAATGTGCTCTTAGTTTGTACCTGAAATGCATTTTGTGCTGTGCTGTTTTCCATTTTCTTGCCTTTTTTTTTTTTGTTGTTGTTTTGTTTTTGTTTTCGTTTTTCGAGGTAGGGTCTCACTCTTGTCCAGGCTGACCTGGAATTAATTCTGTCATCTCAAGGTGGCCTTGAACTCATGGCAATCCTCCTACTTCTGCCTCCCCAGTGCTGGGATTAAAGGCGTGAGCCACCACACCCGGCTTCCATTTTCTTGCCTTGTAAGTAACTTGTATAAATTGTGGATGAGATTCCAAATAAAAGCTTTTAAAGCAAAAAAAAAAAAAAAAAAAAAAAGCCAAAACCACACTTGTATCACAACAGTTGCACTATGATAATCTCTTTTCCAACTGGCTCCAAGGAGATCACAACAGAGTACATTCTAAGCCATTAAGCTTACAGGCCTCACAGAAACCTCACTTACAAGTTGTAACTGGGTGAGGAAAGAAACTTTGACAGCAGACTGCCCGCCCACAAACTACACTTCTCACAGTCAGATGGAGTGGTCAAGGCACCCCAACTGCCAAAGGCAAAGTTTCAAAATACTATATAGTTTTTGAAGTTCTGTACATAAGGTGTTCGAGATCTCTCCAGCAATGACTGATGCAAAGCAGCAATGAGGTCATGAGATAGCACCTTCGAGACTGAGGCTCGGGCTCAGACAAGGTGGGTGAGTTTCCTGTGGGTAAGCCAGTGGCACAAGCATGATTTTCATTCTTCAAGGAGGCAGGACAGCACTAAGCCTCAGAAAGCACATGATCCATTCTGTGAACGGTGAGAAGGGTAGAGCTGAGACACATTTGGTCTCAGGGCTAGAGTTGAGTGGAACACTTGCTTAAGAAGCATAAGGCCCAGAATTGGATCTCCAGAGCTTTGGAAGGAGGGGATTAATTTGGGAATGTATAATAAAAAGAGTAAAAAACAATAGTAAGTTGTTCAAAGAAACCTAAAGCTGAGTGCTATCACAGCACAGAATTGTCCTTAAAAAAAAAAAAAAAAAAGCCGGCATGGTGGTGCACGCCTTTAATCCCAGCACTCGGGAGGCAGAGGTAGGAGGATTGCCGTGAGTTCGAGGCCACCTTGAGACTCCATAGTGAATTCCAGGTCAGCCTGGGCTAGAGTGAGACCCTATCTTGAAAACAACCAAACAAACAAAAAAACCCCAAACAACTTATATTTATTTATTAGAGAGAGAGAGAAAGAGGCAGAGAGAGGGAGAAAAAGAATGGGCATGCCAGGGCCTCCAGCCATTGCAAATGAACTCCAGATGTGTGTGCCCCTTTGTGCATCTGGCTTACATGGGTACTGGAGAGTCGAGTCCGGGTCCTTTGGCTTTGCAGGCAAAGGCCTTAACAGCTAAGCAATCTTTCCAGCCCCAGTATTGGCTTTTTGGTTTTGGAAAATGTCCTAGAATCCCCGGTGTTTGGCTGGTACTTGGTACAGAGCCATGAGGTTCCATAGTGCAGTCTGTGCTGGGCTCTGTGGCTCTCAGTGAGGCAGGCCCACAGCCTGCTCTCCTCCTCCTCTCCATGGAGAGGGCAGTGTGCATAAGGCTGGAAAAGTTAGCTTCTAAAAGTGAGAAAGGAATTGTTAGATTGCTGCTCCCGGGATGTGGGGTTACTTGGAATGTTTTACAAACAGTTGCTACAACAGCAAAAACTTACAAAATGTGTACATCCCAGCATGCTTTAGCGGACACTGCACTGTGCCCATTCCCTTACGTTTTCCCAAAGGTGCTCAGCCTCCACACAGCCAGACTCTCCCGGAAGAGGCGGAGACAGTTTGGTAAAAAAAAAAAAAAGACACGAGGGCTGGAGAAATGGCTTAGCCATTAAGGCGTTTGCCTGCAAAGCCAAAGGACTTTGGTTTGATTCCCGGGGACCCATGTAAGCCAGATGCACAAGGGGCTGCATGCATCTGGTGTTCGTTTGCAGTGCCTGGAGGTCCTGGTGCCTTCATTCATTCTCTCCCTCTCTTTCTCTCTCTCTGCTTGCAAATAAAAAATAACAATAAATGAATGGAAAATTATTTCCAAATAGAAAGTTAAAAAAAAAAAAAGACATGAGGATAGAGGGGGTGGCAAAAGAAAACAGCACTCTTCAGGTTAAAGGTCAACCCTCGATTTCAAGGTCAGCTTCAGGCAGGCTGGCCTCTGTGCAGTGGGGGCCGGGGGTGTGACTGCAAGGCTGCGCAAGGCAGCTTCTGGCCCAGCATCCTTTGTGTACAGAGGTGCTCCTCTTTGGTACATTTTGGCCTATCTTCGAAGTCATCAACTGTCTTTTCCAGTTTGGCTACTGATCTCTCAGGAAGCTCACATGGATCTCTGCTCCCTTGAGCTTGTCAGTAAGAATCTTGATCTCTTCCTCATATTTGTCTTCTTCTTCTTTTTTTTTTCGAGGTAGGGTTTCACTCTGGCTCAGGCTGACCTGGAATTAACTCTGTAGTCTCAGGGTGGCCTTGAACTCATGACGATCCTTCTACCTCTGCCTCCTGAGTGCTGGAATTAAAGGCGTGCGCCACCATGCCTGGCTTTTATAACATTTTTAATTTTAATATACTTTATTTATTTGAAAGAGATAGGGAGTGTGTGAGACAGAGAATGGGTGCGTGCACCCCCTTGTGAATCTGGCTTGCATGGGTCCTAGAGAATAGAACCGGGATCCTTTGGCTTTACAGGCAAGTGCCTTAACCGCTACCCCATCTCTTCAGCCCAGAGAGTACTTTTCTTCAGAAGCACTAAGACACTTCTGAAGGTTCTGGTCCATCAGTCTGATCTACTCATCAGCTTGTTCCTCCCTGCGTTCCAAGTCTCCTTCGATGATCACCAACGTACAAGCACCTCTTCATACTTCCTATCTGCCTCTTCTGCAGTGTGTTTGGCTTCTTTGAGCTGGATTTCCTGGAGCTCCATCTTTTCCTCATCTGTCAGGGCGTGGTTTTCAAAGACCTTCATTCCTCTCTCACTCTCATCTGCAGCCTTTTCTGCTTCCTCCAGCTTCTGCAGGGCAGGAAGCCAGGCGCTCCTGAGCACGGTCCAACTCCTCCTCAACCGGTCAGCCTCCGCCTTTCTCCCTCCTCCTGCGGCAGGCACTCGACCCTCCTCGACCCTGTGGGTCTGCTGCTGCAGGACCGGGATCTTAGGCTTCACCGCCTCCGTGTGTGTGTGTGTGTGTGTGTGT
Source organism: Jaculus jaculus (assembly GCF_020740685.1). NCBI lineage: Eukaryota > Metazoa > Chordata > Mammalia > Rodentia > Dipodidae > Jaculus > Jaculus jaculus. The sequence goes on along the minus strand of NC_059102.1, from coordinate 237,153,335 downwards.
GTGTGTGTGTGTGTGTGAGAGAGAGAGAGAGAGAGAGAGAGAGAGAGAAAGAAAGAATTGGCACGCTAGGGCCTCCGCCTCCAGCCACTGTAATCAACTCCAGATGAGTGCGCTTCCTTGCACGCATGTGTTCGACCTTGAATGCTTGCGTCACTGTGTATCTGGTTTATGTGAGACCTAAAGAGTCAAACACGAGTCCTTGGGCTTTTCAGGCAAGCGCTTTAACCACTAAGCCACCTCTCCAGCCCAGGAGCTATTCTTAAAAAGAAAATAGAAGCCAGGCGAGGTGGCGCATGCCTTTAATCCCAGCACTCAAGTGGCAGAGGTAGGAAGATCAGTGTGAGTTCAAGGCCACCCTGAGACTACATAGTGAATTCCAGGTCAGCCTGGGCTAGAGGGAGACCCTACCTCGAAAAACAAAGAAACAAACAACAACGAAAAGGAAGGAAGGAAGGAGACAAAATAGAAATGTACTTCAGGAACATCTTCTGTTTCTCTTCTCTCTGAGAGAACAAAGATGGAAGCCAAAGCACAGAGTAGACGGCTGTTGCCCTGTTGGCCAAAAGACACATCTGTCAGGACTCCAGAGTTGGTAGAACTACATACTAAGTTTTAATCTTCCCTTTCTCCTTTCCTGTTTCCTTTTCCCTCCCTCCTTTGTTTGGTTTCTTTTTTTAAGAATTTCAAATTTTTATTTATTAGAGACACAGAGAGGGGGAGCTGAGAAAGAGAGAATGGGCACACCAGGACCTCCACCCACTGCAAACGAGCTCCAAATGCATGTGCCACCTTGTGCATCTGGCTTAGATGGGACCTGGAGAATCGAACCTGGGTCCTTAGGCTTCAAAGGCATGTGACTTAACTGCTAAGCCAACTCTCCAGCCCCTGTTTGTTTGCTTTTCTAGCTCAGGCTGATCTGGAATTCACTATGTCGTTTCAGAGTGGCCTCGAACTCATGGAGATCCTCCTACCTCTGCCTCCTAAGTGTTAGGATTAAAGGTGTGCACCACCATGCCCAGTCCTTCCTTCTTTCCTTCCCTCCCTCCCTTCCTTCCTTCCTCAGTAGGGCTTAAGATCAAACCTAGCACCTCACACATGCTAGGTAAGCACTGAAGAGTAAGCATCTAGCTACACCTCTAGCCCGGATACTTTGTAAAATGTTTATTTATTTGCAAGGAGAGAGAGTGAGAGGTGGTGTTACATATCTGTGATCTCAGCTGGGCGTGGTGGCACTCCAAAGGCTTAGGCAGAGGATCCTGAGTTGTGAGACCAACTTGGGCTATACAGAAAGTTCTAGGCTAGGCTGGATTAGATAGTGAGATGCTAACAAAACAAGAAGAAAAAAAAAATCACTAAAATAAATAAAGCAGGGAGAGAGATGAGGAAAAGTCTTAGGCAAAGGTGTGATCTATTTCCCTCCCTGGCATTTCTTATTACTTTTTGTTGCCAGGTAGCACTTTGGCCTGGCAATTCCCTGTATGTTGAGGAATGAAAAAGATGAGTGGGAGGAGGTGACAAGGGGTGAAATTCCCCAGCAAGGAAAAGTGTGTTGCCCAAGTGATCGCCTTTAGCAGGGAGTGTGCAGGCATGTATTGATGTGTGGGCGCTGTCCTGCATGTTTCATTTGCATGCTGGTCACTCTGGGAGAAGACATGTTGCCCCTCATAGTTCAGTAAATGCAATACCCTGCGAAGAGGGTTTCCATGTCTCTGGTCTTCCTCTACTCATCTCCCAGATCATTGCTGTGATTTGCTTAATACCTACTTTTTTATTTAAAAAAATTTTGAGCCACAAGAGAGAGAGAGAGAAAGAGAGAGAGAGAGAGAGAGAGAGAGAGAGAGAGAGAGAGAGAGAGAGGAAGAAAGTTGGCATACCAGGGCCTCAGCCACTCAAATTGAACTCCAGATGCTTGTACTGCCAAGTGGGCGTGAGCAACCTTGCTCTTGTCTCACCTTTCTATGTCTGGCTTATGTGGGCTCTGGAGAGACAAACATGGGTCCTTAGGCTTCGCAAGCAAGCGCCTTAACTGCTAAGCCATCTCTCCAACCCTGATACATACTTTAAAAAATATTTTATTTGGGAGAGGGAGAGAAATTTTAAAAGGTAAAAAGAGGCCTGAGGATACAGTTCATGGGCAGAGTGCTCACCTACAATGAGCAAAGCCCCAGGTTCAATCTTTAGCACAACGGTGGCAGTGTTATAGGGCATAACATAGTCCTTGTTCCCAGAGGTCCACCATTTAAACAGAAGGCATGAGTGGTAGGAATGTACCATTCAGTGGAGGAAGCACTCTGAGAGCGAAATAGAAAGGACACAAAGGAGGAAGCTTAGCCTGAAGGCAGCAGAGGAAGAGGGAGCATATCAGGGAAGAAGTGAGTCCTAGTTGACACCTGAAGGATAAGCTCTAGAATGGGACTGATAAAACGAAAGGAGAATGGACTCAGCTGAGGAAACGACATGGATCAAAACCTGGAGGTTGGATACCCCTAGCACGTGATGAAAATCCCTTAATGTAGCTAAGGCAAGCTCTACCCTAGGAAGGATTTGGAGGGGGTTCAGTGACCATCAACCAAGGCTGAGCACCTTGAAAACATTGTTCTCAAACACAAAGAGCTTAGTCAAAAGCACTGAAAAAATATTCCTCTGATCTTGGCATAGCAGCACATGCCTGGAATCCCGGCATTCAGGAGGCAGAGAGAGGTGAATCATGATTTCCAGGCCAGCCTGACCTACACAGAAAGATCATGCCTAAATAGGGCTGGAGAGATGGCTTAGCAGTTAAGGCGTTTGCCTGCAAAGCCAAAGGGGATACCGGTTTGATTCCTCCTAACCAACGTAAGCCAGATGCAAAGGAGCACCTGTGTCTGGAGTTCGTTGGCAGTGGCTGGGGACCACTCTGGCACACTTATTCTCTCACACTCTCTCTCTGCTTCTTACTCTCCCTTAAATACATAAATAATATTTAAAAAAAAGAATGGGAGCCCGGTGTGGTGGTGCATGCCTTTAATCTCAGTACTCAGGAGGCAGAGGTAAGAGGATCACTGTGAGTTTGAGGGCAGCCTGAATAGTGAATTCTCGGTCATCTTTGGATAGAGCAAGACCCTACCTTAAAAACCAAAAATAAATAAGTAAATAAAAGCCCGGCGTGGTGGCACAAGCCTTTAATCCCAGCATTTGGGAGGCAGAGGTAGGAGGATCACAATGAGTTCGAGACTACCTTGAGTCTTCGTACTGAATTCCAGGTTAGCCTGAGCTAGAGTGAGACCCTACCTCAAAACAAACAAACAAAAAGTAAATAAATAAATGTTTAAAGCCGGGCGTGGTGGCACATGCCTTTAATCCCAGCACTCAGGAGGCAGAGGTAGGAGGATTGCTGTGAGTTTGAGGCCACCCTGAGACATAGTGAATTCCAGGTCAGCCTGGGCTAGAGTGAGACCCTACCCCGAAAAAACAAACAAACAAAATTTTTTTAATGGAAAAATATATAAAGGTGTGGTGCTGCAAACCTTCAATCCCAACACTTGGGAAGTAAAGGTAGGAGGATCAGGAGTTCAAAGTCCTCTCCACTAAATCATGAGTTTGAGGCCAGCCTGGGAACATAGATTCTATTTCACACAATCAAATAAACAAACACATAGAAGACTCTGAATTTTATTTATTTATTTGTAAGCTGAGAGATAAAAGAGAGACAGAGAATGATCGTGCCAGGGCCTCTAGCTGCTCCAAACACACTCCAGATCCATGTGTCACCTTGTGCATCTGGCTTTACATGGGTACTGAGGAATCAAACGCAGATGAGCTTTGCAGATAAGCACTTTAACCACTGATCCATCTCTCCAACCTCAAACTGACTTTTATTGTTTATTTATTTATTTATTTTATTTTGCTCTGTTTTTTCAAGTTAGGGTCTCACTGTGGCTCAGGCTGACCTGGAATTCACTATGTAGTCTCAGGGTGGCCTCAAACTCATGGTGATCCTCCTACTTTTGCCTCATGAGTGCTGGGATTAAAGGTGTGTGCCACCACGCCAGGCTTCAAACTGACTTTTAAATTACAATTTACAGAAGGGCCTCCAGCCATTGCAATCAAATTCCATATGCTTGTGCATCTGGCTTTATGTGAGTACTGGGGAATCAAACATGGGTCCTTAGGTTTTGCAGGCAAGCACTTTAACCTCTGAACCATCTCTACAGCCCCTTGTATTGTTGTTGTTATTATTATTATTATCATCATTATTGAGGTAGGGTCTTACTCTAGCCCAGGCTGACCTGGAATTCACTATGTAGTCTCAGGGTAGCTTCAAACTCATGGTAATCCTACCTCTGCCTCCAGAGCGCTGGGATTAAAGGAGTGCACCACCATGCCCAGCCCTTGGATATTTTTATTTCTTCTCCTCCCCTGTATTATTTTGCATAGAGCAGAAAAATGAGGCTCAAAGAAGAATGTTACCCAGAGTTATGGGTTCATTCGTTCTTTGACTTATACACTAACTGATTCAAAAAGCATTCACAGCTATCTGCCTAGGCAGGTTTGAGTTCGGTGCTATGGGTGAAGCCCAGAGGAAGGCAGACACTTCCTAGCCAAAGGAGCCAGGCTTCAAAACATTCAAATTCTGATTCAAGTTCTAACTCCTTCCCAGCACACTCAGCTGCAGGTTTGATATGTCATCTCCAGTGGTTTGGGTGGGTCCCTTCCTGTTCTCCCACCCCCAGAGCAAACCTCTATTTAAGAAGTAGCAAAATTGTTATGCAAATGTGTTGTCAAGACCAGCTACAGAGCCAGAGTCTCTCTGTACGTGCCCCCCCCCCTCCCCGGCACCCCTCTGTCTGCAGACATTGTACACCTACCAAGGTTGTCCCAGATGGATGCCTCTGAGAGTAGCTGGGAGGTTTCTCATTCTGCCTTCACCTCCTGTACTAACCCAGAGCAAATGCTTTTAAAATCTCACGTTTTACTAGACTTCCCTCAAAACACTATCTTATGCAGAGATGGGGTCAAGGGTGTCTCAAAGCCAAAGGGAAAATGGAGGGGGAAGGAGAGAGAGCAGAGGGCGAGCAAGGAAAAGGACACCAAGACCTACTTTGCCTGCTGCGCAACTTTGCCAAGGTCAGAGATGACTGATAAAACCCACCCAACGGATCCCCGGGATGTTGCCTGGGAACGGTCAGTGCATCTCCCCAGAGCCCGGGCAAGGTTATTTCCTGGGGCAACTGTAAGTCCCACAGGATGAAAGCTATGACTGAATGTCTGGGGCAGGGTGGGAGGCCTGACCAGGAGGTGGGGGTGGCGCAGGAGCTAGGGAGGTGGGGGGGGGGGTGGGGCCTCGGCTGATGCTGCGCAGACAAATCTCTTCATTTTTCCAGACTGGAAAAAGCTGTTTGGGCTGTGCACATTTGCAGGGAGTCACGGTATTTACTACGCTTCCGGGCTCAACAGATTTCTTTTTGTCATTCAGTCAAACCCAGCTTGTATTTTTTCCATTGCAAAAGCTGAACAGACTGTGGGGGTTCTTCCCCCATGTTGCGTTCAAAAACACATCGCAAGTGACTCAAAAGTCCCAGCGCACTTGGGCAGCAGGGGTGGGTGGGGTGGCGTGTTGTAGAGACAAAGACCTGTGTTTAAACAAACATTCTCTCCCCCTTGGAGGTGCCCAGTACATAGTGACACTATTTTCCAGGCACACTTTTTTCTTCCCCCTTGAGCAACTGTAATAACAAACTGCTATACTACAATCAATTCCTATACCTGTTTTTGTTTTGTTTTGTTTTCGAGGCAGGGTCTAACTTTATTCCAGGCTGACCTCCTTAATTTTTCTACCTTTGTCTTCTGAGTGCTGGAATTAAATGCTGCAATTCCGACACTTTGCATGTGTCTCTTGGTTAAAAGATGTAGATAGAGTACAAAGATAATTTTTAAAAATGTTAGTAAATAAATGTATAGGTGTTTCCTATGCTAAACAATTTTCAAACACCAGCTGGTGCCCTACCACATTATTCAGTTCTGACAATGAGTACCTGGAGTTGGCAATCCCACAAGTTCAAGACGCAGTACCACACACTGGCCCCACATCAGATGCCCATCACACAATCTGGACCATGTGGTCTCAGGAAATTTTGTCTCAGACCAAGACCACAGCAAGACACTGTCTCAAGAAACAAAGAAAAAGTGGAAGTACCCAAGGGTCCATCAAGGAATCAATGGGCAATCAAAATATGGTATATTGAAAATGGAGCTGGGTGTGCCAGAACATGCTTGTAATCCCAGTGCTTGGAGGATCATTGCAAGTCTGAGGCCAGCCTTGTCTATGTAGCGAATTTCAAGCCATATATATATATATATATATATATATCCATGTGTGTGTGTGTATATATGTATATGTATGTGTGTATATATATATATTTGGGAATTCTATACAGTCCATGTTAACAATGTCAGGCATGGAGGTAGGGAATTACCATGGGATATATTTTATAATCATGGAAAATGTTAATAAAAATTAAAAAAACAAAAACAATGTCAGGCATGGCTTGTTCTCCACCTCCATTTTTTTGTTTTTGTTTTTCGAGGTAGGGTCTTACTCTAGCCCAGGCTGGATTTCATTATGTAATCTCAGGGTGGCCTTGAGCTCATGGTAATCCTCCTACCTCTGCCTCCCAAATGCTGGGATTAACAGCATGCGCCACCTCACCAGGCCCCATCTCCATTTTTTTCCTGGGGGGGCGGGGTTCGAGGTAGGGCTTCACTCCAGCTCAGGGTGACCTGGAATTTACTATGTAGTTTCAGGGTGGCCTCGAACTCATGGAGATCCTCCTATTTCTGCCTCCCGAGTGCTGGGATTAAAGGCGTGCACCACCATGCCTGGCCTACCTCCATTTTTATAGGCACTGACAACAAAAGAAAAATATTTATGGTCAAAGACTACAAAGTTTTAGTTAGACAAGAGAAATAGGTTTCAGTAATATATGATAGAGAATGGTAACTCACTGTATGTTCTAAACTGTAAGAAAAAAATATACTGTCCATAAAATACTTAAATAAATAAATAGAATAATATTCAGCTTTGAAGGCATTAATTTAGGGACTCATCCAAGTTTTTCACACTAGATAGGTTGCTAAATAGACTTATAAAACTCAAGGGAAACACTTTATTTATATCTGCCAATTTATTATAAAGAATTGTGCTGGTTTCAATGTTGAATGTCCCCCGTAGCCTTATGTATTTTGAATACTTGGTCTCTGGTTGGTGGCAATTGGGAAGGTTGTGGAGCCTGTGGGAGGTGGAGCCTTGCTAGAGAAGGTGTGTTGCCAAGGATAGACCTTAGGATTTATGAGTGCAAGAAGGACCTTGAGGTTTATCAGTCCAATCCACTGGTTATTCAAAGCTGGCTCACTCAGTCAATCACATCCCAGTGCTGTGGCAAGATGTGATGCCCCAGCCGCCCACTCTGCCATGCTTCTTCTGTCATGATGAAACTTTCCCTCAAAACCATAACCCACAGCTGGCCTGCCCTCCCCTTGCAAACCTTCTTTTCCTTCATCCCTGGGCCCATTCCGGTGGGGATCCTCCTCAGTGGGGTGGCAGGTATTCCCTTTGGGATTGTAGGTTATGTGTTGTGGGAGCAGCAGTTATTTTCTGGGGGGAGGGAATGCCCCTGGGCATGATGTCTCAACCTGTGGCTCTTACAATCTTTCTGCTCCCTCTTCCCCAAAATTCCCTGAGCCGTGGTGGGTGGGTTTTAAGTCTACTTCAGTGATGAGCTCTTAGGAGCCTCTGGATCTGCGTTGGTAGGAATCACCAGAATTTCTCTTCCCTTCCTGATGGGAGATAGGAGAGTAGGGCTGAAAGTTCCAATTCTCTAGTCACTGGGTCTTTTTAGTGTCCTTGAAAACATCTAAAGGCTAAGCTAAGACTAAGGCTAAAGCTAAGACACCCAAGTGTATTAGCATAAAGTGAGGTGTGATTGAAAGGGGCTCTCTAAGCATAACAAAAGACTATCTATCACTCAGGAAATTCCAAGGCTTGGAGGGCATCTGTGTTAGTAACCACAGTGCCTAACCTAAGTGCAGTTCCAGATGTCACGTTGGGGAGTCATGTGCTGAAACATTTTGTGGTAAGACATGAACTAAATGCCACAAATTCTAAGTGAGCACTTATTGTGTGCAAGGTACAGAAAGGGGGAGGTGTTAAACTGAACACAGTTTACCATACACTCTTTCCCCCAGTATGAACAATTAAACTTAAGGCCTCATGCATGCCAGGGAAATGTTCTATCATTGAGCTATATTCCCAGCTCTGCATTTGCATTAAAAAAATTTATTTATTATTTGAGAGGGAGATAAAGAGGGAGGGAGAGAGAGAGGGAGAGAGAGAATGAATGGGTACACCAGGGCCTTTAGCCAGAATTCCAGACACATCTGCATCTGACTTTACATGGGTACAGGGGAATCGAATCCAGGTCCTTAGGCTTGGCAGGCAAATGCCTTAACTACTGAGCCATGTCTCCAGCCCTGAAATTTGCATTTTTAAGAAAAACAGTGTAGGGCTAGAGAGATGGCTTAGTGGTTAGGCGCTTGCCTGTGAAGCCTAAGGGCCCTGGTTCAAGGCTCGATTCCCCAGGACCCACGTTAGCCAGATGCACAAGGGAGCGCACGTGTCTGGAATTCGTTTGTAGTGGCCGGAAGCCGTGGAGTGCCCGCTCTACCCTCTCTCTCTCTCTGCCTCTTTCTCTCTGTGTCTGTCACTCTCAAATAAATAAATAAAAATTTAAAAAAAAATTTAAAAAAAAAAGAGAAACAGTGTATAAGCACACTGGCATGCATAACCAATCATGGCATGACTGCCACTAAGGATGTGTCAGGTCAGTAAGGAAAGTTTTGGGGAGAGGGGCTTTTCCAGGCCCTCACATAGTATAACAAGGCTTCTGGGTGCAAATTACACAGCCAAACCAAGAGTGTAGGCACCTGATCTTGCACAAACAACCTAGGAATTGTGTTTCCCTTAGAGCTTTAGACTGGGAGCCTCCTCTTCAGAGATGACAATCTCTCCAGGCAAGGACTGGGTAAATGAACAGACCCCCCACCCCCACCCAGAGCAGCAGGTGTGCATCCTCCAAGCACTGTAGTAACACCTCTAATGTCCTCTTCTCTGAGTTGGCACAGCACAAAGTTATCTGGCATTAATTTTAACAGAGACTTCTCAAACATGCTTCTCAGACAGGAACCATGATCAGTTAGTAGATAGGAGGAGGGGAAGAAGTAGGTCAGGGTGATCAAGAGAATACAGGAGTTGGGAAAGACTATATAGTTGGAAATTCTATGTACTTCTGTGTAGTCCACGTTAACAATGTCAGGCGTGGCTTGTTCCCCACCCCCATTTTTTAAATTTTTTTATTTTTATTTATTTATTTGAGAGTGACAGACAGAGAAAGAGAGAGAGGCAGAGAGAGAGAGAATGAGAGAATGGGCGCGCCAGGGCCTCCAGCCACTGCAAACGAACTCCAGATGCATGCGCCCCCTTGTGCATCTGGCTAACGTGGGTCCTGGGGAATCAAGCCTCGAACCAGGGTCCTTAGGCTTCACAGGCAAGTGCTTAACCGCTAAGCCATCTCTCCAGCCCCCACCCCCATTTTTATGGGCACAGACAACAAAAGAAAAATATTTATGATCAAAGACTACAGAGTTTCAAGAGAAACAGGCTTGTCATATATGGTACAGAATGGTAACTCACTGTATGTTCCAAATTGCAATAATATATATATATATATATATATATATATAAAATTTTCAAGGTAGGGTCTCAATCTGGTCCAGGCTGACCTGCAATTAACTATGTAGTCTCAGGGTAGAGTCAAACTCATAGCAATCCTCCTACCTAAAATATGCCCAGCCCATTTTAAACTGTTTTCACCATCTATGCACAGAAAGATAATCATATGAAGTGACAGATTTGTTAGTTGGCCTGATATGATCATTCCATATTGTAAATGTCTATCAAAAGATCACACTGGTGGGGCATGCCTTTAACCCCAGCACTCATAAGGCAGAGATAGGAGGAGGATTGCTGTGAGTTCAAAGCCAGTTTGAGACTTCATAGTATATTCCAAGTTGGCCATGTCCAGCTGTATTGTAGTTTTTTTGTGTTTTGTGTTTTGTGTTTTTTTTTTTTTTTCTTTTTTGAGGTAGGCCCTCCACTCTGGCCCAGGATGACCTGGAATTCACTATGGAGTCTCAGGGTGGCCTTGAACTCACGGCGATCCTCCTACCTTTGCCTCCCGAGTGCTGTGCCACCATGTCCGGCTGCTTTCCTTTGTATTGTTTTTATTAATTTATTTATTAGAGACAGAGGGAAGGAGGAAGAGAGAGACAGAGAGAGAATGGGTCCACCAGGGTCTCCAGCCACTGCAAATAAACTCCAGATGCATGCACCAAGATGTGCATCTTGCTAACATGGGACCTGGAGAATTGAATCTGGATCCTTAGGCTTTGCAGGCAAACACCTTCACTGCTAAGCCATCCCTCTACCCCTGGATTGTAGCTTTTTATACAGGGTCTGAGAATTGAACTCCAGAGTGAGAGGCAAGCACTTTATCCACTGAGCATCTTCAGCCCCTCAAATATCTAAGACCCTATTTTCAACTAGGTGTGGTGGTTCTCCTGTAATCCCAGTACTTGGGAGGTGGGGTCTGGAAGATCAGGTGTTGAAAACCAATTGATGTAGTATTTGGGGGTCCAGGGAGGAATTCTGAGGCCTGTGAATCCCAACTTTTGGCTCTGTATCCGATTTAGCAAAGAATTGTAAAAGAAAACAGACTCTGAGAAGGATAAATTATGAATTATGAAGTTTATTTTAGGGAAAATTAACATCCAAGAGGGAGGGGAAATAGGAAAGATAGGGAAATCTCCAGGGAGTAGCCTATGGAAAGGACACACACACACACACACACACACACACACCCACCATGAAAACACAAGCCTTTCACCTTCACATATAAGAGAGCTAAGGGACTGGATAGTAAAGGACTCAGGGCTTAAAGAGAGATCATTCACACAGCAAAGGGAGAAAGCATCCGAGACCAAATACATGTAGCAAACAAGCAGGAAAATGCCCAGGCAAATAGGAAATCTTCCTTCCTCTGGCACCTTCCCATCCAAGCTGGGAAGGAGGAAGAATTTAGCAAGCAGGAACCAGGAGAGTCACATGCCAGAAGAATGAGCAGCCAAGGCAGAAAGAGAGAGAGACCACACATATGGCAGGCCCGAATATATGGGTCAGACATCAATTAGGATGAGCCTTGCCGTCAGACTCCGGTGCATAAGTGAGAGAGTAAGTGAGAGACTTGATTGGCTCATAGACTCAAGGAGCTTACTCAGAAGGGGCTAAGCAACCCAGGTGTGCTGGACTGAGGAAGAAGCAGGAAGCACTATAGCTGAGGAATTGCTTGCAGCCATCTTGGATGAGACTGGATCAGACGTGGGTTCTAATCCTGCCAGGCCAGGCAAGGTGGCATCCCCTTGTTCTCCTTGGGTCTTGTCCCTGGATGACTGTTTAGAAAGAAACAAAACAAAAACAAAACAACCTTTCTCCTGTTCCCCCTTCACAAGCTGGGCTATATGAGACCCTGTCACAAAAATAAATAAAGAAATAAATAAAAATAAAATAAGGCAGGATACAGGGATGGTGGTTCACCACTCTCTTGAAGCTGAGGTGGGAGGATTGCCATGAGTTTGAGGCCAAACTAAGATACAGAGTAAAGATCATGTTTCAAAAAGAAAAAAGAAAAGAAGTATAAAGCTAGCTGTAGTGGCTCATGACTATAACCTCAGCATTTGGGAGGCAGAGGCAGGAGAATTACTTCAAATTCTAGGCCAGCCTGATCTACATAAAGGAGTTCAAGCCAATCAGGGCTACATAGGGAGACTTTGTCTTTAAAAAAAGGGGGGGGGGGTGCTGCTGGAGAGATGGCTTAGCAGTTAAAGTGCTTGCCTGCAAAGCTAAAGGACCCAGGTTCAGTTCCCCAGGAGCCACGTAAGCCAGATGCACAAGGTGGCACATGCATCTGGAGTTCGTTTGCAGCAGTTGGAGGCCCTGGTGTGCCCATTCTCTCTCCTCTCAAATACATAAATAAAATATTGGAAAAAAAAAAAAAAGAGGGGAGGGTGGGTACCTGTCACAGGTTTCTTTCCCAAAGTAGAAATGCAAGGATGGGAAATGAATTCAGTTGCCATGGCAATAGAAATGGGAGTTGGCTAGGGCTTGCTGGAGCAGTAGCTGGGATGGAACCAGCAGGCTGGGACAGAGGGGTGTCCAGCTGTGGGTAAGAGAACAGGCTTCCCAGGGAGGAGAGGAAGTAGAAAGAGAAGGGCACTATACTGCCTGGGGCCCATGAGTTCTGCAGATACTGAGGCGGCACAGAATGAGGGGCATGTGTCTGTGCATTATGTATCTCTGCAGGCCTGAAAATCAAGAAGCCAATAAACCCAAGACTTAAACAAGAACTGAGAGCTGGTTGTGGTGGCGCACGCCTTCATTCCCAGCACTCGGGAGGCAGAGGTAGGAGGATTGCCGTGACTTTGAAGCCACTTTGAGACTTCCTAGTGAAGTCCAGGTCAGCCTGGGCTAAAGTGAGACCCTACCTCAAAAAAACGAAACAAACAAACAAAAAGAACTGAGAGTGTTTCTAGCCCCAAAGTGTCAAATGATAAGAGGAGCAGCCTTAGAAGATGCCAAGGGGCTGGGGAAATGTCAGGACAGGAACAGGTCCGGCCAGCACACTGTCCTCACCTCTATCCTCAGCACGATGCTTTAGTTGGAACCTGAACACAATTGTGGTGCTCTTTCAGTCTGTCCCTCTGAGCCACTATTGTGTTTCAGGGGGGTGGTCTCCATGTTGCCGGGGCTCAGGGGTCTTCCAGCCCCAGGATTCATAGACTCTGAAAGTTCTAGTGGCATGTGCTTTGGAGAGATGGCTTGGTTACACCTATGGTGATGACAGATCTTAGCTGGGTTCCTCAGTTGGGCCTACTTGAGACAATGTTATACTATCCTATTCCTACCCTGGTATCCTGTACTCTCTCCACCAATCCTAGCAGAGGTGAGTGGCCAGAAGGATCTCTTATTATGAAGGGATTCAAACTTGTGCTCTTTTCAAAAATTTTTTAAAAAATATTTATTTAGTTGAGGGAGATAGATAGAGAGAGAACAAGGACCTCTAGCCACTGCAAACAACCTCCAGACATATGCACCACTTTCTGCATCTGGCTTTACATGGGTACTGGGGAATCGAACCTGGGTCATTTGGCTTTGCTTTAATTGCTAAGCCATCTTTCCAGCCTTCACTTTTTTTTAAGTGATAGAGAGGGTAGCTAGGTGGCTGGTGGTATAATTCAGTGGTAGAACACCAGAATATGTAAAACGATGGGTTCCATTTCTAGCACTGGAAGGGGGTGGGTGGGTGGGAAAAGGAAGGAAAAGGGAAGGGGAAGAGAGTTGGAGGAAGGAAGGGAAGAGAGAAAGATTCCTACATTGTCCAGGCTGTTTTTGAACTCCTAGCCAAAAATGACCATCTCACCTCAGCCTCTTGAATAGCTGGGACTGTGGACAGTCACCACTGCACCCAGGTTTTTAGACCTAGGTTTCTGACATTCTATATCCCTAGCTGTCTGTTTTATGGTAGTTTTCCTGTAGGTATAACATGATGACATCTTGAAGTGAGGAATGTTTTGGCCCAGTAACCAGTGCAACTTTGGAGCAGAACAATGCAGTGAAAGGCACTATGGCTATGGTAACGAAGCTGCTGATATCCCCTAGGAGATAGGTTAGGGGAATTCACAAGACCTTCACCTCGGATTCCAGCTATTCCCTCCCAGCCTCCTCCATCTGCAAGTGATCTTGGGAGAAGCTAGAATATGAAAAGGCAGAAGATTAGCTAGAACAGGGATTGATGATGTAGTTTCCATGAGGTCATTACCCAGGATGGGTGGGGCTTCACCATGATGTAGGTGTCTTTGAGTCACCCACACTCGTTAAGTAACTCCTCACTTGTGTTCTGTGAGTAACACCAATAAACTCATCGCTTTGCCAAGTTGAAGTTTGGTTCAATCATACTGTGGTCTGTTGTCTGAGCCCCATGTGGCGTGAAAGGATGCGTGCTTTGCATCTCCACAGGGAAGAAGTTTCATGTGACACTGTCCTTGGGACATATTGGGAAGGTCAAACAGTTTACATTGACAACCATACTGTTATTTAATTTTGCAGTCCTTCATTTTTGAAATATATTCAGAGTCCCAGAAAGTGAAATGAGGGGCTAGGGAGATGGGTCAGTGGGTAGGACTGTTTGCTTGCAAAGCTTGCCAGCCAAGATTCAAGTCCCCAATTCCCCAGCCACCCCCACAAAGCCAGATGGAGATTTGCTTAGAATGGCAAGAGATTTTGGTGAGTACACACACACACACACACACACACACACACACACACACGGAGGAATAAATTAAAAAAAATGTAATGAGCATTAGGAAGAATAACATACTTAGGAATGAGTATAACCAAGGAGATAAAAATCTTGGATACTAAAAACTATAAACACCTCTGAACGAAGTTAGAGAAGCAGAAATAAATGAAATTATCTCACATTCATGGCTGTGAAGACGTAGTGCTGAGATATCCATAGCACTCAAAGTGATCTACAGGCTGAGGAGTCTCTAGAAAAATGACAAACAGGACTGTGTGTGTTGGTACAGACCTTCTGGTATGCATACCTTTAATCCCAGCACTCAGAGACAGAAGTAGGAGGACCACCGTGAGTTTGAGGCCACCATGAGACTACACAGTAAATTCCAGATAACCTGGGCTAGAGCGAGACCCTACCTTGGAAAAAACAAAAATATATTTTAAAAATAATTTTTAATTATTTATTTGAGAGAAAGACAGAATGAGTGCACCAGGGCCTCTAGCCATTGCAAACGAACTTCAGATGCTCCAGATGTATATACCATGTGTGACCTTGTGCATCTGGCTTACATGGGTACTGGGGAATAGAAACTGGGTCTTTTGGCTATGCAGACAAGTGCCTTAACCATTAAGCCATTTCTTCAGTCCAAACATAATCTATTTTGTTTTGTTTTGCAGTTCTGAGGATCACCCCGCCTTGTACATGTTAGGTGGGTGCTATACCACTGAACTTCACAGCTATTCTTTTTTCTTTTATCAAGGCAGGGTTCCTCTCTAACTCAAGCCAATCTGAAACTTACTCAGTAGCCCCAAGTTGTCCATGAACTTATGGCCATCTTGCTGCCTCAGCTTCCCAAGTGCTGGGACAAAAGTTATGGGCCACTACACCTGGATTTCCTTCTCTTTTTTTAAGGAAGTGTCTCATTCTAGCCCAGGCTGGCTTCAAACTTACAGTGATCCTCCTACCTCTGCCTCCCGAATGCCTGGATTTAAGGCGTACACTACCATGCCTAGTTCCACCCCCCCCCCCAAGGTAGGTTCTCACTCTAGCCCAGGCTGACCTGGAATTCACTATGGAGTCTCAGGGTGACCGTGAACTCACGGTGATCGTCCTATCTCTGCCTCCCAAATGTTGGGATTTAAGGCATACACTACCATGCCTGGCTTTCCACCTCTTTTTAATTTTGACTTTTCTTGCTTCATCTTCACAGATCCTTGTTTCCAGAATGGCCTCAAATTGTCAATCCTTCAGGCTCAGCCTCCTCCTAAAGCTGGGATGGCAGACGTGTGCTGGTCCCAGTGGTGCTTTGCAGAAATAGAAAACTCCTACTAAAATTTACATGGAATCTCAGGGGACCTTAAAGGCCCAAAATAATCTTTTCTTTTCTTTTTTTTTTTTTTTTCAAGATAGGGTCTCACTCTAGCCCAGGCTGACCTGGAATTCACTATGGAGTCTCAGGGTGGCCTCGAACTCATGTGATCCTCTTTCCTCTGTCCCCTGAGTGCTGGGATTAAAGGCGTGCGCCACCACGCCTGGCTCCAAAATAATCTTGAAAAGGAACAGAAGAGTTGGAAGACTCATACATCCTGATTTCAAAATGTCTTACAGAGCTACAAATATCAAAACAGTGTGGTAGGGGTGTGAAGGAAGGCATCCAGAACAGTGGAAGAGAGTAGCAACCCTAGTGGTAAACCCTTGGCACATTTGGTGAAATCATTTCAACAAAGTTGTATCAGTTTCCTTCTCATTGCTAGGATAAAATACCCAGCCAGAAGCAGCTTCTGGAAGGAAAGGGTTTATTCTGGCTTACAGTTTAGAGGGGAAATCTGTCATGTTGGGGAAAACATGGCAAAAGCTGACAGCTTTTTTGTAAAGCCTGACAACCTGAGTTTGATTCAGCAGTACCCACACAAAGTCAAATACATGAAGTGGCACAAGACTAGAGTTTGTCTGCAGTGGCAAGAGGCCCTGGTGCACCCATACTCTTTCTGCCAAATAAATAATTAAAAAAAAAAAAAAAAAAGACAGCATTGGATTATAATGCCTAAGGTCCACACCCAGTGACTCACTTCCTCCAGCAAGGTTCCACCTCCTAAAGAATTCACAAACCTCCAAAGGGCAACACTAATTGGGAATCAAGCATCCAAACACATGAGTCTATGGGGGACATTCCACTTCCAAACGCCACAAGAGTACAAGGTCATTGAATGGCTAAAAGGCAGTCTTTTCAACAAATGGTTCTGGGAAAACTTGATCTCCATGTGCCAAAGAATGAAACTGTACCCTTATCTCATATCAAATAAAAAGCTGAAGTCAAAAAAAGAACAAAGAGAGAAAAAGAGGGAGAGAGAGAAAGAGAACGAGAGAGAGAAAGAAAGAGAGAGAGAGAATGGGCATGCTAGGTCTCCCAGCCATGGCAAACAAACTCCAGATGCATGTGTCACCTCGTACATCTGGTTTATGTGGGTCCTGGGGAATCAAACCTGGGACCTTGGGCTTTGCAGACAAACGCCTTAACCACTAAGCCATTTATTCATCTCTAAAATGTTTCTTTGTGAGGAAAGAGAGCGAGAGAAAGAGAGAATGAGAACGGCACACCAGGGCCTCTTGCCTCTGCAAACGAAATCCAGATGCATGTGCCACTTTGTGCTTCTGACTTTACAAGAATACTGGGGAATTGAACCTGGGCCAACAGGCTTTGCAATAAGTACTTTAGCTGCTGAGCCATCTCCCCAGTCCAGCTTGTTTTATTTTGAGTCAGGGTCTCACTGAAGCCTAGGCTGATCTGGCACTCACTCTATAGCCCAGGCTGGTCTCAAACTCATGGTGATCCTACCTACTTCTAAGTGCTGGAACTAAAAGTGTGTGCACTATCACACCCAGCTGACAACTTGTGTTTATATGCACGTTTCAATAACCAAGTCAGTGATGGGTGGTGATATTGGTTCTGTACTTCGGCTGAGAAAACAGTCTCAGGAGTCAAGATGCTTGCTCAAGCCGGGCGTAGTGGCACAGGCCTTTAATCCCAGCACTCGGGAGGCAGAGGTAGGAGGATTAGCATGAGTTCGAGGTCACCCTGAGACTCCATAGTGAATTCCAGGTCAGCCTGGGCTAGAGTGAGACCCTACCTCGAAAAACAAAACAAAACAACAAAAACCTTGCTCAAGGGCATACTTAGCCAACATTAGGTGGAGCTGGGGTATGAAGCTAGCCCCACATGGGTCTTGAACTTCAATACATTGAAAGAAATCTTTCCAAGGGCAGAGGATGTAGGTCAGCGGTAGCATACTTGCCTAGCATGCATGAAACCCTGGGTTCAGTTCCAGGATCATAATGAGCAAACAAGTCAGGATCCAGACTGGTGGTTTACATTAATGGTTAGCACTTACAGAGTATGCTTTTTGAAGCCCACCATACTCTCTCTCACACATACACAGAGCATTCATATTGGTTGGTAACAAACAACAACCTTGGCTTCAATACTAGCTAATTGTAACAAGTGTACCACGTGTAGAATATCGATAATAGGCTAAGTCATAGGCTATATGAAAACTGTGCGCTGTTGTCTCCATCCTCCTATTAATATTTAAATCATTTAAAAAACAAATAAATTGTGGGAGCTGGAGAGATGGCTTAGCTGTTAAGGCACTTGCCTGTGAAGCCTGAGGACCCAGATGTAAGCCAGATGCCTAAGGTGGCACATGCATCTGGAGTTCATTTTCAGTGACTGGAGGCTCTTGTGTGCCCATTCTCTCTCTACCTGCCAATCTCTCTCTCTCTCTCTCTCTGTAATAAATACATAAATAAATAAAATATTTTTGAAAAAATATGTAGATTCTACTACAAACAAACATGGAAATCCTGGGTCCCACCTCAGAAGCTGGCTCTGAATGTATTGGCATAAGACAGTGGCACTGTAGAAGTCAGTGGCCACCCTGTCTGCTTCCAGCCGGAGAGTGGTCCAGCGGTCTTACAGAGAGGAGCTGCGGTCACACCAAACAAAGTGTGTGCTTCTCCTACATCAGGTGAGTCTCCTCCTCCCCAAGGATGAGATGAGGGGCAGCGCCTCACAGCAGATTGACAGCCTCGCTAAAGTGAAAACTTTTAGAAGTTCCATATGCTACTGATACTCACTCTGGCCCAGGCTGACCTGGACTTCATTATGGAGTCTCAGGGTGGTCTTGAACTCATGGTGATCCTCCTGCCTCTGCCTCCCTAGTACTGGGATTAAAGGTGTGTGCCACCATGCCCGGCTTATTTTTCTTTCAGCTAAGCCAGGTTTCTCTATATGGGTACAGAGAGAGGCTGTGGTTATCGTGTTCATTTTTGCAGTGCTGAGGACTAAAGCCAGTACCTCACGCATGCTAGGTAAGTGTTCTTCCTCTGAGCTGCATCCCTCAGCCACTGCACAGTGTTTTAAGGCTGGCAAGAAAGGTTTCTTGCTCTGAAATCATAAGAATCCTAATTCTTTGTTCATTGTTTGTTATTATTATTTTTTTTTATACTTCTCACTCTAGCCCAGGCTGACCTGGAACATACTCTGTGGTTGTAGGTAGGCTTTGAACTCCTTCCTTCCTCTGCCTCCTGAGTGCTGAGATTAAACGTGTGCACCACCATACCTGGTTACTTCCATCCCCCACTCCCGATGTAGGGTTTTGCTGTATCCCAGGCTGACCTGGAATTCAGTATGTAGTCTCAGGGTGGCTTCGAACTCATGGCGATCTTCCTACCTGCGCCTCATAAGTGAGCACCTGCAGTGGAAGAGATTTCATGGGAACACTGCGCAGTAGCTCATTTAGGGGGTAACTATTCCTCCCACCCCTGTAGGTGTGGGGTGGTTTCTTGACCAGGTGAGTGGCTGACAGGCTCCCAGGACCAGAGGACTTTGGAGGAAATGTCTCTTCCCTTTCTAATGTCACCAAGGAGGCGGGAGGTAGTGTACTTCCTCCACTGACCTCTAAGCCCAGTGTCTGCCTACCTACAACACTAAGTTCAAATCCCGTAAATCACAAAGTCAATGAGTTGTCAGGCCAGGTGCTAAATGTCCTCTTCCACCTGTGCTCTCGGGCATCCCTCCTAGCTCATGCCCATGTCACAGCTGAGTGGTAACAGCCACAGCAGTTTAAAATTACAATGCTGCCAGTTCTATGATGAAACAAAAACCCACATCCAAGCAACCTGCTTTCTGATTGCAGTAAGTTGCTAATGGGGGTTACATAGCAGGTCATCCCCAGGATGTGAGGAGAGTATAATTTGTCAGTGGAATACACACACAGCGTCTATGATTACTGATCTGTCAATGTCCCTAAGGACGGGACAGGATGTGTCTCTGGAAGAGCAAGGTCTGGAAATTAAATCAAAACTTAACAATGAGGAGAAAGAAAGGAAGGAAAAAACCAAGTTGGCAGGTTGTATTAACATATGCTATAGGAATAAAAGGCCCAGAGAAAAGATGTAGGAGCAGTTCAGAAAAGCATCCAAGTGGGCTGGAGAGATGGCTTAGTGGTTAAGGCACTTGCCAGCAAAGCCAAAGGACCTTGGTTTGATGCCCCAGGACCCACGTAAGCAAGATGCACAAGGTGGCACATGTGTCTGGAGTTGGTTTGCAGTAGCTGGATACCCTGGCATACCCATTCTCACCCACTTTCTCTCAAATAAATAAATAAAAATAAAATTGAAGCCGGGCGTGGTGGGGCATACCTTTAATCCCAGCAATCGGGAGGTACAGGTAGGAGGATCTCCATGAGTTTGAGGACATCTTGAAACTACATAATGAATTCCAGGTCAGCCTGGGCTGCAGTGAGATCCTACCTCAAAAAAACAAACTAAATAAACAAATATTAAAAAATTGAAATAAAAATTAAAAAAAGCTGGACATGGTGGTGCATGCCTTTAATCCCAGCATTAGGAAGGCAGAGGTAGAAGGGTCACTGTGAGTTTGAGGCCACCCTGAGACTACATAGTGAATTCCATGTCATCCTGAGCTAGAGTGAGACCCTACCTCAAAAACCCAAAAAGAAAGAAAGAAAGAAAGAAAGAGAGAGAGAAAGAAAGAAAGAAAGAAAGAAAGAAAGAAAGAAAGAAAGAAAGAAAGAAAGAAAAGCATCCAAGGGCACAGGCACTCTCCAAGGTTTTGTCTCATCTCCTGCACTGTCCAGTCTAATCTGAGCTCCAAAAACTTTTTTGAGGATACAGGCAGCTCTGAGGTCTGGCCAGAGCTAATCACAATCTAAGAGGATATAAATAAATCATATGGAATCCTTTTTTGGATAATGGAACACTCAGGAGCCATAAATTGTTGCTAGAAAATTTTCAGTGTCAGGGATGGGATACCTTTTAGTGAGTTGTTGGCCAGGGAGGTCCCTGATGCCTCCAAAACATTACAGGTCATTGCCGAGGCCCTTGGTTTCCCACCAGGAATAGATGGTAAGACCCTATTGCTGAAGACTCCACATACTTGGGTGGCAAGATCACTGAGAAACCCTGCTGGAACTGAGCTGATAACCTCTTCTATGTAGACCAGCTGACAGAAAGCTGGAAGAAGCCATTCTGTAAGCAGTTCCGTGGTAGAAAGAGAAAACATCAGTGAAGATACTCAACAGTGGACACTGAAAGCCTTATATCTGGCCAGCCAGGCCAAATGAGCCAATGAGTGCAATAGTGGCACGTCTGTCATGGTGGAAACCAACTGCCCTCTAATTGGATGGGGTGCCTACTCCATGGGAAGGAATACATCCCTGATACTGAAAACTTAAAACAAGGGTAGTCATGAGCCCTAGGGTTGTAACATCTGCTACTGTCTGGTAAATGTATATACTACGCTTATCAAGCTGCCCAGTAAGCACTTCTGTTAATGTTCATACTGTTATATTAACGCTGCTCTCAGTTTGGGTAGAGAATCTTCTCTTTTCAGATGGCAGTGACCTTGGGATGACTCAGAAGGCACCATGGTGCTGAGAAGTGACAGAGGAGTGCTCAGCACTGAAATATCTCTTTCACACTTTCCAAAGCTCAGGGTTCATTGTGGAAGAGGTGGCAGAAAGAATATAAGAGCCAAAGAAAGGGTAGGACTCCTTACAACGTGCTCCTCCAGACACAAAATGGCCTGGATATCCATGACCTCACAGTGCCTGACACTACCTACACAAGACTATCATAAGAGGAGGAAAAGATCATGGCATCAAAATAAAAGAGAGACTGAGAGAGGGGGTGGGGATGTGATGAAGAGTGGAGTTTCAAAGGGGAAAGTGTACCATGGGATATTGTTTACAATTATGGAAGTTGTCAATAAAAAATAAATAAAATAAAGAAATATAAAAACAAATATTCTCATTATAGGGATTTGCTTTTTTCAAGGTAGGGTCTCATTCTGGTCCAGGCTGATCTGGAATTAACTAATTAACTATGTAGTCTCAGGATGGCCTTGAACTCATGGCGATCCTCCTACCTCTGCCTCCCGAGTGCTGGGATTAAAGGTGTGTGCCACCACACCTGGCATAATAAGGATTTTAAAGCTGATCCAGGCAGCAGTAGGAACTAAAGGGATTGGTAATCGATTAGTCATGTCTACCACAGGCACAGACCTATCAGTATGGACTCTATGTGATACAATTATCATAGGCTAAGTTTACTGTTGTGTCATTCATCTTTCTCACCTTGCTTGGATTTCATGAATACCAACAAACCTTTTAATTAGAATTCAGATTTCCGTCTGGTGTTTCCCTGAGGGGAAAGAATGTGCTGACAAGTTGACTTTAAGGTTTCAGGCTGTTTTGCAGTTCCTTCTCTCATTGTGACTTAATATGTCTGTGGTCTGGCTTCCTCATCAGGCTCCTGTGAACTGGGATGTTCCACCCCTTTCAGCCTCATGAGCAACAAGCACACTGAAGAATCTCCACCTCTGTCTGGCCTGCAAAACCTCTGGACCATCAGCCTCCAGCCAGGTGGAAGGACCCTGCCCCATCCCCCAAAATACCCAAGGGTGAGGATGGAGCTCAGTGGTAGAACACTTGCCTAGCATGTATTTTGTTTTTTAAGGTAGGGTCTTGCTCTAGTCCAGGCTGACCTGGAATTCACTATGTAGTCTCAAACTGGCCTTGAGCTCACAGTGATCCTCCTACTTCTCTGCCTACTGAGTGCTGGGATTAAAGGCATATGCCACTACACTCAGCCTAGTTTATAATTTTTTTTTTTTTACTGGGGACTTTAATATATTAACATACTGCAAATTGAACATAACTCCCTCAAGTTATCCTCTTGTGTCCCTTCCCCAACCCCTGCCTATTATTTTATTTTTAAACATATTTCATTTGTTTATTTATTTATTTATTACAGAGAGAGAGAGAGAGAGAAGCTGGGCGAGGAGGCACACGCCTTTAATCCCAGCACTCGGGAGGCAGGAGTAGGAGGATCACTGTGAGTTCGAGGCCACCCTGAGACTGCATAGAGAATTCTAGGTCAGCCTGAGCTAGAGTGAGACCCTACCTCGTAAAACAAAACAAAACAAAACAAAACAAAACAAAACAAAACAAAACAAAACAAAACAAAACAGCCACTGCAAATGAACTCCAGATGCATGCACCACCTTGTACATCTGGCTTACTTGGATCCTGGGGAATTAAACCGTGGTCCTTTAGCTTTGCAGGCAAAGGACTTAACAACTAAGCCATCTCTCTGCCCCCTATTAATTTGTTTTAAAGGAAACTTTGTATCACTTCTACACATGCAAACTAGTAACACTTGCCAAACGTAGGTGGAAACTATAAAGATAAACATAAAACAATGTTGTTAAATTGTAACTCTTTGGGTTGGCAGACAGCTCATCTGGTAAAGTGAATGCAGTGGAGGCATGAAGACCTGATGGGTTTTTGTTTGTTTGTTTGTTTGTTTGTTTTTGTTTTTGTTTTTCGAGGTAGGGTCTCACTCTAGCCCAGGCTGACCTGGAATTCACTATGGAGTCTCAGGGTGGCCTCGAACTCATGGTGATCCTTCTACCCTTACCTCCTGAGTGCTGAGATTAAAGGCGTGTGCCACCACGCCCAGCAAAGACCTGAGTTTTGATGCCCAGCAACCATGTAAAATCTGGGCACAGTGCTATGGGTCTGCAATCCCAGCTCTGGGAAAGTAGACAGGAGGATTACTGGGGTTTGCTGGCCACTAGTCTTGTTCAATCAGCAAGCTCCAGATATAGTGAGATATACTTTCTCAATAAAGTAAAGTGGGCCAATTGTAGTGGTGCATGCCTTTAATCTCAGAATTTGGGATTAAAATAATAAATAAGGGCTGGAGAGTTGGCTTTGGGGTTAAGGTGCTTGCCTGTGAAGCCTGAGGACCCAGGTTCCATCCCCCAGTACCCACATAAGCCAGATGTACAAGGGGCACATGCTTCTGGAGCTGGTTTGCAGTGGCTAGAGGCCCTGGTACACCCATTCTCTCTCTTTTAAAATTAATAAAATAATAAGTAATATATATAAATAAATTATAAATAAGGCGGGACTTGGGGAAATGGCTGAGCTGTAAAAGATACTCGCTTACCAACTCTGCTAGTCTGGGTTCAACTCTCTAGCCAGCCACATAAAGCTGGATAGATATTTGTTTGCAGTGGCAAGAGACCAGTACACATACACACACACAAACACACACACACACACACACACACACACACACACACACACACACACAAACGTATAAAACACATTAGCCAGGCATGGTGATGCATGTCTTTAATCCCAGGAGAGAGGCAGAGAGGTGGCCTGAGGGTGCTTGAGAGGCAGACAGGGCAGAAGCAAGAAGGTGTCCCAAAGGCAATACTCTTCCTATTCTGAGCCTTCATATTCTTTGTTAAAAGTATTTCTACTTAGGAGAAAGCTAGAAAAAGCTATGTTGCATGCAGCCCTATGGGAGAGAGAAGTCTTCAGCAGTGATAAACAACAGTGGACACAGCAAGCCTTAAGTTTGGCCAGCCAGGCCAAATGAGCCAATGGGTGCAATAGTGGCATGTCTGTTATGGAGGAAAAAAACCACTCTCTAATTGGACTGGAGGCCTGCTCCATGGGAAGGAATACATGCCTGCTATACTGAAAACTTATGGTAGGGGAGGTCATAAGCCCTAGGTGTGTAATGCCTGCTGGTGTCTGGCTAAATGCATACATTATGCTCACCAAGCTGCCTAGTAAGCACTTTTTCTTAACGTTTATGCTCATATATTAATGCTACTCTCACTTATGGTTAGAGAAGCTTCTCTTTTCAGATGGTAGTGACCTCTGAGATGGCTCAAAAGTCACCATAGTGCTGAGGAGAAGTGACAGAGGCGGGTTCAGCACTGAAACATCTCTATCACACCCTCCAAGGCTCAGGAGTACATATCACTCCTGGTGTGTGACTTTACATGAGTGTTTGGGAGTTGAACTCAGGCCAGCAGGCTTTGCAGGCAGTCACCTTTAACCACTGAGCCACCCCTGAGCCCACCTTCATATTCTTTACTGCTTTTTCTCTCACTGTGCACCACACCTCGATCATCTCACAACCACCAGGGGCTGGAGAAGCACACCTTAGAAAGCGAGGTCAGACACTATTCACAGCAGATGCCAAGAACTATTCCTTCTTCCCCAAGCACTTAGCCACACTGTGCCTCTGGCTTCTTTTTGCTTTATGTAATTTTCTCTCTCTCTCTCTCTCTCTCTCTTCTTCCTGGTTTTTCAAGGTAGGGTCTCACTCTAGCCCAGACTGACCTGGAATTCACTCTGTATTCTCAGGGTGGCCTCAAATTCACAGTGATCCTCCTACCTCTGCCTCCATGCACCACCATACCTTGCCGGTCTTTCTTTCTTTCCTCCCTTTCTTCTTTTTTATTTATTTGAGAGAGAGAGAGAGAGAGAGAGAGAGAGAGAGAGAGAGAGAGAGAGAGAGAGAGAGAGAGAGGGAGAAAATGGGCATGGGCATGCTGGGGCCTCCAGCCACTACAACTAAACTCCAGATGTATGCACCACTTATGCACCTGCCTTACTGCCTTATTTGGGTACTGGGGAATCAAACCTGGGTCCTTAGGCTTCACAGGGAAGTGCCTTAACCACTAAGCAATCTCTCCAGTCCTCTTTTTTTTCCCCAAAATACTTTTATTTATTTATTTATTTACAAGGAGAAAGAGGGAGAGAGAGAATGGTACACCAGGGCCTCTAGCCACTGCAGATGCACTCCAGATACATGTGCCTTTTTGGTTTTGTGGGTACTGGGTAATTGAACCCTGGGTTGTTAAGCTTTGCGCATAAGTGTCTTAACCACCGAACAATCTCTCCAGCCTCACTTTGCATTATTTTCTGGTCACAGAGTACACAACAGACAGAAAGCAAGTCAGGCCAGATGTGTCAGGAATGGATAGCTGAACAGCAATTCTAGAGTTGGGGAAATACCCGACTTTTTTTTTGCCTACTCATGGGCCACTTCTGAAATGTGTTTCAAGGTCTGTCCAGGGGTCCTTGAGGGACTGAGTCCCAACTTCCCAGGGGTAGCTCACCATTGACACATCCTCCATTGGCTCTTCTCCACTCCTCACTTCACCACTCTTGCTGGAATTTCTGGGATCACTTCCCAGATAAATTTCTGGCACCCAAATTCTTGTCTCATGATCTGCTTTTGGGGAAACCCCAAATGTGGCACAGTTGCAAATTTCTCATGATGGACTAAGTGATCTAGTGACAGTCAGTTCTAGTTTAACACAGCATTCAGGGGAGGGCTGAGACTATCTGGTGGAGACTCATGGAGGAGAAGGAGTGTCCGCGGACATCATGGCTATCGGGCATGCCTCTGACCTTCAGGTCCCAAAATTCTAGATTGAGTCAGCAAACCACAGCCTGCGGCTTATATCTAGTCATTGCCTCTTCTTGTATAGCCTTTTTATTTTTTTAAATTTATTTATTTTTATTGACAACTTCTGTAATTGTAAACAATATTTCATGGTAATCCTCCCAATCTTTCCCCTTTGAAACTCCACTGTCCATCATATCCCCTCCCACTCTCAATCAGTCTCTCTTTTATTTTGATGACATAAATGTTGAAAAGATTTTAAAGCATAACATTTTAGAATACTTAAGAACTATATGGTTCTCTGCACCCCACAGAACTGGGATTCCAGATGTATGTGTCCATACCCAGTTGTTCTCTGGAACTCAGGGGTCTTGGGTTCTCAGGGGGAAGAGAGAGAGAGAGAGTTGGATATTCCAGCACCTCTTGTTGTTGTAAACCAACTCCAGATGCATATGCCACTTTGTACATCTGGTTTCACATGGGCACTGGGAAATTGAATCCAGGCCATCAGGCTTTGCAAGTAAATGTCTTGAACTGTTAACCATCTTCCCTTAACTGTTAACCATTTTCCTAACCCAACTTTAAAAAAAATGTTCATGCCGGGCGTGGTGGCACATGCCTTTAAGCCCAGAACTTGAGATGTAGAGGTAGGAGGGTTGCCATGAGTTTGAGGCCACCCTGAGACTACATAGTGAATTCTGGGTCAGCCTAGGGTTAGAGTGAGACCCTACCTCGAAAAATCCCCCCCCCCAATTTTTTTTCTTTTACTTATTTGCAAGCAGAGAGAGAGAGCGAGATACAGAGAGAATGGGCATGCCAGGGCCTCCATCCACTTTAAACAAACTCCAGATACATGTTTCCCTTTGGTGTCTGGCTTTATATAGGTACTGGGGAATTGAACTCTGGTCCTTAGGCTTAGCAGGCAAGTACTTAACAGCTGAATCATCTCCCCAGCCCCCCCCCCTTTTTTTCCGAAGATAGGGTGTCACTCTAGCTCAGGATGACCTAGAATTCACTATGTAGTCTCAGGGTGGCCTCAAACTCTCAGTAATCCTCCCACTTTTGCCTTCCAAGTGCTGGGATTAAAGGTTTATACCACCATGCCCAGCACCCTCAGTGTTTTTTTAAAATGGCTTTTTGCAGCAGAATCTCACTCTCTAGTCCAGGGTAGTTGTTTAGTTCAAGTTGGTCTTGAACTTGCAATCTTTCTGCCTATATCTCCCAAGAGGAAGCATTACAGCCATAAGCCACTATGTCCTGCCATTCTAGCAGTGTAACTATGAGCAAGGAATTGAATAAAACAGGGCATCAACTGCTATCTGTCAAACAGGGAACTGACCCTGTCCAGGCTTACTGTGCTAATTGGCTGAAACAAGAGCCACCCACCAAACAGTGCCACCTGGCCCCGGCCTCTCTCCAGCACATTAGTGCATTAGTGCATCCCTGCTTCTTCACCATTCTCACACCACCGTCCCTGTCCTGTGGCGCTCCATGAATTCTCTAATCTTGTCATGGTCTTGGCCACCTCAGACTTTTTTCTTTTTTTTTTTGAGGTAGAGTTTTACTCTAGTCCAGGCTGACCTGGAATTCACTATGTAGTTTTAGGGTGCATCCAGGTGGGATTTAAAGGCATGTGCCACCACACCTGGCTTCACCTCAGACTTTTGCACATGCTGTGTTTTCTGCTCAAAATGCCTTTGTCCCTATCTTATGTACAACTGGCAGATCAGTACATAACTGGGTATCATGGGCTTGTTTTTAAAGATGTGTGTGTGTGTGTGTCTGAGGATGGAACGCAGGGCCTTGAACATGCTCGACATGAAGAGATTTTTTTTGGTGGGGAGAGGGTGTCATGTAAACCAGCCTGGCCTCCATCTTGCTCCCTAGTTGGGGATGACCTTGAACTCCTGATCCTCTTGCTTCTGGTATTTCAGGCATGTGATACCACACCAATTTTTTTTTTTTTTTTCGGGGGGGGAGGACTCAAAACCAGGGTTTTATGCATGGTAAGCAGCATTCTCTACCAACTGAGCCCCATGCCCAGCCTAAGAGATCTTATCCAACATAAACTGTCTGCTTATTGTTGAACTTGGCCAATAGTTCTACAACACATGCCTGAATGAGGCTCATCTAAGACAGGTTCTCCATGGCTGTGTGACTGCCTTCGTGTGCTTGGGCACACCAGCCAGCACTCTAGCACGAGGGTTAGCACTGAACTGTGGCATCGTACCATAAAAGAGACTCTATTCACACAGATAGGTCTCTACTTATGACCGATGGCATTAAATCCCAACTCACTGTAAATGGAAAACACTAATTTACTAATGAGTTGGCTGAGTCCAACCTGCTGAGCCAGTAAAGCAGACTGGAGAGCACTGGTGTTTCCCCTCCTGAACTTGACCCTGTGCCTGCCTGGGAGCTGCAGCTCTCCACGGTTGCACAGCATCACAAGAAAGTAACCTTCTACAAATCGCTCTTCCAGGAAATGATTAATATTCAAAATGCAGAGCTGGAGAGATGGTTCAGAGATTAAGGCACTTGCCTGCAATGCCTAATGACCTGGGCTTGATTCTCCAGTACCCAAGTAAAGCCAGATACACAAAGTGGTGCATCTATCTGGAGTTGGTTTGCAATGGCTAGAGGGCCTGGTATACCCATTTTTAATTTTTCTCTCCTTGAAAATAAATAAATAAAATATTAAAAAAAAATTAAGAGCTGGGCGTGGTGGTACAAACCTTTAATCCCAGCAGAGGTAGTAGAAGTCCAAGGTCACCCTGAGATTACACAGTGAATTCCAGGTCAGCCTGGGCTAGAGTGAGTCCCTACCTAAAACAAACAAACAAACAAATCAAAATGAAAATTCACATCACAAAAAATGTTTCTATTTATTCATTTGCAAGCAGAGAGAGTTTAAAGAGAATGGGAACGTCAGGGCCTCCTGCCACTGCAAACGAACTCCAGATGCATGTGCAACTTTGTGCACCTGTCTTTCCAAGGGTACTGGGGAATTGAACTCAGGTCGTTGGGCTTTATAGGCAAGTGCCTTAACTGCTAAGCCATCTCATCAGACCCCCTTTAAAAAAAAATCTTTATTTGATCCTAGGGATTTTGACGTGGGGGTATAAATCTCAGGAAGCCAGTGAGTTTGCAAATGCAGAATTTGCAAATAATCAAGATCTATTGTGTTTTACCTTTTTCATTATTTGTGTGTGAATTCACCTCTGAGGGCCGCTTTATCCCTGTCTTACAAGCATTTTATCTCCAGAATCTAGCACACAGCAGGCTCTCAAAACTAAACATATCCCCAAAGAAGGAACAGGAAAATGCAGTTGAAGTACTGTGTCAGGACCATCACAGTGAGGGTTATGGAGTACTCCTGGTCCCGGGTTCTCCCTCTGTGTTCCTCAAAATAAGCTTCATTTGTACATGGGCTTGTAACAGGGTGTTAGGGGTTCAAGAAAGTCCTTGAACCCCAACCCCTAGGTTCATGTATAACTTTAATAAAATAAGACTAAGAAGGATAAATATTAAATTATCATATTTATTTAGGGAAATACAGAACCAAGGAAAATACCCATGTGGCCTGAGAGCCCATGTGGCCGGCCTGGAAAAATTATGGAAAAGGCAAAAAAAAAAAAAAAAAGTAAGTACAGGGCCAGGCGTGGTGGCGCACGCCTTTAATCCCAGCACTTGGGATGCAGAGGTAGGAGCATCGATATGAATTCGAGGCCACCCTGAGACTACATAGTGAATTCCAGACCAGCGTGGGCCAGAGGGAGACTCTACCTCAAAAATAAAAAGTATATATATGAATGAAGTAAAAAGAATTCTTGCCATGTGGGGAGCACAAGCGGATAAAGAGCCCAGGTGGAAGCTAGGGGCTTCTCCCTCAACCCAGTTGGGATTATATTTAAATGATAGGATTGGATTTAAATCCTAGGAGAAACCTCCCTCCCAGGAGGGGCCCAGGTTGTTTGTGGAGAAACAGATCTAAGCAAGATTTAAGAAGTCAGATCAAGCCGGGCATGGTGGCGTTCACGCCTTTAATCCCAGCAGAGGTAGGAGGATCACCATGAGTTCCAGGCCATCCGGAGACTACATAGAGAATTCCAGGTCAGCCTGAGCTAGAGTGAGATCCTACCTCGAAAAACCGAAAAAAAAAAAAAAAAAAAAGTCAGATCATCCTTGGATTGCTAGCAAAGTAGAGACTGCAAGGATAGGCATTCCTGTTTCTTACTTTCTGGGGTCCATTCACCATAATGGCCTGAAAGAGATACCTGACTTCCTCTCAGGATGGAGTCACGCGTCCTGTGTTCAAACGTGGGATCTGCTTCGTCCTGAGGTTGGTGGTGCTGTGGATGGAACCCAGGCCTCCTACGTGTCTATTGTTGAACTACACCCTGCCCCCGATCTACCTCAGATTAGTTTGAAGCCTCAGCAAGTTCCTTGGCCTGTCTGAGCCCATGCTTATAGGGGTTCACATGTATCGTACTTGTGGGTTATGATGAGAGTTTAAAGTGGCAAAGCATGGAAGCTCAGGGCCAGGCAGGGAGAATCCTTAATAAACAGCAACATTCACTCTTCAAACTTCCTGCAGCAATTCTAAGAGATTTACTTCTGTACCTGCGGTAGGTAAGACTTTAGGCTTGGAGGTCATGGAAGGATAGACTCCACCTCCTGTTTCCCTGGGAACAGAAAGGAAAACATCACAATTGCCCATCCATAGGATTAAAATACCATATGAAAGGGAAGAGTCACTTCCTGTGTACCAGAGAAACAAGGTCCTCTGGCCCTGGGTGAAGGCTAGTTTACCTCCCTTAAGAGTGGTGCATGCCTTTCATTCCAGCACTGGAGAGGCTGAGATAGGAGGATCACAATGAGTATGAGGCCAGCCTGGGGCCACAGAGTGAGTTCCAGGTCAGCATGGGTTAAAGAAAGACCTTATTTAAAAAATACTAGCCAGGTGTGGTGGTGCACGCCTTTAATCCCTGCACTCGGGAGGCATTGCTAGGAGGATTGCCATGAATTCGAGGCCACCCTGAGACTACATAGTTAATTCCAGGTCAGCCTGGACCAGAGTGAGATGCTACCTAAAAAAAAAAAAAAAAAAAAAAATTCAACAGAATCTGTCAGTCACTCCCCTGATCAAGAGACCATTCTTCTCAAGACACACTTAGACTCCCCAGAAGTTCCTCCCTTTGTGCAGTTGTTTACAGGTCCTCACTGCTAAGCCTGTTCTCTTCAGAGCTCTAACTTCGTCTAAATTTCCTTAAAAAAATTATTTACTTATTTTTGTGGGTGTGTGAGAGAGAGACAGAGAGAACGGGCGTGCCAGGCCTACAGCCATTGCAAACAAACTCCAGATGCATGCATGCGCCACCTTGTGTATCTGACTTCCGTGGGTACTGGGGGATTGAACCTGAGTCCTTAGGCTTCATAGGCAAGTACCTTAACCACTAAGTCATCTGTTCAGCTTCCCCCCACCCCCAGTGTTTATCTTCTTTGGATGCCAGCTGAAATCGTAAGCACACCTGACACTTTGGGGCTTTTCCGTCTTCTTAATACATGTCCTTTGCCTTATTCACTCCTTGTTGCCCCTGTCCCTAGTGTTTTTGTGGTCAGGAGGCGAGGAGTCCACAGTATGAAAATCTGCAACATACCTATTTTATTTATTTCTTTTTTTTTTCTGAGGTAGATTCACACTCTGGCCCAGGCTGACTTGGAATTGACTATGGAGTCTCAGGGTGGCCTTGAACTCATGGTCATCCTCCTACCTCTGCCTCCCGAGTGCTAGGATTAAAGGCTTGCACCACCACACCGGGCTCAACATACCTATTTTATAGATGTGGAAACTTAAGCTGAGGGTGGATCAGTGAGTTGTCCCAGGTCATAGATAAGGGAGGAATGGCTCTGGGGACTTCAGGTCTTTGCTGGTCACATAGCACCATTATAGGAGTGGTGGCCCATGCCTTTAATCCCAGTACTTGGGAGGCAGAAGTAGGAGGCTCACTGTGAGTTTGAGGTACCCTGAGACTACATAGTGAGTTCCAGGTCAGCCTGGGCTGGAGTGAGACCCTATCTTGGGGGAGGGGCACAGAAAAACAGCATCACAACAGAAGAGTTAAGAGGATTTTCTTTTTCAACACTAATTACAAAGGTCTTACTCTGTTTGGCTCCATTTCATCTTCCAGGAACGGTGAAGTCAGCTCAGGTGCCTGTCTGAGATTAGGGTGGAATGGAACCCCTCCCCCTACCCACCTACGGTACCCTTTTACTTTCCACACTCTGGACTTCCGGTTTCCTGCCATCTGAGTTCTACCTTTTTGGATCCATCCCTATCAAGGTGGAGTATGGGCTTGTCCCCTTGGGTTTGACAGCTCAAAAGTGAAGGTGTTGCTCATTTAAAAGGCAGGCAGCAGCAGCCTGGAACCAGCAACCTATCTTTTCACTAGTTCATGGGTTACGGGTCCTCAAATCTGGCTGCAAGTTGGAATCTCCTGTTAAGTTTTTAAAAAGTATTTTATTTATTTATTTATTTTGAGAGCGGGAGAGAGAGAGCGAGCGAGCGAGCACACCAGGGCCTTTAGCCACTGCAAACAAACTCCAGATGCATTGCCACCTTGTGCATCTGGTTTACGTGGGTGCTGGAGAATCGAACCTGGATCCTTAGGCTTCGCAGGCAATTCCTGTTAAGTTTTTAATATCCAGATTCCCTACGCCCAGCTCAAACCAATTACATCTGGACTTGTGATCCGAGAAGGGTGGAACCGGACAGCGGCGGGTCTTGTTGTTCCGCAGGCAATTGCCAATATTAAGTCCAAATTTGTCAAGTGGTGTTGGGATTTGCTCATCCCTGGCTCCAGGCTTGGGGCTCTTTGGGTGGGACAGTAACTCCTTCCTGCAATGGGGACTTGCTGGGTGGTGATTTGACCATGCCCTTACGAAGTCCAGGCTCAGGGAGGATGTTTGTCTGAGATCAAGCAACCTGGGGACTCTGCTCTGCTCTTAGGCCCAGTTCTGGCACTGCCAGCAACCTTTTAGGCTGATTTTCTCTACAGAGAACAAGCAGTGCTCCGGAGCACACACAGCGGCCCACCCAACCTCCGAGATTCCAGGGCTCAAGAATCCAACCTTGGATGCGGGCGCAGTCCTCCTGTCCCCCGACCCTTAGGACCCGGGTTCCATCAGTCTTCTGACGCCTGCGTTCGGAGGCGCCCGCTTAGAGCACACGCGCCACCTAGTGGACGCGGGGCGACAGCGCGGGGACCAGGGCTGGGCGGTGCAGGGCGGAAATGCAGGTCGGGCCTGCCCACGTGGGCGGCTTTCCAGCACGCTCCGAGCTCCCGGGCGCGCATCCCCCAAGCGGGACTCGGGTCATCCGCCGGAGAGCCCTGGGCACTGAGCCAGCCGTACTTTCTCTGGCGGCGCAGAGAGGGGGGGTTGCTATGGAAGAGCTGCTGTTGGTCCCACCCTGGGATTTTTTCTGGTCCGGCTCTTGGATTTTGCCCTTCAACCCACTGCTTTGAAATAGCTTCCCCTTTAAACATACCATACGTATCTTTGGATGTTTAAAGGGTTTCCCCCGAAAGCCCTGGGAAACTTGTCCCTATCAGCAGCCTATTCGTGTGGTCACCTCCCACCCCTTCCCCTTGAGTCCCGTGCCCTCCATTCTCTCAGGCTGACCTTTGTTAACATCAGTCTGTCAGTTCCGGTGTGGAGACAATCAGAGAGCACTTGGGAGCGGGCCACCCAGGGGGTGTTTCTCCCCGGCTTCCTTAGCATCTTTTTGGATGCTACTGAAGGTGATTTAGCATCTCCAGCCCTGGATGTCAGCAGCCACCCCCTTCATCATTGAGATGCCAATAGCACCCCTTCGGATTTCCAAATGTCTCTCCGGGCGGTGGAAGGACAGCTCCAGGCTGAGAACTAATTAGCTGATAATTAAGATCACATGACACTAAATGAAGTGCAGTGTCCTCGGAAGTCCCTTGGCTACACTTTGCAGAACGATGGGGACCCTCAGCCGACTCTTTGTTTTGTTAAAACATAATTATGCGGAGCGTGGTGGCGCATGCCTTTAATCCCAGCACCCGGGAGGCAGACGTAGGAGGATAGCCTTGAGTTCGAGGCCACCCTGAGACTACATAATGAATTCCATTCCAGGTTAGCATGGGCTAGAGCGAGACCTTCCTCGAAAAAGAAGCAAACAAAAAGCCCCGTAATTATTTGTGGCCTGGCGTGGTTGTGCACGCCTTTAATCTCAGTATTTAGGAGGTCTGAAATTGGAGGCCACCCTGAGACTACACAGTGAAGTTCAGGTCAGCCCGGGTTAGAATAAGACCCTACCTCGAAAAACCAAAAACAAACAAACAAAAAACTCAAACCACCCCCCCAAACCATAATAATTTGTGCATGTGTGCGTGTGTATGTGTGTGCGTGCCAGTGATGCGCGTGGAAGTCAGTAGGCCACTTGTAGGTATTTGTGCTCCACTTTCTTTTAAATTTTTATTTATTTATTTATTTGAGAGTGACAGACACAGAGAGAAAGACAGATAGAGGGAGAGAGAGAGAATGGGCGCGCCAGGGCTTCCAGCCTCTGTAAACGAACTCCAGACGCGTGCGCCCCCTTGTGCATCTGGCTAACGTGGGACCTGGGGAACCGAGCCTCGAACCGGGGTCCTTAGGCTTCACAGGCAAGCGCTTAACCGCTAAGCCATCTCTCCAGCCCTGTGCTCCACTTTCTTTGAGACACTGTCTCTTGCTGCTGCAAACCAACTTCCAGTTTGATTCTCCTGTCTCAGCCTCCCTACTCAGGCTCCCGCACCACGTTGCTTCCCACGAGTGCTGGGGACTTGAACCCAAGGCCAGCATATTGTGCAAGCAACTGCCTTTAACTGCTGAGCCATCTTCTCAGCCTCAAATCACCTCTTTTCTGATGTTTCTGGTATTCCCTTCCCCCTCCTTACCTCTCTCTGTCTTTCTGTGTTTCTGCGTGGAGGTCAAGGATAGTGTCAGGCTGTTAGTCAAGTGGAGGTCAAGGGCAGCAGTCAGGTTGGTCCTTGACTTCCACCTAGTTTGAGATGGGGTCTCTCTGCGAACACTAGACTAGCCAGGCTGGAGCCTTAGGGTTCTAGTGGCTCTGCCTCCCTCCCATCTTGCTGTAGGCCCATTTGGGATTCAGGCCCTTGTGCCAGTACATGACTTTATATGACTCTGAGAATCTGAACTCTGGTCATCAGGATTGCACAGCAAGCACTGTTACCCACTGAGCTTCCCCAGCCCCAGTATTTCCTTTCAATGAAGACATCATGAACTGGTTACATAATGTCTATTCAGTAGGTTTACATTTATTTCTTCCTTCAATGAATATTAACTGAGCCCCTATTATGCACTAGACACTTACAAATAAGGGATTTGCTGAAAAACAGAACAGAAATCTGCCCTTGTTGAATTTACACTTGCTGTAATACTTCATTGTGCTGAGAATGGAACCCAGGGCCTCCAGCCTTATCACTGTGGTACATCCAGCCCCACACCAACATTTTACAGAAACACACATACAAATGCACTGTATGATGTAACTAAGCTCTTCAGGTTTAAGTACAGGATTTACAAACAAACAAAATATCTATTTATTAGGGCCCCAGAGACAGAGAGGCCTGGGAGTAAATGTAAATGTTGTAAAGTTATATGGAGAACTTTTTAAAAAATATTTTTGGGCTGGAGAGATGGCTTAGCGGTTAAGTGCTTGCCTGTGAAGCCTAAGGACCCTGGTTCGAGGCTCGGTTCCCCAGGTCCCACGTTAGCCAGATGCACAAGGGGGCGCACGTGTCTGGAGTTCGTTTGTAGTGGCTGGAAGCCCTGGCGCGCCCATTCTCTCTCCCTCCCTCTATCTGTCTTTCTCTCTGTGTCTGTTGCTCTCAAATAAAAAAAAAATATTTTCACACACACACACACAGACACACACATATATATGTATGTGTGCATATATATATATGAAACAATATACATATTGTTTATTTATTTGTGTGTGTGTATATATATATATATGAAACAATATACATATTGTTTATTTATTTGTGTATATATATATATATGAAACAATATACATATTGTTTATTTATTTGCAAATAGAGAGAATGGGCATGCCAGGGACTCCAGCCACTGCAAATGAACTCACAGCGATCCTCCTACCTCTGCAGTGTGCTGGGATGAAAGGCATTTGCCACCACGCCCAGCCCCCCAGCCCGTTTTTCTTTTCAATATTTATTTGCAAGGGCGGGAGGAGAGAAAGAAAGAATATGAGAATATGGGTGTGCCAGGGTCTCTAGCAACTGCAAATGAATTCCAGACACATTCACCACTTTGTGAATCTGGCTTTATGTGGGGACTGGGGTCATTAGACTTTGCAGGCAAGTGCCTTAAGTGCTGAGCCATCTCTCCAGGCTGAGAACTTCTTTTAATCCCAGCAGTTTAGCTCTGTGACATTTTGGACAGTGGAAATTTGAGGTGATTTGTGAGCGCAAAGCCTAAGCGACTAACCCACCCCCATCCCGGTCAGCTCTGCATGCTCTTCCTGTGTATGCCCCTTTCTTTTGTGGACTCTATCCCAGAGTAATCAGTCAGGGTGAACAGCAAGGGCAGAGCTAGGACAGAAGAAGGAGGTGGCCTGTGAGCAAAGCCTGGAAGGACAGGGGGCGGGCTGGACGGCTGGTAGGTGTGGGGCTGAGGGACCTGGCCCCGTCTCTGCCTTGCAGGGTAGTGCCCCAGTGAACAGGCCAGAGAAGTGCTGACTGCCTGCTGAAGACCATCTGGCAAATAAACTCCCGTGTTCTTTCACTTTCAAGTGTCTCCAAGGTACTTTTACACCGTCCTGTCCTTGCCCAGTCATTGCAACAGCTCTCTCCCCTCTCCTGTGCCCCAGTGCCTGCCTGGGCAAAGTCCTAGATTACACCCTCCTTCTGGGAGGGATTCTGAGGCCTCAGCTCACCCAATGAGGTTAAAGGCACCTAGAACTTTCTCCACAGAGCTCTCCTAGCATTTTCCCATTCTGCTAACGACAGTGTTTTGGAAATTGTTGTCAGCCAGCTGTTTTTTCTGTTTGTTGTGGCCTCTTAGTGGAACAGTGCAGTTTGCTGGTAGAAAGTGTCAGTAATAGTAATAATAGTGGCTCATGACTGTAATCCTAGTACTCAGGAAGTAGAGGCAGGGAGATCAGGAGTTTGAAGTCAGCCTAGAATATATGAAACCCTGTTTCAAGAAAAATAAAAATTACCAGGGCGTGGTGGTGCGTGCCTTAAATGTCTTTAATTCCAGCACTCCGGAGGCTGAGGTAGGAGGATTGATGTGAGTTGGAGGCCAGCCTGAGACTTCATAGTGAATTCCAGGTCAGCCTGGGCTACATCAAGACCCTACCTTGAAAAACAAAAAACAAACTAAAAATGTCAAGGTGGCTTAATGGTTAAAGTGTTTGCCTGCAAAGCCCAATTATTGGGTTTGGTTCACCAGTAGCCAAGTAAAGCCAGACGCTTGAAGAGGCACATGCTTAGTCTTTTTATAAATGGCTGTAACAAGACTGGTTGCTCTCTGGTCTGGGATTTTACTACAAACTGTGAGATGGCACAAGGTACAAGAGCAGAAAGACACTGATGCTGTCTCATTCTTTCCAAAAATCCCAGGAGGCAGTTAGTAATAAGATAATAACAGAGAAGAAACCCAAGAAAGATGTTAAGCAATGTTCAGGCCACACAGCTGGTACAATGTAGTTAGTTAGTATTCAGATGGGATTGGGTGCATTCAAGGTGGTATACCTGAAGACTGGAGTAGACTTCAGTCCCAGGTTCTGTTCATGCTTAAGCTGGTACCACCATCCTTCTTCCCTTCCCTTCCCTCCCTTCCTTTCCTCTCCTGTCTGTAGCAAGTTCCAGACCAGAAATGAACAGAAGACCACCTGAATAAAAATTAAAAAGGAGGGCTGGACAGATGGTTTAGCGGTTAAGCACTTGCCTGTGAAGCCTAAGGACCCCGGTTCGAGGCTCGATTCTCCAAGACCCATGTTAGCCACATGCACAAGGGGCGCACGCATCTGGAGTTCGTATGCAGTGGCTGGAGGCCCTGGTGTGCCCATTCTCTCTCTCTGCCTCTTTGTCTGTCGCTCTCAAATAAATAAAAAACAAAACAAAACAAAAAAGTTAAAAAAAAAATTAAAAAGGAGTATTTATTAAGCTGGCTGGTGTCTGTCCCCTCACAGCAAAGAGGAGATCAGCTCTGTCTTACTTTTATTTTTATAGTGAATTCTTAAAGGAAAACCCACATTCCTTTACAATGACCTCCCTCTCACTCTTCAGCCATCCCTCCACCCCAATTATCTTGTAAGAGCAAGCAAGCACGAGTTACAAAAGGAGAACTTGGGCAGAGCGAGCTCCAGATAAGGGCGAGACCAAACACCAGATGAAGCTTGTATGGAGAGCCAGGCCGCCTTGACCTCAGGGCAAGACTAACCTCAGATGTCTTTACTGGAATCAGGCATGCCTTCGGGCTTGTAGTTACTGCTCTGTGTTAATCTTTACTCTCTGTGGCTCCTTGAAAATGTCAAGATGGCTGAGTGGCCTAAGATGGCTTCCCTTGGGTCTGTTCATCAGAGGTTGTTTCATTTCTTATTCCTCCCACCTTTCCTATCTCCTTTCCTCCCTTTCCCCCTTCTTTCTTCCCTCCCTCTCCCTTCCCTTCCCTTCCTTCCTTCCTTCCTTCCTTCCTTCCTTCCTTCCTTCCTTCCTTCCTTCCTTCTTTCCTTCCTTTCTTCCTTCCATTTTTGGGGTGTATTAGTTACTTTTCTTATTGTTGTGACAAAATACACCTGGCAATAGCAACTTGAGGAAGGTTTGTTTTGGCTCACAGTTTGAGGAAATAGAGCCCCTCGTGGTGGTGGTGGGGGGAAAGGCTTGGTGGCTGGAGTGAGTGCGCGGTGGTTGGTCACAATGCATCTGGAGTCAGGAAGCAGAGAGCTGAATAGGGGTGCTCAGCTTTCTCCTTTTTCCATTTTTATTCATTCTGGAACCCCAGTCCATGCAGCAGTTTTGCCCACATTCAGGGTGTGTCTTCCTGCCTCAATCCTGTCAGTTTACACATCTCACAGCCACACCCAGAGGTGTGTCCCCAAGATGCTTCCAAATTCAGCCCAGTTGATGATGCAGATTCACTATGATTTGGAGGTGGAGCACAGGGCTTCACTCATGTCAGGCAAGTGCCCTGCAGCTGAGCGATGCCCTCAACCCTTTCTGCGTTATTATTGTGAGACAGGGTCTCTCACTGAATTGCCCAGGAAGGCCTGAATTTATCCTCCTGTTTTAGTCTCCCAAGTAGAGTAGCTAGGATTATAGGCCTGCACCACAGGTTAGGTTCTAGAAAAGAATTTTCTCCCCTCCTTCCTTCCTTTTGCTTTTTATTTTTTTTTTAATTTTTATTAGCAATTTCCATGATTATAAAAAAATATCCCATGGTAATTTCCTCCCCCCCCCACTTTCCCCTTTGAAATTCCATTCTCCATCATATTACCTCCCCTTCACAATCTCCTTTTTCTTTTTTTTTTTTTTTAGGTAGGGTCTCACTCTGGTCCAGGCTGACCTGGAATTAACTATGTAAGTCTCAGGGTGGCCTTCAACTCTGGTGATCTTCCAACTTCTGCCTCCCAAGTGCTGGAATCAAAGGCATGCGCCACCATGCCTGGCTTTTCTTTTCTTTTCTGGCTTTTCAAAGTAGGATTTTATTCTAGTCCAGGGTGACTTGGAATTTACTATGTGTACTCAGGGGTATGTCCTCAAACTCTCAGTGATCCTCTTACATCTGCCTCCTGAGTTCTGGGATTAAAGGCATGTGCCACTTTGCTGGGACATTTATTTTTAATTTAATTTAATTTAATTTTTTTGAGAGACAGAGAGGGAAAGAGGCAGATATAGAAAGAGAGAATGGTTGCACTAGGTCCTCTAGCCACTGGAAATGAACTCCAGACACTTGCACCTCTTTGAGCATCTGGCTTATGTGGCACTGGGGAGTTGAACCTGGATCCTTAGGCTTTGTAAGCACATACCTTAACCACTAAGCAATCTTTCCAGCCCTGACCTGAAACTTGCTATGTAGACCAGCTGATCTTAAACTCTCAGCAATCTCCTATTCTGCCTCTTCAGTGTTTGGACTGCAAGCATGAACCAACACCCTTGGATCCCATCTCCCCCACCCCCAGTACAAACGAACTCCAGATGCATGCACCACCTTGTGCATCTGGCTTATGTGGGACCTAGGGAATTGAACTGAGGTCCTTTAGCTTTGCAAGCAAATGCCTCAACCGCTAAGCCATCTCTCCAGCCTTATTTTCGTTTTTTGAGGTAGAGTTTCAATCTAGCCCAGACTGACCTGGAATTCACTATATAGTCTCAGGCTGGCCTTGAACTCACAGCAATCTTCCCCCTAACTCAGACCCCTGAGTGCTGGGATTAAAGGTGTGCCCCATCATGCCTGGCATGAATTTTGTGCTATCTTAAAAATTGTATTTAAAGGGGCTGGAGGGATGGCTTAGCGAATAAGGCATTTGCCTGCAAAGCCAAAGGGCCCTGGTTCAATTCCCAGGATCCATGTTAGCTAGATGTACAAGGGGGCACAAGCATCTGGAGTTCATTTGCAGTGGCTGGAGGCCCTGGTGCACCCATTTTCTCTTTCTCTCTCTCTTTCTCTATGAAATAGTAATAATAAAATTTTTCATTTAAAAATTTAATTTATTGACATATATATATAACATATATATACATATATATACACACAGACAGAGAGAATGGGCATGGGCATGCCAGGGACTTCTAGCTACTGCAAAGGAACACCAGATGAATGTGTCACTTTGTGCATCTGGCTTTACATGAGGACTGAGGAATCAAACCCAGGTTGTTAAGCTTTGCAGACAAACACCTTAACTTCTGAGTTTTCTCTCCAGCTCTTATTGGATATACATATATGCATATTATTTTGATCATATTTAACTCCCGTTACCTTCTCTTACCCGTTCCCCTTATGCTGAATCCTTCTTTTCAACTTGTCCCACTTCTTCGATGTTTTTAGTCCTTTGTGACCCACTGAGCCTAAACAGAGTTGCTTACATGAACAGCAGTGGGTCACAAAGGACTAAAATCATCAAAAAAGTGGGACAAGTTGGGAAGAAGGATCCCCGAGAGCACGCATAAAGCCAGATGTTCTAGCCCTAGCCGCTGTAAGTCCTAGCGTGCCTAGGGTGAGAAGAGATAATCTCCCAGAAGCCCATAGGCCAGCTAGCCTGGTGAATGCAGCAGCATGGTGAATAACCAAAGACTCTGCCTCAAACAAGGTGG
The DNA here is from genome assembly GCF_020740685.1 of Jaculus jaculus. Lineage (NCBI taxonomy): Eukaryota > Metazoa > Chordata > Mammalia > Rodentia > Dipodidae > Jaculus > Jaculus jaculus. Next base: position 237,111,715 of record NC_059102.1, on the reverse strand, counting down.
AAGGTAAGGACTGATGCTCGAAGTTGTCCTCTGACCAGACACAAGACCTGGCATGTGCATACCTGGACTTATATGCAACAACATGCACGCACACACCTACAAAGAAAAAGAAACTGCCAGGTGAGTTGCCCAGGTGGCTGTGCCACTTTGCATCACCACCCAGCGTGTGTGAGCATTCCAGCTGCTCCTCAGCTTTACCACCATGTGACATGTTAAGTATTTTGTCTAATGTGTGTATGTGAGGTGGTGTGTGTTGAAGATATTGATGAAAGAAAAATTCTGAGTCAGGCATAGTGGTACATGCCTTTAATCCCACACTCAGGAGGCAGAGGTAGGAGGCCACCTTGAGACTACAGAGTGAATTCCAGGTCGGCCTGGACTAGAGTGAAACCCTTCCTCAAAACAAAACAAAGTAAAACAAAAACAAAAAAAAACAAAAAAAAAAAAACAAAAAAAAAGAAAGAAAGAAAAAGAAAAGAAAAAAAAATCTGGGCTGGAGAAATGGCTTAGCAATTAAAAAAGTGCTTCCTTGCAAAACCAAAGGACTCACACTCAAATCCCCAGGACCCACATAAGCCAGATGCACAAGGTGGTGTGTGCACCTGGAGTTCATCTACAGTGTCTAGAGGCCCTGGCATGCTTATTCTCTCTCTCTCAAATAAATAAATTAAAATAAGATATTAAAAATAAAAGAAAAATTCTGAAATGAAGCCGGGCTTGGTGGCGCATGCCTTTAATCTCAGCACTCGGGAGGCAGAGGTAGGAAGATTGCCATGAGTTGAGGCCACCCCGAGATTCCATAGTGAATTCCAGGTCAGCCTGGGCTAGAGTGAGCCTCTACCTCGAAAAACCAAAAACAATTAAAAAAAATTCTGAAATTAGGGTGGAGGGAAGAAGCTATAAGGGAAGTTAATCAGCTAACATCTGCTATGTATAAAACTAACAAAAAGATTATTATGTGGAAATCTTGACTTAAATGCCATCACACCTAACCACCAGACCACCACACCCTATTTATGTATAACTTTCCTGACTGTTGACCTCAACCATTCCAGAAGCTACAAAGTCTCCTACTTTTCTTCCTCCCTCCTTTCTCCCACCTGTCTCCTGCTGTATTGAAGATGGCACCGTGGGGCTTTGCACACGTTGGGACACCATGCAATAAGTACTGCTGAGCTATAACCCAGTAGTCCAGGCTTGCCTAGAACTTGTGATCCTTCTGCCTCAGCATCCTGAGTGCTGAGATTGATTATAGGCATGCACCACAACTCCCAGCTAGGAAGCAGTTTAAGGTTGTAAGTATTCTGAATGTGTCCTTCTGAGCTCTCATCCACATTTGGATTGACCCACCCCAACATCTCTTTGGTTGTCTTCCGGTCTCATTGTGTTCCTAGGGCAATGTCCCTGTGTCAAGCCAGTTAATGGATCTGGCAAAATATTGTCTTCATTAAAGGCGAATCCATATTTGAAAGTTAAGAGGTTAGATGGGGACCATGAAGCTAGTTAGCCCTTTCCATTTAAAGTTTTATTGTCACTCTCTTGAAATTCTTAAGAACTTGTGAATAAGAGGCCCACTTTTGTTTTCTTTTTTTTGCACTGGGTCCCGTAGATTATATAAACAGGTTGAAGTATCAAAGCAATCCAAGATTTCCAACCCTGCTTACTTGGCACAGGGCCCTCTGTCTGTACCTGCCTACCAGGCCTCTAAGCAGATACAAGCCCAAGCAGAGGGCTTGCCACCTGGCTGAAGGGGCTTCTGCTGCTTGCCTCTTGGCATCACCTGGGTTCCCAAGTGTAATTAACTTGAGGGCATCACCAGAGGATTATTGGCCTAGGATCTTAATTTCCAAAGGAAGGTTTGCCTTAATTGGTATTCCCTCTGTCACCTCTGTAGTGTATTTTGGCATTTATGTGGCAGATGTAAACAGACACCATAATGTCTGCCTAATTGTCACTCTGCCAAGCCAAGTTGGCAAGAAGCTGACTCAAGGAAAGGTGATTTATAGGGAGTTTTGCCACATGACTACATGCCCAGGGCCAGAGAGTGGGAATGGTATTAACTGAGGCAGGAGCAGAAGTGGGGCTGGAGAGGTCACATGTGTTGAGACAGCAGGTTTTGGGTTTGCACCCATAACTGGATACTTACTTTGTTCATGACCTCAAACCTGGAGCAATTGACCTAACCACTCTAGACTTGATCTTGACTCTGAAGAGGGGTTAATCACATTTCCTTCTAGGATTGTGAGGCATAACTGACAGGTAAGGTATTTGATGGTAGCATGTACTTAGTCTCTATAAGTGGAGTGGGGGGGGGGAGTTACCCTTGAGGGCTGTGCCCACTAACAGTGGAGTAACATTTGTGTTTTTCTGAAAAGCGACTCTGAATACCTGCTTGATCCTCCTTCCAGATTCGTAGAGCTGGGTCAGGATTATCATGCTCCTGTTTCAATTAGGAAGAAGAAAAGAAGGTGGGGAAAATATAACAAGGGCAGGCTAGAACACAAGAATTCGGAACACCTAACTGGATCCAGAGCACCCAAGGCTTTGCTTAGGAAGTGTTTGCATCACGACTCATTTATGGCCACAGATAATCTTCTACCCACGTGTATTAGTTACTTGTCTCTTTATTTTGACCAAATAACTGAAAGAAGCTAAGTGAGGAAGGAAAGACTTGTTTTGGCTCATGGTCACAGTGGGGAAAGTATAGTGAAGTCCGTGGTGGCAGGAGTTTGGGGTGGAAGGGCCATATCTTGAAGGATCAAGGAGCAGGGCTGGAAGCAGGGCTGGGCTATAACCCTCAAGGCCCACCCATGGTGGCCTATGCTTGCCAGCTAGGCCCTTTATCCCAAAGATTACATAATATCCCAATACGGTGTCATTAGCTGGAGGCCAGGTATTCAAATACATGAGCTTGTGAGGGACATTTCACATTCAAACCCTAGTACTCTGTTCCCAGATTAAAAATGTGATAATGAGCCAGGCATGGTGGTGCGTGCCTTTAATCCCAGCACTTGGGAGGCAGAGGTAGGAGGATCGTTGTGAATTCGAGGCCAGCCAGGGACTACGTAGTGAATTCCAGGTCAGCCTGGGCTAGAGTGAGACCCTACCTCAAAAACAGACAAACAAACAAACAAACAAAAAAACAATCAAAAAATGTGATAAGGGCTAGAGAAATTGCTCAGTGGTTAAAGACACTTGCTTGCAAAATCTGATGGCTAGGGTTCAAATCCCCACTACCCACATAAAGCCAGATGACAAAATAGTGCATGTGTCTGGAATTTGTTTTCAGTGATAAGAGGCCTTGGTGCACCATTCTCTCTCTCTTCAACCCTTTCTCTTTCTGTCTGCTTGCAAATAAATAATAAAATATTTTAAAAACTCAGAATTTACAGAATGGGAGAAAATTCTTGCCAGCAATATACCTGACAAAGGATTAATATCCAGGATATACAAAGAACTCAAAAAACTAAATAATAAGAAATAAAACAACCCAATTAAAAAATGGGCTATAGCCGGGCGTGGTGGTGCACGCCTTTAATCCCAGCACTTGGGAGGCAGAGGTAGGAGCCTTGCCGTGAGTTCAAGGACACCCTGAGACTACAGAGTTAATGCCAGGACAGCCAGGACCAGAGTGACACTCTACCTCAAAAAAAAAAAAAAAAAAAAAAAAAGGCTATAGAGGCCCTTGGTTTCCTGGTGGGATTAAAGATCTGCACCATCACACCCAGTCAAAATGGCCCTTGAGGTTCAATAGTTTTTTTTTTTTTTTTTTGCTTATTTTTATTTGTATTTGAGAGTGACAGACAGAGAGAGAAAGAGGCAGATCTAGAGAGAGAATGGGTGTGCCAGGTCCTCCAGCCACTGCAAAAGAACTCCAGACGCGTGCACCCCCTTGTGCATATGGCTAACATGAGCCTTGAACTGGGGTCGTTAGGCTTCACAGGCCAGCGCTTAACCACCAAGCCATCTCTCTAGCCCTCAATAGGTATTTTAAATTAGCAAAGTGATAAGGAAAGAGAGGCAGGCTTTGTGGAAGTACATACTTATAAACTCCAGCACTGGGGTGACTGAGGGGGATCAAGGCCAGGCTGGGTCATATAGCAAGACCCTGCTCAAAGCCCCAGCACTAGTAGAAGCCAGATGACTTGGGTTTCAATTTTAGCTCTGCTATTTTGTGGTTGTTAGTAACTACTCGGATAAACTCATCCATCTTTCTGTGCCTTGCTTCCATCGGTGATATGAGGATTAACTAATACAACCCACCTCTCAGGATCGTACAGCAGATAATGAAAGCAGCCTGCCCTGGGCACAGAGCCCCACCCAGTGCTCACACTTCTTTCAGTCATGTCCTCGTTTGGGTAACCCTGGGAGTCCATGGTGCGTGGACTACCTATTCTTCAACTCTGGGCGGAGCTGGCATTGTAGGGTAGCCTGATTGGTCTCCAGCAGGGGGTCCTGTGAATCCTAGGACTGGATGGGACGCTGGGAAAGGCCAGAGGTCTCGGTTTGTTGCATGGTTACGGGGCTTTCTCTGCATGTGAAGAAGGTTCAGGCTGGTGTTTACAGGTAACTGGGTGGCAGTGGTGGTGCGTGACCTGGCAAGAAGTTAAAGGGAATTACTGCAGTATAATGAGCAGTCACATTCCCTGGAAGGGCTGTGTTCCAAGCCCTGCCTGCTTCACAGTGGAGACCAGGGGGCGTCTCCTTTGTGTCCTTAGAAACCATATCAGCTTTCAACAGTGTTCTGGGGAAGGGTTATTTAGTTCTGGCTTCTGAGGCTCTATTACAGACTGTTCTTCTCTTTATAGGTCTGTGGGCACTGGTCCTCGGGGGCTCTTTGAGATGGGCTGCCAGTCCAGCAAGGGCACAGAGGTCGTAGAAGATTCCCAGAAGTCTGGAGATCTGCCTGAGAGAACAGAGCCGGAGCTGGAGCCTGGCACCAGGGCAGCGGACGGCAAGGACACCCCACTGAAGGAGGAGGCCGCTGAGCTGGAGATCTGAGCTGCTTTTCTTCAGGGGAACCCTAACTTCAGCTCTTTGGCCTGTAAAGCCCTCCTACAGCCCTCACCCTGAGGAGCTCTGCCTAGAGGTCGGAGGATGCCTCCCTCTCTGGCCTAAGGCATTCTCCAGCGTCTGGCAGAGGACAAAAGACTGCTTCGTCTCTCTTGGGTCTCTTCCACAGCTTCCGAAAATGGACAAACCTGGAAGCTGACTCTCCTTCAGTGACTGTTTCTGGCCTGCCAGTCCAGTGATCGCCCCCAACTGTCTGAAGGCTCTGTGGCCATGACATTGATCGAGGCTTGTGGGTCTTGGTTTGGTCTTTTTCTTCATCGCTCTCCTTTCCCTCCAACAGCAGGCTAAAGAGCCAACATCCCTGACAGGAAGCTTTTGTGTTTAGTTTGCTCCACACCACTTGTATGAATAATTTAATATTTGGCTTTCACTATTGTTAATAAATTATGGGAATCATCAGGATGAGACATAGATCCTAAAAATTGTAAGGTAGCAAGGCCTGTGGCCACACAGCAAGTGGAGCACTGAGCACTGGTGGGAGGGAAGAGGCAGAGAACATTCCTAGTTAGTAAATCCCCAGGAAAGTCTCTCTGCTAATATCCACATGTCTCCTGCTATAAAAACCCCACCAGTCTGACTCCGCTAGCAATTGAACTACCTGTATCTAGCCCTCAACAATATTTTGCTGTTTACTAACAATGTGTCTGTCAACTGTTCTTTCCCCTCCTCATTGTGGTTTTTTTTCTTTTTGTGTGTGTTTTGTTCTTAATGCAACCCCAAAGCATTTTAATTTGAAATTAGACATGTTTGCAAGCAAATGATGACACCACATATTGGAAAGAGAAGATTGGGGCTCTGTGACTAGAGGGTTGGCAGGGGAGGGTGCCATTCTGTGGAACAGGAGTGAGCTTCCTGTTATCCCAGCCATCACTGGGTCCTCTCCAGGGATGGTTAACATAACCAGCACCACCACTCCCATTTTATAGATGAAGAAATTTATGAACCCATCTGCCTGTACGGTCAGCAAGGATGGAACAGAACCCATGGTTATGTGTTTGTGTGTATGTTTTAACTTAAGAAGTTTTTTAGGGGCTGTAGAGATGTCTTAGTAGTTAAAGTGTTCTCCTGCAAAGCCAAAAGACCCTGTTTCGGTTCCCCAGGACCCACAAAGCCAGATGCACAAGGAGGCACATGCACCTGGAATTTGTTTGCAGTGGCTAGACGCCCTGGCACGCCCATTCTTTCTCTCTTGCTCTTACTCCAACTCTTTTTCTCTCTCTCAAATAAATGAAATATATTTTTTAAAGTTTTCTTTCTTGTTCTTTTTTTTTTTTTGTTGTTGTTGAGGCAGGGTCTCACTGTAGCCCAGGCTGGTCTTGAACTCACAGTGATCCTCCTATGTCAGCTACAATGAGCAGCTGATGTGTGTCAGGGTCTGAACTAGATAGCCCTGGCTGGTCTAGAACTTGAATCCTTCTGAGTGATGGGATTACAGCTGTTTGCAGAACCGGATCTGAAACCTAGCTGGGAGGCTTTTGAACTCACATAGACTCCCAATGAAAGACTAGGGTTTTTATTGTGAGTAAGCAAATCTGAAATCTAAGTTCCTTCTTAGCACCATGTTTCTTTATTCATTTGGACCTAATGACCTGGAGAGAAGTGGTTGTTTATTTGGAGGGCCTGTTATTTTACTCTGGTGGGACAGGGAAGAGAGAAAGGGGATAGAGGGAATGGTAGGAAGAGGAAGGGGGAAGGACCTGAAGAGATTCTTCTTTTGGGCCATAAAAATCTGGGAAACTGTTTTATTTTTAAGATTTTTATTTATTAATGAGACAGAGAGAGGGCACACCAGGGCCTTCAGCCACTGCAAATACACTCCAGATGCGTGCACCACTATCTGCATGTGACTTACATGGGTCCTGGAAAATCAAACCTGGGTCCTTAGGCTTTGCGGGATGAGCTTTAACCGCTAAGGAATCTCTCCAGCCCAATTGTTGTGTCTTTTTGTTTGTTCATGGCAAGGTCTTGCTATGTAGCTCAGGCTACTCTCAAACTTATACTCCACCTGCCTCAGCCTTCCAAGTATTGGGATCACAGGGTAGCAGCTTTAATAGAATGTTTTCTTTTTTCCAGACCATAAAATGTCCGTGTGAAGAGGGAAATAAGAGTTCAGCCTGACGATTATCTAGAAAGGAACAAGAGGGCTGGTGTCATCAGCTCGATTGGGGCCCTGTTCTGTCCTTGGGGTGCTGAACATACTGTAGGCCAGGAAACAGGTCTGGGCTTGCAGCTGGGGAGCAGGAAGTTTTGGGCCTTTGTACAGCTTTCTGGGGACAGGCCAAGCTCTGGGAACTGCTTTCAACTACTTTAGCCGCCTGCTTCCCTGTCTCCTCCTCCTAATGGAAATTCACCCTGTGGAAACAGGCCTGAGCTTGGCAGGAGCTGCTCTTGATGGCCTCACTTAGGAGAACCTTGTTCCCAGAGGGACAGAGGCAGTGTGGGGCTTGCTTCTCTAGCTCCTGAGATGAGCGGGTGGTGAGAGGGACTCAGCTTTTTACCCAACCAAAGGAAGTTAAGCTCCAGATCCTTAGTGATTCAGAAGAGAACTGTGGGGGTGTGGTGGGGTGGGAATGGGGCTTGGGGGAGGTGGTTTGTTTGCCTTCCAATTGGGATAGGCAAACAGTCCATTCAACAATTCAAATCTCTGAGGGTTTGAAGAACCGGATTCCTTACTCACCTCCAGCTGTGGCAGGCATGCCGCAATTCGCCCAGAAGTTCATCTGGAAGGGGGGAAGTGTCCCCAGAAGTTCATCTTGAAGGGGGGAAGTGTCCGATAGCACTCATCTCTCCTGAGGTTGTTCTGGAACGTCTCAAGGCCCAGAGGAAAGTGATCAGGATGGTTTCCCCTCAAAAGTGGCTTTAACCTGGATAAGATGGGTCTGCACAGCCTCTGACTGGAAAGTCACTGTTCTAGCCACTTTCCAGACTACTGGAGAGGAAGGGCTGTATATGGGCTGACCTGTGCTTCCTTTCATCTGTCTGTCCACTAAATAGGTATTCACCTTATTTCAGCTGTCAGCTTTATTATTTACTTTTTTTTCCCTTCTTCTTTGAGACAAAGTCTTAATAAGCCCAGGCTGGTCTTGGGTTCTTCATCTCTGGTGGTTTGAATGTAAAATGTCCCCATAGACTCAAGTGGCTGAACACTTAACCTGAGCAGGTGTGCTGTGGTACATGGCCCGCGTGAGAAGGTTGTGAGCCTTTGGAGGTGGAAACTTGCTGGAAGAAATGTGTTGCTGGGGGTGAACCTTGAGGTATTACAGTTCAGCATCACCCACTCCTTGCTGTTTTTTTTTTTAATATATTCATATTCATTTATTTATGAGAATGCAAAAGAGAAAGAGAAGGAGGGAGAGAGGGAGGGAGAGAGAGAGAGATAATGGGCACACCAGGGCCTCCAGCCACTACAAACAAACTCCAGAAGCATGTGCCACCATGTGCATCTGGCTTATGTGGGTTCTGAATTGAACTGGGGTCCTTAGGCTTTGCAGGCAAGTGCCTTAAGTGCTAAGCCATCTCTCCAGACCCTTATTTAAAATTTTTTTTTGTTCATTTATATTTATATATGAGAGGGGGGGGGGAGAGAATGGGCATTTCCAGCCACTGCAAACAAACTCCAGATGCATGTGCCCTCTTGTGCATCTGGCTAACGTGGGTCCTGGGGAATCAAGCCTTGAACTGGGGTCCTTAGGCTTCACAGGCAAGTGCTTAACCACTAAGCCATCTCTCCAGCCTTCCAGCTCCTTCTTTTGCTCTTTGTACTACCCCTCTGCTGGTGTGATGTTGTGACAATGGCTTTCTGCTCCTGTCATACTTTCCCAACATGATGAATTTGCCTTTGAAACTATAGGCCAGGAATAAACTCTTTCCTTAAGCTGTTTCTGGTCAGGTAATGAGGAAGTAACTGATGCACCATTCCTTCCATCCTTCTGATTCATCCTCCAGGGTTCTGGGATTAGAGATAGATACCAAAATATCTGATTTCAGCTCCAACTTTTATTTTATTAATTTAATTTTTGAGGTAGGATCTCACTCTAGTCCAAGCCTACCTGGAACTCACTGTTGCCCAGGCTGTCCTTGAAATCATGGTGATCCTCTTACCTTAGCCTCTGGACTATTGGGATTATAGGTGTGACCCATTGCACTCAACTCTTATCCTCCATTCATTTTTCTTTCAAGGTAGGGTCTTGCTCTAGTCCAGGCTGACCTGGAATTCACTATGTAGTCTCAGGCTGGCCTTGAGCTCACAGTGATCCTCCTACCTCTGCCTCCCAAGTGCTGGGATTAAAGGTATGCACCATCCACCCAGCTTTATTGCCCACTCTTAAAAAAATTAAAACTTTTATTTGCACTTGTGTATATACGTATAGGTGCACCAAGGCCTCTTGTTGCAGGGAATGCCCAGACATTTGCTCCACATTTTGTATTCACTTTACATGAGTGCTGGGGAATTGAGCCTGGGCTGGTAGACTTTGTAAGCAAGCATCTTTTTCTTTTTTTCTTTTTTTTTGAGGTAGGGTCTCACTTTAACCCCGACTGACCTGGAACACACAGTGATACTCCTACCTCTGCCTTCCAAGTCCTGGGATTAAGGTGTGTACACCACCACACCTGACTTTTTTTTTTTTTTTTGAAGTAGGGTCTCGCTCTAGCTCAGGCTGACTTAGAATTCACTATGTAATCTCAGGGTGGCCTCGAACTCTCGACAATCCTCCTACCTCTGCCTCCTGAGTGCTGGGATTAAAGGCGTGTGCCACCACGCCTGGCTTTTTTCTTTTTTTAATTAAGTAGAAACTTTGTATGAACACATCATGTGTTGGTAGCATTTCTTTCCTCCTTTTCCCCATTCCACTAAGGGCTTACCTCAGTGGGTTTACTGGTGTTCACCATGAAGTTGTGGCTTAGGAGTTGTGAGAGCAGCAGTCAGTCAGTGTGGGGAGCAATGCCTCTGAATCTTCCCCTCCCACCCTTTGGCTCTTTCAGTTTTTCCATTCCTCTTCTGCAAACTCCTGAGCCGTAGTTGGTGTGTTATGTCTTCTTCAGTGTTGAGCTCTCAGCAGCTTCTGGGTTTCTGCTTTGGTACTTTTTTAGTGTCCTCAGGGACTGTCTCCTTAACCCTGGCACAGGCTGTCAGACTCACCTTGGAAGCAGCATTCTTGCTCATCTCACCGATTCCTCTGTGGTTTACCTGGGCCCTGGCTGATGTGGGTGGAGCTGCTCATTTCCTCATAGGAAGTAAGCTCTCTTTTCTTGACTTGTTGATAGCTTCCTCAATTTTTGTAAAAGAAGAGTGAAATTAGCATAGGTCAAAGGGGATAAGTATTGTTAATTTGAGATTTTGATGCGTGTAGCCTCTCTTGTGGCCAAAGACTAGTGGGAGCTTCTTGTTGGGAGCCTATGATCCTGGTCTCCATAGGATTCTGACTTGATTCCCAGTACCAGATGCGGGTAACTTTCTACTGAGTGGGGCAATCCAGTTCTGTCTGGGTCTGGGATTTATTGGCTGCCACAGTCCATGGTTTTAAGGTTATGCTTTTTTTTTTCCCTGTTTCTTTCGAGGTAGGGTCTCACTATTTTAGCCCAGGCTGACCTGGAATTCACTATGTAGTCTCAGGGTGGCCTTGAACTGACGGTGATCCTCCTACTTTTGCCTCCCCAGTGCTTGGATTAAAGGTGTGTGCCATCACTCCCTGCAAGGTTAAAGCTGTTTCCACATTCTGGCTGGACTTGAGGGGGACATTTTAGGTTCAAACCACCATAATCTTTTTTATTTTATTTTATTTATTTTACTTTGAGACAGGAGAGAGAGAGAGAGAGAGAGAAATAATTGGCACTCCAGCGCCTCAGCTATTGCAATCAAACTCCAGATGCCTGTGTCACCTAGTGGGCATGTGTGACCTTGCACTTGCCTCACCTTTGTGCATCTGGCTTATGTGGGATCTGGGGAGTTGAACATGAGTCCTTAGGCTTCAGAGGCAAGTGCCTTAACTACTAGTCATCTCTCTAGTCCCCCTCCCACCCCTTTTTTGACATAGACCTTCACTCTAGCATAGGCTGATCTGGAATTCATTCTATAGTCTCAGGCTGTCCTTGAACTCACAGTGATCCTCCTACCTCTGACTCCTGAGTGCTGGGATTAAAGGTGTGTACCATAATGCCTGGCCCAGCACACTGTATTTATTTATTTTTTTATCCTGAGATAGACAATGTTCCATGTGTTGCTGAAAAGAATGTATATTCTGGGCTAGAGAGATGGCTTAGTGGTTAAGTGCTTGCCTGTAAAGCCTAAGGACCCTGATTCAAGGCTACATTCCCCAGGACCCATGTAAGCCAGATGCACAAGGTGGCACATGCATCTGGAGTTTGTTTGCAGTGGCTGGAGGCCCTGGCATGCCTGTTCTTTCTCTCTCTCTGTCTGTTGCTCTCAGATAAGTAAAAACAAACAAACAAAAAAGGAATATGTATTCTGCAGCATTTGGATGAAATGCTGTATATTTGTGTTAGTTCCATTTGTTCTATGACCTCATTTAATCCAGATGTTGAAATCACCCACTACAGCTGTGTTTGGTGTTACCTGTGACCTTAGTTCTTTTTTTTTTTTTTGTATAATATATTTTTAAAAATTTTTATTAACATTTTCCATGATTATAAAAAAATATCCCATTGTAATTCCCTCTCTCGCCCTGACACTTTCCCCTTGACCTTAGTTCTAATAGCATTTGTTTGATATAGTTGGGAACCCCATGTTAGGTGCATATATGTTTAGGATTGTAATGTCTTCCTGTTGGAGTGTGCCTTTCGTCAATATAAAGTAACCTTCCTTATCTATCCTAACTAATGTTGGCCTGAATGTTGTCAGAAATTAGGATAGTGACCACTACTTGTTTTCTAGGCCCATTTGCTTGACATACCATTTTCCAAACTTTCTTTTTTTTTTTTTTTTTTTTGGTTTTTTCGAGGCAGGGTCTCACTCTGGCTCAGGTTGACCTGGAATTCACTATGTAGTCTCAGGGTGGCCTCGAACTCACGGCGATCCTCCTACCTCTGCCTCCTGAGTGCTGGGATTAAAGGCGTGCGCCACCACGCCCGGCTTATTTTCCAAACTTTCACCCTGAGATAGTGTCCATCCTTTGTAGAAAGGTGAGTTTCTTGGAGGGAACAAATTGAAGGACCCTGCTTTTTAACCCAGTCTGCAAACCTATGTCTTTTGGTTGGGACATTGAGGCCATTGATATTAAGAGTTATTGAAAGGTGTGTATTTATTTTTGCTATTTTTCTTGTTTTGTAATTCTTCTGGTTTTACCTTTGCTCTCTTGTATTAACTAGTATTTGAGTATGGTTTGTTTTTTCTGGGTTCCTTGTATGTGTGCTTTTCTTTCTCTTCAGCATGAAGGATCCTGTCAAGTATTTTCTGTAGAGCTGGCTTTGTCTTCAAATATTCCCTTAGAGTGCTTTTGTTGTGGAATGTCCTTATTTCTCCTTATTGAATAGACAGCTTTGTAGGATAAAGTAAACTTGGTTGACATTTGTTATCTTTCAGAACTTGGAATATACATCATTCCAAGCCCTTCTGGCTTTTTTCTTTTCTTTTTTTTGGTTTTTCAAGGTAGGGTCTCACTCTGGCTCAGGCTGACCTGAAATTCACTATGTAGTCTCAGGGTGGCCTTGAACTCTTGGTGATCCTCCTACCTCTGCCTCTTGAGTGCTGGGATTAAAGGCATGCGCCACCACGCCTGGCTAAATGTGTAGCCCAGGCTGGCCTCAAACTCCTGATCCTCCTGCCTCTGCCTCTTCAGCAATATCCTACCAGCATGTGCCACCACAACTGGCCCTTCTGGCTTTTAAGTTTGTGTTGAACCAAGGTGTGGGGGTGCATGTCTTTAATCCCAGCACTGGGGAGGAAGAGGTAGGAGGATTGTTGTGAGTTTTAGGTCTGCCGGGCTCCCCCTGGCAGATAGTGCTGGGGGAGGACCAGGCCTGCTGGTTCCTCCCAAGGGGTTGAGGAGGAGGTGGGTGTCAATGGCCAGGAACTAAACCACTGAGCCAGGAGTCTCCTCAAAGCAGGAACTCACTTTATTGTTACAGGCGGGTGTTTATATAATGTTGAGAAGGAAGGCGGGCATTTTAGGATGGGGTGAGATGTAAGGGCCAATAGCATACTGTGACCTTTGGGATGATTGGTTCTAAGAACCCACGGGTGGGGACTCTAACTACCTGTGTGGAAGTAGCAGGCCAGGGGCCATTTGGCCCCCTGGTGAGTCATAGCTGGGTGGAAGCAGTTGGCCAAACTTTAGCTAGACTTAGGAAGTTCCACTAGGCCTCATGTCTGGGCCTCTCAAGGCCCATCCTGAAACTGTCTAATGAATTCCAGGTCAGCCTGAGCTAGAGTGAGACCCTATCTCCAACAAAAAACAAAAGAACCGATCAAATAAAGTTTGTGTTGAGTAATCTGCTGTGATCCTGCTGAGCTTGCCTTTGTATATGACTTGATTTTTCTCTCTAACTGCTTTCAATATATTTTCTTTGGTTTGTATGTTTGGTAGTTTAATTATAATATGGCGAGGAGAAGTTCTTTCCAGGTTTTGTCTGTTTGGTGTTCTAAAGACTTCCTGTATCTGCACTGGCATCTCTTTCCCTATTTGGGGGAAGTTTTCTTCTATGATTTTATTGAAAATGCCTACTATGCCTTTGGAGTGAAATTCTTCTCCTTCTACTATATGCTGAATTCTTATGTTTGATCTTTTCATAGTGTCCCAAGTATCTTGAAATTCCCATTCACACTTTCCTATTAGTTTGTCTTTCTCTTTGTTGGACTGGTCTTTTAATTTATATATTCTGTTCTCTCCTTCATCCATTGTACTGGTGAGATTTTCTACAGAGTTTTTTGTTTCACTGACTGTTATCTTCATTGCTAGTATTTCTAACTGGTTTTTATTATTTCTATTTCCTTATTTATGGCTTGTATTGACCTCCTTATTTCATTAAATTGGTTTTCTATGTCTTCTTTGACTCCTTCTTTGATTTCCTTGAACTTATTTATAATCATTCTTTTGAAATCTTTCTCAGGCATTTCCTCTAAATCAGTCTCACTGGAGATCATTTTTTTTCTTCCAATTTTTTTTTTTTTTTCGAGGTAGGGTCTCACTCTGGTCCAGGTTGACCTGGAATTAACTCTGTCATCTCAGGGTGGCCTTGAACTCATGGCACTCCTCCTACCTCTGCCTCCTGAGTGCTTCCTTCCAATTTTTTATTGACAACTTCCATGATTATAAAAAATACCCCATGATAATACCCTCCCTCCCCCCACTTTCTCCTTTGAAACTCCATTCTCCATCATATCCCCTCCCCATCTCAATCAGTCTCTCTTTTAATTTTGATGTCATGATCTTTTCCTCCTCTTATGATGATCTTGTGCAGGTAGTGTCAGGCACTGTGAGGCCATGGAAATCCAGGCCATTTTGTGTCTGGAGGGAGCATGTTGTATGGAGTCCTACCCTTCCTTTGGCTCTTACATTCTTTCCGCCACCTCCTCCTCAGTAGACCCTGAGCCTTGGAAGGTGTGATAGAGATATTGCAGTACTGAGCACTGTGGTCATTTCTTTAGAGCACCATGATACCTTCTGAGTCATCGCAAGGTCACTGCCATCTGGAAAGAGAAGATTCTCTACCCAAAGTGGGAGTAGCATTAATATAATGGTGTGAACATCAACAGAAGTGCTTACTGGGCAGTTTGATAAGCATAGTATATACATTTAGCAAGACAACAGCAGACATTACACCCCTAGGGCTCATGACTACCCCTGTTCTAAGTTTTCAGTATCAGGGATGTATTCCCTCCCATGGAATGGGCCTCCAGTCCAACTGGAGGGCAGTTGGTTTCCCCCATGACAGATGTGCCACTATTGCACCTGTTGGCTCATTTGGCCTGGCTTGCCAAATATAAGGGTTTCAGTGTCCACTGTTTAGTATCTTCACTAGTAATTTCTCTTTCTCCCATTGAACTGCATGCAGAATGGCTGCTTCCAGCTTTCTGTCAGCTGGTCTACATAGAAGAGGTTATCAGCTCAGTTCCAGGAGGATTTCTCAGTGGCCTTGCAGCCCAAGTATATGGAGTCTTCAGCAATAGGGTCTTACCATCTATTCCTGCTGGGAAACCAAGGGCCTTGGCAATGGCCCATAATGTTTTGGGGGCATCAGAGATCTCCCTGACTAACAACTCATTGGAAGGTATCCCAACCCTAGCACTGAAAGTTTTCTAACAACAATCTATGGCTTCTGAGTGTTCACTGGAGATCATTTTTGATGCATTAATACTTTTTGGTGGGTTTATATTGTCTTGATTTTTTGTGTTTCTTGTATTATAATGTAGGGATTTTGCATCTTGCACAATCCTGCATCTTGGATTAATTTAATGTTTTGATTTTATAATAATCTGCAATATTATTAGATGCATCAATCAATTTGATGCTATATATCTTCAGGGTAGGAACTTAGCAGATAGGCATGACTCTTAAGACTCTCAGAGTAACCACAAAAGCGACCCTAAGTGTTATGTTTGCCTGCTGTGAGAGTACTCAAGTAGGCTGAGCAGAATAAAATACAGAAAAATTCTAAAAGTTAAATAAACAATGTACATATTCAATGAAAATCGGTACAGAGTATTTATGCAAGAGTAGGTATTATGACAACCAGATCATCAAACAAGTCACAGTCCCTTAGTAGGTGTGTTGCCCCACACCCTTAACCCTGTCATCTAGGAGGGTAAGATTTCTGGTCTGTCAAGGGTTCTAAGTCAGCTTGTGACCAAGTGAGACCCTTCCCCAACAAAGAACACATGAGTAAACAAAGGCACTATCAATCAAGATGCAACAAATGACAAACCCAAAATATAGCTTATTTTAAAATCTAAGCATCCATCAGATTTAACACATAATTTACCCTGATATGGAAGGCACAATTAGCACTTCCTATTCAAGCCTATATATCAGGTTTATTTGGTGGGTACTGTCCTGGCATAATTCCAGTTACCTTTTGGGATGGCTTTGGTCTCAATTATGCTGCGTCCCTACTTAGGTCCCTCTTTGGTGTGCTGTGGGCTCAGGTACGCTTGCTGGGTCACTGGATTGCTGCTCTGATCGCCTGGGCCAGGTGCCACATAGGTGAGCTCCCTTCCCCAGGTCTCTGGTGCTTGCTGATGCTTGTGCTGGTGGTGGGGGAGGGGAGGCTGTGGATGGTGGCTGAAGTTTTCCCGCTGGTCCTTGCAACCCTCTTCCTCAAGAGCCGCTCCATCGGTCCCTGCCGTCCCCCCTTCACTTTTCTTGAGTTTGCACAAAGGCTGGTGTGAGTGGAAAATCCCCTCCCTTGGCTTTTCCTGAAGCTCAGTCCGAGCCTTGCAGCTGTGGCCATGTGGACCTGTGCCGCCACACCTGGAGCCGCTTCTGCCTGTCTGTGTGGTTTCTAGATGCTCTGGATCTCTCCTACTTCTCTGCTGCAGTTGATAATTTTTTTTTAAATTTTTTATTTTTATTTATTTGAGAGCGACAGACAGAGAGAAAGACAGATAGAGGGAGAGAGAGAGAATGGGCGCGCCAGGGCTTCCAGCCTCTACAAACGAACTCCAGATGCGTGCGCCCCCTTGTGCATCTGGCTAACGTGGGACCTGGGGAACCGAGCCTCGAACTGGGGTCCTTAGGCTTCACAGGTAAGCGCTTAACCGCTAAGCCATCTCTCCAGCCCCAGTTGATAATTTTTATACACCTCACTTTTTAGTAGAAGAGTGTATTTTGCTGGTTTTCTTTCTTTCTTTCTTTTTTTTTTTTTCGAGGTAGGGTCTCACTCTAGCCCAGGCTGACCTGGAGTTCACTATGGAGTCTCAGTGTGGCCTCGAACTCACGGTGATCCTCCTACCTCTGCCTCCCGAGTGCTGGGATTAAAGGTATGCGTCACTACGCCCGACCTTTCTTTCTTTTTTTTTTTAAATTGGCTTTTTGTCCCCTAGGCTACTTTGGCATGGCACGGTTCCTATGCCACCATCTTAACCGGAAGTCAAAGACTGAATTTTTAGAACAGTAAGTTGTGGGAAGGCAAATGTATGGGAAAATGAAGGGAGGGGGAGAACCAGCTAGATACTGTGTTAGTTGCCTATTGTCACTATAACCAAGATTTGCAATTAGACAAGATACAGCATGAGGAAGGAAGTGTTAATTTTGGCTTACTCTTTTGGGGCTCAACCCATGGTTGCTAGGCTCCATGTGTTGGGGCAGAACATCATGGTGGTGTAAGTGTGTGGCAGAGAAGAGATGTTCACTTTGTGGCTGACCAGAAATAAGATAGAAGGAAGTATATCAGAGCTGGGATGGCTTTTTCCTTTTATCTCTTAGTCTATCCTAGTCACCTGCCCATGGAAGGACGATGCCATGCGCACAAGCTTCCCCCTGCCGTCCCTGAATTTTCTCTGGAAACTCCTTCACAGACAAACTTCACTTCACTAATTTCCTAAGTGACTCTAAATCTAGTCACATTGACAATGAGGGCTAGCCAACACAGCTAGTTTTTTTTTTTTTTTTTTTTTTTTTTAAATAGATTCTTCTCCAGTCTGGCAAGGTCTTTGGTGATTAACTTCTGTTTTTCCTGGTAGAGAGGAGACAGGGTCACCTTTACAAATGTATGTTCTGCTGTATTTTTCAGTGTTTTAATTATTGATAACTTCCATAATTATAGACAGTGAGCCATGATAATTCCCACCCCCTCAATTTCTCCTTAACAACTCCACTCTAAATCATATTTCCTTCCCCTATCAATCAGTCTCTCTTTTATTATTTATTTATTTATTTTTAGTTTTTTGAGGTAGAGTCTCACTCTAGCTCAGGCTGACCTGGAATTCACTATGTTGTCTCAGAGTGGCCTTGAACTCAGGGCGATCCTCCTACCTCTGCCTCCCAAGTGCTGGGATTAAAGGTGTGCGCCACCACGTCCAGCTTCTCTTTTATTTTAATGTCATCTTCTTTTCCTCCTATTATACTGGTCTTGTGTAGGGAGTGCCAGGCACTGTGAAGTCATGGATATCTAGGCCATTTTGCGTCTGAAGGAGTGTATTGTAAGGAGTCCTATCCTTCCTTTGGCTCTTACATTCTTCCTGCCACCTCTTGCATAATGGACCCTGAGCCTTGGAAGGTGTGTTAGAGACCTTTTAGTACTGAGCACTCTTCTGTCACTTCTTCTCAGCACTATGGTGCCTTTTGAGTCATCCCAAGGTCCTGCTGTCTGAAAAGAGAAGCTTCTTTAACCAAAAGTGAGAGTAGCATTAATACATGGGTATAAACATTAAGAAAAGTGCTTACCAGGAAGTTTGGTGGCATAATATATGCATTTAGCCAGACACCAGCAGGCATTACACCCCTAGGCCTCATGACTTCCCCCATCATAGGTTTTCAGTATCAGGCATGTATTCCTTCTGTGGAGCAGGCCTCTAGTCCAGTTAGAGAGCAGTTGGTTTTCCCCATAACAGGCACGCCACTCTTGCACCTACATATTGGCTCATTTGGCCTGGCTGGCCCAACTTAAGGCTTGTGGTGTCCAATGTTGATTATCTCCACTGATGACTTCTCTCTCTCCCATGAAGCTGCATGCAGCATAGCTTTTTCCAACTTTCTGTCAGCTGGTCTATGCAGAGGAGGTTTTCAGCTCAGCTCCAGCAGGATTTTTCAGTGACCTTGTAGCCCAAGTATGTTGAGTCTTCTGCAATAGGGTCTTACCATCGATTCCTGCTGGGAAACCAAGAGCCTTGGCAATGGCCTGTAATGTTTTGGTAGCATCACGGCCAGCTGTGTTTTGTATTGTTTCTTTTTCATTTGGTTAGGTTAGGTTAGATTAGGTTTGATAAAATAGTTCTGCAAGAGACCTTAATTCACAATCTCTGTCTCTCTTTCTGCAAATAAATAAATAATATGTAACATTTTAAAAATAAATAAAGGGCCTGGAAGCTCTGGAGACTGCCCCTTTTCAGGGGTCATGATTGGCGATAAGATGGCATCACCAGCAGGGTGGTTCAGGTAGTGAAACCACATGCTCCACTGACAAGGTTCCCTAGCAGAGGAGACAATCCTAAACTCAGTACTTCAGAAGCTGTGAGATCAGCAGGGCTCCTGCCCCACTCCATAATCCAACAACATTCTAAAGGAAGTAAAGCACCAGATTTGCAGATGTATCAGGGTCCACCAGACACTGCAGACATTGCTTCAGAAATGGAGAAGGAAATTTATATCTCAAGAAGAAATGGAATTGATCCAACATGGAGGTCCAGAATGGTCACTGTGGTTACTATTTATCATCAGACAAAAGAATTATCTTTACAATAAAAGACTTCTGAAAACACAAACGAAAGCTTGTATTAAACCTTATTAAATACATATTCTTCACACGAAAGGAAATATAGATAATTTAAGTGGATACTTGTATCACCTAATTTAGGTAATTTGGTTGGCTTCTCCAGCAAGCTCACCTCATTATGTACTTTGTACTTATTAAAGTACACATTTTTAAATGTTAAAAAAATACTAAAATAAAATAAAGAGAGCTGGAGAGATGGTTCAGAGGTTAAGGTGTTTGCCTGAAAAGCCTAACAACCTAGGTTCAATTCCCCAGTACCCACATACATAAGGTGGGACATGTGATTGGAGTTCAAGTGAATGGAGGCCCTGGTGCTCCCATTCTCATTCTCTCTCTCTCATATCTCTTTCTCACTACTTGCAAATAAGTATATAAAAATATTTTAAATGAAATTAAAAAATAAATAGAAGAATGATGAGAGATGGAGGTAAGCAATCAAAAGCTCTAGGGCTGGAAGTTAAAATTAGTAAGGGGACCAGGCATGGTGGCACACACTTTAATCCCAGCACTAGGGAGGCAGAGGTAGGAGGATCACTGTGAATTTGAGGCCACCCTGAGACTACATAGTGACTTCCAAATCAGCTTGGATTGGAGTAAAACCCTACCTTGAAAACCCAAAAAGAATAAATAAATAAATAAATTTAGTAAGGGGATTTGCAAAGATGCTCTGTCATGAAAGAACTGGGAAGAAGGCTGGGTGTGGTGATGCAGGACTAGCTCTCAGAAGGCAGAGGTAGAAGTATCACTGTGAGTTTGAGGCCACCTTGAGACTACATAGTGAATTCTAGAGCAAGACTCTGCCTTGGAAAAGAAAAAGAAAGAAAAAAAAAAAAAAAGAAAGAAAATGAGTGAAACTCCTTTTTAATTATTTTTGGTGGTAGGTAGTGTTTCTGAGGCTATAGAACTTAGATAAATTATGGCTACTTTTGGCATCTCTCTATTGTTGGGTCCTGTATCTACTGCAAATGGACATTAGAGAATTAAAAAAGGGGGGGTGCTGGAGGGATTACTTAGTGGTTAAGGCGTTTGCCTGCAAAGCCAAAGGACCCAGGTTCGATTCCCCAGGACCCATGTAAGCCAGATTCTCTCAGTGTCTCTCCCTCTTTCTCTGTCCAATAAATAAATAAGTCAATAAAAAATAAAATATTAAATAAAAATAAAATACTAAATAAAAAGCTGCAAGCTGTAATCTGGCATGATAGTTACCAAAATTTTTGTCTTTTGTGTGGTGCTGGGGATGAATCCAAGGTCTTGTCCACAGCAAACAAGTGCATTTCTAACCCAGTATTTTGGACTTTTTAATCTTCTCAAAAATCCTAGTTCTGGGATGGAGAGATAGCCTAGCAGTTAAGCGCTTGCCTATGAAGCCTAAGGACCTCAGTTCGAGGCTTGATTCCCCAGGACTCAAGTTAGCCAGATGCACAAGGGGGTGCACGTGTCTGGAGTTCATTTGCAGTGGCTGGAAGCTCTGGTGTGTCTATTCTCTCTCTCTCTCTCTGCCTCTCTCTTTTTCTCTGTCACTCTTAAATAAATAAAAATGAACAACAACAACAAAAAAATCCTAGTTCTGATGCTTAATTTCTTTGTTGTCACTTAATTCAGAACATTAGCCCTCTTGCTAAGCATGAAATATGTCCTCTCTGCTATGAAGGTCTGTAGGATATACCACCTTAAAACATACCAATTGGCCATGTGTCCTGGTGCAGCCTTTAATCCCAGTACTCTGGAAACAAAGATAGGAGGATTACTATAAATTTGAGACCACCCTGAAACTGCATAAGTAATTCCAGGTCAGCCTAGCCTATAGTGAGATCCTACCTCAAAGAAAAAACACCTACCATTTGGAGGTTTATTTTGGGTCGAACACAATTGAGAAGAAGCAGATATTTGCCTAAATGCAGAACATAAAAGAGATTGAGTAAGGAAGGGTGGGGGGAGGGTCAATCAAAATCTAAGAGGGGGCCAGGCATGGTGGCCCAAGCCTTTAATCCCAACACTTGGGAGGCAGAGGTAGGAGGATTGCCTTGAGTTCGAGGCCAACCTGAGACTACATAGTGAATTCCAGGTCGGTCTGAGCTACAGTGAGACCCTACCTCAAAAAACAAAAACAAACAAACAATGATAACAAAAATCTAAGAGGGTATGAATAAGTCATATGGAAATCTACCTTTTTGAACAATGGCACATCCAGAAGCCTCAGATTGTAAGTAGAGAAATTTCAGTGCCAGGGCTGAGATACCTCTCAAGCCATTGCCAAGGCTTTTGGTTTCCCACCAGGAATAGATGAAAAACCCTATTGAGGAAGATTCCACGTGCGTGGGCTGCAAGGACACTAAGAAATCTTGCTGGAGCTGAACTGAAAACTTCCTCTGCTTAGACCAGCTGATAGAAAGCTGGAAAAAGCTATGTTGCATGCAGCTCCATGGGAGAAAGAGAAGTCATCAGTGGAGATAAACAACAGTGGATGCTGCAAGCCTTAAATTGGACCAGCCAGGCCAAATGAGCCAACAGGTGCAAGAGTGGCATGCCTGTTATGGGAAAAACCAATCACTCTCTTCGGTGACTGGAGGCCTGCTCCACAGTCAGGAATAGATGCCTGGTACTGAAAACCTATGACAGGGGAAGTCATGAGGCCTGGGGGTGTAATGCCTGCTGGTGTCTGGCTAAATGCATACATTATGCCACCTAACTTCTCAGTAAGCACATTTCTTAATGTTCATACCCATATATTAATGCTACTCTCACCTTTTGGTTAGAGAAGCTTCTCTTTTCAGATGGCAATGACCTCTCGGATGACTCCAAAGCCACCATGGTGCTGAGAAGTGACAGAGGAGTGCTCCGCACTGAAAAGTCTCTATCACACCTTCCAAGGCTCAGGGTCTATTGCACAGGAGGTAGCTGGAAGAATGTAAGAGCCAAAGGAAGGATAGGGTTCCTTACAATGTACTCTTCCAGATACAAAATGGCCTGGATATCCATGACCTCACAGTGCTTGGCACTATGTACACAGGACCAGTATAATAGGAAGAAAACATGATGACATCAAAATAAAAGAGAGACTGATTGAGAGGTGGAGGGGATCTTCCTTTCTTTCTTTCTTTCCCAGCAGGTCTAATATGTCATTTTATTTTATTTTATTTTTTATTTTATTTTTTGGTGTTTCGAGGTAAGGTCTAACTCTTGCTCAAGCTGACCTGGAATTCACTATGTAGTCTCAGGGTGGCCTCGAATTCATGGCGATCCTTCTAGCTCAGCCTTTTGAGTGCTGGGATTAAAGGTATGCACCACCATGCCCAGCAAATTTGTTATTTTCTTGAGGCCAAGTCTAGCTCTGTATCCCAGGCTGGCCTCAAGTCCATGATTCTCCTGCCTCAGCCTTTTTGACTATGGTACCACCACACCTGGCCAAAATTATTAGTATTATTTTTTATTTATTTATTTATTTTGTGTGTGAGTGTGGTATTCGTGCATGTGTATATACATGTTCATATGTGTGTACCCATGTATGTGGAAGCCAGAGGTAGACATCGGGTGTTTTCCTTGATTGCTTTCCATTTTGGTTCTTTGAGACAGGGTCTCTCACTGATCAAGAGCTCACCCATTCAGGTAGACAAGCTAGCCAGTGAGCCCTGGTGATTCCCTGTCTCTACAGTGCTGGGATTACATCTGGCATTTTAGGTGGGTTCTAGGGATTTGAACTCATGTCCTCATGTTTTCATGGCAAGTACTTTACCCATTGGGTCATTTCCTCAGCTCCCAAATTTATATGTTTTAGAACTATTGGGTGTTTTGTTTTTCATTTTTATTTATTTATTTATGAGAGAGAGAGAGGGGTGGGGGGAATGGCCTCATCAGGGCCTCCATCCACTACAAAGGAACTCCAGATGCATGTGCCAACTTGTGCATCTGGCTTATGTGACTACTGGGGAATCAAGCCTTGAACTGGGATCCTTAGTCTTCACAGGCAAGCGCTTAATAGCTAAGCCATCTCTCCAGCCCCTGTTTTTTTAAAAAACATTTTATTTATTTACTTGGTGGGGGGGGCAGATAGAGAGAGAATGGGAGCACAAGAGCCTCTAGCTACTGCAAACAAACTCCAGACACATGTGCCACTTTGTGCATCTGGCTTACTTGGGTGCTGGGGAATTGAACCTCGGTCCTTTGGCTTTGCAGGCAAACACCTTAACCACTGAGCAATCTTTCCAGCCTTTTTTTTTTTTTTTTGAGATAGGGTCTCACGTTAGCTCAGGCTGACCTGGAATTTACGCTGTAGTACCAGGGTGACCTCAAACTCTTGGCGATTCTCTTATTCTCCTTCTGAGAGTAGGGATTAAAGATGTGCACCATTGTGCCTGGCTTCCAAAGATATTATGACACTTGCTAATTGTACACATTCATTGGTTACAATATGACATTCGAACACATGTTGTTGTGTTAACTTGTCCTGGGGAGATGTGGACAATGTCTACTTACTCCAGTGAAGGACCAAAGAAGCAGTTTTATCCACAGTTAACTTGGTGAGCCAACCAGTTATTGGAGTCACTTAGCGAAGCATGGTGAAGGGCTTCTTACAGAAGCATGGGAAATCTTCATATGGCTACTCTACCTCCCTCCAGAAACCTTTTATCTGTGGATATAACTAGCTTCAGGGAGAGGCAGAGCCTGGTGTGCCTACTGCTACCTCATGTACAGCTCACTAGTTACGTGGTGAGCTCCTGGTACGCTATCTTGTCAGCCTTCCCCTTCATAAGGGAATGCTAATGGGCCCCATCTTATGAGGGTCTCGTGCAGGTATCATGGCTGCTGTAATTTCAAGAGGCCCTGGTCATTGTGGTGCCTGGAGGACAGAGTCCCTCAGCCTATGTATGTACTATGTTATTGGCATGTCTATCTCAAGATTCCTTTCTGCCTTTTGTTTTGCTTTTTCGAGGTAGGGTCTTACTGTACTCACTCTAGTCCATGCTCACCTGGAATTCATTATACGTATAGTCTCAGAGTGGCCTCAAACTCATGGTGATCCTCCTACCTTTGACTCCTGAGTGCTGTGATTAAAGGTGTCGTCCACCATTCCCGGCCCACCTTTCTGTCTTTAAAAAAATTGCTAAACAGCAAATGCTTCCAAACTCTATCCAAGCGCATATATCACATCTACACTTTTTGACCTGGAATTCACTATGTAGTCTCAGGGTAGCCTTGAACTCATGGTGATTCTCCTACCTCTGCCTCTTAAATGCTGGGATTAAAGGCGTGCGCCACCATGCCCGGTTACATCTACTCTCTCTTAGGCTCTTTCCTTCTTGCTATGGACTCCCAGTTACTAAAAATAAAATTAAAAAAATCTCTCTTTGAGCCATTGTAGAAATTAAGGAAGCATACTTAACAAAATATTTAGAAGACTTAAGTAAAACCCCAGTTTATATACTGAGTATAGCTCATTTCTAAAAATGTAATTATAATTCAATTGTCTTTTTGAAAGTAGACAAAATAGTTATTTTCAAATATTTGACTTCTTCCCTTATGGAAATACTTAATGTATACCATCTCTGAGTTGAAACCCAGAAATAATGAGTGGAACGGACACAAAAGCAAATTTCAATTAAATATAAAGAACTTTCTAAATATTTAAATATTCAGTAACGAAATGTTTTATTTTGAGAGTGACTTTCCTAGTTTGAGAATGTTTAGATACCTCAAGATTGAACAATTCTTTCCTGAGGCAGTGTGGACCTATTCTAGTATATATTTCATATATATGCATATGTATATATAATGTGAGAGAGAGAGAGAAAGAGAAAGAGAAAGAGAGAGAATTGGCATGCCGGGGCCTTTAGCCATTGCGATCAAACTCCAGATGCATGTGCCACCTTGTGTGCATGTGTCACCTTCTGTGTCTGGCTTACGTGGGTTCTGGGGAGTTGAACCTGGGTCCTTAGGCTCTTCAGGCAAGCACTTTTTCTGCTAAGCCATCTCTCCAGCCCCTTTTAAAAATATTTAATTTTATTTTTATTTATTTGAGAGAGAGAAAGGGAGGGGGAGAGAGAGAGAGAGAGAGAGAGAGAGAGAGAGAGAGAGAGAGAGAGAGAGAGAGAAAGGATAGAGAATGGGTGTCTCAGGGCTTCCAGCCATGGCAAACAAATTCCATATGCATGCACCACCTTATGCATCTGGCTTACGTGGGTGCAGAGGAATTGAACATGGGTCCTTTGGCTTTGCATATAACCTGGGTCCTTTGCTTCTTAATTGCTGAGCCATTTCTCCAGATCTCTCCAGGCCTTATGTTTTTGAGGCAGGGTCTCACTCTAGTCTAGGTTGACCAGGAACTTACTCTGTAGCCACACATTCACCGTAAACTCTTGGTGATACTCTTACCTTAGCCTTTTGAGTGCTGGAACTAAAGGTGTGTGCCACCATACCTAAGGCTTTCTTTTCTTTTTCTTCTTCTTTCTTTTTTTGTTTTTTTGGAGGTAGGGTTTCACTGTAGTCTAGGCTGACCTGGAATTCACTGTGTATTCTCAGGGTGGCCTTGAACTCATGGTGAGCCTCCTACCTCTGCCTCCTGAGTGCTGGGATTAAAGACTTGCACCATCATGCCCAGCTTATCTTTCTTTCTTTCTTTCTTTCTTTTTTTTTTTTAAGGTAGGTTCTCACTGTAGTCCAGACTGACATGAAACTTACTCTATAGCTCCAGGCTGGCCCTTGAACTCATAGTGATTCTCCTACCTGAGACTCCACAGTGCTGGGTTTAAAGGAAAGTCTCACCACACCTGTCTTTAAAATAAATATTTGTGTGTGTGTGTGTGTGTGTGTTTGTGTGTGTATGTACCAAGGTCTCTTGCTGTTGCCAATAAACTCTAGATACATGTGCCACTTTTAAATATACTTTATTTATTTGAGACAGGGAGAGAGAGATAGAGAATGGGCACGCCAGGGCCTCCAGCCACTGCAAACAAACTCCAGATGCATACGCAGCCTTGTGCATCTGACTTATGTAGGTCCTGGAGAATTGAACTAGGCTCCTTTAGCTTTGCAGGCAAATGCCTTAACCACTAAGCAATCTTTCCAGCCTATATTTCCCACTTAAAAAATAATTAATTTGTTTGCAAGCAGAGAGAGAGAGAGAGAGAGAGAGAGAGAGAGAGAGAGAGAGAGAATGGGCACACCACGGCCTCCAGCCACTGCAAATGAACTCCAGATGCATGCGCCACCATGTGCATCTGGCTTACATGGGACCTGGAGAACTGAACCTGGGTTCTTAGGCTTCGTAGGCATGTGCCTTAACTGCTAAGCCATCTCTTCAGCCCTGGTTTTTGCTTTTGAGATGAGGGAGAGGTGTCTCATTTTGTAGTTCAGCCTGACATGGAACCCACCATCCTTCTGCCTAGCTTCTATAGTACTGGAACATAAGCCTATCTCATGCTCAGCTCTGGGACTTGCAGGGTAGAAATACTTTTGAGTTCTTTCAGTTGAGAGGATGAGAAAACAGGCCAATGTATTTCCCTGCTTCTGATGGGAACAGTTCCTGGCATGTCCAGGTAGATGGAGATGCTAGCTACCATGCTCATGACAATGTCTCCTCTAGGCATACTCCAGTCTGCCTTGTATTTATTGGTATGTTTATTTGAGAAAGAGAGAGATATTGAGAATATTGGTGTGCCAGGGCCTCTAGCCATTGCAAATGAACTCCAGATACATGCATCACCTGTGCAGCTGGCTTATGTGGGTCCTGGGGAAATCAACCTGGACCCTTAGGCTTCATAGATATGCACCTAAACTGCTAAGCCATCTCTGAAGCTCTAGTCTCGTTTTCAAATAACATCAGGGAGGGTACTTTGGTGAGGCAATAAATAAAGATAAGAAATGGAATCATCTTCCAGGCCTGGTGTCACATGCCTGTGATCGCAGCTCAGAGGACACTGAGGAAGGAGAATCATGAGTTTGAGGCCAGCCTGGGCAGCCCAGCAATACTGTGACTCAAAAACAAAACAGACACACAAAGTCTGCACAGAAATGAACTTTGCAGTCAAGAGGACACTGAACTGCCTGTGTCCTATGTAGTCAGTTTATTGAATTCTAGTTGGATTCTCATCTGGCTGGCCAAGGCTGGAAGGACCATCCCCAAAGCCTGGGCAATGCCATTTAAGTTATAGCGAAAGAAGCCAAGACTTGTGCCTAACACCAGATAAGAGCTTGGAAAATATTTACTGAGTATTTTCATGTAGTGATACATCCATCTAAATGTCCTATAACACATCAACCTTAACTTGTTCAAAGCCTATCTCATGCTTCTCTCATCTCCCTCCTTGAAATATCCTTCTTGGTTTCCTACGAATTTGAATTCTACTTCCATCTGGCTATTCAAACCAGGACCTCAAATTGTCCTTGCCAAAGCCCTCCATCCTCCCATGTCCAATTCATCACCCAGCCATTAACCTCTCTACATCCTTAACTCCATCTCTGATTTCACTCTTCTGTGATTGTCACAGAGGCCGAGTCACCACCACGTCTCTCCAGAACTACATTATTAATGGCCTCCAAAACTTGTAAGAAGTTTCTTGGATTTTAAAACTCAGCAAAAAGGAAGCTGGGCGTGATGGTGCACGCCTTTAATCCCAGCACTCGGAAGGCAGAGGTAGGAGGATCGCCATGAGTTCAAGGCCACCTTGAGACTCCCTAGTATATTCCAGGTCAGCCTGGGGCTAGAGTGAGACCCTACCTCAAAAAAAAAAAAAAGAAGATCAGCATTTCCAAGAATAAACACTAGAGGGCAGTAGAAGCAAAGCAATGTAAGAGCAGCACCACCAGTCTGTGGTCTGGCAGAGCAGAGGATGCCTGGCAGTTTCTCAGAGGGATCAGTGATTCTAGAAAAGTCCAAAGCAAATCTAGAAATCTTTCTGGAGGCTGTGGAGAAAGATGTCTCCACTGAAGTGTCTTGTGAGCTCATAATGAGATGCTCTGTTGCCAGTCTAACTGTGCTGAGAAAGTGGGTGGACTCCTAGGAATCACTCAGGAAGGTGGAGGAAAGAGCTGGACAAAAAGTTGCACACACTGGGTCTCAAGAACTGCAGCAAGGGGCCAGAGAGATGGCTCAGAGGCTAAAGTGCTTGCTTGCAAAGTCTGATGGTCTGGGTTTGATTCTCCAGTACCCATGTAAAGTCTGAGGCACAAAGTGGAATACGTGTCTGGAGTTCATTTGTGGTGCCACTAGGGCCTGGCACATTCGTACTCATTTTCTCTTTCCCTCTCTGCTTGAAAAAAAAAAAATATATATATATATATACACACACACACACACATATATATATATAGATATACATACATACATATATATACATATATATATACATATATATACATATACATATACATATATATATATATATATATATATATATATATATATATATATATATACACATATATATAATTTCTAAAAAGAGAGCCAAGCATAGTGTTATATGCCTTTAATCCCAGCACTCAGGAGGTTGAGGCAGGAGGATCACCATGAGTTTGAGGCCAGCCTGAGGCTACAGGGTGAGTTCCAGGTCTGCCTGGGCTAGAGTGAGACTCTACCTTGCAAAACAAAATAAGAAAACTATAACTAGGGCTGGAGGGATGGCTT
This sequence comes from Jaculus jaculus, assembly GCF_020740685.1. Classification (NCBI taxonomy): domain Eukaryota; kingdom Metazoa; phylum Chordata; class Mammalia; order Rodentia; family Dipodidae; genus Jaculus; species Jaculus jaculus. Next base: position 237,082,635 of record NC_059102.1, on the reverse strand, counting down.
AGCAGTTAAGGCATTTGCCTGCAAAGCCAAAGGACCCAGGTTTGATTCCCCAGGACCCACGTTAGCCAGATGCACAAGGGGGTACACATGCCTGGAGTTCGTTTGCAGTGGCTGGAGGCCCTGGAGTGCCCATTCTCTCTCTGTAAAAAACAAAACAAAACAAAACAAACAGAAAATGAAAAAAAAAAAAACCCTCTTACTATAACCTGGCATCTTGTTGCCCCTTAACGTGGATATTTGCTACCTCTAACCACATGGCGCTGCTGTGCTTAGGGCCTTTGCTCCATTTTCAACAGTGCTCCCTCAGTTTTCCTACTTTGCTACTTCTTTCCTTCCTCCCCCTCTTGTTCCCTCCCTCCCTTCTTTCCTTCCATCTTCCTCTCTCTTTGAGATAGGGTCTATGTAGTTTAGGCTTAATTTAAACTCACCATATAGCCCAAGCCAGCCTTGAATTTACTGCAATCCTCCTGCCTCAACTTCACAAATCCTGGGATTACAGGTGGCATACACTACCACACCTGGCTCTTTCCTCTCCTCTCCACTCCTCTCCCCTCCCCTCCCCTCCCCTCCCCTCCCCTCCCCTCCCCTCCCCTCCCCTCCCCTCCTCTCCCCTCCCCTCCACTCCCCTCCCCTCCCCTCCCCTCCCCTCCCCTCCCCTCCCCTCCTCTCCTCTCCTATCTCCTCCCTTCCCCTCTCCTCCCTAACCTTCCCCTTCTCTCTTTTCTTTTTATTTTTTGGTTTTTCAAGGTAGGATTTTGCTCTAGCCCAGGCTAACCTGGAATTCACTATGTAGTCTCAGGGTGGTCTTGAACTCATGGCAATCCTCCTACCTCTTTCCTCTTGAGTGCTGGGATTAAAGGTGTGTGCCACCACGCCTGCTGCCCTTCTCTCTTTTCTTTTCTCCTGCCCTTTCTTTCTCTCTTTTCCTTCCCTCCCTCTCCCTTTCTTCCTCCTCTCTCCCTTCTTTCCTTAGTGAACCCTGGGCCCTGTGTATGCTAGGCAAGCTCTCTGTCACTGAGCCATAATCCTTGCCTGTTCCTGCTCTATTTCTAACTACTGCCTCTTCACTTCTGCTGTTTGCCCAGGCCTCCATCCCCAGATGTTGGAGGGAGGGCTTGTTAAATGCTTACTCTGAGCTGCTGATTGTGATCAGACCAAGCAACACGCACCGTCCATTCACTTGTAAGCAGCCTCCTTAGAGGCTATTATGGCTTGAATATTCATGAAGTATCTCCAAAGAGTCCTGGTTGCCTTGGCTGCTGGGAGTTTGAGAAGTATTGTATCCTAAGATTACTGACCTAATCAATGGATTGATCCCTCGATGCATTCATAATTAGATGGCATTATTGGGAGGTGGGGCTTAGGTCACTGGAGGTGTTCCTTTGAAAGACATACCTTGTTTCCTGGCCCCTTGTTCTCTCTCTCTCCATTGCTGTCTACCATAAAGTGAGTTGCTTTGCTCCAATACACATTCTCTACCATGCTGTTCTACCTTGCCATGATCTTGGATGTAATGAAGCTGAGAGACCATGGACTGAGACCTCTGAAATCCAAAGCCAAAATAAGTCTGCTTCTCTAACTGGATTGGCTCAAGTATTTGTACACAGTGACAAAAAGTGATCACATAGAGGCTATTGGGCTGCATTATGTCCTGCCTGCTACAATCAGTATTGTGGACAGGATAATGAGCCATATAACACTGACCATAATGGCAAGAGCCACCTCAGGAAGACGAGAAGCATGGGATCCCTCTCCAAAGTATGTGGAAAAACAATAGACACTGGCAAGCCATTCCCAGCCCAGCTATGCAGTCTCAGACTGTGTTGTTTTTACTTGGTTTTCTTATTGGCTATTGAGGAGATGGCATCATACACTTATGCTAGATTAAAGAACTATGGGGCTGACAACCTTGGTTTGAGTATATATCAGTGTGTCCTTGGAAAGTCACCTAGCCTCTCTGAGCCTCAGTTTCCACATCTGTGCAATAGGGTGATTATTACTTGCCCTAACTTTTTATGGTTGAAGGTGAAAGTTCTGCAAGCTACAGAGTGCTGCTCCCCAGCAACTATCAGCAACACCATGCACTGGGGCCACCATGCTGCTTGGAAAGCCTGAAGATGTGAGCTGGCCATGTTGGCACAGGCCTATGATCCCAGCACAAGGAGGTTATCACAGAGGATCAGGAGTTTGAGGCCAGCCTGGATCACAGACCAAGACTCCATCTCAAACTACTCTGCTTTCCTGAGAATAAAAACAAAAACAAAAAGAAAATCTATAGACGCCCACAGTCTATCCCTGAAAATGCAATTGCTAGGTCTAGTGTAGACTTGGCGGCATACTTAAAAATGCCCCATAGCTGGGTGTGGTAGCACATGCCTATAATCCCAGTACTTGGGAAGCAGAGGCAGGAGGGTTTCAAGTTCAAGTCCAGCCTGGGCTATGCAGGGAGATCTTATCACACAAAAAGAAAACAGAAAATGCTCCCCATAGCTCCCATGCACATGCTGAGTTAAGAACTGAATTAAGATTTCACCAGATATATATTTTCAGTGTTGGACTTGGAACCTGGTATCTTGCACATGTTAGGCAATGTGCTCTACCACTGAGCTACATGGCCAGCCTCTAAGCTGTGTTTTTATTATCTGGGATGGCCAAAGAGAAACTATTTGTAGTTTAAGGCCACATCACCCTGAACAGGCTTGATCTAGTCTGATCTTGGAAGCTAAACTGGGTCTGTGGGGCTTTGTTAGAACTTGGATGGGAGCAACTATCTGCAGAGTGGAGGCCATAACGCCTTCACATTCAGCTGTCCCCCACTTATCGTTCTGTATCAGAGTACTTCATCATTTCAGGGCACATGTAGTGGGACCTACAGATCAAGTCCATGCCCTGAGGCGAATGACCATAGGCAGTAAGTGTAATGTTAGAGGAGGTAAAAACATTTGAGACCAGACAGTGACACCTGAGATGGGTTGCTGCTGTTCAGGGCATACCTGTGGAGGAAACATGTACTGCAGAGAAAGTGAGGCTAGAGTGTCCAGCAAGGACCAGCTCCCGAAGCCCCACCAACTTCTCCTTTCTAATGAGCTGGCTCAGGAAAACCTGGGTTCTGCCCATGAAAACACAGATTAAACAAAAATCAATTCCAATTTAAATGCATTCCACCCTTCTCATATTATAGCTGTGGAGCTAATTGCTCCTTATTGTCATATGCTGGAGGGCAGAAAGGGATCATTATCATGCTAAAAATTCTTTCCATGAAATGGATTTGTGCCACAAAGAGAAGGCATTGATGAGTTCTTTAGTGGATTGTTTTAGAGGTAGATTTAAAAGTATTTTATTTTATATAATATATAAAGAGAAAGCGAGAGAGAGACAGAGAAAGAGACAGGGTCTCCTGCCACTGCAAACAAACTCCAGATGCACGTGCCACCTTGTGCATCTGGCTTACATGGGTACTGGGGAATTAAACCTGGGCCCTTGGGCTTTATAGGCACATGCCTTAACTGCTAACCATATCTTTAGCCGTAGAAGTAGACACTTTCCTCCACGAGTATGCTCTGAACAGCAGCACCCATCTCCAGTGCCATAGAAGTAGACACTTTTGTGCATTAAAAAACTATTTATTTATTTGTGTGTGTGTTTGTGTGTGTGTGTGTGTGTGTGTGAGAGAGAGAGAGAGAGAGAGAGAGAGAGAGAGAGAGAGAGAGAGAGAGAACATGGGTGTGCCAGGGCATAACAAATCAAGATACATTGCCATTTTGTGAGTAATGAGGAATCAAACCCAGGCTGGCAGGCTTTGCAAGAAAGTGCCTTTAACTGCTGAGCCATCTCTCCAGCCCTGTGTGTCTTTTTGGACACAGTCTTACTGTGTAGTCTAACACTAGCTTGGGCCTCACTATGTGGCATAGGCTTGCCTCTAACTTACAGCAATTCTGCGTCTCCCTCTTGAGTGCTGGAAGATACAGGCATGGACAGTACTCCCAGCCACACACACACACACACACACACACACACACACACACACACACATATTTTAAGTATGAGAGAGAGTGTGTGTGTGAGAGAGAATTGGTGTGCCAGGGCCTCCAGCCACTGCAGTCAAACTCTGGACATGTGTGCCCCTTGTGTGCACATGCAACTTTGCTGCTTGTATCACTGTGTGTCTGGCTTTTGTGGGACCTGGAGAATCAAACATGAGTCTTTTAGGCTTCTCAGGCAAGCACCTTAGCCACTAAACCATCTCTCCAGCCCCCCTTATTTTTTTTAGTAAAGGAAGCGTTTATTTCAGCTTTCCGTTAAAGGTTACAGTTCATCATGGTGGGGAAGGTATGCCAGCATGAGGCTGAGGCTGCTGGTTATGTGGTTATATTGTATTTGCTATCAGGAACTAGCCAGAAATGTCTGGATTTTTTTTTTTTTTTAATGTTTTTGGTTTTTTGAGGTAGGATCTCACTCTGGCTCAGGCTGACCTAGAATTCACTATGTAGTCTCAGGATGGCCTCGAACTCAAGGTGATCCTCCTACCTGTGCCTCCCACGTGCTGGGGTTAAAGGTGTGTGCCACCACACCCAGCTTATGGATTTTTTTTAAATTTTTAAATTTTTATTAACATTTTCCATGATTATAAAAAAATATCCCATGGTAATCCCCTCTCTCCCCACCCCCACACTCTCTCCTTTGAAATTCCATTCTCCATCATATTACCTCCCCATTACAATCATTGTACTTACATATATACAATATCAACCTATTAAGTATCCTCCTCCCTTCCTTTCTCTTCCCTTTATGTCTCCTTTTTTTAAATTTTTTTAAAAAATTTTTTATTTATTTATTCGAGAGTGACAGACACAGAGAGAAAGACAGATAGAGGGAGAGAGAGAGAATGGGCGCGCCAGGGCTTCCAGCCTCTGCAAACGAACTCCAGACGCGTGCGCCCCCTTGTGCATCTGGCTAACGTGGGACCTGGGGAACCGAGCCTCGAACCGGGGTCCTTAGGCTTCACAGGCAAGCGCTTAACCGCTAAGCCATCTCCCCAGCCCCTTTATGTCTCCTTTTTAACTTACTGGCCTATGCTACCAAATATTTTCCTTCTCAGGCAGAAGTCCAATCATCTGTAGCTAGGATCCACATATGAGAGAGAACATGTGGCGCTTGGCTTTCTGGGCCTGGGTTGCCTCACTTAGTATAATCCTTTCCAGGTCCATCCATTTTTCTGCAAATTTCATAACTTCATTTTTCCGTACCGCTGAGTAGAACTCCATTGTATAAATGTGCCACATCTTCATTATCCACTCATCAGTTGAGGGACATCTAGGCTGGTTCCATTTCCCAGCTATTATAAATTGAGCAGCAATAAACATGGTTGAGCATGTACTTCTAAGGAAATGAGATGAGTCCCTTGGATATGTGCCTAGGAGTTCTATAGCTGGGTCATATGGTAGATCAATCTTTAGCTGTTTTAGGAACCTCCACACTGTTTTCCACAATGGCTGGACCAGATTGCATTCCCACCAGCAGTGTAGAAGGATTCCTCTTTTTCTACATCCCGCCAACATTTATGATCATTTGTTTTCATGATGGTGGCTAATCTGACAGGAGTGAGATGGAATGTCAATGTAGTTTTAATCTGCATTTCCCTGATGACTAGTGACGTAGAACATTTTTTTAGATGCTTATATGCCATTCGTATTTCTTCCTTTGAGAATGCTCTATTTAGCTCCATAGCCCATGTTTTGATTGGCTTGTTTGATTCCTTATTATTTAACTTTTTGAGTTCTTCATATATCCTAGATATTAATCCTCTATCAGATATATAGCTGGCAAAGCTTATGGAATTTTTTTTTAAAAGATAATATTCCTGTCTAGTCCTGGCTGGGCTGGGATTCACTATGTATATAGACGTAGGCTGTCATTGAACTTGCAGAGATCCTCCTCTGCCTCCCAAGTGTTGGGATTATTGGTATGAGTCACCATGTCTCATCTCTATGAGTAGATTTTTAAAAAAAGATATATTTGAGGGCTAGAGTGATGGCTTAGCAGTTAGGGCGTTTGCCTGCAAAGCTGAAAGGCCCAGGTTCATTTCCCCAGGACCCATGTTATCCACATGCACAAGGGGGCACATGCAGTGACTGGAGACCCTGGCACACCCATTCTCTCCCTGTCTCCTTCTTTCTCTGCCAAATAAATAAGTAAACAAACAAAATCGATTTAAAAAAGATATCATTGAAAAAACCTCTTAAATTGGCCAAAGAAGATACAGTCATGAAGTGTGTGCAAATTCCCAACAAATAGTGATTATAGGAGTGTAGCATTGGGGTATTATTTATTCATCCTTTCATTATTGTTTCTTTTTTACTTTATTTTGCTTATTTTGACAAATGTGTATCTACTTTATAGTAGGTCTTTTTTGGGGGGATTCCCTGGGGATCTGGCGATTAGCAACAGGATCATCAGCTCAATGGTCACAGAGCTGATAGATGGTCCATACACTAGTACAATAATCACATAAGGAAATGTGCAATTTCACCTGTAAGCCAGACGCACAAAAGTGAGGCATGTACAAGGTCGCACGTGGCCACTAGGTGGCGGAAGCATCTAGGGTTTGATTGCAGTGGCTGAGGGCCAATTCTCCCCCAACCTACCTCTAAAATAAAATAAAAATCTTAAATGAAGTCTAACGCTTACATGCTATGTAGTTTAGGCTGGCCTCAAACTCACAACCCTGTGAACCCACTTGCTAAGTGCTGGGATCACAGATGTGTTTCACCACAGCTGGCTTTATATTCATCTCTCTCTCTTTCTCAGAGACAGGGTTTCTCATGTAGCCCGAGCTGACCTTACATTCTATGTAGCATGGGGCTGGAGAGATGGCTTAGCAGTAAAGGAGTTTGCCTGCAAAGCTTAAGAACCAGTTTTGATTCCCCAGTTTGATTCGGCAGCTTTACCTGCGTAAAGCCAGATGTACTAGGTGGGGCATGCATCTGGAGTTCTTTTGTAGCAGTTAGAGGCTCTGGCATGCCCATTCCCCCTCTTTCTCTCCTTGCAAATAAATAAAATTAAAAAAAAATTCCATGTAGTTGAGGCTGATCTTAAACTGCAGATCCTCCTGCCCTTACCTCCTGTGCTTGGGTTGTAGGCATGTCCCACCACACCAATCTCCATACACTTTCTTGATTCTGCTCAACACCTGTTTGCAGCCTGAGTCAACACAGGTGTTTCTGGGTGATGGGGAGGTGTGATCTTGCCACACCAGTCATGGCCTCTATGACTTTCCATCATGAGTGCAGACTATCGTTTCCTTTCATGGCTGCTTAATTATCATGGCTTAGAAGACCATAATACTAAATTAAAGTGAAATGTAACTGCTCTGCCAGTTTCCATGCTGCCAGAGTTCAGCTGATAACAACAGGATTCTGTGAGCATCTTTCAGTAAGAATCTGCTGTTGGTGACAGGGGGGAAAAAGAAAAAAAGAAAAAAACAAAAAACCCTCTCCCTTCCACATTTGCCCTGCAGTCTGGCTGACACAACAGAAATGGATAACAATTGGCACAGGCATAAAATTCTATGTCCAAAGGAAATTTGTGAAATAGGAAAATGGATTTTTTTGGGAAAAGATAACTTCCTTTCTGACAGTACTGTATTTACAAAATGAACTCTGTATCTCAGAATATTAAGGCCATTAAAAGTAGCAAGGACTTTTTCATTTTGAGGGATCCAGAAGCTCTTAAGGCCCTGTTTTTCCTGACCCCCAAACATTTCCCTTTAGCTTCATATCAAACTTAATCATCAATTGGAAGCCGGAAATGATATTGGAAAATCATTCCTTTACAAACGGAAACTATTATAATTTAAAAGGGTACAAATGAAACCATACGTTTTTCAGAAGGCGATCAATGAAAACCACTTTATTAGAAAATATAAATCACTTTTTAATTTCAAATGCAACAAGAAAAGAACTCATTTTTTTCTGTTCCATTGAAAGTGATTGGTACACCTGTGGAGAGAAGCAGCGCCATCATCTCGTTATCAGCCAATTAATATGCAGGTCCAAATGTGAATACTGTTCCAGCTAACTGGAAACGGATGGCTTTATTGAAGTCTTAATAGACTAGGAAAAACTGCCTTCCACCCTGCTAAATGAGGTCAGTTGAGAAAAAAAAAATAATTCACAAGAGCATAACTTGGAATGGGTATAATCTAAAATAATTCCTCCAACTCTTTGAACCACAGGGACATGGAGGCAAAGTGACATGTGGGAAAGCAAAGGGACATGGTGTATGGAGGTGAAATTGGCATTGGACTTTTTTTTTTTAATAACTGGGTTGGGACCTTTCCTTCAGGGAATCAGCTGGGAGTTGGGTGAGGTCCACCCAGCAGCTTAGTTGCTAAGCAACTCGAAGGGGATGGGTTGGAAACTGAGGCGACCAGCACACCGACCACATCTGCGGCCAGGCCAACCAGATTTCAGTGAGCTGTGAAAGCCAAGTTTGGGTCCCTGTGGCAGCATACGGAATGTACGGTGCCAATGAAGCAGCATGAGAAAGAAATGAGACAGCGGGTCAACCATACAATCGGAAGCTCGCACAAAGCAAGTTGCAAGAGCAACCCCGGAATTCACTGAGATTAGGAGGAGTGTGGTGGTGAGTGGGGCAGAGGTTCAGGAGCAAATAAGAAAATCAGTGTCTGCCAGGCATGGTGGCACACACCTTTAATCCCAGCACTGGGAGGCAGAGGCAGGAGGATCACTGTGAGTTCAAGGCCATCCTGAGACTCCATAGTGAATTCCAGGTGAGCTCAAGTGAGACCCTACCTCGAAAAACCAAAAAAAAAAAAAAAAAAAAAAAAAAAAGAAAATCAGTGTCAGGTTGGAGAGTCATTAAAAGCCAAAGGACCTGGGTTCAATTCCCCAGTACCCACGTAAAGCCAGGTGCAAAAGATGGCTCACGTGTCTGGAGTTCCTTTGCAGTGGCTAGAGGCCCAGACACCCTCATTCTCTGTCTCTCTCTCTCAAATAAATAAGTAAATATTATAAAAAAGAAAAGAAAATCAATGTCAAGTTTGAAATGATTTTGCATGGCAAAGGAGCGCACCAGGGCAGGGACAGTAGGTTGGCTGACTAGGAAACAGGGCGTGTGATTCCTTAACACCAGATGTGGTCCTGATGAGTGTGGCACCAGCGAGGTTCCCTTCATCCCCAGTACACACCCTCCATCACTCTCCTCCATTATGTCTTAGAGACAGGGAGGTAGTGCCCTTCTCTGCAGAGCCCACGTTCCGTTCTGTCAGTTACCCGTGATGAATCAGTAGTTCAAAGATATCCAGTCCATCATGGCAGGGAGGACACAGTGCCAGGAGCCTGAGGCATCTGATGGCATGGCATCCGCAGTGAATACTTTTTTTTTTTTTTTTTTTTTAATGTTTTCAAGGTAGAGTCTCACTCTAGCCCAGGCTGACTTGGAATTCACTCTGTAGTCTCAGGGTGGTCCTGAATTCATGGCGATCCTCCTACCTTTGCCTCCCAAGTGCTGGGATTAAAGGCGTGCGCCACCATGCCGGGCTCACAGTGAATACTCTTGATGTTTCTTATGATTGGCAAAGGGAACTATCTGGGTTCGATTCTAACATCTAGTTCCCTTGCTGCTTGTGGTGGTTTGCTTTAGGTGTCCCCTATAAACTCATGTGTTCTGAATGCTAGCTCCCCAGCCAATGACAATTTGGGAATTGGATCTTTCCTGGAGGAGGTGCATTTCTGGGGGCAGGCTCATAAATGTTATAGCCAGCTTCCCCTTGCCAGTGTTTGGCACACTCTCCTGCTGCTGTTGTCCACCTGATGTTGACCAGGAGGTGATGTCCCTCTCTGCTCATGCCACATTTTCCTCTGCCATTATGGAGTGTCCCCTCGAGTCTGTAAGGCAAAATAAACCCTTTCCTTCCACAAGCTGTTTTTGGCGGGATGCTTTGTGCCAGAAACGAAGGTAACTACAACACTGTTTAAAACACAACAGACCTTTAATGAATGAATTTGTGTGTGTGCATGCATGTGTGAGTGCACACATGCACACTGTTCCCAGGGCCTCTTATCCCTGCAAATGACTGCTAGAGGCCTTGCACCACTTTTTGCATCAGACTTACATGAGTGGCTTGGGAATTGAACCTGGGCCAGGAAGCTTTACAAGCAAGCACTTTTAACTGCTGAGCTGTCTTCCCAGGTTCATCCAACCATTGTCCCTAGCCTCTTCTCTATTTTGGTCTCAGGAATTGCAACATAAATGATGCCTACTTACCATTCTTTCACTGTGTTCATTTCTCTCTCTGTTTGTTTTTTTTAGAAATATATTTTATTTATTTATTTGAGAGAAAGAAAGAGAGAGAGAGAAATGGGCATGCTAGGGCCTCCAGCCACTGAAAACAAACTCCAGATGTGTGCGCCCCCTTGTGCATCTGGCTAACGTGGGTCCTGAAGAATCGAACCAGGATCCTTTGGCTTTACAGGCAAATGCCTTAACCGCTAAGCTGTCCCTCCAGCCTTGTCTTTGGCTGTTTTGAAGAAGGGTCTCACTCTAATTCAGGGTGGTTTGGAACTCACTCTGTAGCCCAGGCTGGCTTTGAACTCATGTTGATCCTATTTCAGCCTTCCTTAGTGCTGTGATTAAGCACTTGCTCCACCACACCTGGACCACTTGATTTCATTGTCTTTGTGCTCACCTGAAATGTTCTCCCTGACATACCAAAACCTTACTATTATCCTCAAATCTCTGTACTTTTTAAACTAGCCAGCAAAGCAGCCAAATGCCCGTGGGGGGAGGCTAACTCACATGGAAGTATAGCTACTAATAGGCTGAAAGTGAAGCCATTTTCAACGTTTTTTTCCCAGTTCCTTATATGTGTGCTTTTCTTTTTCTTCAGCATGGAGGATTCTTTCAAGTATTTTCTGTAGAGCTGGTTTTTCCTTCAAATTCTCCTTTAGCTTGCTTTTGTCGTGGAATGTCCTTATTTCTCTGTGTATTTGAATGGATAGTTTTGCAAGATAAAGTAACCTTGGTTGACAGTTATCTTTCAGGACTTGGAATACATCACTCCAGGGCCTTCTGGCTTTTAATGTTTGTGTTGAATAATCTGCTGTAATCCTGATAAGTTTGCCTTTGTAGGTAACTTGATTTTTCTCTCTGACTGCTTTCAATATTTTTTTCTTTAGTTTGTATGTTTGGTAGTTTGATTATAATAAGGTGAGGCGAGGTTCTTTCCAGGTTTTGGCTGGGGTTCTAAAGGATTCCTGTATCTGCATTAGCACCTCTTTCCCAATTTGGGGGAAGTTTTCTTCTATGATTTTGTTGAAGACACCTACTATGCCTTTGGAGTGAAATTCTTCTCTTTCTACTATACCCTGAATTCTTATGTTTGATCTTTTCATAGTGTCCCGAATATCTTGAAATTCCCACTCAAACTTTTCTATTAGTTTGTCTTTCTCTTTGTTGGACTGTATTAGATCTGCCACCTGGTCTTCTAGTTTAGATATTCTGTCCTCTCCTTCATCCATTCTACTGGTGAGATTTTCTACAGAGTTTTTTATTTCATTAACTGTGTTCTTCATTGCTAGTAATTCTGACTGATTTTTCTTTATTATTTCTGTTTCCTTATTTATGTCTAGTATTGACCTCTTTATTTCATTAAATTGGTGTCCTATGTTTGTTTTTTTTTTGATTCCTTTGATTTCCTCTTTGATTTCTTCTTTGACTTTTTTGAACATATTTATAATCATTCTTTTGAAATCTTTCTCAGGCATTTCCTCTAACTCATTCTCAGTGGAGGTCATTTCTGCTGTATTAATATTTTTTGGTGGATTTATATTGTCTTTATTTTTGGTGTTTCTTGTGTTATAATGTACATATTTTTGCATCCTGGATCATTTAATGATTTGATTTTCTAGTTAGCTAGGTATTACTAAATTTATCAGATCATCTGATGTTATATAACTTCAGTGTAGGAGCTTAAGGCATTAGGTGTGGCTCTCAAGACTCTCAGAGTATTTATCCAGGAGTAGGAATTATGACAACCAGATTCTCTAACTGTTCCTTAGGGTGTGTGGTGCCCCACCCACACCCTTAATCCTGACAACAAGGAGGTTAACATTTCTGATCTGTTGAGGGTTCCAAGTCAGCTTGTGACCAGGTTAGACCTTGCCCTGGTGTAATCCCAGTTACCTCTGCTCCTGCATTGGTCCCACTGTCGGTTCAAGTTGGCGTGGCTGGGTCCCAGGACGCTGCTCTGTTCGCTGGAGCTGGGCACTGGTGGTGGGGAGGGGAGGCTGCCGATGCTGCTCTAGTTCTCTCGCTGGTCCATGTGTTCTTTTACCTTGTGATCTGCTCCTCCGTTGTTCACTGCCGCTCTCCCTTCACATTGCTTGAGTTTATGGAGAGCTCCGGTGTGAGTGGAAAATCCCCTCCCCTGGCTTTTCCTGCGGCTCAAGCTGAGCCTGGCGGACTTTCTGGTGCACCACCGACGCCGTGATCAGTGGACCTGCTGGAGCTGCTTCTGCCGGCCTGTGCGGGCTCTGGATGCTCTGGATCTCTCCTACTTCTCCGCTGCCATTTCGATTTCCTATACACCTCACTTTTTAGTAAAAGTGTATATTGCTGTGGTTTTTTTTGGCTTTTTCCTCCCCAGGCTGCTTTGGCGTGGTACCTACGCTGCCATCTTAACCGGAAGTTCTCAACATTTTTTTAAAAAGAATATAACCCCAAACAGAGGTTTTTCCAGGTGTGGTAGTACATGCCTATACCTATAGTCCCAGCTACTTGGAAGGCTGAGGCATGAGGGTTGCTTGATGCCAGGAATTCAGGCTGAAGTGTTTTATGCCTATCAGGTGTCTCACTGGAAATGTGCCTGTGACTGACTAGTCACTGCATAGATGCCTAGGCAATATAGCAAGGCTTTCTTTGTTTCTTCCTTCTTTTCTCTCTCTTTATTTCTTTCTTTTCTTCTCTTTATTGAGAACTTGAATATGTGAACATACTGTAATTTGATTGATTTCCCATCCTATTACCATCTTTTGTCCCCCATCACCCAACCCTATTCCACTGATCACCCTCCTCTTTCCAAGTAGTCAGTCTTCTGCTTTGATGTTACATTCCTTCTGTCTTCTATCTCTATATCAAAATGTTTAGGGCTGGAGAGATGGCTTAGTGGTTAAGCGCTTGCCTGTGAAGCCTAAGGACCCCGGTTCGAGGCTCAGTTCCCCAGGTCCCACGTTAGCCAGATGCACAAGGGGGTGCACGCGTCTGGAGTTCATTTGCAGTGGCTGGAAGCCCTGGCGCGCCCATTCTCTCTCTCTCCCTCTATCTGTCTTTCTCTCTATGTCTGTCGCTCTCAAATAAATAAAATAAAAAATGAACAAAAAAAAAATTAAAAAAAAAATGTTTATGGGCTCAGAATTGTGGATATGACAGGGGTAACAACTGCTGTGAGGTCATGAATACATCAATCAGTTCCTTTCTTGATGACAGTGTCCTAGAGCACACCTTCCCACCCTGTGGCTCTCATATTATTTCCATCTCCTCTTCTGCAGTGTTCCCTGAGTCGTGAAGGGTGTGAGAGAGATTTAGTGTTGAGCTCTCGACAGACCCTTACATTCAGCTTTGATGAGTTTTGAGTCTCCTCAGTGTCTATTGCCATCTCCATAGGGAAGCTTCCTCTGGCTAGCAGTGAGAACAGCACCTACAGTCTTTGTGCTGCCTCCTCTGCAATGCTCCCTGAACCCTGGTGGGTGTGCTAGGGATGACTTGCCCTGTGCTAAGCTCTTGGCGTTCTCTTCTTCTTGTCACCTTGATTAGTCATGGGGTTCCCCAGTATTCACCACCATCTGTAAAAAGAAACTTTTCTAACCACAGGTGAAAATAGCACTAATCAATTAGCATGAACATATACATTTAGAAGGTAATTTTATGGGCTCAACATATACATTTAGCCAAAGAACAGTGGTAGCATCCCTCTAGGGACTATGTCCTTCTAAGCTGTAGGTTTTTGACTCATTTTTTAGTACCAGACATGAATTCCTTCCCAATGAATGGGCCTTAAACTCAGTCAGAGCAGTTGGTTACCTCCATAATTTCTATTCCACTATTGCACCCATGAGCACGTCTTACCTGGCTGGTTGATTGTAGTTTGCTATATCCACTACTTGTTAAGACTCTGTTTTATTTCTTAAAATTTTTTTTGACAACTTCCTTACATATAGACAATATACCATGATCATAATCCTCTCCCATGGCCCTCCCTTTTATGCTTTCTTAACTACTTCTAACTGCATCCCTTTTTCTTTCCAACTAGCTTTCTTCTATTTTGATGTCATCATTTTATCCCCTCATCTCATACAGGTCTTGTGCAGGTAATGACAGCCTCTGTGAGGTCACGAGTGCCGCTGTCACTTTGTGTTTGTAAGACAGCACTGCAAAGCACTCCACCCCTTCAGCTCTTACATTCTTTCCACTGCTTCTCCCACAGTGGTCCCTGAAAGCTCTGCTTCTTAAAGATAGTGAGATAGAGCAATGCAATGTAATAACAGATGTTTCTCTCCTCAGTGACATTCAGACAGCTATCCTTGAATGTTCTGGAAGGGCTCAAGGTGACATTCGGAAGCTGAAACAACAGGATAGAGCAGACAATGGAGAATACCTGCACAGAAAAAAGAACCATTGAGGTTATTAGCATTGCAGAGACATCTCAAAGTAGCTGGAGGAAAAGAGGAAGGACTGTCTGAAGCTGCTAGTATTGGCCACTTAGTAGATGCCACTGCATGCCCAGTGGTCTCCTCTGCCAAGGACCTAGGCAGTGTTTGCAGTTGAGAATTTCAATAGCAGCCATGGACTCTGCATTTTATTTTTTTTAAATGGAATCTCATGATGTTTCCTAGGCTAGTCTTTTTTTTTTTTTGGTTTTTCAAGGTAGGGTCTCACTCTGGTCCAGGCTGACCTGGAATTAACTCTGTAGTCTCAGGGTGGCCTCGAACTCATGGCGATCCTCCTACCTCTGCCTCCCGAGTGCTGGGATTAAAGGCGTGCGCCACCACGCCCGGCTACCTAGGCTAGTCTTGAACTCATGAATTCAAGTGATCCTTCTACTACTGGTGCCCATGTGCTGGGACCACAGGTATGTGCCACTAAGCCTGGTGTCTTTCAGTATTCTTTGTCATGAACAGCATTCTGCTGCACAGAAGACACCAGCAGCTTTTACCACTCAGTGATAAAGAGCCGCTACTGTCCTAGACCTTGTGGGTGGGGAGCTGCTGCTGCATTCCCATTGCCACAAGACTTGCTGTTGTGATGTGGTCTCTGTGTGTCATCACACTTCAGCCTCTGCTGCTGTGGACTAGCCTGGGGTCTCACCCCAGAGCCACCATTTATCCATGTGCACCCACACGCCCTGTCCAAACTCTGTAGCTGCTCCGTGGCACTGGGCATGGCATGGTGATGTCACTGACACTGTGGGCGCCTCCAGGAGCCAGACCTTGTAACAAGAGACCTGTTGGCCATGACATCCCCCATAGAGAAAAGAACAACCAGGAAGGCCCTACAAGTCTTTGTCATCAAAACCTATAATAGCTCTTGCTGAAGAGGCTGTCTTTTCTCCAATGAGTAGTTTTGGCATTTTTTTTTTTTTTAAACAGAAGCTACTTTTATTCATTCTTTATTTATTTATTTGAGAGCGACAGACACAGGGAGAAAGACAGATAGAGGGAGAGAGAGAGAATGGGCGCGCCAGGGCTTCCAGCCTCTGCAAACGAACTCCAGACACGGCGCCCCCTTGTGGATCTGGCTAATGTGGGATCTGGGGAACCGAGCCTTGAACCGGGGTCCTTAGGCTTCACAGGCAAGCGCTTAACCGCTAAGCCATCTCTCCAGCCCAGTTTTGGCATTTTTATCGAACATCAGGTGGCTATAGCTACCTGGGCTTACATCTGGGTCCTCTATTTCTGTTCCACTGATCTACATGTCTGTTTTTGTGCCAGTACTATGCTGATTTGTTACTATGGCTCTGTAGTATAGGTTAAAACCAGGTATGGTGATACCACCAGCCTTATTTTTGTTGCTCAGTATTATTTTAGATATTTGAGGTTTTTTTTTGTGATTCCAAATGAATTTTTAACTTACTGGCCTCTGCTACTAAGTATTTTCCTTCTCACGCAGAAGCCCAATCATCTGTAGCCAGGACCCACATATGAGGGACAGCATGTGGCACTTGGCTTTCTGGGCCTGGGTTACCTCACTTAGTATAATTCTTTCCAGATTCATCCATTTTTCTGTAAATTTCATAACTTCATTTTTCTTTACCGCTGAATAGAACTCCATTGTATAAATGTGCCACATCTTCATTATCCACTCATCAGTTGAAGTTTTTTTTTTTTCCCCTGAGGTAGGGTCTCCCTGTAGCCCAGGATGATCTGGAACTCACTTTGTAGTTTCAGGCTGGCCTCAAACTCACAGTGATCTTCCTACCTCTGCCTCCTGAGTGCTGGGATCAAAGATGTGTGCCACCATGCTGGGCCTTGTGAGTTGTTTTATGGAAGCTTCATGGTAACCACATAGTTGTACTGCGTGATCTCACAAAGAGTAGAATCTAAAAGTAGAATCTGAGCTCAGCTGGGTGCTTTGGCACATTCTGTAAACCCAGAACTCACTCAGAAGGCTGAGGCAGTAGCATTACCCAGCTTGAGGCCAGCATGGGCTATATCATGAGCTTCAGTCCATCTAGGGATATATAATGAGATCCTGTCTTAAAGCAAACCAATAAAAACAAGTCAAACAGAAACACAGAGTAGAAAGGCAGTTACCAGGGTCAATGGTGGAAGGAATGATGAGATGTTGGCCAAGGGGTATAAGCTTGCAGACCTAATATACAGCATGGTGTCTATAGTTAATAAGAATGTATTGCATACTTGCTATCTACTGAAAATATATTTTATGTACTCCCAACACACACAATAACTATGTCAAGTGATGGATATAGTATTTAGCTTGGTTGTGATAATCATTTTGCAATTTGTAAACTAAAATATTACATTATATACTTTCCATATATTAAATTTGTATTTGCCAATTATACTGCAACAAAGGCGGAACATGCATCTGGAGTTCATTTGCAGTGGTTAGAGGCCTGCTTTGCCCATTATTTTTCTCTCTGCCCCCTTCTCTTAAATAAATAAATAAACTTTTTTTTTTTTTTTAAAGCTCATGTCTTGAGACCCTATGTGAAAACAAACACAAAAAAAGTCCACCTCTCTACTGAACATTATGGACTTTTGTTCTTGTTTATTATTCTTTAAGAAATACAACATGGGCTGGAGAAATGGCTTAGTGGTTAAGGGGCTTGCCTACAAAGCCAAAGGACCACGGTTAGATTCTCTAGATGCACCAGGGGGTGCATGCATCTGGAGTTCGTTTGCAGTGGCTAAAGGCCCTGATGTACCCATTCTCTCCCTCTCTCTCAAATAAATAAAATATTAAAAAAACAAAAAAAAAATGTGTTACAACATGAAGAGAGACAGAGAGAAAGAGAGAGAGAGAGAGAGAGAGAATGGGTGAGCCAGGACCTCCAGCTGCTTTAAATGAACTCCTGACACATGTACCATCTTGTGATTCTGGCTTATGTGGGTACTAAGGACACAAACTTGGGACCTTAGGCTTCTCAGGCAAGCACCATTACTGCTAAGCCATATCTCCAGCCCCTTTTAAATTTTTTCAAAATATTTCTATTTATTTACTTATATTTATTTTGAGAGAGAGAGAGAGAGACAGAGAGAGAGAGAATGGGCGTGCTCGGGTCTCCTGCCACTACAAGTGAATTCCAGATAAATGCATCACTTTCTACATCTGGCTTTATGTGGGTCCTGGGGAATCAAACCTGGGTCATCAGGTTTTACAAGCAAATGCCTTAAACTGCTGAGCCATCTCTATAGCCCTAACACATCATCCTTTGTAAGCATTTTACATTTGATAACTGCTGGAGGTTCTGAAGCCAACTCTTCATAGGTACTACAGGACCACTGTACTCAAATCTGTGATTATAATATGAGAAAAGCCATAGACAATAAGAAAACACCTGGTTTGCTAAAACTTTATTTACAAAGTAGGAAGTCGGCTATGTTTGACCTTTGACCTGTAGTTTGTCAATCTCTAAATTAAAACATGAGGTTAGAGCTGGGATGTGGTTCAGTGATAGGACACTTGTCTAGCATACATGAAGCCTGGGGTGGGTGGTCAGCACTGAAGAACAATACAAATAAGGAGTAAGGTTATAAAGGTGAAAGGTTGAGTGTCAAAAAAAATTGAGGAAGAAATTTTCAGAAGATTAGGAGATTTAATTAGTCAGAAGTTACCTCTGGGATTTTGTGACCACACTTAAAATTTTTTTTTTGTTTATTTTTATTTACTCATTTGAGAGGGGCAGAGAGAGAAAGAGGAAGAGAGAGAGAGAGAGAGAGAGAGAGAGAGAGAGAGAGAGAGAGAGAGAGAGAGAGAATGGGGGCGCCAGGGCCTCTAGCCACTGCAAATGAAGTCCAGACACATGTGCCCCCTTGTGCATCTGGCTAACGAGGGTCCTGGGGAAATGAGCTTCAAACCGGGGTCCTTAGGCTTCACAGGTAAGAGCTTAACCACTAAGCCATCTCTCTAGCCCGTGACAATATTTTTGATTTTCTCATAACTCAGTGGTTTCATTAATAAATTCCTCAAACCATGATTGGAAAATGCTTAGTCCCTCTGCAAAGCTCTTTGTAAATAACAGTGATTTTGTATTACCTTGATTATAATGGTGGCAGTTGATATTCCTTGTGATGTTCACTTAGGAGAGCTTGCTAACACTCCACTTGACCCCAGGCAGGCACCTGATGATAGAGAGGCCGTCTGTGGCGTTGGGAGGACTGTGAGTGTCATCATGGAGAGGCCGTCTGTGGCGTTGGGAGGACTGTGTGTGTCATCATGGAGAGGCCGTCTGTGGCGTTGGGAGGACTGTGTGTGTCATCATGGAGAGGCCGTCTGTGGTGTTGGGAGGACTGTGTGTGTCATCATGGAGAGGCCGTCTGTGGCGTTGGGAGGACTGTGTGTGTCAGCATGGAGAGGCCGTCTGTGGTGTGAGGGGGACTGTGTGTGTCATCATGGAGAGGCCATCTGTGGCGTTGGGAGGACTGTGTGTGTCATCATGGAGAGGCCGTCTGTGGCGTTGGGAGGACTGTGTGTGTCATCATGGAGAGGCCGTCTGTGGCGTTGGGAGGACTGTGTGTGTCATCATGGAGAGGCCGTCTGTGGCGTTGGGAGGACTGTGTGTGTCATCATGGAGAGGCCGTCTGTGGCGTTGGGAGGACTGTGTGTGTCATCATGGAGAGGCCGTCTGTGGCGTTGGGAGGACTGTGTGTGTCATCATGGAGAGGCCGTCTGTGGCGTTGGGAGGACTGTGTGTGTCAGCCTGGAGAGGCCGTCTGTGGCGTTGGGAGGACTGTGTGTGTCATCCTGGAGAGGCCGTCTGTGGCGTTGGGAGGACTGTGTGTGTCAGCATGGAGAGGCCGTCTGTGGCGTTGGGAGGACTGTGTGTGTCATCATGGAGAGGCCGTCTGTGGCGTTGGGAGGATTGTGTGTGTCATCTTGGAGAGGCCGTCTGTGGTGTGAAGGGGACTGTGTGTGTCATCATGGAGAGGCCGTCTGTGGCGTTGGGAGGACTGTGTGTGTCATCATGGAGAGGCCGTCTGTGGTGTGAGGGGGACTGTGTGTGTCATCATGGAGAGGCCGTCTGTGGTGTTGGGAGGACTGTGTGTGTCATCATGGAGAGGCCGTCTGTGGTGTTGGGAGGACTGTGTGTGTCATCATGGAGAGGCTGTCTGTGGCGTTGGGAGGACTGTGTGTGTCATCATGGAGAGGCCGTCTGTGGCGTTGGGAGGACTGTGTGTGTCAGCCTGGAGAGGCCGTCTGTGGCGTTGGGAGGACTGTGTGTGTCATCATGGAGAGGCCGTCTGTGGCGTTGGGAGGACTGTGTGTGTCATCATGGAGAGGCCGTCTGTGGCGTTGGGAGGACTGTGTGTGTCATCATGGAGAGGCCGTCTGTGGCGTTGGGAGGACTGTGTGTGTCAGCCTGGAGAGGCCGTCTGTGGCGTTGGGAGGACTGTGTGTGTCATCATGGAGAGGCCGTCTGTGGCGTTGGGAGGACTGTGTGTGTCATCATGGAGAGGCCGTCTGTGGCGTTGGGAGGACTGTGTGTGTCATCATGGAGAGGCCGTCTGTGGCGTTGGGAGGACTGTGTGTGTCATCATGGAGAGGCCGTCTGTGGTGTTGGGAGGACTGTGTGTGTCATCATGGAGAGGCCGTCTGTGGTGTTGGGAGGACTGTGTGTGTCAGCCTGGAGAGGCCGTCTGTGGCGTTGGGAGGACTGTGTGTGTCATCATGGAGAGGCCGTCTGTGGCGTTGGGAGGACTGTGTGTGTCATCATGGAGAGGCCGTCTGTGGCGTTGGGAGGACTGTGTGTGTCATCATGGAGAGGCCGTCTGTGGCGTTGGGAGGATTGTGTGTGTCATCATGGAGAGGCCGTCTGTGGTGTGAAGGGGACTGTGTGTGTCATCATGGAGAGGCCGTCTGTGGCGTTGGGAGGACTGTGTGTGTCATCATGGAGAGGCCGTCTGTGGTGTGAGGGGGACTGTGTGTGTCATCATGGAGAGGCCGTCTGTGGCGTTGGGAGGACTGTATGTGTCATCATGGAGAGGCCGTCTGTGGTGTTGGGAGGACTGTGTGTGTCATCATGGAGAGGCCGTCTGTGGTGTTTGGAGGACTGTGTGTGTCATCATGGAGAGGCCGTCTGTGGCGTTGGGAGGACTGTGTGTGTCAGCCTGGAGAGGCCGTCTGTGGTGTTGGGAGGACTGTGTGTGTCATCATGGAGAGGCCGTCTGTGGCGTTGGGAGGACTGTGTGTGTCATCATGGAGAGGCCGTCTGTGGCGTTGGGAGGACTGTGTGTGTCAGCATGGAGAGGCCGTCTGTGGCGTTGGGAGGACTGTGTGTGTCATCATGGAGAGGCCGTCTGTGGCGTTGGGAGGACTGTGTGTGTCATCATGGAGAGGCCGTCTGTGGCGTTGGGAGGACTGTGTGTGTCATCATGGAGAGGCCGTCTGTGGTGTTGGGAGGACTGTGTGTGTCAGCATGGAGAGGCCGTCTGTGATGTGAGGGGGACTGTGTGTGTCATCATGGAGAGGCCGTCTGTGGTGTTGGGAGGACTGTGTGTGTCATCATGGAGAGGCCGTCTGTGGCGTTGGGAGGACTGTGTGTGTCATCATGGAGAGGCCGTCTGTGGTGTTGGGAGGACTTTCTGTGTCAGCATGGAGAGGCCGTCTGTGTGTATGAAGAACATGTATGTCAGCTTAGGGAGGCTGTCTGTGGTGTCAGAAGGACTAAGTCAGCCATATAGTTTTCTTCTTTGGTGTTACTAAGACTATATGAAGTGTGAAAGATAGGCTTTTCTGCTACAATGTGTCCTTACAGCATTAGAAATTTGTCTAAAGTCATCGTGCCCAATTGGGCACTCAAAATTGCATTTACAGGAGTTCAGATATTGTCTTCTAAGATAGTCATATGGGCACTGTGACACCTGAACAATATTGCTATTATTCTGAAACTTGTTTCTTGCTTAGGACTCAAACTCATAGGTTCAAAGGATCCTTTTTTAAAAAAAAATTGTTGCCGGAGGTGGTGGTGCATGCCTTTAATCCCAGTACTCAGGAGGCAGAGGTAGGAGGTTCGCCTTGAGTTCGAAGCCACCCTGAGACTACATAGTGAATTCCAGCTCAGTCTGGGCTTCAGTGAGACCCTACCTTGAAAAAACCAAAAAAAAAAAAAAAATGCTTTTACAGTTTATATAAATGTTTATACTTTACATAAGCTATAGTCTTGTATCCGTCACCCTTTTCCCCATTTCCCTGAGGGCCCTCCTCAGTAGGGTTCTTGGTGCTCACCATGGGGTAACCTCCGTCAGTCTTGGGGCATGGCCCTGCCTCAGCATATTTCTACCTAGTCTGTTGCTTTTGCCATCTTCTTGCCCCTCCTCTGCAATGGTCCCTGTGCCTTGGTTGGGAGTGTTTCAGTTCTCCACTGTGTTTGCTGCTATCTTCCAAGTACCTTGGATTGTAGGTATATGCCACAGCAGCTGATGTATTCTGAATTGTAAAACTATTCCAAAATATAAAGGATGTTACTTTGGATTTGAGTGTGGTGAAACATGGCTATTATCCCAGCATTCAGGAGACTGAGGTAGGAGAATTGTCTGAAGTCCAGGGCTAGCCTTGGCTAAATAGTGAGTTCCATGCTAGCCTGGGCTACAGAGTGAGACATTGTCCCAGAAACAAAACAAAACAAAGTAATGTCCAAACACCTTGCTTGTAGAACTGTTGTAGTTTTGGCCAACAATTTTTTTTTAATTTTTTATTTATTTATTTGGGAGCGACAGACACAGAGAGAAAGACAAATAGAGGGAGAGAGAATGGGCGCGCCAGGGCTTCCAGCCACTGCAAATGAACTCCAGACACGAGCGCCCCCTTGTGCATCTATCTGGCTAACGTGGGACCTGGGGAACCGAGCCTCGAACCGGGGTCCTTAGGCTTCACAGGCAAGCACTTAACCACTAAGCCATCTCTCCAGCCCTTGGCCAACAACTTTTTAGAGGGAGTTAGCATATTTGTTGGTTTTTGAGACAGGGTCTCATGTAGCCCAGGCTGGTCTTAAAATTCTTATGTAGCCAAGGCTTGCCTTGACCTCCCGATTCTCTTGCTCCATTTCTCAAGGGCTGGTATACTAGGCCTGCATCACATGTTCTGTTGGAGCTCCCTGTCTTTGAATGCCTTTTCTTTGGTACCCAAGGAGGAAACTTCAGGATGGTTTCTGAAGGTAGTGATTACATTGGGTCTAGCCTGTTGGACTTAAAAAAAATCATTTTTATTTATTTATTAGAGAGAGAGAGAGAGAGAGAGAGAGAGAGACAGATAGAGGGAGAGAGAATGGATGCTCCAGGGCCTCTGTACGCTGCAAATGAACTCCAGACACATGTGCCATCTTATGCATCTATCTGGCTTATGTGGTCCTGGGAAACTGAACCTTGATTCTTTGGCTTTGCAGGCAAGTACCTTAACTGCTAAGCCATCTTTCCAGCCTGTTGGATTTTTTGTTGTTGTTGTTTTTTGAGGTAAGTCTCACTGTAGCTCAGGCTGACCTGGAATTCACTATGTAGTCTCAGAGTGGCCTTGAACTCACGACAATTGTCCTACCTCTGCCTCCTGAGTGTTAGAATTAAAGGCATGTGCCACCATGCTCAGCTCTGTTGGATTTTTATTTTAAATTTTTATTAACATTTTCCATGATTATAAAATATATCCCATGGTAATTCCCTCCCTCCCCACCCCCACACTTTCCCATTTGAAATTCCATTCTCCATCATATTACCTCCCCATTACAATCATTGTAATTACATATATACAATATCAACCTATTAAGTATCCTCCTCCTTTCCTTTCTCTTCCCTTTATGTCTCCTTTTCTGTTGGATTTTTAAAAAATATTTATTTATTTGCAAGCAGAGAAAGAGACAGAGAAAGAGAGAAAAAAAGAGAGTGAATGAGAATTGGCATGCCAGCGTCTGGTGCCACTGCAAACAAACTCTGGACACATGTACTACTTTGTGCATGTAGCTTTATGTGGGTACTGGGGAATTGAACCCTGGCTATTAGGCTTTGCAAGCAAGCACTTTTAACCACTGAGCCCTCTCTCCAGCCTGGATCTTTTTCTTTTTTCTTTTCTGGGAATTGAACCCAGGGCCTTATGCACTGAGCTATGGCCTCAGTCTTCAATGCCTATAAGAATGTTTCTGGGGGTAAGGATGACTTGGCAGAGTACTGGCTTGCCTGCACGAAACCCCAGGTTTGATCCCCAGAACACCTGTGAGCCTCATACTTGGGAAGTCTCTGAGACAGGAGAAACAGAAGTTCAAGGTCACCCTTGGTTACATAACAAGTTTGAGGCCAGTCTAGAATACATGAGGCGAACTGGGCATGGTGATGCACGCCTTTAACTCCAGCACTTAGGAAGCAGAAGTAGGAGGATTGCTGAGCGTTTGAGGCTACCCTGAGACTGCATAGTGAATTCCATGTCAGCATGGGCTAGAGCAAGACCCTACTCGAAAAATCACACATACACACACACACACACACAATAAAAAACATGAGATTATCTCAAAAACAAATAATTACAACCTGCCAATTCTAAATAAACAAAACTATTTATTTTTGCTTTTGGGTCTCACACTCGTGATGCCCTACCTCTATCTTCCACGTGCTGGGGTTGCAGATATTCTTGGACTATGTCCAAGTTTAAGGCTAGCCTGGGGTATATAGCAAGACCCTATCTCAAAAACCACTCCCCTCAATTTTATTTTGATCCTATACAAAATTTGTGTCCAAGCATTTTAGTCTAGCTACACCCAAGTCAGAGTCAATATTTTTGTGTGTGTGTGCTGGGTGTGATGGTACACATCTTTAATCCCAGTACTCAGGAGGCAGAGGTAGGAGGATCACCATGAGTTTGAGGTCAGTCGGGTATTACAGAGTGAGGTCCAGGTCAGCCTCAGCTAGAGTGAGACCCCGATTCAAAAAAACAAAGCAAAACAAAACAAAACAAGATTCAAGACTCCGTGTATCAGATCCTCTGACCCCATGGCTCATGGAACTTGTACTGTTTTCCTAAAGCTGGCAAAAAAGTCTTTCATGGGAAGTGAGGCTGAACTAATTGCAAGTAATGAGACTTCAGTTTACTGGGGACTTTTAAGGCTTTCTCTACTCAATATTTCTTTTTAAATATTTTTATCCATTCACTTGCAAGGAGAAAGAGAGAGAGAAAGATACAGAGAGAATGAGAATGGGTTTGCAAGGGCCTCCAGCTGCTGCAAAAGAGCACCAGACATATGTGCCACTTTGGGCATCTGGCTCCATGTGGGCATCGAGGAACAGAACCTGGGCCATCCGATTTTGCAAGCAAGCACCTTTACTGCTGAGCCATCTCTCTAGCTCCTGCACTCGTATTTCTGTAAACCCATGATGGCATGTTTCAATGATCAAAGCTTCACACACATGTGGAGGCATGCAGAGAAGGTACCGTCCACACATCCTAGACGGACAGATGTTAGTTTCTGTCTGCCTGCATGAACAAGCTGCTAGGTCTCTCATGGAATGTCATGCTAAACACCCTGTAAATGCCTTGACTGAGCAATTTGGCCATACCCCATTTTCCCATGTCAGAACATGTTGGATTCCCTTTGCTCCGTGAGATGCACGAGAGCTGCTATGACCTCAGAAACTAGTGTGCTGTCCTTTTGTCTCCAAAATGGGGTCCTGATTGGTTCCAGAGGGAGTGATTTCCCCAAACTTGGCTGCCAGCTGTAATTGATTTGTAGGTGACCCATCCATTTCAACATACTCATTAGTGCCGGGTGCTGGGGTCTCTTGTTGCTAGCAGGTATATGCAGTACTGGAGGGTGTGATTGATGGAGGAGCCTCTGGGGTTGAGTGACCGTGTGCTTGGATCCTCTGTGCTCTAGTGGATGGAGAGGGCATAGTATGGAGACTGCTTTCAAAAGCAAGCAGACATCCGAGGAAAAGAAGACTTCAGCTTTCTTCTCCTCATCTCTTCTCATTTCCTTCCTCTTTCCTCTGTTCAGAAGCCACAGGAATAAACCATGCAGATTTACTTGGGTTTGAAATTGGCTTGGACACTAAATGGTTTGGTAACCTGGGACAACCTTGTTGCTTCAATCTCCTCATCTGTAAACTGGGCATAACCGCACGTGCCTCGCAGTGTTGTGAGATTCAAACCTGACGGCAGAAAGAAAATGCAAAGAGGTGACCCGCAGAGCTGAACTGCTCCACGCACCTGAGCCAGGCCCAGGTGAAACCACAGAGGAACTGGCGCGATGATGCTGCTCTCACAACACATAGCCCACAGCCTCATGGGGAATACCAGCATTCCCACTAAGGAGGCCCTCAGTGGAATGGGGGCAGGGAGGAAAGCAATGATGGCACCAACACATGATGTGTCCATACAAAGTATATCCTTAATAAAAAAAAAAAAAAACATGTAAAGAAGAAAAAAAAAAAAAGAAAGCACTAAGAGCAGTATTCTTGGTAAGTCAGGCTAAGTATATAGTTTGCTAATATTTGGCTCAAGCAACCCCCTTACCTATGGTGGGCCGTGTCCATTCTCTGTACTGGGAGCTGGGCTGTGTAATCACCATCCTGTGAGTTGGATGGTCTGGAATCCACGGGAGATGAGATTGCCTTACCCTTTGTTTGCTTTTCCTTCCTTCCCATCTTGCTTCCTTCCCTTTGTCTTCCTTGCTGTGTTAGAATCTGCTGTAGCAAATGGCCACATATGTTTCCTGTGGGTCAGAAGTCTGGCTGGACTCACACCTGCTAGAATGCTTCAGGGGAGAATTGGCTCCCTTACCTTTTCCAGCTCTCTCACGCCATTTCTTGGCTCATGTCACATATCATTCCAATTTATTCTTCCCTGGTCATACTGAGACTCTTTCTCAATCTTAAGACCCTTGTGATTACATTGAAAATACCTGGATAATTTAAGGGTCTCTTTCCATCTCAAGATTCCTGATTTAAGGGATAGGGAGATAGCTCAGCAGTTGAAGGTGCTTGCTTGAAAAGGCTGCCAGTCCAGGTTCAATTCCCCAGGTCTTAGGTAAAGCCAGATGCCTAAAATAGCACATATATTTGGAGTTCATTTGTAGTGGCAAGAGGCCCTATGACTATAAACACACACACACACACACACACACACACACTCCCTCCCTCTCTCTCTCTCTCTCTCTCTCTCTCTCTCTCTCTCTCTCTCTCTCTCTCTCTCTCCCTCCCTCCCTCATATAAATAAAAGCATGAAAAGTGATCCCTGATTTAGCCAGGCATGTTGGTGAATGCATGTACTTCTTGCACTCAGAAGGCTGAGGCTGGAGCATCAAAGTTTGAAGCTAGCCTGGATTACATCGTGAGATTGTTTCAGAAAACCAACAAAAAGCATCTTTTTTAAAAAAAATTAAGTAGCAACTTTATATGTACCCATCATATGTTGGTGCCATCATTTCCCTCCTCCTTGCCTCCACTCCACCGAGGGCCCTCCTCAGTGGGATTGCTGGTATTCACCGTGTAGTTGTGAGAGCAGCAGTCAGTCATTGTGGGGAGGGCTGTGTCTCTGGATGTTCCCTCCCACTCCGTAGCTCTTATATTCTTTCTGCCCCCTCTTCCGCAAACTTCCCTGAGCCTTGGTGAGTGTGCTTTGATTCTACCTTAGTGTTGAGTTCTCAGCAGCTTCTGGATTTCTGCTTTGGTGCATTGTGAGTAACCGCCATGCTTATCTTCAACACCCTGGCCCAGGTTGTCGGGCTTGCCACGGAAGCAGCCCCCTTGCTCATGTCACCAGTTCCTTTGTGGTTTCACCTGGCTCCTGACTGACCTGGAACTCAGTCTGTAGCCCAGACTGGCCTTGAACTGAGAGCAATCTTTCCATCTCAGCCTCCCAAGTGCTGGGAGAAAAAGAGTCTTGATTTCATCATCTTACAACATCCTTTGATTAATCGTGTTTACAATGTCCCTTTGGCTGTATGGATGCTCCTCAATTTAGGATGGTGCTGTCTCTATTGACTGTCATAAGGTGATAATATCTTGAGCTGAAACTACAAGCCTCCAAGCAGCACAGCATCCTGTAGAGTATAAGTCATTTCTACTCAGGATCCTGGGGCTGGCTGGGAGCTGTGACTCATGGCCGCTGACCAGCATCATGAGGGAAAATCCTACTTCATACTACAAGCCTGGAAAAAGACCAACGTTCAGAATGCAAAGTGTGGCTTCTCCACAAGGCCTACTGCATTAACCCCATTCTAGAGTCAGACCATCAGAAACTAGAATCAGAGAGGATTTATGTAAATTAGCACACTCATAAATTCCAGGATCTGGACCTAATCACTGGAGGCTATTATTCTGCCAGTCACACTTTTATCTCCTTAAAAAATTTTTTTAAATTACTTACTTAAAATATTGGTTTAGAGACAGTTCTCAGGCTGGCCTTGAACTCCTGGGCTCAAACAATCTTCCTGCTTTTGATTTCAAAGTAGCTCAGGTTATAAGTGTGTACCACCATTTTTCCCTAATGCAGATTGAACCTAGATCTGGTCACATGCTAAGAACATACTGTTCCATTGAGATATATGCCCAGAGATACCTAAATATTTGAGTATTGCTGATTCTATCTATCTATCTATCTATCTATCTATCTATCTATCTATCTATCTATCTATCTATCATGTATCTTGTCTCATTTTTCTATTGATCACCTATTTGTGGGGGGAACTGGGAATTGAACTCAGGACCTTGTATATGATACCACCAAGTATATATTCGGTCCCTTCCTCGAGCCAGCATGAAGCTTCAGGGGTGTTGGTTCCAGTTCTGACATTCCCATCAACTTGTCCCATACATAATCTTGAATTAGAAACTGCCTAAGTCTGTAACACAAGGTGTTGGACTTGCCACGTGGTGTCCAACTTCTGATGGGTAAGACCACTATGTCCTTGATTTTCTTTACATTGATCTGATTTTGATGCTGCTTGCCCCTACTCCACTGTTTGGGGCTGTCCTTACTCCCAGCTCTTAAAGCTCACTGTCCCATCATGTGCACATACTAGACAGCTGCTCCTGTTTTCATACCGGTAGCCATTTCGGCCTATTGTCCTAGTCATGTGGTCCCTTTAGGTACCATGCTTACAGCCAGAAAACCTTGGTGGCTTTGATGCCCAGGGTCTAGTGACCCTGAGACCCTTCCCCTCTGGGGTTTAGCCTTTTACTTCAGATAACAGGGGCTGAGGCCTTGAACCCAATGACCTCCAACCCACCTCTGGACTTGGGGAGCTTCTCTTCAATGGTTTTTCTCCTTCTCTACTTGATGTACTCTGGTCAAAGTTTTGATTTTATTTTAACATCGTTGTTGTTGTTGTTGTTGTTGTGAAACAGGGTTTCACCATGTAGCTCAAAATGGCCTGGATCTCAGTATGTAGCCTAGGCTGACCTCAAACTTTCAATCCTCCTGCCTCAGCCTCTTAAGTACTGGGATTACAGATGTGCAACTCCTTGCTAAGCTTCAAAGACTTTCTGCAATGTTGTTTGGACACATTTAGCTTTGAAGTTGCCATGATAAATGCCTAAAGAAAAGGGTCTACCTATTGGCTTAAAAGGGTTACAAAAGAAAAAAAAAAAAAACCACATTAAACAAGTACAGGTTAATGATCAACAAATCAGCCTGCCCTGAATAGTTCTCAAGTGATATTTTGCAGAGCCCCTGGGTTCCTCAGAACTGTGATCAAATGGGTGTAGTTTCAGATCTGTCTCCCTTACTTCAACCAGAGTAGCCCTTCTGTTGTTGCTTTTATGTATTGACAATTCTCCCAAAATTTTATTTAAAGAAAGGATTCTGTCATCAAAAAATATTTGAAGCCACTGGAGTTAGGTGCTAAAACCTCAGTGAATTCTAAGGTGTGTAATTCTTACAGATTTCAGCAAGTTCAGCAGCCTTAGGAAGAAGCCACTTACTCTCTATTTTCTGGATTTTTATTTAGCCAGAATCTCCTGTTAATAAAAATGTCTGCACAGTATATCTATAGCACAATAACCTTTGTTTATAGCAATGCAGTCCATGACCTCAGAAAGCATAAAGTTTTGTCTGTATCTCTTATTTTTTAGGACATTTTCTTAGTACTAGGATTGTCTCATCAAAGATAGTAAGTGGGCTGGAGAGATGTCTCAGTGGTTAAGTGTACTTAGTCACCATATATATATGCACACATATATATATGTGTGTGTGTGTATGTATATAATTTCCCACCTACATATATGTATGCAATGTATAATCAGACCTTTATATCAGAAAATTTCATATCTGTGATTCAACCAACCATGGATCAAAAACAACTGACAAAAATTACATCTGCACTAACCATGTACAGACTTTCCCTCTTCACTTTCTCCTAAATAACACAGTAAAACAAATAGTTTGATTAGGCATTATAAGCAATCTGGAGGTGATTCAAAGTGTATGACAGGATGTACATAGGTATGAAGATACTAAGGAAATTTTTCACCTGTCTTTGGTGGCTTCTATAATAGTATAATACTTATAATATAATACGTATAATACTTTACAACCTTAAAATACTAAGAAATGATTTATTTAGTAGTATGTGTGGTATATATGGCTGTGATGTATGTGCACACGTGTGTGTGTAGATGTGCCCCACAAGCATGTTTGTAGAGGCTCCTCTATCACCCTTCCACCTTATTTCTCTAAGACAGTCTCTCATGAAACCTGGAGCTGATCATTGTTTGGGTTAGACCAGTGAGCCTCAATAATGCTTCTGCCTCTGTCCTCCTTAGCTCTAGGGTTACAGACATGTGTGGCCATGCCCAGATTTTTACATGGGTGCTGGGGATAAAACTTAGGTCTTCATGGGAGGGAGGGAATTACCATGGGATTTTTTTTTTATAATCATGGAAAATGCTAATAAAAATTTTAAAAATTAAAAAAAAATATAGACTAGAATCATCAGTGGAGGCTAGGTAAATATTTTCTTAGAAATGCCTTTCTTGGGTTGTAGAGCTGGCTTAGCAGTTTAGGCATTTGCCTGCAAAGCCAAAGGACCCTGGTTCAAGTCCCCAGTACCCATGTAAGCCAGATGCACATGGAGGTGTGTGTGTCTGGAGCTCATTTGCAGTGGCTGAAGACCCTGGTGTGCCCATTTTCTCTCTTTCTCCCTCTCTCTCTCTTTCTCTCTCATTTCGCAAATAATAAAATATTTTTAAAAAGAAAAAAAAACTTGGGTCTTCATACTTGTGTGGCAAATGCTCTAATCTTTTGAGTCATCTTCTCAGTCCCCACATGATGATTACATTTAAAATGATAAAAGTGGCCAGGCGTGGTGGCGCACACCTTTAATCCCAGCACTTGGGAGGCAGAGGTAGAAGGATCACTGTGAGTTCGAGGCCAGCCTGAGACTACAGAGTGAATTCCAGGTAAGCCTGGGCTAGAGTGAGACCCTACCCGAAAAACAAAACAAACAAACAACAAACAAAAAGATAAAAATGCATGGTCATAGAAGAATATTTGGGGGACACAGTAATGTAAGAAGAAAGTAAAGATGATCAGTAATTCCTGATTAATAATTATTAACATTTTAATTATTATTAAAAAATACTTCTGAGTATGATGGTGCATGCCTGTAATCCCAGCATGTAGGAGGTTGAGGCAGGAGGATTGCCACTAGTTTGAAGTCAGCCTGGTATACATAGTGAGTTCCAGGCCAGTGAGATCTACACAGTGAGTCACTGTCTCAAAAAAAAAAAAAAACTAAACAAAAAATATTAAAAATTATATTCAGGCCAGGCATGGTGGTGCATGCCTTTAATCCCAGAACTTGGGAGGCAGAGGTAGGAGGATTGCCATGAGTTTGAGGCCACCCTGAGACTACATAGTTAATTCCAGGTCAGCCTAGACCAGAGTGAGACCCTACCTTGAAAAAAAATTATATTCACAATGTGGGCTGGAGGGATGGCTTAGTGGTTAAGGCATTTGCCTGAGAAGTCAAAGGACCCAGGTTTGATTCCCCACAAACCATGTAAGCCAGATGCACAAAGTTGCGCATGCATCTGGAGTTTGTTTGCAGTGGCTGAAGGCCCTGGCACATCCATTCTCTATCTGCCTCTTTCTCTCCCCCTTCTCTCTTAAATAAATAAAATAAAATAAAAAATAAATGATTTATGAAAAAATATACTCACAGTGTATACAGAAAGTGTTAGTACAAGATAGGGGATATACCATACTTTAAATCTTAGGTGTTTATTTTTTTCATTTATTATCCTATGAACATTTTTCTTATGTATTTGTTAAAAATATGACTTTAGGGTTGGAGAGATGCCTGAGTGATTGAATGTGCTTGCTTGTAAAGTCTGTTGGCCAGCTTCAGCTCTCTGGTACCCATATAAAGCTGCATTCACAAAGTCATGCGTATATCTGGAGTTTGTTTGCAGTGGCTAGTGGCCCTGGCATGTCTTTCCTCCCTCCCTCTCTCTCTCTCTCTCTCTGCTTGCAAATAACTAAAAATATTTTAAAACATATGATTTTAGGGCTGGAGAAATGGCTTAGCTGTTAAGGTGCTTGTCTGCCAAACCTAAGGACTCATGTTCACCTCTCCAGATCCCATGTAAGACAGGTGCACAAGGTGATACAAGTACACAAGGCCGCACATGCACACAAGGTGGTGCACGTGTCTGGAGTTTGATTACAGTGGCTGGAGGCTCTGGCTGGTCAATTCTCTCTCACACACAAGAAAAAAAGTCTAGTTTTATGGGATTGCCTCAAAAAAAAAAAAAAAAAAAAAAGATCTTAGTGACTATGTAAGATTCCATATATGGATGTAGCACAGTTTCTTTCCCAACTTCTGTGTTGGACATTTGAAGTGTTTCTAATTTGTCATAATTATAAACAAGATTCTGAGAAACTTGTTCATATAAAACTTATATATCTAAACGTTTCCTAAAGTGGATTGAAAGGTGTGAATTACTGAATCAAAAGATATAAACTTTTTTTTTTGACAAAATCTCTTGATACATATTTCTAAAGTGCCTTCCCAAAATTTCTATGACTTTACATTTCCATCAGCTTTGGCAGAGCCTTTATCAATGGTATCATTAAAATTTTGCTAGCAGTTAGATATAATATTGGCATTTTAGTTCATCTTTAACTGATGAGACTTTCTGCATAGCTTTTAAATGAATAAAATCTATGTAAATTAAGACAATCCATGTAGCTTTATGATCGACAGACTATTATATCATCTTGAATAATGTTTACTTTCCCAGAAAATAAAGGAAGTAAAAAAAGATCAGGGCTAAAATAAGACAG
Source organism: Jaculus jaculus (assembly GCF_020740685.1). Taxonomy (NCBI): domain Eukaryota; kingdom Metazoa; phylum Chordata; class Mammalia; order Rodentia; family Dipodidae; genus Jaculus; species Jaculus jaculus. Next base: position 237,049,614 of record NC_059102.1, on the reverse strand, counting down.
GATGTTTACACATAAAAGTGGAGAGTTTTCATAGTGTCCCGAATATCTTGAAATTCCCACTCATACTTTTCTATAAGTTTGTCTTTCTCTTTGTTGGACTGCATTAGGTCTGCCACCTGGTCTTCTAGCTTAGATATTCTGTCCTCTCCCTCATCCATCCTACTGGTGAGATTTTCTACAGAGTTTTTTATTTCATTAACTGTGTTCTTCATTGCTAGTAATTCTGACTGGTTTTTCTTTATTATTTCTATTTCCCTATTTATGTCTTGTATTGCCTTCTTTATTTCATTAAATTGGTGTCCTGCCTCTTCTTTGATTCCTTTGATTTCCTCTTTGATTTCCTCTTTGATTTCTTCCTTGATTGTTTTCATGTGTTCTTTGACCTCTTTGAACATATTTATAATTATTCTTTTGAACTCTTTCTCAGGCATTTCCTCTAACTCTTTCTCTCTGGAGGACATTTCTGATGCATTAATACTTTTAGGTGGATTTATATCATCTTGCTTTTTAGTGTTTCTTGTGTTATAATGTATATATTTTTGCATCTTGGATTAAGTTTATGCTTGGATTTTCTAGCTAGCTGTGTATTCTTAGCTGTATCAATTGATTTGATGTAATATATTTTCAGGGTAGGACCTTAAGGTATTAGGTGTGGCTTTTAAGACTCTCAGAGTATCTATAAAGATGTTCTTAGGGATTGAGATTCCCTGCTATAGGAGTATTCAAGCAGGCTGAGTGGAATAAAATACAGGTTGATTCTAAAATTTAACTAAACACTGTACACATTCAATCAAAAACAGCCCCGAGTATGTATGCAAGAGTAGTTATTATAATGACCAGATCTTCTATCAACAAAGAGGTTTAGATTTCTGGTCTGTTGAGGGATCCAAGTCAGCTTGTGACCAAGTGAGACCCTTCCCTGGTGCAATCCCAATTACCTTGGGTGATTTTGGTCTCAGTCAAGTTGCTGCCTGGGTCGTCGAGCTGCTGTTCTGATTTCTGGAGCTGGGCACTTGCTTTTCCTACGGGGCAAACCGAGCCGCTGCTGCTGCCTCTGCTGCTCCTATAGCTGCCACCACCGGAGCCACCACCGCTGCTGAAGCTGCCGCTGCCGTGACCACCGCCGCTGCTCCCCCCGAAGCCGCTGCTGCGGGATCTGCCGCCGCTGCCGCTCCTGGGTCCGCTGCTGCTGGGGCCGCTGGTACCGGTGCTGGAGCCGCTGAAGTTGCTGCCGAACTCTGCTCCTGCTTGGGTCCCGCTGTCAGCCCAAGTTGGCGTGGCCGGTCCCGGGCCGCTGCTGTGTTCGCTGGAGCTGGGCTCAGGCGGTGGGGGAGGGGAGGGAGCCGCGGCTGCTCTGGTTGTCTCGCTGCACCACGTGTTCTTGTACCTCGCGGTCTGCTCCTCCCCTGCTCGCTGCCGCTCTCCCCTCACGTTTCCCGAGTTGCGGAGAGGGAGAACGCGGTGTGAGGGGAAAATCCCGCACCTGGCTTTTCCTGCGGCTCGAGCTGGTCTGGCGGTTTTCTGCTGCGCCGAGGCTGTGGCGTTTGGCTGAGCTGCCTGAGCCGCTGGAGCCGCTTTTTCCGCCTGTGCGGGCTCTGGCTGCTCTATAACTCTTCTACTTCTCCGCTGCCGCCTCAATTTCCTATACACCTCACTTTTTAGTAAAAGCGTGTATTTTGCTGAGTTTTTTTGGTCTTTTTCCCCCCTAGGCTGCTTTGGCGTGGTACCTACGCCGCCATCTTAACCGGAAGTCCCAAAAGTGGAGAGTTTTGATGTGACCCATTGCTGTTGTCACCAGTGGTCACTGTGTTTCCCGGTTCTTGGCATTTCGTTGGAAGAATCTAGAGAGTGCACACAGACAGTAGAGCAGAAAGAAGTTTTTAAAAAATATATATGTTATTATTTATTTACTTGAGAGAGAGAGAGATTGAGAATGGGCGTGCTATGGCCTCCAGCCACTGCAAATGAACTCCAGATGCATGCGCCCCTTTGTGCATCTGGCTTACGTGGGTAGTGGAGAATGGAACTGGGGTCCTTAGGCTTTGCAGCCAAATGCCTTAACTGCTAAGCCATTTTCTCAGCCCAGCAAGAAGTTTTATTAGAAAGCAAAGCAAAAGTACAAGTAGGCCATACTGTAAGAGGGCAGCAGGCTCCTTGAGTACCATGGGCAATGGGTTATTGCCCAGGGTTTCCATTCTAGGGGCCCAGGCAGAGAAGGAGTTGGTTGCCAAGGGGTAGTGTGTGCAGTTCTTTGTTTTGATTGACAGGCTTCAGCTATACAGGCCTTTATTCATTGCATATGTCCTTTCCCATGATACACCTGATTTTGTTTATTTGCTTTCTATATTTTTCTTTGTTTATTTGCAAGCAGAGAGAGAGATAGAAAAGAGAGACAGAGAGAATGGGCCCACCAGGGCCTCTAGCTGCTGCAAATGAACTCCAGATGCATGAGTCTCTTTGTGTATCTGGCTCTATGTGGGTACTGAGGAATCAAACCCAGTTTGTTAGGCTTTGCAGACAAGCACCTTAACTACTGAGCCATTTCTCCAGGACCTGTTCTTCCTTTCTTTTTTTCTTTTCTTGTTTTGGTTTTTCAAGGTAGGATCTTGCTCTATGCCAGGCTGACCTGGAATTCACTATGTAGTCTTAGGATAGCCTTGAACTCAAGGCAGTTCTCTTACCTCTGCCTCCCAAGTGCTGGGATTAAAAGAATACACCACCATGCCTGGCTGTTCATTTGATTTTTAATGCAGGGTCTCCCTGTAGCCCAGGTTAACCTGGAACTCACCCTGTATCTCAGTCTGGCTCTGAACTCACAGTGATCCTCCTACGTTGGCCTCCTGTGGTGGTTTGATTCAGGTGTCCCCCATAAACTTAGGTGTTCTGAATGCTAGGTTCCCAGCTGATGGAGATTTGGGAATTAATGCCTCCTGGAGGGAGTGTATTGTTGGGGGCGGGCTTATGGGTATTAAAGCCAGTTTCCCCTTGCCAGTGTTGGGCACACCCTCCTGTTGCTGTGGTCCACCTTATGTTGGCCAGGGGGTGATGTCCATCCTCTGCTCATGCCATCGTTTTCCCCTGCCATCGTGGAGCTTCCCCTCAAGCCTGTAAGCCAAAATAAATCTCTTTTTCCCAGAAGCTGCTCTTGGTTGGGTGATTTCTACCAGCAATGTGAACTGGACTGCAACAGTAAAGTGGTACCGAGGAGTGGGATTGCTGCTAGACACCTGATTGTGTGCCTTTGGCATTTTGGAGCTGATTTTCAAGAGGAATGTGTGAGGATTTGAAACCTTGGCTTAAGAGATACCTTACAGTGCTGTAAGTACAGCTTGATGGACTGTCCTGGTCTGAGCTGCAAGACCTGAATGCAATAAGAACTATGGACTGTGAGGTTTGGCTTATGAGGGTGAGAAAGAGCTTTGATTGGACTGGGCTAGCAGTTTGTGTGAGAAGCTTGCTCTTGTGCCCATGTCCTGAGAAGTTGTGCAGGGTTGCTTTGCGTAGAAATGAACTGGTGCAAGCAGAGGGATATGGCACAGAAAGAAAAATCTTGGGGTGAACTGCCCGTTCAGCTGCAACTGAAAGATTACAACCTCTGAGATTGGGCTAGCTGACCAGCACTGGGGCAACAAGAAGAATGTAGACTCTTTTGAAGGGGCCTGAGTGCTCAAGGAGTGTCCTGTTCTTCAAAGTCTGCTTTATTCCCCACTGGATTAACAAATTGGCACCCTACCTGGTATCGTGGAGTATAAGAAATGCTGGAAAGAGGGTCATTGAGTTTGCAACATGGTCTTGAGTTTTGGAAATGGCCATGGGCAGTGTGAAGTGGGTTTGCTGGTTGCCTGCATAGAGATCCCATGGGGCCATGAGGATGAACCGTGGATTCCAGTGGAGACCCAGTGGAGATGCTGGGACCATGAGATGGTTGCCAAGGAGCTGCCGGCCCCAATGCAGTTTTCCAGGACTGTGAGTAGCCTAGCTGGAGGGGCGGAATTGGAATGCCAGAGACTTGTTGCTGGTTAGAATTATTGGACTTGAAGATTTGTCACTGGCTAGACTTGCTGGACTTGAAGCTACAGAGTTTGATATTTGCCCTGGTTGTTTTAAATCTTGTGTTGGTTGAATGTTTCTTTGCTATGCTGAATGCCATCTTTTGCAGTGTGAATATTCTGTGCCATTATGGGTTTTTTGAGGTTATATTTTGGTATTATGGCTCAATTAAAAGATCTTGGACTATGGGGATGTATGAACATCATTGGGATTGATTAAAAACTATAGGGACTTTTAAAGTCAGACAGATTGCATTGCATTTTACATCATGTATGGATATCAGTTTATGGGGGCCAGGAGCGGAACGTGGTGGTTTGATTCAGGTGTCCCCCATAAACTTAGGTGTTCTGAATGCTAGGTTCCCAGCTGATGGAGATTTGGGAATTAATGCCTCCTGGAGGGAGCGTATTGTTGGGGGCGGGCTTATGGGTATTAAAGCCAGTTTCCCCTTGCCAGTGTTTGGCACACCCTCCTGTTGCTGTGGTCCGCTTTCTGTTGGCCAAGGGGTGATGTCCACCCTCTGCTCATGCCATCATTTTCCCCTGCCATCGCAGAGCTTCCCCTCGAGCCTGTAAGCCAAAATAAATCTTTTTCCCAGAAGCTGCTCTTGGTTGGGTGATTTCTAACAGCAATGTGAACCGGACTGCAACACCTCCCAAGTAGTGGGATGAAAGGCATGAACCACCATGCTTGGTTCTGATTCTAATCATATGGGCTCCCAGTCATGCATAGGCATAAGATGGTAATTCTTTTTTTTTTTTGGTTGTGGGAGAATGTTCTTAAAAATTCACTCAGAGGACATAGTTTACCTTTCTGTACAAACATCCAATACCAGTTCTGGCTGACTTGACCTCCTTTCTCCCATTCCTGGATACATGCTAGGACATGTTTGAATGGAAACTAATCACAAAAGGGGTGTTGCTGTGGGAGAAGCTAAGGGAAGAGAAACCTGTTTTATTGTTTGGAGTGGGGTATACATGCAGTATGTAAAAGGGCTTTCTGTCATCTGCTCCTTTGCCATATCAGCACACAGGGTGCCCCCCCCCCCCCAGGGTATGTAGAAACTGGCGTCATCTTGGAGCGGGAAGCTGAGTGAGCTCTCATGAGGTATTGTGCCTGCTGACGACGCTGTCTCATACCTCAGGGATTGTGAGGGAAGGCAAATATGTTTCTGTTCTTTATCAGTTGCCCAGTGTAGATCCTGGGGCTTCTGCCCTGAAATCATTCTGTCCTATACATTCAATATCCATGCTTTTCTTTCCAGCATGATACAATATCTATCGCTCATTTTAAAATTCTTTAACATAGCTGAGAGAGGTGACCTATGCTTCTAAATCTAGTACTTGGAAGTTTGAGACAAGGGTTTCCTGAGTTCAAGGGCAGTTTGGGCTACATATCAGAACTTTATTTCAAGTAAATGAACAAACAAGCAAAAACAAAACAAAAAAGTCCACTCTAGCATAATTAGTAGAAGAGTCAGCATGTACCAGTTAATTTACTTGGTGTCTAGTTAGCACATTAGCAATATGCATAGTCCAGGGCAGGAAGCTACCATTCTATCACATGGAGCCCAGACTTTATTTATTTATTAGTTTTCTATTCTGCAAGTACAGGCAGTTTGGTACCATTATTAGGCTCATCCGTGACCTATCCCCTCCCCATTGGCCCCTCCTTGTTGAGGTATATGGGTCCTGCATCGTGGGGTTAGCCCACAGTTATTGGTATGATAAATGTCTCTGTATATCATGACCCAACATGTGGCTCTGACATTCTTTCTGCCCCCCTCTTCCACAAAATTTCCCTGAGCCATGTTGGGTTCACTTTTGGTCTGTTTCAGTGATGAGGTGTTGGGGGCCTCTGAGGCTCTGGCTCTCTGATTTGGTAGGAGTTGATTTTTCTCTGTGTTGGTCTCCTTCCCCCTTGTGCTGGTATCCGGTTCATCAGGAAAACAGCACCCTTGCTTGTTTTGCCAATTTTCCTTAGTTTCAGCTGGGGCCCTTTTGAGGTATGATGGGGTGGCTCTCTCCTTAGGATCTGCATCTATCTGAAGAAGAGAAGCAGATTCTCCAATGGAGAGTAAGTTAGCAGCAGGACAAATGAAATAGCCCTTACATTTTTTTTATAGAGAGTTTAATAGGTGTAGGCCCTTTTGTAGCCCATGATTGATGGTGGCTTGATATTGGAGAGTGGTCTTATGTTTGGATATGGTTCTGACTTGTTTCAAAGCTCCAGCTATGGGTCTCGTACCACTGAGGGGATCAGTTAGCCTAATGAAGAGCAGTTGGTTCCCCACCATTACTGTGTGCCACTATTGCACTTGTGTGGGCATCACACCAGGTTATTTGTTGCCAAGTAGGTTGGACCATGAGTTGCTTGGACAGATATTGGTCGTTTCCCCCAGTCTCCTATGTAGCACCTTCTGGCACTAGATGAACTGACTGTCTGGGGACTGACTCTCTCCTGGCTTCCAGCCATGCCATTCCATTTTACGTGTCAGCTGCATATGGTGTCTTCAGCAATAGGGTCTTACCACTAACCTTTGGTGGAGCCCAGACTTTAGACAGAGGTAGTTACAGCCAACCGTTTACCCATGTATTCTGGAACAGTTCTGGACCAGTATCCAGAATGGAAGGATTCACTAAAACAGTTGTATCAAAAATGAATTTCTTGCCAGGTGTGGTGGCACATACCTTTAATGCAGCACTCAGGAGGCAGAGGTAGAAGTAGGAGGATTACCATGAGTTCAAGGCCACCGGGAGATTACATAGTGAATTCCAGGTCAGACTGGGCTAGAGTGAGACTCTATCTTAAAAAAACAAAAGAGAACTTTGTGGGCTAGAGAGATGGCTTAGCAGTTAAGGCGCTTGCCTGTGAAATCTAAGGACCAAGGTTTGATTTCCCAGGACCTATGTAAGCCAGATGCACAAGGTGGTGCATGCGTCTGGAGTTTGTTTGCAGTGGCTGGAGGCCCTGATACGCCTATTCTCTCTCTTTCTCTGTCTTTATGCCTGCCTCTTTCTCTCTCTTTCTCAAATAAATAAAACAAAATAAAAAATTCTATAATCTGGGCATGGTGGCACATGCCTTTAATTTCAGCACTCAGGAGGCAGAGGTAGGAGGATTGCCATGAGTTTGAGGCCACCCTGAGACTACATAGTGAATTCCAGGTCAGCCTGAGCTAGAGTGAGATCCTACCTTGAATAAAAACAACAACAACAAAACTTCTATGTATTTATTTGCAAGGAGGTTTTTAGAGGTTGGATCTCACTCTAGCCCAGGTTGACCTGGAATTCACTATGTAGTCTCAGGGTGGCCTCAAACTCACATTAATCCTCCTACCTCTGCCTCCCAAGTGCTGGGATTAAAGGTGTGTGCCACAACACCCAGCTAAATGAACTTTTTATTGACAAATCTCGTGACAGTTAACCTAATGAATGTTTGAATGAAGCTTCAGATGTGCTGATTGGGTGGATGTACCTAGCTTCGAGACCTTCCCACCCCTGCATTAACCTAGCAAGTCTGAACTAATTAGCTCCTTTTGTGTGTGTGTGTGTGTGTGTGTGTGTGGTCAGAGGACAGCCCCTGAGTGGCTCCTTCCTTCCCACCTAATCGGAGGTGTGGTCTGTTTTTGTTCACGCTCCATTTGAGAGCTTCCAGGGCATTCTCCTGCCTCTGCCTCGCTTTCCTCCACAGGCACACTGGAATTACGGAAGCCCATCATGAGTGTGGGAACTGGGGATCAGAACGCACGCACTCAGGGTTGTGGAGCAAGCACTTTATCCTCTGAGCCTTCCTCCTAGCCCTCTAGCAGGTCTTAAAGCTAGCTGTACCTGTAGTGTTGGCACTTGACCTAGGTCTAGATCCTTCATCTGTCCTGGGTCCAGCCCTTGGTTAGAGGTTTTCTGATCACATGATTTGAACCAGCAGTGGTAGAATCCTGCTCTGACCCTCTTGCATGTAGAGAAAGCTGGGGGTTCATTAAGCCCCAGAACTGGCCTGGTAAACTGTTCAGTGCCTGCTTTGCTAATGACTGGTTAATCAGTGTTGGTAGGTGTGACTGTTGGTAGCCCAAGTCAATGCTACAGAGCTTCATCCTTTCTTTTGCTAAATCAGAGGACACAGGGCTCTCATTGTGGGGCTGGTTTGATTTGGTAATGTCCAGTTGTCCCTCTTCTCCCAAGCCTGAGACCGGGCCAGTTTGTCCAAGAGCCAGCACCTGATTTTATTGGAGAAGCTCACTTGAGTTACAGGAGCAGCTCTGGCTCTTAAAATGTTAAAAAAAAAAAAAGAAGAGAGAGAGGGGGAACAAAACAAAACAAATAAGGAAAGAAGCAAGTCGAGGTTAACCACCACATTTCACACACCTGTGTGCAATTTTAATTGTGGTGATCATTTCCATGTCAGACATCCAAAATGGATGTAATAGACAAGACAAACAAAGACAGCCTAGCCCTGAGCACAGAGGCACTTGGTCCCTGTGTGGCGATGTCACATTACTAAAGGCCATGCTGGCTGTGACAATGAGCTCCTCATTTGCATTTCCACCTGTGACCTGAGGTCTGATGTGCTGTAGGAACAGCAAGGATAGCTTCCTGCCACCTCCTCCTGAGCAGATCTTAGGGAACTTTTATAACTTGGTTGGTATGAAAGGTGATTAGGCTAACAGGCTTGAAAAAGTCCACCCTGCTCCTGTGGCCATGTAGATTTGTATCTGATAAACTAAACGCTAAATGAATGAACTTTTGTTCTGAGGTTCAAGTTAATGGATTAATTCTAATTATTTGACTTGAACATGTTTTCTTCAAGTGGATGGAATATATCTGACAACATCCCACATTTCTACACTGTTACTCCTGTCACTTACTAATGGTGACGGAAGGTAGGTACCGAGTACTAGTGGGCTCTCAACTTTCTTCTTCTTCTTTTTCCTTACTTTCTCCTTCCCTCCCCCTCTCCCTTCTCTCCTTCCTTTTCTCCTTGTTCTATCCAAAGTTGGCCTGAAATTCACTATGTACTTATAAAGTTTCAGTCTGGCCTCGAACTCACAATGATTCTCTTACCTCTGCCTCCTAAGTGCTGGGATTAAAGGCATGTATCACTCCACCTGGCTCTTTCCCTTTTTTATTTGAGCCAGAATTTCACTCTGTGGCCCAGGTGAGTTTAGAACTCACTATGTAGTCCAGGCTGGACTCAAACTTGAAGTGATCCTTCTGCCTCATCCTTATGAGTGATTACAGGCCCGAGTATGCCTAGTTCTCAAGTTTCTATATATTACATAATCTAATCATCATAAGAACTCAATTCTGTGTTTCCCTCAGCTCTGTGTGGATACATTATGTGTTGGTTCCATCTTTTCCCTCTTCTTTGCCCTCATTCCTCAGGTGGCCCTCCTCAGTGGGGTTGCTGGTATTCCCTGTTGGGTTGAGGGTTATGTATTGTGGGAGCAACAGCCAGTTACTGGGGAGAGGCAACACTTCTGGGCATGACATCCCAATCTGTGGCTCTTACAATCTTTCCTTTCCCTCTTCCACAAAATTCCCTGAGCCTTGGTGGGTGTGTTTTAAGTCTACTTCCGTGATGAGCTCTTAGGAGCCTCTGGATTTCTACTTTGGTAGGTGTTGAGTCTCCTCAGGGTCTGTCTCCTTCACCCTGGTGCTGATTGGTAGGCTCACCATGGAAGCAGCACTCTTGCTCATCTCCCCAATTCTTCTATGGTTTCATCTAGGCCTTGACTGAGATGTGAGGGGTGGTTTATCTTCTTTTGTGAACTCTCTATTTAGTTCCATAGCCCATTTTTTAATTGGATTGCTTGATTTCTTATTTAGTTTTTGAGTTCTTTGTATATTTTAGATATTAATCCTCTGTCAGATGTGTAGCTGGCAAAGATTTTCTCCCTTTCTGTAGGTTGCCTGTTTGCTCTATTCACAGTGTCCTTTGCTGTACAAAAGCTTTGTAATTTAATGAGGTCCCAGCAGTTGATCAGTGGTTTAATTTCCTGAGCAATTGGGGTTATCTTCAGAAAGTCTTTGCTAGTACCAATATGTTGAAGGGTTTCCCCTACTTTGTCCTATAGCAGTTTCAGAGTTTCAGGTCTGATATTGAGGTCTTTGATCCATTTGGACTTAATTCTTTTTTTTTTTTTTTTTTGCAGTTATTTATGTATGTACTTATTTTTTAAATATTTTTATTTTTATTTATTTATTTGACAGAGAAAGGGTGGAGAGAGAATGAATGGGCCCACCAGGGTCTCCAGCCACTGCAAACAAACTCCAGACACATGCAGCCCCTGTGCATCTGGCTAATGTGGTGGACTTAATTCTTGTGCATGGAGAGAGAGAAGGATTTATTTTCATCCTTCTACAGATACATATCCAGTTTTCATAGCAACATTTGATGAAGAGGCTGTCTTTAAAAAAATTATTTATTTATTTGCAAGCATAGAGATAGAGAGAAGAGAGATAGACACAGACAGAATGGGCATGCCAAGGCCTCTAGCCACTGCAAATGAACTTCAGACACATGTGCCCTTTCTGCATCAGGCTAACGTAGGTCCTGGGGAATTGAACTTGGATCTTTTGGTTTCGCAGGCAAGTGCCTTAACTGCTAAGCCATCTCTCCAGCCCCCAAGGTGTCTTTTTCTTTAGTAAGTATTTTTGGCATTTTTTGTCAAAGACCATGTGGCTTTAGCTATCCAGACTCACATATGGGTCCTCTGTTCTGTTCCATTGATCTACATGTTTGTTTTTTGTGCCAGTACCATGCTGGTTTTGCTACTATGGCTTTGTAATTTAGCTTAAAATCAGGTATGGTGATACCACCAGCCTTATTTTTGTTGCTCATTTAGATATTCGAGGTTTCTTGTGCTTCCAAATGAATTTTTGGATTGTTTTTTTCTATTTCTGTGAAGAATGTCATTGGAATTTTATTTTAGTTTTTAATTTTTACTTATTTGAGAGCGACAGACAGAGAGAGAAAGAGGCAGAGTGAGAGGGAGGAGAGTGGGCTTGCCAGGGCTTCCAGCTACTGCAAACGAACTCCAGACGTGTGTGCCCCCTTATGCATCTGGCTAACATGGGTCCTGGGGAATCAAGCCTTGAGCTGGGGTCCTTAGGCTTCACAGGCAAGCACTTAACCGCTAAGCCATCTCTCCAGCCTGTCATTGGAATTTTGATAGGGATTGCATTAAATATATAGATTGCTTTGGTAAGATTTCCATTTTCACAATATTGATTCTTCCAGTCCAAGAACAAGGGATGTCTTTCCATTTCCTAGTGTCTTCTGCAATTTCTCACTTGAGTGTTTTAAAGTTTTCATTGTAGAGTTCCTTCACTTCCTTGGTTAGGTTTATTCCAAGGTGCTTTATTTCTTTTGATGCAATTGTGAATGGGAGTGGCTCTCTGATTTCATCCTTTGCTTGTTTGTTGTTAGCATATAAGAAGGCTACTGATTTCTGTGTGTTTACTTCATATCCTGCTACATTGCTATAAATGTTTATCCGCTCTAACAGTTTGCTGGTAGAGTCATTAGGGTTTTTTATGTATAGAATCATATCATCTGCAAATAATGGTAACTTGATGTCTTCCTTTCCAATTTGTATCCCTTTAATATGTGTATTATGTCTTATTGCTATGGTTAAGACTTCCAGTTCTATATTAAATAAAAGTGGGGACAGTGGGCACCCCTGTCTTGTTACTGATTTTAGTAGAAAAGCTTCAAGTTTTCCCTCCCTTTAGTATTATGTTGGCTGTAGGTTTGTCATAAATAGCCTTTGTTATGTTTTGCTGTTTCTTCCAATCCCAGCTTCCACAGAACCTTTACCATGAATGCATATTGGATTTCATGAAATGTTATTTCTGCATCTAATGAAATGATCATGTGATTTTTGTCCTTCCGTCCAATTATATAATGCATTACATTTATTGATTTTCCTATGTTGAACCATCCATGCATCTCTGGGATAAAGTCTACGTAGTCGTGGTGAATGATCTTTCTGATATATTCTTGTATTCCGTTTGCCAATATTGTCTATGTTCATGAGGGAGATTGGTCTGTAATTTTCTTTTTTTAAAATTAATTAATTACTCTTAATTAATTAATTTTTTTTTGAGAGAGAGAGAGAGAGAGAGAGAATGGGTGCACCAGGGCCTCTAGCCATTGCAAACAAACACCAGACACATGTGCCACTTGGTGCATCTGGATTAAGTGGGTCCTGGGGAATTGAACCTGGGACCTTAGGCTTTGTGGGCAAATTCCTTAAACTCTAAGCCATCTTTCCAGCCCTGATTTTCTGTTTTGTTCTATTTTTGTCTGATTTTATTAACAGGGCATTGCTGGCTTTGTAGAAGGGGTTTGGTAAGGTTCCTTCTTTGTCTATTTTTTGGAAAAATTTGAGAAGCATTGGTATTAGTTCTTCCATGAAGGTCTGGTAAAATTCACCAGTGAATCCACCTGGGCCTGGGCATTTTTTAGCTGGGAGATTTTTTTTTTTTTTTTTATAACTGCTTGGATTTCTATAGTTGTTATAGGTCTATCTAAGTGGTTAATCTCATTGTGATTTAATTTTGGTAGATCATTTAAATCAAGGAAATCATCCATTTCTTTTAAAATTTCAAACTTAGTGGAGTATGTGTTCTTATAGTATGTCCCTTTTATTTATATATTTATTTATTTATTTTTGGTTTTTCAAGGTAACGTTTCACTCTAGCCCAGGCTGACCTGGAATTCACTATGGAGTCTCAGGGTGGCCTCGAACTCATGGCGATCCTCCTACCTCTGCCTCCCAAGTGCTGGGATTAAAGGCGTGCGCCACCATGCCTAGCTCCCTTTGATTTTTTAAAAAAATTTCTCTGGTATCTGTTGTAATGGTGCCTTTTCATCTCTAATTTTATTGATTTGAGTCTCTTCTCTGTTTCTTTTAGTCAAATTTGCTAAGAGTTTGTCAACCTTGTTTATCCTTTGAAAGAACCAACTCTGGGGCTGGAGAGATGGCTTAGCGGTTAAGCGCTTGCCTGTGAAGCCTGAGGACCCCGGTTCGAGGCTCGGTTCCCCAGGTCCCACGTTAGCCAGATGCACAAGGGGGCGCACGCATCTAGAGTTCGTTTGCAGAGGCTGGAAGCCCTGGCGCACCCATTCTCTCTCTCTCCCTCTATCTGTCTTTCTCTCTGTGTCTGTTGCTCTCAAATAAATAAATAAAAAATTTAAAAAAATTATTTAAAAAAAAGAACCAACTCTGTTTCACTGATTCTCTGTATTTTTTTTTTTTTTTTTTGTTTCTGGATGACTTGTCAATTGAAGAGTGTGGGATATTGAAGTCACCCACTACCACTGTGTTTGGTGTTATCTGTGACCTTAGTTCTAATAGTGTTTGTTTGATGAATTTGGGAGCCCCCATGTTAGGTGCATATATGTTTAGGATTGTAATGTCCTCCTGTTGGAGTGTGCCTTTAATCAATATAAAGTGACCTTCCTTATCTATCCTAACTAATGCTGCTCTGAAATCTATCCTGTCAGATATTAGGATAGCAACCACTGCTTGTTTTCTAGGCCTATTTGCTTGAAACACTGTTTTCCAACCTTTCACCCTAAGATAGTGTCCATCTTTTGTAGAAAGGTGAGCTTCTTGGAGGCCATAAATTGAAGATCCTCCTTCTTAACACAGTCTATAAACCTGTCTGTTGGTTGGGGCATTGAGACCATTGATATTAAGAGTTATTATTGAAAAGTGTGTATTTATTTTTGCCAATTTTCTTGTTTTGTAGTTCTTCTGGTTTTATTTTTCCTTTCTTGTATTAACTAGTATTTGAGTATGGTTTGTTTTTTCCAGGTTCTTGTATTTGAAAGGCTAGCTTGGCAAGATAAAGTAATATTAGTTGACAGTTGTGTCAGTACATCATTTATAGCCCTTCTTGCTTTTCAAGTTTGTGTCAAGTAGTCTGCTGTTATCCTGATGGGCTTGTCTTTGTAGGTAACTTGATTTTTCTCTCTAATTGCTTTCAATATATTTCTTTGGTTGGTGTGTTTTGTAGTTTAATTATAATATGATGATGAGAGGTTCCTTCCTGATTTTGTCTGTTTGGCAATCTAAAGGCTTCCTTTATCTGTATTGGCATCAGTTTCCCAATTTGGGAAAGTTTTCTTCTATGATGTTTTTGAAAATACTTGATATGCCTTTAGAATGAAAATTTTCTCCTTCTACTATGCTCTAAATTCTTATGTTTGATCTCTTCATAGTGTCCTAAATGTCTTGAAATTCCCATTCGTGCCTTCCTTTTAGTTTGCTGGACTGTATTAGATCTGCCACCTGATCTTCTAGTTTAGATATTCTGTCCTCACTTTGATCCATTCTAGTGGTGGGACTTTCTACAGAGTTTTCTTTTTGACTTACTCTGTTTTTCATTTCTAGTATTTCTGATTGGTATTCTTTTCATTGTTTCTATTTTCTTATTCATGTTTTATAATGACCTTATTTCATTAAGTTGGTTTCCTGTGTTCTCCAAAGGAGATATAATCATTTTCAAGCATTTCACCTAAATCACTCTCAGTGGAGGTAATTTCTGATGGATTTTAAATTTTTGATAGGATTGCATTATCTTGATTTTTTTTGTGTGTGTTTCTTGTATTATAAAACAGATATTTTTTGCATATTGAGTTAATTTGATGCTTGGGTTTTCTAATTATCTACAGTGTTCTTAGTGGTGTAAATCTGACTTTATATCTTTCATGCAGGAGTTTAAGGTGCCATGTACTTATACTCCAAGAGAAATAGCAGAAGTGACCGTAAGTGTTGAGTTTACCTGCTATTCAAGTATTGTAGTAGACTGAGTGAAGCAAATTACTGGCAAATTCTAAAATTCAACTGAGCAATATAGACATCAAATCAAAACCAACACAGAGTATTTATTTATTTATTTAGATTTGTTTTTCAAGGAAGGGTCTTGCTCTAGCCCAGACTGACCTAGAACTCACTATGTAGTCTCAGGGTGGCCTTGAACTCATGGCGATCCTCCTACCTCTGCCTCCCAAATGCTGGGATTAAAGGCATGCACCACCACACCCAGATTTCAGCACAGAGTATTTATACAGGCATGGGGATTAAACTAAAATGATAACCTAGTAAAGCCAAAGTCCCTAAGGGCATGTGTTGCCCTACACCCTTAATCCTGTCAACTAGGAGGTTGAGATTTCTCGTTTAAAACGGGTTCCATGTCAGCCTGAGGCCAATAAGTCCCTAGCCCCAATAATGAGAGAAGGAAAAGATAAAAGCCCCCAAAATCAGGAAATGTCAAGGGCAACAATAATTAACATCAAAACACAGCTTATCTGATAAGGGTAAAGCCAAACAAGAATATATCATTTAAATATACTACATAACCATTCATGACATGGAAAGAGAGATTAGCACTTCCAGTACAGGTCTATGTATCTGGCTTTGTATAAGCAGGCCCTGTTACGTTTTGGGATGGATTCTGATTTCACCAATGCTGAGTGCCCACCTTGATCTCTCTCAGTGCTGGGTGGCTGGGCATGAATGAGTTCTTTGGATGTTCATGGCTCTGACGGCTGGGGGATGAGAGGTTGTGCAGGGTGCCTGGAGTTGCTCAGCAGGTCCCATTTTTATCTCCTTCATCATCTGCCCAGCTGGTCTTCGCTGTCTCCCTTTCAGGTTTCCTGACTTTGTGAGGAGGCTGATGTGAGTGGAAAAGCTCTTCACCTTGTTACTGCTCTTGCTACTCTATGGCTGCTGGCTGGGAAGTCTTGTGGATTGGGGCTGCTGGTGCCTCTGCAGGATTCTGGCCAGTTTCCTCCTGTCTGGAAGATCTTGGTCTCTCCTGCTTCTCTGCTATGGTTGATAATGACTTATAAACCTTCACTTTTCAGTAGAAGCGTGTATTTGGCTGTGTTTCGGTTTATTTCCCTGCCTAGACTGCTTTGGTGTGGCTAATATGCCACCATCTTACCCAGAAGTCAGGTTTCTTTGTTTTGCAAGGAGGCTGATGTGAGTGGAAAATCCCTTCACCTGGTTTCTTGTTCTGCAGCTCTGCACTGTCCAGACAGGCAGGCACATGGACCAGGGCCTCTGGTTTCTTGGCAAGATTCTGCCTGGTTTCTTTCTTTCCAGAAGATCTGATTCTCTCCTGCTTCTGTGCTGTGGTCGATAGTAACTTATATACTTTCATTTTCAGTAGAAGAGTGTATTTTACTGTTTTTTTTTTTGTTCATTATTTATTTATTTATTTGAGAGCGACAGACATAGAGAGAAAGACAGATAGAGGGAGAGAGAGAATGGGCGCGCCAGGGCTTCCAGCCTCTGCAAACGAACTCCAGACGCGTGCGCCCCCTTGTGCATCTGGCTAACGTGGGACCTGGGGAACCGAGCCTCGAACCTGGGTCCTTAGGCTTCACAGGCAAGCGCTTAACCGCTAAGCCATCTCTCCAGCCCGTATTTTACTGTTTTTCTGCTTATTTCTTTCCCTAGGCTGCTTTAGAATGGCTACTATGTCACCATTTACCCAAAAGTCCAACATATCTTTTAGTCTGCCTTCAAGGTGAAAGGTTTCTATGGTATCAATTCACTTTGGGTTCAATTTTATGTTGATTTCCCACCACCCTCCCCTTCCTCTCTGCTCCCCGCCCAAACCCTTACATCTCTATTTGCTGGTCTTCAAGTTTCCTATCCAGTATGACATCAACTCAAACTGATGCAGGTTAAGAATGCAGATGTGTGAGAACACTGCATTTGTCTTTCTGTGATTGTGTGTTTGCTGAATATGATTTGTTCTAAGTCCATCCATTTTCCTACAAATTTCATTGTATCATTTTTTTTCTTAGTGCTGAGTAGAATTCTATTGTGTATATGTACCACAACTTTCTTACCCACTTGTCCAGTGATGGGCACCTGGGTTGATTCCAATTCTTAGCTATTAAGATTTGAGCAGGCAAAAAAAAAAAAAAAAAAAAAAAAGGTATTAAAGCCGGGCATGGTGGTGCATGCCTTTAATCCCAGCACTCAGGAGGCAGAGGTAGGAGGATCGCTGAGAGTTCGAGGCCACCCTGAGACTACATAGTGAATTCCAGGTCAGCCTGAGCCAGAGTGAGACCCTACCTCGAAAACCCTCCCCCCCCCAAAAAAAAAAAATGATTTGAGCAGGTACAAAAATGGTTAAGCAAATATCTTTGGAGTGAAACCTGGAGCATTTAGGATAAATGCCCAGTAAGGGAAAAACTGGGTCTGTTGTTAATTCTATATTCATCCTTTCCAGAAATCTCCATATTGATTTCTATAGTGTTTGTACAAGTTTGCATTCCCACTAATAGTGAATGAAGGTTCCTATTTCCCCACATCCTTGCCAACATTTGTTGTTGTTTGATTTTGTAATGATTGCTATCTTTACTGGAGTAAGGTGGAATTTCATAGTTGTTTTAATTTTCATTTCCCTGATGGTTAGGGATATTGAATATTTTCTTAAGTGTGTATTAGCCATTTGTATTTTTTCCTTTGATAACTCCCTATTTAGTTCTATACCCTGTTTTTTTGAATGGGTTGTTTGGTTTTTTTATTGTTTATTTTTTGAGTTCTTTGAAGATTCTAGATATTAGGCCTCTGTCAGTGGAATAGCTGGTGAAAATATTCTCCCATTCTGTAGGTAATTATTGGCTCTGCTTATGGTATGTTTGTCTGTTCAAAAGCTTCTTAGCTTCGTGAGATCCCATTGGTTGAGTGATTGTGTAATTTCTGGGGCTACTGGGGTTTTGTTCAGAAAGTCTTTTCCCAGTCCTATATTGTGGAGAGTTCCTCCTATCTTTTCTTCCAGTACTTGAAGACTTTCAGGTCTTATATTTCAAGTTTTTAATCCATTTGTAGTTGATTTTTTGTGTATAGTGAGATGAATGGGTCTAGTTTCATTTTTCTATATGTGGTTATCCAGTTTGTCCAGCACCATTTGTTGACGATGATATCTTTTCTCCAGACTATGTTATTGGCACTTTTGTCAAAGATCAAGTAGTTGTAGCTACTTGACTTAAAGTCCAGGTCTTCAACTATGTTTTATTGACCTATATTTCTGTTTTTATGTCAGCACCATGCTGTTTTTGTTACTATGGCCTTTTAATATAGCTTTAGATTGAGTATGGTGATACTTCCAGACGTGTTTCTTTTGCTGAAGGTATGTTTGGATATCTAAGGTCTGCTGCTCTTCCATATGAATTTTGAGAACATTTTTTCTATCTCTGTGAAGAATGATTCTGGAATCTTTTATTGGTATTGCAGTAAATCTGTATATTGCTTTTGGTAGAATTGCTGTTTTCACAATATTAATTCTACTTATCCAGGAGCATGAGAGGTCTTTCTATTTTTTCAAGTCCTCCTCAATTTCTTTCTTGAGCATTTTAATATTTTCATTTTATAGGTTTTTCACATCCTTGGTTAGTGTTATTACAAAGTACTTATTTTTTTTTGTGTGTGTGTGGCTATTGAAAGTAGAACAGCCTGATTTCTTTCTCTGTATCTCTGTTCATTATATATAGAAAGGCTACTGATTTCAGTGTGTTGATTTTGCATCCTGCTACTTTGCTGAAGGAATTAATCACCTTTAGAGGATTAAAATTTTTCTTTTTACGCTATCCTATTTCCTCTGTAATGCTTCACAAATTTGCATGTCATCCTTGCACAGGGGCCATGCTAATGTTCTCTGTATTGTTCCAATTTTAATATATGTTCTGCCGAAATGAGCACTAGAAGTTTTGAGATGGAGACTTTCAGGTCACTTATGTATAGGATCATGTCATCAGCAAATAGGGCTCATTTGACTTCTTCCTTTCTAATTTGTATCCCTTCCATTTCTTCTCCTATCTTGTTACTTGGACTAGGACTTCTAGTACTATATTGAAGAGCAGTGGTCAAAGTGGGCACCCCGTCTTCTTCCCAGTCTCACTGGGAACTCCTTGAGTCGTTCTCCATTAAGTATTATTGGGGTTTTAGGTGCTTTATATATAGGTTTTATTGTGTTGAGGTATAAACCATTCATGCCTATTCTCTCCAGTGTTTTTTTTTTTTTTAAATATTTTATTTATTTATTTGAGAGCGACAGAGACAGAGAGAAAGCTAGATAGAGGGAGAGAGAGAGAGAATGGGCGTGCCAGGGCTTCCAGCCTCTGCAAACGAACTCCAGACGCGTGCGCCCCCTTGTGCATCTGGCTAACGTGGGACCTGGGGAACCGAGCCTCGAACCGGGGTCCTTAGGCTTCACAGGCGAGCACTTAACCGCTAAGCCATCTCTCCAGCCCCTCTCCAGTGTTTTGATCATGAAGTGATATTGTATTCTCTGAAAGGTGTTCTCTGCATCTATTGAAATGATCATGTGTTTCTTGTGCTTAAGTTTATTTATGTGGTCTATTATGTTGACTGATTTCCATATGTTGAATCATCCTGCATCCCAGGGATGAATACCACTTGATCAAGGTGGAAAATGCTTTTGACATGTTGAATTCAGTTTGTGAGGATTTTGTTCAGGATCTTTGCACCTAAATTCATCAGGGATATAGGTCTAGAGTTTTCTTGTTGTATCTGTGTCTCCTTTGGCTGTTAGGGTGATGCTAGCTTTATAAAAGGAGTTGGGGAAGATTCTCTGCACTCTGATTATGAAAAAAAGTTTGAAGAAAATTGGTTTCATTCTTCAATGAAAGTTTGATAGCATTCAGTTGAGAAGACATCTGGTCCTGAACTTTATTTTTTGTAGGGGGAGGGGAGGTTTTGATTACCTTTCAATCTCTGTGGATGTGATAGGTTTTTTTAGGAGATTAATCTGCTCTGAGTTTAGTTTTGGTAGGTGGTATGTGGATAGGAATTTATCCACTTCTTCCAGATTATCCAATTTTGTGGAGTAGAGGTTTTGGAAGTATGTCCTGACAATTTTTCCAATTTCATTAATGTCTGTTGTGACCTCTTCTTTTTCATTTCTGATTTTGTTAGAGACTTCTCTTTTTTGCTTTATCAAATTGGCTAGTGGTTTATCAACCTTGTTTATTTTTTCAAAGAACAAGCTCTTGATTTCATTGATTTTTAAAATTATTTTTTTAGTTTCTTATTTTTTCTTAGTTTCTTATTTTCATTAATTTCTTCTTTGAGCTTGATTATTATTATTATTTTTTTTCCATCTGGAGCTCTTCAAGTTGGATTTTTCTTGTTTTCCCAATGCCTTTAGGTGGACAGTTAAGTTATTAATTTGGGTTCCCTCTATCTTAATATTAAGGTATTTAGCTGTATGAATTTTTCCCTTAGGACTGCCTTCATTGTAACCCACAAGTTTTGCTGCATTTTCTTCTTTCTTTCTTTCTTTCTTTCTTTCTTTTTTTTTTTTTTTCAAGGTAGGGTCTCACTCTAGCCCAGTTTGACCTGGAATTCACTATGGAGTGTTAGGGTGGTCTCGAACTCATGGTGATCCTTCTACCTCTGCCTCCTGAGTGCTGGGATTAAAGGCGTGCGCCACCATGCCCAGCTTTCTTTTTCTTTCTTTTTTTTGTTTTTTGTTTTTTTGAGGTAGGGTCTCACTCTAGCCCAGGCTGACTTGGACTTCACTATGGAGTCTCAGGGTGGCCTCGAACTCACAGCAATACTCCTATCTCTGCCTCCTGACTGCTGGGATTAAAGGCGTGCACCACAATACATGGCTTTAAGCTGTTTTCATTATCATTCAAATCTAGGAATTTTACAATTTCTTTTTTTTATTTCTTCCACAACCCATTCATTGTTTAAAAGTGTGTTGTTCAGTCTCCAGAGGCTGGTGGAATTCTTTGTAAAGTTTATTTATTTATTTATTTGACACATAGTGCATGAGAGAAAGAGGCAGATGAGAGAAAGAGAGAGAGAGAGGGAGAATGGGTGCACTGGGCCTTTAGCCATTGCAAATGAACTCCAGAAACATGTGCCACCATGTGCACCTGGCTTACATGGATCTTGGGGGATTGAACTTGGGTCCTTTGACTTTGCAGGCAAGTTCCTTAACAGCTAAGCCATCCCTGAGGCTGATGGAATTCTTGATGTGTCCCTTGTTAATTTCTAGCTTTAAAGCATTGTGATCTGATATGATGCAGAAAGTTATTTCAATTTTCCTGAATTTATGGAGGCATGCTTTATGACCTAATATATGATCTATTTTGGAGAAAGTTCCATGGGCTGCTGAGAAGAATGTGTATTCTGTAGAATTGGAGTGTGAAGTTCTGTAGATGTGTATTAGGTCTAATCTATTGTGTTGTTGAGCTCCACTATTTCCCTGTTGGTTTTCTGGTTGGATGATCTATCTAGTGATGATAGTGGAGTATTGAAGTTCCTAACTACAGTGGTGTTGGTGTTTACTTCTGTGTTGTTGTCAAATAGGTTTTGTTTAATAAACTGTGTTGCATCTGTGTTTGGTGCATATATATTTATGATTGTGATGTCCTCATTTAGATCATTCCCTTGATGAGTAAAAAGTGGCCTTCTTTGTCCTTTTTGATTACGTTTTGTTTGAAGTCTATTTTATCAGATATTAATATAGCAAGACCTGCTTGTTTCTTATTTCCATTTGCTTGGACTATCATTTTCCATCCTTTTATCCTGAGAAGGTGTTTGTCTTTAGTGATGAGGAGGGTTTCTTGAAGACAGCAGAGAAAAGTGTCCATTTTACTGATCCATCCTGTTATCTTGTGTCTTTTGGTAGGTAAATTAAGAGTGTTAATATTTAAGGTTATAACTGGGAGGTTCAATTTAATCCTTGCCATTATGGCTTACTTCATGGGATTTGGTGCTTTCTTGGGTTTTGTACTTTTTTGAGCCTGTTCTTGTTTTGGTTATTGTGATCTTCTTGTAGGTGCTTGAGATTGGTTGTTTGACTCTTTGTGGATTATCCTGCAAAGTATTCTTTGTAGGTTTGGTTTTATGTTCATAAAATCATAGAGCTGAATGTGTTCATGGAGACTTTTCCTTTCACTATCTATTATAAGGGATACTTTCACTGGGTACAGTAATTTGGTTTGGAAGCCACAGTTTTTTTTTTTTTTTTTAGTATTTTACTTTTTAATTTATCTATGAGAGAGAGAGAGAGAGAGAGAGAGAGAGAGAGAGAGAGAGCGAGTGCGTATGTGTGTGTGTGTGCCAGGGCCTCCAGCCATTGCAAATGAACTCCAAATGCATGCACCCCCTTGTTCATCTGGTTTATGTGGGTCCTGGATAGTTGAACCTAGGTTCTTTGGCTTTGCAGGCAAGTGCCTTAGCTGCTAAGCCATCTCTCCAGCCCAAAGCCACTTTTTTTTTTTTTAAACTTTTAAGTGTTCCATTATAGGTCCTTCTGTCTTTCAGGGTTTCTACTGGGAAACCTGAGGTAATTCTGATGAGATTGCCTTTATATGTAGTATGTTGTTTCTGTATTGCTGCTTTTAGCACTCTCTCTTTGTTTTTAGTGTTAAGAGTTTTAACTATGATGTTTCTTGGAGAATATTTTCTTTGGTCCTATCTGTTTGTTGTGCTGTGAGCTTCTTGTATCTGGATGGGTCTCTGTTTTGTGAGATTGGGAAAGTAATTTTGATGAATATGTTCTCCATGCCTCTGGCCTGGATATTTTCTTCTTCTGGTATACCGATGATCTCAATATTTGTTTTCTGTTTTGTTATTTTGCATCATGTTCATCTCTGTTTTGAGGTACCATTTCAGTTCAAGCTCTGATCTTCTTGATGCTTCCTGGAATTCATTCTTCCATTTGATCATGTCTTCATTAAGCTTAATCAGCTGGTTATGGAGGTCCTCTGTTTGTTGACTCATCTTCAATTCATTCATATCTCTTTTGAGGCCTCTTTTTTGTCAGTTAAGTTAAGCCTAGTGACAAAGCTGAGTGCTCTAAGAGATGATTCTGTTCAATTTCTTTTATGCAATTGTTGGTTTTTGATCCTTTGCTTTCAGTTCAGCAATTCCTTTGATCAAGATCATATAGCTTGTCGTATTTTCATTTTGGAATTCAATTTCTGTTGTTTTCTCTATGATTTCATTTGAAGCTTCCATTGTGGGACTAGGCATAGTTGGTGGAAATCTGTCAGTTTTCTGACTTTCTTCTTTTTTTGCACTGTGGTCTACTCATCTCAGAGAAAGTCTTTTTATTATTGAGGAGGAAGCAAGTATTTGTCCTTGTAGGATCTTCAGTGAGTGTTCTGTTTTAAAAGTGGAGAAGATTGTTGTAGAATGGGGTTATCACTGGAGATGCACAGATTGCAAGTACATCAAAGTACCTGGGGAACTGGGAGCTCTGACATAGTCACT
The DNA here is from genome assembly GCF_020740685.1 of Jaculus jaculus. Taxonomy (NCBI): domain Eukaryota; kingdom Metazoa; phylum Chordata; class Mammalia; order Rodentia; family Dipodidae; genus Jaculus; species Jaculus jaculus. The sequence continues at coordinate 237,026,282 of NC_059102.1, read as the reverse complement.
CCACTTGTGCACACTCTTCTTCACAAGGGAATCAGGGGCTGGGAAATTGGGAGGCAGGAAGCTGTGAACCCAGGGGCAAGAGGCCAGCTCCCACTCGTGCACCCTCTGCCTCAGAAGAATGGGGGTTTGGGAATCCAGAGACTGGTTAATCAGGATTCCAGAACAAATAGCCTGCTTCCACAGTGCACACACAAGGTCCAGGCTGTCCTAAGGATGCCTGGACTAGGGAACTAGCAGGTGGGGAAGGAACCAGGAGCTCTGGCCTAGTCACTGCACATGTGCAGTTGCAAATTCTTATGCATGACTTCAGAGACAGTGCGTGATGACTTCGTTAACCTTATGTATAGATGAGAGGGAGCTGGGGCTCAAAGAAATGATATAAATCGTCACATCCCATAGTGTACCAATGAGGATCTGAACAGAGGTCTGTGACGAGCCCAGATTTCTCCTGTCCTGCAGGGTGTGCAGAACAATTGTTGGAGACCCTTCAGCACTCACACAGTTCCATGCAGACTTCCTCTGAGAAACCCTTCTGTTGTAAGGCTTCTGTGTTTTGTTGCTGTTGTTTTGAGGCAGGGTTTTACTCTAGCCCAGGCTCACGTGGAACTCACTTTGGAGTCTAGGCTTGCCTTGAACTTACGGTGATCCTCCTACCTTAGTTTCCTGAGGCAAATGCCTAGTGTAAGCATTTCTGAGGAACACCCAGTTTAATTTGATTGGTTGGAAACAGGTCAGACATTCAACATACAACTGCTTGTCCTCTCTTTGGACCTTGATTGGCATAGCAAATCCTGCTACTAAGGATCCTCTTAATCTCTATGAAGGGCTGGGCAGACTAGCTATGTTCATTTTGACTTAAATTAGTAGTATTCTTACCAGTAATAAAAAATTAATTTTAGCACTTGAGCTAATTGGGATAAAAAATGTGACACCCAAGCCAGAAATGAGCTTAATGAAGCCTATTAAATAATTTAATGATTACTTAATTATGTTCATTTAGGATGCAGGAATTGATTACTCTCAAATTAATTTTACCATCTCTGTACCTTTCTGAGCACATTTATTTTGAACAAAATGAAGGATTAGTTTCATTTATGATGGGCACTCTGCCATTAATAATCATGTCTCATTATAATGAGAAAATGTTGTGTTTTGAATATGTTCATGTGACTCTATATTTCCAGATAACAGACAAGCTTGTTCAGTGCAGAGATTTAGGCTATTCAACGAGTCTTACTAATTTGAATCATAAAAATGAATAAGTGGAGGATTGATGTGTTCCGTGAACAGAGGTCTAGATGGGAAAGCCTAATGTAATTCAGCTCATTAGAGGTTGACCAGCATGTTCTGGATGTTCCAAACTCATGGCATTATTGTGAAGATGTGGATAAGGGGATTTCACAGTGGGAACATGATGAAAGTTTTTCTAGTTTCTTTTCTTTCCCCCTTCTTAACTAATTTCTATTTGGGGTCAAAGCTACTTTTTTTTCTTGTTTGAACATATTTTATTTATTTATCTTTAAGGAGATAGAGAGAGAGAGAGATATTGAGAGAGACCTATAGACAGACAGACAGACAGACAGACAGACAGACAGACAGAAAATGGGCATATCAGGGCTTCTAAATGCTGCAAATGAATTCTAGACACATATGCCACTGTGCATTTGGCTTTATGTGGGTACTGGGAAGTAGAACTTGGGTCTTCAGCCTTTGCAGGCAAGTGCCTTAGCCACTGAACCATCTCTCCAGCCTAAAACTTTAATTTTTCAAAAATGCATTTATTTGTATGTATGCACTTGAATGTGTATGCCAGAATCTCTTGCTATACCAAACAAAAAGAAGACACATGCATCACTTTTTGTTTTTGGCTTTACATTTTTGTTGGGGAATTGAACCCAAGCCAGCATGATTTGCCAGCAAGTGCCTTTCACTGCAGAGCCATCTCCCCAGCCCTGGTGTGGTAGTTTGAATGTAAAGTCTCCCCAACAATAGCCTTAGGGTTTTGAGATTAAATCTCATACTCAATCTCCAGTTAGTAGAGCCTTTGAGAGGTGGACCCTTACTGGAGGAGGTGTGTCCTTGAAGTTTGTTAGGCCAGCTCCATGCTTTGACTCAGACTACTACAAGCTGGTATGTGAGGATGTGAGCCAGCTTCCTGCTTGTGCCATGCTCTCTCCCCCATGATGAAACTTCCCTTCAAAACTGAGAACCTGAAATGAACCCTTCCCTCCCATAAGCTGCTTCTTATCTGGTGTTTTGTTCCAGCACAGAGAAGATAACTACAACACCCTGTCAAACCTCCTTTCTAAGTTTCATGTTGTTGTGGTTCAGATTTTTAAAATTTCTTATTTTATTATAGTGTGTTACATAAGGCCATTGCCATGGGAATAAATTATTTGCTTTGAACATAGCCCTACCCCCAACCACAATGGATCTTAAATGACATTCAGAGGCTTGAAGGATGGCTCCCAGCTGATGTTGCTCTGGAGTAGTAGGAACTTTAAGAGGTAGAGCCTGCTGGAAGGATCTTAGGTCACTGGGGAGATGCATTAGAAGGAGATATTGAACTCTCCTCTCTTTGGTTTCTGGCCACCATGAGGTGAGCTGTTTCCTCCACCATTTACTTGTGCTATGATGTTTTGCTTCTCCACAGGTCCTAAAGCCACAGGGACAAGTGACCATGGACTGAGACATCTTCACCTGTGAACCCAAGTAAATCTTTCTACCTTAGAAGCTGATAGTGGTAGTTTGAATAGTTTGTATGTCTCCATAGACTCAGGTATTTAAAAAATCTTTTATTGACAAATTCCATAATTGTAGACAATAACCCATGGTAATTCCCTCCTTCCCCCAACTTCCCCTTTGAAACATCACTCTCCATCATATACTTTCCCCTTCTCAGTCAGTCTCTTTTATTTTGATGTCATCATCTTTTCCTCCTGTTGGTCTTGTGTAGGTAGTGTCAGGCACTGTGAGGTCATGGATATCCAGGCCATTCTGTGTCTGGAGGAGCACGTTGTAAGCAGTCCTACCCTTCCTTTGGCTCTTACATTCTTTCTGCCACCTCTTCTGCAATGGAACCTGAGCCTTGGAGAGCGTGATAGAGATCTTTCAGTGCTGAGCACTCTTTTGACACTTCTCAGCACCATGGTGCCTTTTGAATCATCCCAAGGTCACTGCCATCTGAAAAGAGAAACTTCTCTAACCAAAAGTGAGAGTAGCATTGATATATGGGTATTGACATTAACAGAAGTGCTTACTGGACAGTTTGGTGAGCATAGTATATACATTTAGCCAGATACCAGTAGACATTACACACCTAGGGATCATGACTAATACTGTCATAGATTTTCAGTTTCAGGGATATATTCCCTCCCATGGAGTGGTCCTCCAGTCCAATTAGAGGGCTGTTGGTTTCCCTGTAACAGACATGCCACTATTGTACCCATTGGCTCATTTGGCCTGGCTGGCCAAATTTAAGGCTTGCAGTGTCCACTGTTGAGTATTTTCACTGGTGATTTCTCTCTCTCCCATTGAATTGCATGCAGCATAGCTTTTTCTAGTTTTCTGTCAGCTGGTCTACATAGAAGAGGTTTTCAGCTCAGCTCCAGTAGGATTTCTCAGTGACTTTGCAGCCAAAGTATGTGGAGTGTTTAGCAATAGGGACTTATCATTTATTCCTAGTGGGAAACCAAGAACCTGTAATATTTTGGGGGTATCATTGACCTCCCTGGCCAACAGCTCACTTGAAGGTGTCCCATCCCTGGAACTGGAAATTTTCTAGTAACAATCTATGGCTTCTGAGTGTTCCATTGTCCAAGTAGTAGGTTTTCATATTACTTATTTATATCCTCTTAGATTTTGATTAGCTTTCTCCCCACCATTTCTTTACTAAACTCTTCCTCTGACTTCACTTAGGCTTTTTCATTCCCATTAATCTGTTCTTCTACATATACATACATATACATACATACATATATATATATACACACACACACAATACCATCCTATTAAGTCCCCCTCCCTTTCTATTACCTTTATATCCCCTTTCTAGCTTACTGGCCTCTGCTACTGAGTTTTATTCCTGCTCACATAGAAGTCCAATCATTTGTAGCTAGGATTTACATATGAGAGAGAACATGTTATGTTTGGCTTTCTGGGTCTGGGTTACCTCACTAAGTATAATCCTTTCCAGATCCATCCATTTTCCTGAAAATTTTGTTTTTCTTTACTGCTGAGTAGAACTCCATTGTATAAATGAGCCATATCTTCATTATTCACTCATCAGTTGAGGGACATCTAGGTTGGTTCTGTTTTCTAGCTATTGCGAATAGAGTAGCAATAAACATGGTTGAGCAAATATTTCTAAGGTAGTGAGGGGAGTCCTTAGGATATATGCCTAGGAGTGGTATAGCTGGGTCATATGGTAAATCTATTTTTAGCTGTCTAAGGAACCTCCACACTGATTTCCACAATGTAGAATTTCCACAATGTAGTGTAGAAGGGTTCCACTTTTTCTGTATCCTCGCCAGCATTTATGGTCATTTGTTTTCATAATGGTAGCCAATCTGGCAGGAGTGTGATGGAATCTCAATGTAGTTTTAATGTGAATTTCCCTGATTGCTAGGGATGTAGAACATTATTTTAGATGTTTATATGCCATCTATATTTCTTCTTTTGTGAACTCACTATTTAGTTCCATAGATCATTTTTTAATTGAGTTGTTTGATTTCTTATTATTTAGTTTTTTTGAGTTCTTTGTATATTTTGGATATTAATTCTCTGTCAGGTGTATAGCTGGCAAAGATCTTCTCCCATTCTGTAGGTTGCCTGTTTGTTCTCTTCAGTGTCCTTTATTGTACAAAAGCTTTGTAATTTCATGAGGTCCCAGTGCTTGATCCGTGGTTTTATTTCCTGAGCAATTGGGGTTATATTTAGAAAGTCTTTGCCAATACCAATATGTTGAAGGGTTTCCCCCTACTTTTTCCTCTAGCAGTTTCAGAGTTTTTTTTTTTTTTTTTGTCTGATATTAAGGTCTCTGATCCATTTGGACTTAATTCTTGTTCTTGGAGAGAGATAAGCACCATTTGCTGAAGAAGCTGTCTTTTCGCCAGTGAGTATTTTTGTCACAGATTAAGTGGCTGTAGCTACCTGGACTTACATCTGGGTCCTATATTCTGTTCTATTGATGTACATGTCTGTTTTTGTGTCAGTACCATGCTCATTTTTTTTTTTACTATGGCTCTGTAATAGAGATTAAAATCAGGTATGGTGATACCAGCCTTAGTTTTGTTGGTCAAAATTGTTTAGATTTTGAGGTTTTTTGTGCTTCCAAATGAATTTTTGGATTTTTTTCTATTCCAGTGAAGAATGCCATTGGAATTTTGATTGGGATTGCCTTAAATGTGTAGATTGCTTTTGGTTAAGATTGACATTTTCACAATATTGATTCACAATCTGAGAACAAGGGATGTTTTTCCATTTCCTCGTGTCTTCTGCAATTTCTTGCTTGAGTATTTTAAAGTTTTCATTGTAGAGATCCTTTACTTCCTTAGTTAGGTTTATTCCAAGGTACTTTATTATTATTATTTTTTGTATGCAATTGTGAATGGGAGTGATTCTCTGATTTTATCCTCTGTGTGTTTGTTGGTAACATATACGAAGGCTCCTGATTTCTGTGTGTTTATTTTGTATCCTGCTACATGGCTATAAGTGTTTTTCAGCTTTATTAGTTTCCTGGTAGAGTCTTTAGGGTCCTTTACATATAGAATCTGCAAATAATGATAACTTGATCTCTTCCTTTTCAATTTGTATCTCTTTATGTGTGTCTCTTGCCTTATTGCTATGGCTAAGACTTCCAGTATTGTATTAAATAAAAGTGTGGGCAGTGGACACCCTTGTCTTGTTCCTGATTTTAGTGGAAAAGGTACAAGGTTTTCTCCACTTAGTATTATGTTGCCTGTAGGTTTGTCATAAATAGCCTTTATTATGTTGAGATATGTTTGCTCTATTCCCAGTATCTGTAGGACTTTTATCATGAGGGGGTGTTGGATTTTGTCAAAAGCTTTTTTTGTATCTAATGAGATGATCATGTGATTTTTGTCCTTCAGTCCATTTATATAATGTATTACATTTATCGATTTGTATATGTTGTGCCATCCCTGCATCTCTGGAATAAAGCCTACTTGGTCAGGTTGCATGATCTTTCTGATATTTTCTTGTATTTTGTTTGCCAATATTTTGTTGAGAATTTTTGCATCTATGTTCATGAGGGAGATTGGTCTGTAATTTTCTTTCTTTGTTTTCTATCATTGTCTGGTTTTGGTATCAATGTGATGCTGGCTTCGTAGAAGGAGTTTGGTAGGATGCCTTCCCTTTATATTTTCTGGAAATGTTTGAGAAGCATTGGTGTTAATTCTTCCATGAAAGTCTGGTCAAGTTCACCACATCTGGGCCTGGACTATTTTTAGTTGGTAGATTTTTTTTTATAACTGCTTGGATCTCCATATTTGTTGTAGGTCTATCTAAGTGGTTAAGCTCATCTTGATTTAATGTTGGTATGTCATACAAATCAAGGAAATTATCCATTTCTTTCAGATTTTGAAACCTAGTGGAGTATATGTTCTTATAGTAGGTGTGTATGTTTTTTTTTTTTGAATTTGTATGGCATCTGTTGTGATGGTACCTTTTTCATCTCTAATTTTATTTTATTAATTTGTGTTTCATCTCTCTTTCTTTTAGTCAGGATTTGCTAATGGTTTATCAATCTTGTTTATCCTTTCAAAGAACAAACTCTTTGTTTCATTGATTCTTTGTATTTTTTTTTTCTTGGTTTTTAGTTCATTAATTTCTATCCTAATGTTTATTATTTCTTCCTGTCTACTGATTTTTGGTTTGCTGTTTTCTTCTTTGTCCAAGGATTTAAGGTGAAGCAGTAAGTTGTTTATTTGCAACCTTTCTAATTTCTTTTTAAAAAAATTTTTTTTGTTCATTCTTATTTATTTATTTGAGAGTGACAGAGAGAAAGAGGCAGACAGAGAGAGAAAGAGAGAATGGTTGTGCCAGGGCATCCAGCCACTGCAAATGAACTCCAGACACATGCATCCCCTTGTGCATCTGGCTAACGTGGGTCCTGGGGAACCGAGCCTCAAACCGGGGTCCTTAAGCTTCACAGGCAAGCGCTTAATCACTAAGCCATCTCTCCAGCCCCTTTTCTAATTTCTTAATATAGGTAATTAAAGCTATAAATTTCCCTCTTGGGACTGCCTTCATTGTGTCCTAAAGGTTTTGGTATGGCATGTACTCATTTTCATTTGGTTCTATAAAATTGTTATTTCCTTTTTGATTTCCTCATTGACTCATTTATCATTTAGTAGTATTTAGTTTCATTAATTTCATGCGTGCTCTATAGCTTTTCTTGCTATTGATTTGTAGTTTGATCTCATTGTGATCAGATAGAGTACAAGGAATTATTTCAACTTTCCTGTATTTGTTAAGCTCTGCTTTGTGTCCTAATACATGGTCTATTTTAGAGAATATTCCATGTGCTGCTGAAAAGAATGTGTATTCTGCAGCATTTGGATAAAAATGTCTTGTAGATATTTGTTAGGTCCATTTGTTCTATGACCTTATTTAATCCAGATGCATCTCTGTTTATTTTTTGCTGGGATGACTTGTCTATTGATGAGAGTGGGGTGTTGAAGTCACCCACTACCACTGTGTTTGGTGTTATCTGTGACCTTAGTTCTAGTAGCATTTGTTTGATAAATTTGCGAGCCCCCATGTTAGGTGCATATACATTTAGGATTGTAATGGCCTGCTGTAGTGCTCCTTTAGCAATATAAAGTGACCTTCCTTATCTTTCCCAGCTAATGTTGGTCTGAAGTTAACCCTGTCAGTTATTAGGATAGCGACCTCTGCTTGTTTTCTAGGCCCATTTTCTTGAAACACTGTTTTCCCACCTTTCAACCTAAGAGAGTGTCCATCCTTTATAGAAAGGTGAGTTTCTTGGAGGCAACAAATTGAAAGTTCCTGCTTTTTAACCTAATCAGCAAAGCTATGTCTTTTGCTTGGGGCATTGAGGCCATTGACATTAAAAATTATTACTGAAAGGTGTTTGTTTATTTTTGCCATTTTTCTTGTTTTGTAGTTCTTCCAATTTTGTGTTTGCTCTCTTGTATTAACTAGTATTTGAGTATGGTTTGTTTTTTCCAGGTCCCTTATATGTGTGCTTTTCTTTCTCTTTAGCATGGAGGATCCTTTCAAGTATTTTCTGTAGAGCTGGTTGTCTTCAAATATTCCTTGGTTGAGTTCTCTTTTTTAAATTTTATTTTTATTTATTTATTTATTTATTTGAAAGAGAAAGACAGACAGAGAAAGAGGAAGTGAGAGAGAGAGAGAGAGAGAGAGAGACAGAGAGAGAGAGAGAGAGAGAGAGAGAGAGAGAGAGAGGGAGAGAATGGGCGCACCAGGGTCTGTAGCTACTTCAAACTAACTCCAGATGCATGTGCTACCTTGTGCATCTGGCTTACATGGGTTCTGGAGAATTGAGTCTCAAACTGGGGTCCTTAGGCTTCACAGGCAAGTGCTTAACCACTAAGCCATATCTCCAACCCAATGACTTAGTTTTCTAATAATCTATAGTATTACTAGATGTATTAATCATTCTTATGTTATATATCTTAAGGGTAGGAGCTTAAGGTGCTAGGTGTGGCTCTTAAGACTCCCAGAGTAACCACAAAAGTGACCCTAGGTGCTGGGTTTGTCTGCTGTGAGAGTATTCTAGTAGGCTGCATGGAACAAAATACAGGGAAATTCTAAAATTTAACTAAACAATATACACATTCAATGAAGACCAACACAGGGTATTTGTGCAAGAGTAGCTATTATGACAAACAAAGCCTCTAACAAAAAGTCTCTAAGGATGTGTGTTGCCCCATACCCTTAATCCTGTCAACTGGGAGGCTGAGATTTCTGGTCTGTAGAGGGTTCCAAAGTCCGCTTGTGATGGAGTGAGACCCTGCCCCAATGAATGACAGAAAAGGAGGCCAAGGTACTATAAATCAAGAAGCAACAAATAACAAGCCCAAAATATAGATTATTTAAGAGTGGCAAATCCAACTATCCATCAGATTTAACCCATAATTTACCCTGACATGGAAGGTGCAATTAGCACTTCCAATGCAAGCCTATCTACAAGGCTTTTTTGGCAGGTACTGACCTGGTGTAATCCCAGTTACCTTTTTGGCTATCTTTGGTCTCAATTATGCTGGGTGCCCACTTGGGTCCCTCTTTGCTGTGGTATGGGCTCAGGTAGGCTGGCTGGGTCACTGGGTCACTACTCTGATCGCCTGTGCTGGGGGCTGTGTAGGTGAGTTCCCCTCCCAGGTCTCTGGTGTTTATGCTGCTGGTGGGGGGTGGGGGAAGGCTGTGTATGGTGGCTGAAGTTCTTCCATTGATCCTTGCGATCCTCACTAGCTACTTTACTGTTCCCTGCCATCCTCACCTTCATCTTTCTTGAGTTGGGAGGAGGCTGGTGTGAGTGGAAAATCCTTTCACCTGGATTTTCCTGGGGCTCAGGTGAGTCTGGTGGCCACAGTTGCATGAATCTGGTGCCATTGCTGCAGGAGTTGCTTCTGCCTGCTTCTGTGGTCTCTAGATGCTCTAGATCCCTCCTACTTCTCTGCTGTGATAGGTTATGTCTTTTACACCTTCCCTTTTTAGTAGAAGAGTGTATTTTGCCTTTTTTTTTTTTTTCCTTTTTCTCCAGTAGGCTGCTTTGGTGGTTCCTATGCCACCATCTTAACCAGAAGTCAGACTCAGATATTTTTGATTAAAATTCCTTCTTGAGCCCCTAGCAGGCAGGTCCCTGCTACAGGTGGGTGTGTCACCAGGGGTAGATTTTATTGGGAGAATATCTGCATTCCAGCCCAAAGATGTGAGGAGAGCAGTTTGAGTTCTGGGGCTTGCTCGTGGTGTTGGTGACTCTCTGCTTGTGCCCATGGAAAAGAGACAGCTTCTCCTGCCATTGATAGTTTTCACCTGGACTCTGTCAGGCAAAAATAAATCCCTTTCTGCCATCAACTATGTCTGGTTGGATGGTTGTCCCAGCAAGGAGGAGCTGACTACAACACTGATTTTATCAGGTAGTTTGTCACAGTGAAGGAAAGTTGATGAACACAAGGATTTAATCATCTAATGCTGTAGGCCAGTTGGTACATTACATGCTTCTGCCTGTAGTGATCAATTAGGAGATGAGCACATGAACCTTGGACTGCCCCATCAAATGAGCCCCAGGACCCTATCAGGGGCTTCTGGGAGAAGACTTTCTCTTCTTCTTTGGCTATGAGTGAAAGATCAGGTGGGCAATCCACAAAGGCAGCCTGTCTTAAGATGAAACTGAACTGAAGAAAACAAACCAAGAGGCTGAAGGAAACCAGGTCTTGGAGGCTTGGTGGAGACCCAAGATAAGTTAAAGCTCTTCCTGACTTTATTCTTGTCCATTTCATTCCAGGAATAGAACAATCCCTTCAAATGAAAGCCCTTGTGGCTTATAATTAAATGCATGATAATCCCCCTATCTGTGCCTCCAGGGAGATGTGATTATAGGTATGAAAATTATAGGTATCCAATTCCGAAGTTCAGGCATTTGATACTGTGAAGCTTTCATACCTCTGGAGGATGCACTGATCATCTCCATCTCTGGAGGATGCACTGAGCATCTCCATCTCTGGAGGATGCACTGAGCATCTCCATCTCTGGAGGATGCATTGATCATCTACATATCTGGAATGTGTCTTGATCATCTTCTCTAAAGCATGTATTGATCATTTCCATCTCGAGCATGTATTGTTTATCTCTGTCTCTGAAGCATTTATTGTTCATCTCTAGTCTCTTGAGGATGCTTTGATCATCCATCTCAATCTCTGGAGCCTACATTGATCATCTCCATCACTGAAGGATGCATTGTTTATCATCATCTCTAGTGGAGGCATTGATCATTTTCATCTCTGCAGCATTAATCGATCATTTCTATCTCTGGAAGATACATTGGTCATTTCCACCTTGGTGTGATAAACATTTGCTAGCAGCAATTAAAAATTTTTTATTCAGGGCTGGAGGAATGGCTTAGCAGTTAAGGCATTTGACTGCAAAGCCAAAGGACCCAGGTTAGCCAGGTGCACAAGGGGGCGCACGCATCTAGAGTTCATTTGCAGTGGCTGGAAGCCCTGGCATGCCCATTCTCTCTCTCTATGTGCCTCTTCCCCCCCCCGTCACTCTTAAATAAATAAATAAAAATGAACAAACAATATTTTAAAAAGTATTTATTTATTTATTTGAGAACAACAGACAGACAGAGAGAGAAAGAGAGAGAGATTGAGAATGGGTGCTCCAGGGCCTCCAGATACTGAAAACGAATGCCAGATGTATGTGCCCCCTTGTGCATCTAGCTTACATGGGTACTGGGGAATAGAGCCTTGAACTGGGGTCCTTAGGCTTCACAGGCAAGCGCTTAACCACTAACCCATCTCTCCAGCCCTAGCAGCAATTTTTTCATGGGGATCAGTGATTGGTGGAGAGTAGAAGCATACCTTGATTAAGACTGGGCAGTTGGGGCACATATATATAGATATGGAGAGAGAGAGAGAGAGAGAGAGAGAGAAAGGGAGAGAGAGAGAGAGAGAGGGAGAGAGAGAAAGAGAGAGAGAGAGAGAGAAGGAGGGAGGGAGGGAGGGAGGGAGAGACTGGGCAGTTGAATAACATGCTTACAAATGCTTTGGAGGGTGCATCAAAAATAAAAAGAGAGGGCTGGAGAGATGGCTTAGCGGTTAAGCACTTGCCTGTGAAGCCTAAGGACCCCGGTTCGAGGCTCGGTTCCCCAGGTCCCACGTTAGCCAGATGCACAAGAGGGTGCACGCGTCTGGAGTTCGTTTGCAGAGGCTGGAAGCCCTGGCGCGCCCATTCTCTCTCTCTCCCTCTATCTGTCTTTTTCTCTGTGTCTGTCGCTCTCAAATAAATAAATAAATAAAATTAAAAAAATAAATAAAAAGAGAGAGAGAAGGTGAATCATAGTGCCAACTAATTGTCCAAGCAAAGGTTCTGATACCTTGGTAGGGAGCCTGAATCAAAACACTGAGGTGTTTGTAGTGACCCAAAGTTGGAGTTTTGCTTTAAAGTTCAGTCACACTGTTTATTATGAAGCATTCTCTGCTGGCCCCTCAGGAGGGACAACCAATGATTTTGGTTTAATCTTGGTAGTTTTTGATTTTATGTACTATAGAAATTTTTATTAACATAAAACAATTTTATGTTTTACCTATGACTTAAATTTTCTTTTTCAAACTTTTATTAACAACTTTCATGATTATAAAAAATATCCCATGGTAATACCCTCCCTCCCCCCACTTTCCCCTTTTAGATGATATTTTTGGACTGTACTTAGTTAATGGGTTAGTTTAAAATAAAAGAAAGATATTATATTATGTATATTAATATTACATTTATTTTATTTTATTTGCAAGCAATGAGAGACAGAGAGATGACAGACATATAGAGGTTGCTAATGGGCCTGCCAAATCCTCCAGACTCTGCAAAGGAACTCCAGATGCTTGTGCCGTTTCATGCATCTAGGTTTATGTGGGTACTGGGGAATCAAATCCAGATCATTAGGCTTTGCATCAAAGGCCTCAACTGCTCTGTCATCTTACTTAAATTATATATATATATATATATATATATATATATATATATATATATTTGTAAATGTTTTTGAGAAAGGCTCTCACTGTGTATCACTGGCTTGCCTGTAACTCACTATGTGGCCTGTACTGACTTTGAATTTTCAGTGCTCTTTCTGTGTGCTGGGATTATACATGTGTGAGCCACTGATTCCAGCTATATTTTATAATTTATTTTTATCTACAAGTACTTCAGTATTTTCTTGTGTTATACATTCTTTTCTCTTTTTATTTCTTTCTGTCTCTCTTTTGCTCCCTCCTCCTTCTCTCCCTCTTTCTTTTTGCAACAGAGTGTTGCTGCGTTGCCCAGGGAAGCCTGGCAATCAAGATCCTCCTACTTGAGTCTACTAAGGGCTGGGAGTACAGGTCTGTGCCATTAGGACAGCTAGGTGCTATATAGTTTTTGAATAATCGCTATAAATTTGGTTGATTGAAGTGTTCATGAATATGTTTTTTGTTTTTAACTTTTAATGTAAGCAGTTAAATATTGGTCCCTTCAAAACAGATGTCTTAAAAAAAGCCTTTTATGACAACCCTCATACGTATAGACAGTATACCATGACCACAGTCGTCTTCTACCACCCTCCCTTTGTTGCTTCCCCGGCCCCCTTCCACTGAATCCCTTTTTCTTTCCAACTAGTCTCTCTTCTATTTTGATGTCATCATTTTTTCCTCCTATCATGCAGTTTTTGTGTAGGTAGCACCAGCACAGTGAGGTCACCATGCCACAGTCACTTTGTAGCTGGAAGACAGTATCGTGAGCATTCCTTCCCTTCTTTCGGTTCTTACATTCTTTGTAGTACTTTTTATGCAATGGTCCTTGAGTGCTGGATGGTATGATAGAGATGGCTCACATAGTGCTGAACGCTTCACTTTCATTTCTTCTCAGCACTTTGAAGAGTTTTGAATTGCCCCAGTGGGAGATTTTTTTTTTTTTCCCTTGAGAAAAGGGTCCTTAAGGAACCTGAAGCTGCTGCTATTTTTTTTTTTTTAATTTTTCTTTTTAAGGCAGGGTCTCATCCTAGCCTGTGCTGCTCTGTAACTCACTCTGTAGTTCAGGTTGTCCTCAAACTCACAGCAATCCTCCTACCTCAACCTCCCTATTAAAGATGGTATTAAAGTTGGTATTAAAGATGTGCACCACCACACACAGCTGTTGTTTCATGGCTGTATTGGCTGACCAGGGAATTACCCCGTAGCATTGGGGTTATAGGCATGCGTGGTTATGCCTAGCTTTTCATGTGGGTGCTGGGGTCAGACTCAAATGCTCATGCTTATGCATGACAAGTTCTCTTAACCACTGAACATTCTGTCTTCCCAGCCCCCAAACATATGTTTTTAAATATTTTTATTTATTTATTTGAGAAAGAGAGAGAGGGGTGAGGGAGAAAGAGAGAGAGAGAGAGACAGAGAGAGAGAGAGAGGGAGGGAGAAAATGGGTGTACCAGGGCTTCTAGCTACTGCAAATGAACTCCAGATGCATGTGCTACTTTGTGCATCTGGCTTTACGTGAGTACTAGGGAATGGAACCCAGGTCTTTAGGCTTCCCAGGAAAGTGCCTTAACCACTGAGCAATCTCTGCAGTCCCCCGAAGGGATATTTTTGAAATGATTCTGGTCCTTGTAATTCCCAAACCTGGTGGGGGGTGGTCACTGCTAAAATGCAGATTGAACTCCACACCACTAGGCTTCATGTACTTTCTATACATGACAGACCCAGGGCTTCTGAGGCTACAAGTTGATATAATTTTGGGGTCCTCTTTAAGAAAAATAATGCAAAATTAAGGAATCAAGACAGCATTTGAAAGTGAATCAATTTCTCATAGAAAGAGAGAACTCACCACAAATTAAAAAAAAAAAAACAACTGGCAATTACCAGAAACAAAACAATACAAAACAAAACACAGAATCCACAAAAATAGCACAATACTCTACTACACCTGGACCACCTCTCTTAAGCGGTTTTTGAGTTCTTTGTTGGCAGATTGATTGCCTTTCCACATGACACAGATATTATAATATCATGTTTGGTATGGATAACAGAAAGATAATTCTGATTTGCCTCCAAGATGATTGTCTGAAATTTGTTTTTATTATGAGTGGTGGTGACTTTGCTCACAGAGAGAGAGACTTGCTGGTTGTAACGCTGTTTTGGATTTGTGCCTTTGTTTGATAAATTCCATTTCCTGAGATTCTATCAACCAGGTGTATTTGTCACCATCACCTCTGCAGTCTTAAAGATACTCCCACCAAGAGACAACTTCTATTTTGATTATGTGTCAATGAGACACAGAACTTCCACTTATGAGTTTACACATTTGATGTTGGGAGAGTTTTTGGTAGTACTTTCTTTTTCTTTTTTTTCCCCCTGAGGTAGGCTCTCACTCTAGCCCAGGCTGACCTGGAATTTACTATGCAGTCTCAGGGTGGCCTTGAACTCATGGCGATCTTCCTACCTAAGCTTCCTGAGTGCTGAGACTAAAGGCATGAACCCATGCTCAGATCTTTATTTTTATTTTTATTTTTATTTTTTAGTACTACTCTTGGCCCTATGTATTTAACACCTGGTGGAGTTTCAGGCATGGGCTTTGTCGGACCTAAGGAAACCTGGATGGTGAGCTGTAAGAGGAATTCTGGAAGCCTTCTTTAGCAGGGACAGCTCATCATGGAAATGACTTTAATTTACATAAGCGTATCTCACTGAAACATCTCTATCACACTCTCCAAAGCTCAGGAAGAGATGGCAGAAAAAAATGTCAAAGCCTAAGGAAGGGGAGGAGTGCTTTGCAGTTCTGTCTTCCAGACACAAAGTGACTGTGTCGCTTATGACCTCACAGTGGCTGATTAAATCTGCACGAACCTTGCATAATGAGAGGGTGTTGTAGTTACCTTCGCATTGCTTGGGAAAAACACCTGACTAAAAGCAGGTGAAGGGTGGAAAGGGTTTATTTTGGCTTCCAGTCTTGAGAGGAAGCTTCATAATGGCAGGGAAAAGATGGTAGAGCAGAGGATGGACATCAAATCCTTGCCATAGCAGCTGGAAAACAGCAGCAGGAGAGGGAGTTGAACTCTGGCAATCACATTAATAAGCCTACTCTCCAAAATATGCTTCCTCCAGCAAAGCTCCATCTCCCAAAGTGCTGAGGACCCAGGACACATAAGTTTGTGGGGGATATCTGATTCAAACTACCTCAGAGGGGAAAAATGATGGTGTTGAGAGAGACTAGCTAGAAGCAGAGATTTAGTGGAGGAGGGATGGAAGAGGGGGAAGGGCGAAGGTTGTGGGAGGGGACTGTGATCATGGTACATTTTCTATATGTATGAAGGTTGTCAATAGAAAGTTAAAAAATGGAAAAGCCTCCTCCCTGTTGACTAGCTGCAGGATACTGGAAAAACCTATGCAGCTTGTTCAAGGAGAGAAGTCATCAACTGTCTTAACCAGCATTGGATGGACCCTGCAAGCTTTACAGCTGGCTAGCCAGGCCAAGTGTGCCAGATGGTGCAATGGTGGCATGTCTGTTATGGGGAAAGCCAAGTGCTCTCTGATTGGATTTGAAGACCACTTCACAGGAGAGAATTCATGCCTGGTACTGAAAACCTAATCAAAAGCCAGCAGCTGGGGAGGTTATAAGCCCTAGAAGGAAAACTACTATTGTTGTCTGGATAAGTGGATATATTATGCCCACCAAACTGCCCTCTAAATACTTAGGTTTATGCTCATATACTCAAGCTACTCTCACTTTTGGTTAGAACAGCTTATCTTTTCAGATGACAATGACTACTGGGGAGACTCAAAACTCACCAAAGTGCTAAGAAGATATGACAATGGAGCATTAAGTGAGACATCTCTATCATACCTCCCAGGATCAGGGAGCATTGTGGAAGTGATGGCAGAAAAAAATTCAGAGCCAAAGGAAGGGAAGGAGTGGTCTTGCTATTCACGACCTACACAAGACTTGCATAATAGGAGGGGGGAAATGATGACATCAAAATAAATGGAAAGACTAGTTGGAAAGAAGAGATTCAGTGGAGGGGGGATTTGGGAGGGGGAAAGAGAGGGATGGGATTATGATCATGGTATTAAAATTTTTTTTGTTTATTTTTATTTATTTATTTGAGAGCAACAGACATAGAGAAAGAGGCAGAGGGAGAGAATGGGTGCATCAGGGCTTCCAGCCACTGCAAATGAACTCCAGACATGTGCGCCCCCTTGTGTATCTGGCTAATATGGGTCCTGGGGAATTGAGCCTCCAATAGGGGTCCTTAGGCTTCACAGGCAAGCGCTTAACCACCAAGCCATCTCTCCAGCCTGATCATGGTATTTTTGTCTATTTGTATGGAAGTTGTCCATAAAAAGTATAAAAATAAAAGAAATATTTTCAAATTATTTATTCATTTGCAAGGAGGGAGGGAGGGAGAGAGAGAGAGAATGGGCACAGCATGGATTCCAGCCTCTGCATATGAAATCCAAATGCATGTGCCACTTTGTGCATTTGGCTTTATGTGGGTACTGGGGAATTGAACTCAGGTTGCTAGGCTTTGCAGGCAAGTGCCTTAACCGCTGAGCCATCTCTCCAGTCCCCCCAAATTAAAATATTTTTATTTATTATTACTGTGAGAAAAGAGAGATAAGTAGAGATAATAGGCATACCAGGGCCTCCTGCTGCTGCAAACAAACTCCAAATGCACGCACCACCTTGTGCATTTGGTTTTATGGAGGCACTGGGGGAATTGAACCTGGTTTGTCAGGCTTTGCCAACAAGTGCCTTTAACCACTGAGCCATCTTCCAAGCCCCTAAAAAAAAAAAAAAAAAGAACAAAACATAAATATATCTCGCTGAATCCAGACTAGATGTATCCCAAGATGATTACGCCTTGCGTCCCCCAATGCCTGCAGCTTCTCTAAACACAGCATGGAGGAAAATGTAACAAGAAGTCAAAGTGGAGACAGACAGCAGTCACAACCAAATGCGGCTAAAATATCTTACTTTTTCAGATTATAGAGTGAGACCCCTGGCTTCCTAAACACTTTGTCTCAGGCTTCATTCACCTCATGTGCAAATGTTTTCCGTTCATGCTGGCTGGGCACGTTGACCTCAAATGTGCCAAGCGTGCTTGGCCTCAGGTCCTTCGCGCTTGCTGAGTTTGCTCTGAGAACACTTTCCTCACGTATCCGCCCACGGCTCACTCTCTACTTCTTATGGTGGTTTTCACTCCACTGTCAGCTTCTCGCCATACTACATAAAATAGCTCCCTGAAAACCCAGCGCTCCCTGTCTGTACCCCACTTTATTTTTCTAGCATTATCTCTATTCATTCGCTTATTGTGTATCTCTCTTACTGAATCATAAATTCACAGTCTCATGGAAAATATTAATAAAAATTAAAAAATTAAGGGCTTGAGAGATGGCTTAGCAGTTAAGCACTTGCCTGTGAGGCCTAAGGACCCCGGTTCGAGGCTCGGTTCCTCAGGTCCCACGTTAGCCAGATGCACAAGGGGGCGCATGCGTCTGGAGTTTGTTTGCAGAGGCTTGAAGCCCTGGCACGCCCATTCTCTCTCTCTCTCCCTCTATCTGTCTTTCTCTCTGTGTCTGTCACTCTCAAATAAATAAATTAAAAAAAATTAAAAAATTAAAAAAAATGAATTCACAGTTGTGTGGGGTAATATAAGCCTGTATTCTTAGTACTTGGGAGGCTTGGGCAGTAGGATTGATCATGGCATTTTTAGGTTGGAGGGAGAATACATAGAGTTTCAGGCCAGCCTGGGTTACACAGCCAAGATGCTGCTTCAAACAAAACAAACAAAACCACCACCACCACCATTATCAATAACAACAAAAAACCCCACACAAACAAAAACCACAAGCTCCCGGGAACAGGGACTTTATTTTATTTTGCATTTGTCTGGCCCTTGTATCTAGAACAGTGTTGCCCAGAGTAATTGCTCAATAAATACTGGTTGAATGAATGGACTGCAATTGGAAACCCCTAGAGAATTTTAAGCAGGAACAACATGAGGCTTTCCTGGACCTGCCAAGATAAATTAATCCCTCACTTATCTTTCTCCTGCAATATATTTCCACAATTTCCCCTGAGTTATAATTACCTGTCAGTTTACTTTCCCCCACTAGATTGTAGAGGATAGAGACTATATCGAATCCATCACCTTATCCCACCACATGAACTGCATGAATTAATGTTGATGGGATGGAATTTACTGTTTCTTGGTCAATGAATTCTTGAAATCATTGTGTTTGGTTTTCACAATGAACTGGACTAGGAGCTTTCTCTGCGTAGGGGAAATTTCCCTTAGCCATGTCTGGAGCCCCAGCACCTCTCAGCAGTCAGTGGAGCACGCTTCTTCCACAGGGCTGGACTCTCCGTGATTCTGTCTATACGCTACCTGAGACTTGGTGTTGTCCACTTCTCTATTGCAATGTATTCACAAGCAAAATTCACGAATTCCTAGGAGACATTGTTTGGATAAATCATGTGTTGGTACCACATTTTCCCTCTTCCCTGCCCCTATTCTGCTGGGGGCCCTTCTCTGTGGGGTTGCCAGTATTCCCAATGGGGTTGTGGGTTATGTGTTGTGGGAACAGCAGTTATTTCGGGGGTGGGCAATGCTTCTGGGTATGACATCTCAACCTGTGACTCTTAGAATCTTTCCACCTCCTCTTCTGCAAAATTCCCTGAGCCTTGGTGGGTGTGTTTTAAATCTACTTCAGTGCTGAGCCTCTGGATCTCTGCTTTGGTCGGTGTTGAGTATCCTCAGAGTCTGTCTTCATCCTGGTGCTGATTGTTAGGCTCACCATAGAAGCAGCATTCTTGCTCATCTCCCCAATCCCTTTGTGGTTTCACCTGGGTCTTAACTGAGGTAGGATAGGTGGTTTATCTCCTGGGGTCTCCCTACCGTCTGAAAAAGCAAATCAGATTATTCGAGAGTGAAGACATATAGGTTAAATTGGATAAGCGTTATTTAGGGAGATTTACTCCCCCCCACCCCCCCGCCGTATGAAGTGTTTAATGGGGGCATCTCAGAACCATCAACACACCAGGGTGTTGCTCAGGGAGACGTTAGTGCAACAAGGAGGGCCAGCCCTGTGACACTGGCCGCCCACCATCCTGGGCTGGAGCTTAGGCACTGGGAGCGGGTGGGCACTGCGGGTGGTGCTGTCAGCAGGCAGCTGGCTCACTTCCCTCCACCTGCAGGCCCTTGCTCAGCAGGAAGGCATCCTGCTTGGGGTCATGGCCCAGAATAAGCTTCAGCGTGGCGCTGGCAGTCCGGGAGCCGCCGGGCCTTAGGATGTTGGTGCGGTAGCCCAAGCAACCATAGGGGTCAGGATGCCCTCCTGCTTGAAGCGTGTGTGGAACTTGTTCATGGCATACACCTCATTCCCCAGGTAGCCCTAGTACTTGAGCGTTGTAGCCCCCTGCAGAAGGTGGCAGGCATGTAGGTTCCTGGCACGGTAGGTACCCCAATGATCCCATGGCAGAGGCGGGCGTACTCCTCAGCAGGGTCTGCGTCCGTGTGGCTGTGCAGGGCCTGGTCCACCTTGGCCAGGACGATCTGGCGCAGGTGGAAGAGACCTGTGTTGGCCTGGCGTGACTTGATCTTGTCCAGCAGCTCGTGAGATAGTACTGTGACATGCGCAGCAGGGACTCCTTCTCCCACTCCCAGCTTTCCAACAGCTGCAATGGAGCCTCCACGAAGTCGCGCCCCAAGTGGGCACCACTGAACATGACAAACTCTGCCTGCGAGCAGAGCCTGTGCACCACGTGACCCAGCTCATGGAAGTACGTCTCCACCTCGTGCTGCAGCAGGGAGGGCGCATCCCGCGTGGGCTTGGTGAAGCTGGGCACCATGGCTGCGATGGCGATCTGCCGGCTGCTGTCCTGCCACAGGCAGCCAGGCTGCAGGCCAAAGCAGGCTGCGTGCCCGCACTTCCCCTCCCTGGGGTGAAGGTCCAGGTAGAACTTCGCGATCACCTCCCCCAGGTGGCGTCACGCACAGACGGTCGCACGTCGTTGTGCCAGGCAGCAGCGCCGTCTTCCAGGGCGAGGTGGAGGCGCAGGAGCTCCCGCGCGTGACCACGCGCATGGGGAAGGAGCAGGCTCTGGTGCACGCGGTAGCGCGTCCCCCTCCCTGGTTCGCGCAGTAGCGCACGTCCCGGGCGTGCACGCGCCCGTGGAAGGGCAGCCCGCGCTGCGCGTCCTCGGCGGGACCGTGGCCTGCTCCTGCTCGCCCAGAGGCTTCAGCTTCTGCGTCAGCTCTTCCACGAAGGTGGCCACAGTCTGGCCGGTCTCATCTCCAAGACATAGTCAGCATGCATGGGGAACCCCAGAAGGCTTGACTCCTCCGCCCTCAGGGCCACCAGCTCCTTGAAGAGGGTGCCGTTCCCCTCGCTGCAGCGGGAGTTGTCGCGTGTCAGGTACGTGGCGTGGCACTTCTGCAGGGGCAGATAGTGGGGGGTACTTGAGTGTGACCTTCAGCTTGCCATCCTCAGTCTTCTCCAAGAAGTTCCAGAAGTCCCCCGATGGGCTGGAGAGACAGCTTAGCGGTTAAGACGTTTGCCTGCAAAGCCAAAGGATCCTGGTTGGACTCTCCAAGACCCACGCAAGCCAGCTAGATGCACAAGGGGGCGCACGGGTCTGGAGTTCCTTTGCAGTGGCTGGAGGCCCTGGTGTGCCATTCTCTATCTCTTTCTCCCTCTCAAATAAATACGTAAGTTCTCCGGAAGCCCGCCCAGCTCGTCGTACGGGAAGGGCACGTGAAGGTGGTGTCCTCGTTCAGGTTCTTGCTGAAGTCCGCACACAGTAGGCTCAGCTGCTTCTTGATGCGCTTGACCTTCTCCCGAGTCTCCTTGGGCAGGTGGAGCCCGCTCCTCCCGCCCAGCTTGATCAGCCGCTCCAGGTACCGTGCTGCCCCTGGCCATAGCTGGAGCGAATCTTTCCGGACGTTCTCCTGTAGCCACACAATGAGCCCGTACACTTCTTGCCTCTTGCCCATCTCCACATCGAACTCTATCTCTTCTCAGACATATGTATTAAAAGAGGGAAAGAGCCGGGCGTTGTGGCGCACGCCTTCAATCCCAGCACTCAGGAGGCAGAGGTAGGAGGATCTCCGAGAGTTTGAGGCCACCCTGAGACTACATAGTGAATTCCAGGTCAGCCTGAGCCAGAGTGAGACCCTGCCTCGAAAAACCAAAAAAAAAAAAAAAAAAAAAAAAAAGAGGGAAAGGCTGGGTGGTGGAACGTGTGTGTAGTCCTCGCCCTCAGGAGGCTGAGGCAGAGGATTGCTGTGAGTTTGAAGCTAGCTTTGGCTACGTACTAAGACCATGCCTCCAAAAATTTAAAAAAAAAAAAAAATTTCCCTTCACTTCCCCTTGGCTAGAATTGTGTTCGGCTAGAACATGTGTTTACCTAAGCTCTTTTTATAATTTTATTCATTTGTGTGTGTGTGCTCGCGTGCATGCACACGCCTGCCAGGGTACATGTGTGGTGGTCCGAGGACAACTATGAAGTTTCTGTGCTCCACTTTCTTTGAGACAAAGTCTCTTGCTGATGCAGATGAACTGCCAGACACCGAGGAAGGTTAGACGTCTTCAGATTCTCCCGGCTCCACCTCCCTTTCTCATTGGCCACTGGGGAATTGAACTGAGACAGGCATGCTTTGCAAGCAAATGCCATTATCCACTGATCAGTCTCCCCAACCGTTTGCCTAAACTTTTCATTAGAGAAATGGCACTGTTCTGATGAGCGTATATTAATGAAGGCTCTTCTCCAAGGACCAGGAGGAGCCCTTGTCCTGAGTATGGAGCGCACCATAGATGGATGCTCTTGTAGGCAGGGAGAAGGGGCACAAACAGATTTGAACACCAATCATGTCTGGTATATCTTCTTGCTGTCTGCTCTGGTCTGGATGTTGAGTATCTCTCAGTTGTCCATATATAAAGACTTGTCCACCAGAGTAAAGATCGTGGGAAGTGTTATAGACCTTTATGAGATCAAGTAAGGGTGGACAGCAGGGACTGGTTGAGCAGCTGCTGAAGGGGAACACAAACCGGACCAGCTGAGCAGCTCCGGAAACACTCCAGGCACCCTGCACAGCCTCCCATCCCCCAACTGCCAGGGCTGCAGCATCCAGCACAGCTGATCAGGACACTAGATCCAGCAACCAAACAGCCTAACAGACTCCACAGCACAACTGAGAGGGATCGAGGTGGGCACTCAGCACTGGTGACATTGGAAGCCAGTTCAAAAGGTAACAGGGCCTACTTACACAAAGCCAGATACGAAGGCCTGCACTGGAAGTGCTGATCTCTCTTTCCATGTCAGGAGAGGCTTTGTATTACATTTGAGTGATATATTCTTGGTTAGCTTTACCCTTCTCAAATAAGCTGTAATTTGGTGTTGACTACTATTGCCTTTGATGTTTCCTGATTTTTAGGGCCTTTGTCTTTTTCTTCTGTCATTATTGGGGGCAAGGTCTGATCTGGTCCCAGGCTGACTTGGAACCCATTTCAGACCAAAAATCTCAACCTCCTAGTTGATGGGATTAAGGGTGTGGGGCAACACACACCCTTAGAGACTTTGGCTTTATTAGATTATCTGTTTGTCTTAACCCCCATGCTTGCATAAATACTCTGCTGGTTTTAATTGAATGTGTATATTGTTCAGTTGCATTTTAGAATTTGCCAGTAATTTTCTCTACCCAATCTACTAGAATACTTGAACATCAGGCAAACTGAACACCTAGGGTCACTTCTGCTGTTTCTCTTGGAATATAAGAGCTGTACCTGCAACCTTAAACTCCTATAATGAAGATATATAAAGTTGATTTACATGGCCAAGTACACTGCAGATAATTAGAAAGCCCAAGCATCAAATTAACTCAAGATGCAAAAATCTCTACATTGTAATACAAGAAACACAAAAAAAATCAAGACAATATAACCCCACCAAAAATTAAAAATCCATCAGAAATGACCTCCAGTAGTTGAGACTGCTTTAGATGAAATGCCTGACAAGGATTTCAAAAAACAAAAAATTATATCTATAATCAATGAAATCAAAGGAATTAAAGAAGAAAACAAACTCTTGAAGGAATCCTAAGAAAACACAGAAAACCAACTTAATGAAATAAGGAGGTCAATACAAGACATGAGTAAGGAAATAGAAATAATGAAAAATACCAATCAGAACTACTAGAAATGAAAAACAGAGTAAGTCAAATAGAAAACTGTAGAAAGTCTCAGCAGTAGAATGGATGAAGGAGAGAACAGAATATCTAAATTAGAAGACCAGGTGGCAGATGTAATACAGTCCAACAAAGAGAAAGAGAAACTAATAGAAAGGCATGAATGGGAATTTCAAGACATTTGACACACTATGAAAAGATCAAACATTCAGGGTCCCTGAGACTACTTAGTGAATTCTAGGTCAGCCTGAGCTAGAGTGAGACCTTACCTCAAAAACAAAAAGCAAAACAACAAAAACAAAACAAAATAAAGCAAAACAAAAAAAGAAAAAAGAAAGAAAGAAAAAGAAAAAGAATTCAGGGCATAGTAGAAGGAGAAGAATTTTACTCCAAAGACATAGCAGGTATTTTCTAAAAAATCATAGAACAAAACTACCTCCAAATAGGAAAAGTGATGCCAATACAGATACAGGAAGTGTTTAGAATGCCAAACAGACAAAATCAGGAAAGAACCTTTTACCATATTATAATTAAACTACAGAACACACCAACCAAAAAAAGTATATTGAAAGCAGTTAGAGAGAAAAATCAAGTCACATACAAAGATGAGCCCATCAGGATAACAGCAGATTACTCAACACAAACTTTAAAAGCCAGAAGGGCTTGGAAGATGTATTCCAAGTTGTGAAAGATGACAACTGTCAGCCAAGATTACTTTATCTTGCCAAGCTAAAGCTATCCATACAAACAGATGGAGAAATAAGGACAGTCCACAACTGAAGCAGGCTAAAGGAATATATGAACACTGAACCAGCTCTACAGAAAATACTTGGAAGAGACCAAGCCATCCAGGAAATCTTTAGGTCATGGGAAGTATTGTCTCAAAGGGGATTTGGGGGCCCTGTTTTTCTCCTTTCCTTCCTTTCTTTTTCTTTTTTCTTCATTCTTTCTCTCCCCCTCTCTTTCTCTCCCTCTTTCTTTCACTGCTCCTTTTCTTTCTTCCTCCTTCCCTCTGCTGTATAGATGTGGCTGTTCTCAATGTGCTCCTGCCATATTTATCATCTACCATCATTTCCATACAGCAGATCAATGGGGCTCTTGACCTTGAACTTTGAATCTCCAAAACAGTTAGCTAAATCAGTATATTTTTACTTTATAAGTAGCTGGTTTCAGGTAGTTTCTTATGGTAACAGAAAGCTGAATAATATACCTTCATTTTGGATAATTTAAAAGCCTAGAAATTTGGAGGTCCACAGATCCAGAAAGAAGAAAAGAATCCCACCCAGAAACTTGGGTCATGCTATTTTCTCTGAATTGAAATTTCCTTAAAGAAGAAAGAAAAAAATAATTTGGCCGCTGGGTATGGTGGCTCATGCCTTTAGTCCCAGCACTCAGGGGACAGAGGTAGGAGGATCGCTGTGAGCTTGAGGTCATACAGAGACTATGTAGTGAATTCCAGGTTAGCCTGAAATAGAGCAAGACTCTACCTCAAATAAGCCAAAAATAATTTGGCAAATTGTTGATTTTCTCTGTTTCCTCATCTGTGAGATGGCTAACAGTAATTCCTAGTTTAGAAAATAAATCAATAATCTTTTAAATAAGTTTATTCATTTGCAAGTGGGGAGAGACAGAGAAAGGAGAGAGAAAGAGAGAGAATGGGAACATCAGGGCCTCCAACCATTGCAAATGAATTCTAGAGGCATGCACTTCTCTGTACATGTGGGTCTGCATGGTACTGGGGAATCAAGCCTGGGTCATTAGGCTTTGCAGACAAGTGTCTTAATTGCTGAGCCATCTATCCAGGCCCTAAATGAATTCTTATATAGTCAATTCTTAGTCTTCAAGCATTCTGCGTTTGTGAATTTTCTTATTCACTGAAATCTATTTGTCAGCCCCAAAGCCAATACATGTGACCATGTTGTGGTCATGCATGGACATTGGCAGAGCAGTGAAAAGTTGAGCTGCTTCATGTGCATGTTCCCAGGGGAAGTTGCATGAAGTAACACCTGGCTTCCCTTTTCTACTCTTGCATTGTAAACCTGGGTTGTTTTCATGGCCTAATTAATGCCACATGCACTGCAGTTTTGCCTTTTGCTGTGTAAACAGCATAGCACTGGAGTCCTCTCTACTGCTCTTTGGTACAAGAATGCTGTTGAGCACTCAGGCAGAAATGGAAATATTGAGTTATTGTGCTGTTGGTCATGAGTTCAATGGGCATGAAACAACTGTTTCACATAAAGTATCATCAGACTGAAACACTCAGAAAACAGAATTCTGTATACATCAGTTAATAAGAATGCTGGGGGCTGGAGGGATGGCTTAGTGGTTAAGGCCCTTGCCTATGAAGCCTAAGGACCCAGGTTGATTCCCCAGGACCCATGTAAGCCAGATGCACAAGGTGACACATGTCTGGCATTCATTTGCAGTGGCTGGAGGCCCTAAGTTACCAATTCTCCCTCTCTCTCTATCTGCTCCCTCGCTCTCATTCATAAATAAATATTAAAAAAAAAACAAACAAGAAGCCAGGCATGGTGGTGCACGCCTTTAATCCCAGCACTTGGGAGGCAAAGGTAGGAGGATCGCCTTGCGTTCAAGGCCACCCTGAGACTACAGAGTGAATTCCAGGTCAGCTTGAGCTAGAGTGAGACCCTACCTTGAAAACACAAACAAACGAATAAACAAACAAACAAACAAACAAAAATGCCAGGCCTAGCGGCAGCATGATCTAGCCTTGCTTCTCCTCTAGGAAATTAATTTTTTTTCTTTTGAGATGGGGTGTCATGTATCCTAGGCTGGCCTTAAATTCAACATATAGCTGAGGATAACCTTGACCTTTTGTTTCTCCTGCCTCCTTGTCCCAAGTGCTAAAATTATAGTAACGTGCCACCATGCCTTGTTTATGTGGTGCTGGGGATAGAACCCAGGGCCTTGAGTGTCCTAGGCAACAAGAACTCTACCACCTTGCTACAGCCCCAGCCTGGTTCTGTGTTTATTAATACAGTATTCCTGGCAACTTTATGAAACATAGCCACTTCAAATACTGTGAGTTGACTATCTTTTTTTTGTTTTTTTTTTGAGGTAGGGTCTCACTGTGACCCAGGCTGACCTGGAACTCACTATGTAGTCCCAGGGTAGCATCGTCCTCTTGGTGATCCTCCTACCTTTGCCTCCCGAATGCTGGGATTAAAGGTGTGCACCACCATGCCCAGCTCAAGTTGACTATCTTTAAAGCATTTAGGATAGTATCCTTCACATACTAAAGACTGTATGATTTCTGGTTAGCATGCTGTCCAGTGTAATAAAAATAAACCAGGTGATTCTGCAAAATAATATAAACCAAGCCTGTGGTTTATGTCATTTAAGTCTTTGTCAAAATACACAAATATAAAAACAGTAGGGTGGGCTGGAGAGATGGCTTAGCAGATAAGGTGTTTGCCTTCAAAGCCAAAGGACCCAGGTTTGATTTCCCAGGACCCACGATAACCAGATGCACCAGGGTTCGTCAGCGTCTGGAGTTCGTTTGCAGTGGCTGGAGGCCCTGGCGCTCCCATTCTCTCTCTCCCTCTCCCTCTTTTTCTGTCAAATAAATAAACAAATGAAAATAAAAATATTTAAAAACAGTAGGGTATTCCAGCACTCAGGAAACTGAGTCAAGAGGATGGTGAGTCAGGAGCCTTAGGCAAGACCCTGCTTAAAAACAAGCAAATAGGGCTGGAGGGATGGCTTAGTGGCTAAGGCATTTGCCTGCAAAGCCAAAGAAACCAGGTTCAATTCCCTAGGAACCATGTAAGCCAGATGCACAAGGTGGCGCATGCATCTGGAGTTCCTTTGTAGTGGCTAGAGGCTCTGGCATTCCCATTCTCTCTTTCTCTGCCTCTTTCTCTCTCTCAAATAAATGAATAAAAATAAAAATAAAAAATCTTAAAAAACAAGCAAATAAACCATAACAAAACTTGAATTAAAAAAACTGCAGGGCTGGAGAGATGGCTTAGCAGTTAAGCGCTTGCCTGTGAAGCCTAAGGACCCCGGTTCGAGGCTTGGTTCCCCAGGTCCCACGTTAGCCAGATGCACAAGGGGGCGCACGTGTCTGGAGTTCGTTTGCAGAGGCTGGAAGCCCTGGCGCGCCCATTCTCTCTCTCTCTCTCTCTCTCTCTCTACCTGTCTTTCTCTCTGTGTCTGTAGCTCTCAAATAAATAAATAATTAAAAAAAAAAACCCTGCAAACAAAACACCTCACCACAGAAAAAAAGCCATATACACAACAGGTTTCACTGTCTGGGAGCCTCAGGTCAAAGCCATACGACGGCCAAAACCCCAAGGGAAGAGAAACAAGAGGAGCTACAGCTCCAGAGTTGCAGCACCCTGACACCCATGACACCTGGCAACCATGCAGGAGGGTTGTGTTCATGAGCAAGACTCCTTGGCTTAGGTCTGGTTCT
This sequence comes from Jaculus jaculus, assembly GCF_020740685.1. Classification (NCBI taxonomy): domain Eukaryota; kingdom Metazoa; phylum Chordata; class Mammalia; order Rodentia; family Dipodidae; genus Jaculus; species Jaculus jaculus. The sequence continues at coordinate 236,997,909 of NC_059102.1, read as the reverse complement.
GGCCTCCCATCAGCCTGATCTCACTCCACCACAGCGTAGAGGCTTGCCCAGGCCCTGGTGTTGGCTAGTGGAGGCTGAGCTGGGCTGTCTGCTGGGAGAAGCCTTTCTGGCCTCTCATGATCAGCCCCCCTCAGTCTCTTTCCTCTTATCCCTGCAGTACTGGTCTAGAAGGAGTTAGAGACACAGCTCTGTTTGAACTCCACCTTTATGTGAGATGAAAACAGTAGCAGAAATTCCAAACTGGGCTTTGGGGAAAAGGAGTGGATGATTCCATTGCTAATTCTCTTCTCTTTTAATATCACTATGACACAACAGTTTCAAATCTATGTATAGCGCAGCCTATTCAAAGCCATTTAGATTCTAGGATAACAATGCCAAAATAATTTCAATGTAAGTCTTTGATCTCCTCATTATAATGCCATTACCAAACCATTATTAGCTAAGATTACAATGACAAATCAATTTTAATTGAAGTCTTTGGAGATGCCATTTATAATGCTATTATCATGTGAATTTGCAATGGGAAAGTTACTTGAGCAAGCTTGTTGAAACAGAGCTATAATGCCACTGTAATGGAAAATTTTGATGGTGAAATTATTCCAAGTCCCTAGGGACTGGTGATTATCATATAAAACCACCAGCCATGAAAGTGATGCCCCCCTCAAATAAATCATGTGATAGTATTTACTGATCAAAGAATGTCTTCCTCATAGAATGTGATCTAAACATCATATCCTAGAGCATATGATTAGTCCTCTTTTTTTCCTTCACTTTTCTTCTCTTCTTCTTTCCTTTTCTCCTTTTTTCCTTACATTTTTCCTGTCTCCTATTTCATCCTTTTCCCCTTTACTTTCTTTTCACCTTCCTTCCTTCCTCTCTTTCTTTCTTTCTTTTTCATTTCTTTTTTGTTCATTTATTTATCTATTTGAGAGTGACAGACACAGAGAGAAAGGGAGAGGGAGAGGGAGAGGCAGAGGGAGCGAGAGAATGGGCGCGCCAGGCCCTTCAGCCACTGCAAATGAACTCCAGATGTGTGCGCCCCTTGTGCAACTGGCTAACGTAGGTCCTGGGAAATTGAGCCTCAAATTGGGGTCCTTAGGCTTCATAGGTAAGAGCTTAACCACTAAGCCATCTCTCCAGCCCTCTTTCTTTCTCCCCCCCCCTTCCCCTTTCTCCTCTCTTTTTATTATGCTGTTGAGGATTAAACCCAAGGCCTTGTGCATACTAGGCAGGCCCTCTATCACTGAGCTCTCTCCCCACAAAGATAGAGGAAGAATGATTACTCTGTACCAAGGAGTTGTTTAATTCAGGCAAATGTGGAGTTGGCTAAGAAACAATCTTGACTAGTTGTTTGGCTGAAGTGAGCATTTAATTCAACCATCCTAGGGGAAGTCACTGCTCTAAATGTTCTCATTAGCATGTCGTCTATCCCCAGAGCCAGTCTTTATTGGCTTCCTTCCTTAGCTTTATTTGTCCCAAACACAGCCAGCCTCCTCTTGTTTGATAAAGCTTGATCTGCTCCCTGCTCATACCATGCTTCATATCACCTGGCCCACATGTTTGTGGAAAATGAAGATTGTATAGAGCATGTTTTTTAAAGTAATTAATTCATTTATTTGGTGTGTACACACACGTGTGTGCATGCCATGGCATGGGTGTCCTCGGGCAACATTTGATGGGTCCTCTCATTCCACCTCATTTAGAGGGAGGGCCTCCCATTGCTCACTGCTCCATTTGTGAATTTCCAGGGAATTTTCAGGAAAGGCTGCTACAGCTTCTGGCTTTCTGTGGGATCTGGGGTCTGAATTCAGATACTCAGACTTGGGCGGCATGTACTTTCATATATGTGTCCTTTTCTCCAATCCATTTCTTCCTTGGACTGTTCTACCAGGAGTCCAAATTCGAAAGTTATTTGCTCTGAACTTATTTATTCCCCCCCCCCCTTTTTTTGAGGTAGGGTCTCGCTCTAGCCCAAGCTGACCAGGAATTCACTATGTAGTGTCAGGATGGCCTCAAACTCACAGCAATCCTTCTACCACTGCCTCCTGAGTGCTGGGGTTAAAGGCATGTGCTACCACACCAGGCTAAACTTGTTTATTTATTAACAAGCAAGTAGCTACCATTTCTGGAAAGCATAGTATGAGCCAGGCAGTGTCATTGCCTTTATTTAGCAGGTTTAACTCTATTTATGACCGCATATGAACTTGGGGTCTAGTGCAGTCCCTTATACAAGGTCATGTGTGCAGGTGGAACATGGACCTCCGTTTGCTGGGTTCTAAAGCCCTAATGCTTTATTTTTTCCTTTTTTTTTTTTCTTTTTCTTTTTCCTTTTTTTCAAGGTAGGGTCTCACTCTAGCTCAGGCTGACCTGGAATTCACTCCGTAGTCTCAGGGTGGCCTCAAACTCTTGGCGATCCTCCTACCTCTGCCTCCTGAGTGCTGGGATTAAAGGCGTGGGCCACCATGCCCATAAAGCCCTAACTCTTAACTGTTCTCTTTCACAGAGATGGCCTAGGTTGCTGACGGAGTGGCTGAGCACACTGGCTCTGGGACGAAGCAACCTTGCTGTCATGCTGGCTTTGCCACTTCTGGGATCTGTTATTCTTGTGGGCAATCAATGACATCTTTTTGTTGCTTCCTTTGGGGACTGGGGGAGCTGGCTTAGCAGTTAAAGGCTTTTGATTGTTGCTTCCCTTTTCAATCACAGGATCAAGTTGACTGGATCTTGTGAGATGAGTGAGAGGGAGAGGGATGACATTATCCCATCCTAAATGTAGATGTAAATATTTAACATGGGTGCAGAATTTAAGAGGGAAAGCTGAATCTCTGGGGGGAGCTTTTGGCAAACAAAGGCCAATTTTGAGTGGGCAGGATTTAAGAGAATGAAATCAGTAACGCTTCAAAAGTGGGATAAAAATCAGTTTTATAAAGTCAAGGGCAAAATGTTAGTGTGTATTACATAGCTGTGGAAAAATCAGTGTAACTAATTATCCTTGGCAGAAGTGCAGTCAGTTAAACTTTAGCAAGTGTCAGTAAAATTTCTTAGACCCATGTTCCACAGTCTGGGGCTTAGGAATGACTTAGGAATGTCAGAATTCTAAGTCTTCAAACTAGCTTATCTAGTGATCTGTTCTGTGACTAGAGTCCCTTACTCTTCCCATGCCTCTGTTTCCCTCCCTGCCAAAATGCCAGGCATCTTCCTGGGTGATTTCAAGGGGTAACTGGGGGCAAACCCACCATCCAAATTGTTAATAAAAATGGTATTTTTGTACTCAATTCTTTGCATCTTAAACCCTTTATATTTCTTGTTTTGGTATCCTTGGATTTTTCTCCCCACTCCCTGCCATGGAGGAGCAAAAATGTGATCTATATGATACAGTATCATGTGTGGAAATCTCGGTCTGGATGAAGGAGAATTGGCCAGGCTGTGACATTTCAAGCAGTGGCTGTCCAGGGCAGAAATGCACCTAAGAGATGATCCCCAGCCCAGCAAACAAAGAAGCAGTGGAGAAAAATGCCACAGCAGCTCTGGCTGTCACAAGGTGACTTCGGTATTAGTGTCTGCAATGGGTCAGGCAGTGCCTGGGCGAAGGTAACAGGAAAAATTTTAATGCTGAGGAAAACAATAAACTTGCCAGTGTGTTGGAAATTAGAGTAACTCCCTGAACGTAAATAATGAACGCAACATTGATTGAAATAAATGATGTACTCTGCTTTAGAAATGTTATTTGAATAACTGATATTGTACTTTGTTGGGCTATGGTTTCAAATGCATTTGATTATGCATTTTAATGTTTTCCCCCAAACAGTCTTTCAAATCAGTATAAATTGCTGCATGTAGCAGGCATGTCTTGATCTTAGCTTCCATGACAACAGGCTACAGAGAAATACATTTTCATAACAATTGCTAGCAGTGTTTAGTGTCACTGTGACTTTGTGTCGGGAACAGCTGGCTCTGCTAAGAAAACAGCATTGTTTCCCTTAACTTGAAAGCTTTTGTTGTAATAATTGAAAAAATAGGTAGAAAAATTGTTTAGGAGAAAAGCAGGTAGGTGGGAACAAAGCCCAGCATGCAGGATGTGGAGAGAGAGGACGGGAGAGAAGCGGATGGCTAGAGGAATGAGTGAGAGAGAGAAAGAGAGAGAGAGAGAGAGAGAGAGAGAGAGAGAGAGAGAGGGAATTCTCAGTGGTTTTCTTAAGTGTCTCCCAAAGGTCTGTGTTAAAGGCTTGGTCCTGGGCTAGGGATGCAGTTTGGTGGTAGGGAGCATACCTAGCATGAGCAAAGCCAAGGGTTTGATTTCTAGCATCACTAAATAAACAAACAACGGGTCCCCTGTGACAGCGCTATTGGGAAATGGTGGAAGTTAAAAAGTGGTGCCTATTCAGAGGCCTTTTGGGACACTGGGAAGGTGCCTTTGAAGTGGATTTGGGACCCTAGTTTCATCTTTTTACAGAGGATTTTAAAACATGAAAGTAATGTCATTTGATCATATTCCCTTCTTGCTCTTTTTTTGTCCCCTCCCCACCCCATCCCACAGAACTCCCTCCTCTTTCCAAGCAATCCTTCTGCTTTAATGTCTCATTGTTTTTGTCCTCCCCCACCCTCTATGCCAAATTATTGATGGGTTCAATGTTGTGCATGTCTTGTGGGAGTAACGGCCTCCGTTGAGAGACCATGAATACACCACCCACTAGTGCACGTTTGGAGGACCATGCCCTAAAGTACTCCTTCCCACCCCGGCTCTTACATTCTTCCTGCCTCCTCTTCCTTAACATTTGCTGAGCCTCGGAGGGTTCAGTAGAGATGTCCCATTTAGTGCTGAGCTCTCCCCAGCCCTATTTTCAGTATGTTGGAGAGTTTTTAGTCTCCATTGTGGATCACCATCTCCATAGCTTCTCTGGCTAGTAGTGAGAGCAGCACTCATGCTTTCTACCACTTTCCTTGGCAATGTACCCTGAGCGAGTATGATAGGAATGTCTCATCCAGTGCAAGAAACTGGACTGTCTCTTCTCCTCACCTTGAAGAGCCTTGGGCCTTGTCTTTTCCCTGTTCCGTAGCTCAGAACCTGAGCAGCAGTGCTCTCCAGGTGCTGTCACTGTGACGTGCTGCCTTGTCACACGTCTCAAGTGACGAGACCAACCCCTGATGAAGTGAAGCCTTCAAAGCTGTGAGCTGACTACGCCTGGCTTATCTGAGGTGTTTTGCTATACTGACAGAAGGCTGACAAACATAGGCGGAGAGATTATCCTGGATTTTCTGTGTGGGCCTTAAGTGTAATCACAAGAGGAGATTTGATGCACACAGTGGAGAAGGTGGCGTGAAAATGGAGCGCAGACAGATTTGGAGATCTTGATTTGTATGAGCCAAAAAAACGCTGAGCAGGACAAAGAAGCCGGTCCTCTCTGAGTGCCTCTGGGGAGAATTCAGTTCTGTTGACACTTTAATTTCAACTGAGTAATACTGATTTCACGTGAGGGTAAATTCTGTTCATTTAAACTATCCAGTTTGTGATAATCTGTTACCATGGCAAACTAAACTTGTTGCCATAGGAAGCTAATGCAACGATCAAGCTGGGCGTGGCGGTGCACGCCTTGAACTTCAGGGCTTGGGAAGCAGAGGTAGGAGGCTACTCTGAGACTACATAGTGAATTCCAGGTCAGCCAGGCTTAGAGTGAACCCTTACCTCAAAACAAACAAAACACAAACAACAACAACAACAACAACAAAACCCCCCCAAAACAAAGATCAATTAATAAGGCTAGAGGCCAAATCTTTAAGGGCAGCTGCTGGCCAGCAGTTTACAATCAGAGAAAAGGGGCTTTGCAGCTTCTCTGCATATTGCTGATTTTTAAAAAATTATTATTTAAAAAAATTATTATTTTATTTATTTGATAGCAAGATAGGAAGAGGGAGAAAGAGAGAGAGAGAGAGAGAGAAAGAGAAAGAGAGGGACGATTGGTGCACCAGGGCCTTTAGCCTCTGCAAACAAATTCCAGACACATGTGCCACCTTGTGCTTTATGTGAGTACAGGGGAATTGAACTTGGGTCTTTAGGCTTTGCATGCAAGCACCTTAACTGTTGAGCCATCTCTCTAGTCCCTTAATTTTTTCAATTGATTAGTCTAATTTTTCCTTTCTGGTCAGTGAAATTGGTTCTTGTGACACCACTTGCTACTGATTCTCCTCTGCTTGGGTCACTTTCTGTCACAATCTGAAAAGAGGAGCTTCTCTAACCAAAAGTTAGAATAGCATAAATATGAGGACATAAACATAAACACCGAGAGGGCAGTGTCCATTTAGTCAAACAGAAGGCATTGCAAGCAAGCACCATTTAAAACAATATTTTTATTTTTTTATTTATATTATTATCTTATTTTATTTTTTGGCTTTCCAAGATGGGGTCTCACCGTAGCCCAGGCTGACCTGGAATTCACTCTGTATTCTCAGGATGGCCTTGAACTCATGGTGATCCTCCTACCTCTGCCTCCGAGTGCTGGGATTAAAGGTGTGCACCACCACACCCCGCTTATTTATACTATTAAGAACATATTTTGTATGGATACATTATGTATTGGTACCATCTTTTCCCTCCTCCCTGTCCCCATTCCACTGGGGGCTTCCTCAGTGGGGTTGCTGGTGTTCCCCATGGGGTTGAGGGTAATGCATTGTGGGAGCAGCAGTCAGTTACTGGCGGGAGGCAGTACCTCTGGGCACGATGTCCCAACCTTTGGCTTTTACAATCTTTCTGCCCCCTCTTCCACATAATTCCCTGAGCCTTGGAGGTGTGTTTTAAGTCCTTCAGTGCTGAGAGCTCAGGAGCCTCTGAATCTCTGCTTTGGTTAGTGTTGAGTATCCTCAGGGTCTGTCTCCTTCATCCTGGTGCTGACAAGCAAGCACTTTAACCACTAGCCATGAAGCCAGGGTCTTGGGCTGAATAAAAAGGAGAAAGCAAACTGAACACCAGAATTTCTATCTCTGCTTCCCTACTGCAGACCCAGTGTGACCCATAGCTTCGTGCTTCTGTGTGATTCTTGCCACCATGCTTTTCTGTCACAAAGGACTGCACCCTCTCACACCTTGAATGGTGACAGCCTCTGCTCCCTCAGGGATCTTGTCACGCCCATGTACTTCCTTAGACTCTCTCCAGTCAATATATCCCTCTAAGAGAAAACATTTTGCCTCTCGATTTGGTGGCATGCACCTACATAGTTCTTGCCATTCAGGAGGCTGAGGCAGGAGTATTTCTTGAGCTCAGGAGTTTAAGGCCAAAAACGTAGTGAGATCCTGTCTTTAAAAAAAAATTCCCACTGAACAAAGTAAAATCATCCTCTTCACCAAAAAAATCACACAAAAGTAAAACACTTTCAAAATCTATAATGTCAATTAATTTACAGATGCCTACAGTATAGGATAATTGTACAGACACTCATGGAATTAGGATGGTTTCATGCCTCAACAAACCTGTCATAAGTTGAAAATAGAAGTCAAAAATGTATTTAGGGCGGGACAGATGGCTTAGTGGTTAAGGCACTTGCTTGCAAAATAGAATGACACAGGTTTGATTCCCCAGTACCCATGTAAGCCAGATACACAAGATGGTGCAAGGGTCTGGAGTTCGTTTGAAGTGGGTAGAGGCCCTAGTGCACCCATTCTCTCTCTCTCTCTATCTGCTTCTCTCTCTCAAATAAATAAATAAATAAATAAATAAATAAATAAATAAATAAATAAATAATTAAAAAATGTATTTAATATCCTGGCACATTGAACATCATAGCTTAAAGTAGCCCACCTGCATGTACTGAGCACTCACATTGGTTTGTAGTTGGGCATCATGATAGAGTACCATATTACATATTATTAGCCCAGGAAAAGATCAAAATTCAAAATTTGAGGTACAGTTTCTTTCACTGTATAGTTATTATTTTATTTGGTGTGGTATATGTGGGGTGGCATGTGTGTTCACAAAGAATGTCAAGTGATCTCTGTCATTCGTCTGTGTGTTTCCTTGAGTCAGAGCCTCTCACCGAACCCAAAGCTACTGTTTTCACAGGCTGACCAGTGAGCCCCGAGGATTATTTGGTCTCTGATTCTCACAGAACTGGGGTTATAGTCATGTGTGGCTGTGCCCAACTGTTTATGTGGGTGCTGGGGAATTGAACTCTGGGTGAAGCAGGTCGTTTGCTGCCCTCATGCTTGTGTGACAAAGTGTTCTTACCTGTTGAGCCAACTCCCCAGCCCTTGAAGTAAAATTCTGGTGAATTTATATTGCTCTTAAATAATATAATGTTAAAAAAAATCAATAGAACTCCCACAAGTTGAGGACTATCTGCACTTATCGGCCTTCTTCTACTTGGCATTACACTTGATCATATTGTTACATGTAGTGACTGTCTTTTGAAAAAATATTTTTATTTATTTGAGAGAAGGACAGAGAGAGAGAGAGATGGGGGGGAGAGGGAGGAGGGTGGGGGAGAATGGGTGGGCACACCACAGACACCACAGTTTCTTGCAGCTGCAAACAAACTCAAGACAAATGCACCATTTTGTGCATCTGGCTTTCTGTGATACTGGGAACTTGAACCCAGACCATCAGGCTTTGCAAGCTAGTGCCTTTAACCACTGAGCCATCTCTCCAGCTCCCGAAGGAAGAAGTTTTTTTGATAGAGCTGTTAGGAATGCTGTCCATAACCTTTTGCTCTTATTTCCTTCAGGGCTTGCCTAAGATACAGAAAGCCTCTGTAGCCAATGGCACACTGTCCTGAGGTGGCCAAGGCCTGGTTTGGCCCACCATAGGGTGATTCTTGTATCAGTCATACATGCTACATCTCAGCTGGACTTTAATGAATTTTCATGGCAGGTCCAACTCTGTCCAGCTCCTTGTTCCTCCTCCCTGCTTCCCCGAGAGGTGTCCCCACTGAAGTACAGGAAGCTGTTTGAGCAGCTGCTTCCACGGAACCCTACTATGACAGGTGGACGTGGGAGCGGTCCTGTAAAGCCGGCAATCACTTAGGGCCTGCAAGTTGAATTGCTCACCATCTGGCTGGCGATGAAGACTTTATCACTAGTGATTTGTGGAGTGCAGTCGGCCCCAGTGTAAAGTGATAGGTGTGGTTATTCAACTTTTCCCCAGTCCCCTGCTGCACTGGGATAGAGAAGGGAGGGAATGCATTGCCTAGTGCCACAGTTCTGGTGTGTGAGAAGTGTGGAGCATGCCAAGCACACACACAGTGGGGCTCGATGACTCTTAGCAAGTGCCAGCTGGATGTAATTACTGTGAAAGACAGTGTTGGAGTGGTGTCCTGGGACTGACCTTAGGGATCTGTGGAGGTAGTTAATAAAACACAGTAGCCCCAGGGACAAAGAGATATGCAGGTAACATAAGCCCTACCTAGCCTGTACCCCTTGAAGGCTGAGGGCAGTTACCCAAATAAGAAATAGTGATTTCTTTCTCTTTCTATATCTAAGCTAGGTTTTAGATTCGGAATTTACTTACTGAACAGTGGGTCAAGTTTCCAGGAAGAAGAGCTCAGCTACCATCTGCTCATGCTTCTCCCAGTCTGTCACTTGGACCTACACTAATACTAAAAGTACTGTACTCCCAGGGAAGAGGAGCACCCAAACATCTTGAGTCATATTGGACTTCAGGTCCATGTGGACATTGTTACCCACAGATCCACAAGGCCATACCTGTCCCCCTTCTGCAGTGGGGCACATGGTGACCAGCTATTAAATAGAGTCTGCAGATCCCCTGGTAGTGATCTTTTTCTGACGTGGGACTGACATGCTTGCTACTTGTTAGCGGGGTCCTTAGTTTATGGAGAAGGAGCTGTCATAAGCAGGATGGCCAAGGGGAGAATGCTCCCCACGGCCACCAAGTAGCCAATATGGTAAAAATGCATGAATGTGGAGGTGGTGAAATTTGTGTCATCTTTAAGGATCTAAAGGATATAGGGTGGTGACCTTACCATATCTCCACCTAATCAGTTTGGCTCCTGTAGGGAGGAGATGGATCCTGAAGGGTGGTAATGGGCTATGCACACATAGCCGAGGACTAACCCAAGTTGCAGCCGTTGTTGTACGTCTCTGTGAGAGCTGAGCATTATTGTCTTGTGTACATAGTATGCAGCTGTTGATGAATGTATTCTTTTCTATGCTAATCATAATAAAGAATCAAAAGTACTTTTCATTATAAGCGACTATCTTTGCTTACAGTTTTCTTCCTCCCTTGAGGATTATGCTCTCAGAATGTTGTCCAAAGATCTTGATTTTTTGGAATAGCACATGGATCCCCAAGTTGAAGATGGCACACTGATTAGACTGATGAGCAAGAAGTGGCTAGAATGCTGGAGGAGATAAGTTCTAGGGAACAAGAGATAAAGTCTAGGAAGAGTCAGGGCCTTGCCATCTCAACAAACATTTTAAGGACCCAGTAAATACATGGCAGTCCCACCTTCCAGAGTAAGACACATTTAGGTATCTTTCCTGTTATTCCATCCTATCACTCCATCATTAAAGAGGCATTCTAGGAGTGACTCTTCCTTTGAACCCTAGGGATTTGTTCCATACTTGGTGATACCATTATAGTGGAAACATCACCATAACAGGTGGCCCCTATAACAGGTGTCACACAAAGCTGTCAGCTCTGAACGGTGTACAGAACAGTAAAGGACTCTTGATCCAATCCAGCTGTGATACAAGCTGCTTTGTGACCTGGGAATATTATCAGAGGTGGGAAAAATGGTATAACACAGTCCCATTGAACCATAAGCTACAGCTGCTGCTGGAACACTTTAGGCTCCTGTGATCAGGAGAACATGAGACATGTGGAGGCATCAGTTGTCAGTAGTAATTGACCCTGCTACCTGCATGAAGCAGGGTGGCTTCACACAACAGGCAGGGTTCTCAGAAGTAAGTATGGCATCTGTGGGACCCATTTGAATGCTACTCAGATTCTTCTGGTCAACAATGATGCTAACTGTGCATCTTATCTTGATTTGAGAAAGGAACAGTAACCAGGAGCTCAGAGCCCTCAGCAACCAGGGCCCTTGTCTTCTAAGTGACAATGAGACCGGTACACATGGAAGTTGAGGTTGAGGGTGATGTTCATGGTGTAGTGGAGGAGGGAGCCAGGAGTTGTTGTGGCTCTAAGACCTGCTGCAGTGTCCCCTATTCTTTTCAAAATTTATCTATTTATGTATTTATTTATTTTAGAGAGAGTGAGCACAGAGAGAGGAGAGATAGAGAGTTGAGGCATTAGGGCCTCAGCTATTGCAATTAAACTCCAGACCCTTGTGCCACCTAGTGGGCATGTGAGACCCTGTGCTCGCCTCACCTTTGTGAGTCTGGCTTATGTGGGATCTGGGGAGTTGAACATGGATCTTTAGGCTTTGCAGGCAAGTGCCTTAACTGCTAAGCTATCTCCCTAGCCTCAGTGTCCCCTGTTCTAATAGAGGAACAACTCCTGACAAGACAAAAGATGTGGGTCTGTCTGATGTGAAGTATGTACTGTGGTAAGTGATGAGACCCCCCCCCCCAGTGTCTCCTTCAGAGAAAGACCTCATTCTTGGACCAAGGACACTGCCAGCAGATGACCTTGAAACATTAGCTCTTGTGGGGTTTTCTTCAGCTATAGAGGGCCACCCTGTCCTTGCATGGGCAGCCTACCTTGATGACAGGATGTGACATGACATGGCTACAAGATGTTTCAGCTTATTCCTCTTGGCTCCTACCCTAATGGGCCATTAACCTTTCAGAGCTCCTCATGGTCATGGCTGAGCTTCGGTGAGCCTGTGTCGCTGTGGAACTCTGCCCAATCCTGCTCTGTGACACCCTTCCAAAAAATGTTGGCTCTTGGAGTTTTTCAAAGATCTGGAAAATTCCTTGGAATGCCACAACTCCTGCTTTTTTTCCCCCTCCTGATGGAGAAATGTAGATTCTTTTTGAGGGTGGGGACGAACAGAACCAACTGCTCTCGAATTAGACTGGAGGCCTGCTCCACCAGAGGGAATGCATGACTGGTACTGAAAACCTAGTTAAAAGTCCATGGCATGGGCTGGAGAGATGGCTTAGCGGTTAAGCGCTTGCCTGTGAAGCCTAAAGACCCCGGTTCAAGGCTCGATTCCCCAGGACCCACGTTAGCCAGATGCACAAGGGGGCGCATGTGTCTGGAGTTCGTTTGCAGTGGCTGGAAGCCCTGGAGCGCCCATTCTCACTCTCTCTCTCTGCCTCTTTCGCTCTCGATCTCTCTCATATAAATAAATAAACAACAAAAAAAATTAAAAAAATGAATTCTTTGACATTTAGAGAAAAAAAATGTCCATGGCAGGGGAGGTCATGAGCCCTGGGGGAGTAATGCCTGCTGTTGTCTGGTTAAATGCATATATTATGCTCACCAAGCTGCCTAGTAAGTACTTTTCTTAATGTTCATGCTCATATTAATGCTACTCTCACTTTTGTTAGAGAAGCTTCTCTTTTCAGATGGTGGTGACCACTGGGATGACCCCAAAGGCACCATAGTGCTGAGAAGTGACAGTGGAGTGTTCAGTACTGAGACATCTCTGTCACACCTTCCAAGGCCCAGGGTTTATGGCAGAAGAGGTGGTGGAAAGAATGTAAGAGCCGAAGGAAGGGTAGGACTCCTATAATGCACTCTTCCAGATATAAAATGGCCTGGATATCCATGACCTCACAGTGCCTGACACTACCTACACAAGACCATAATAGGAAGAAAAGATATGACATCAAAATAAAAGAGAGAATGATTGAGAGGGGGAAGGGGCATGATGGAGGGTGGATTTGTGAGGGGGAAAGTGGGAGAGGGGATGGAATTGCCATGGTTTATTGTCTATAATTATGAAGCTTTAAATAAAAATGTTAAAAAAATTTATTTATTTGAGAGAGAGAAATGTCGATTCTTACCCTGTAGAAATAATCTTAACCTGTTCAAATAATCAGTGTTGAGATTTTTGTGAACGGTGCTGAGAAATTTCTCCTCAGTGACTGGACCTCATTTGAAACATGATTCTCCAGATTAGGTCAGCTGATAAAGATTGGCACTGCTACCGGGAATTTTTCTCAGTGAAACTAAGACTCAGGAGAGATTTATCTTTTGTGCTTAATAGCCAATTTGACTCCATTTATCTTCCTTTCAGCTTACAGCTGATACAGGAATTCAGATATGGGTTCTAATTTTGACTCCTCCACTAGTGGTTAAATGACTGGGAAACTTACTTTAATTTTTGACTTCAGCTTCCTCACTTGTAAGATGGGCCAATGAACCTAGTTTGAAGAGTTGCAGCAATTAGAGAAAGTATATAAAGTCCTTACACTGGCAGAATTAGCTCCCAATAAGTTGTAAACATATGTCTATGTATATATGTGATGTATATGTATAATATGTGAGGTGTGCGTCTGTGTGTGGGAGCATGCATGAGCACATGTGTGGTATATGGACCTGCATATGTATAATATCTGAGGTCTGTGTGTGCATTGCGATACATGTACCTATATGTATAAGATGTGAGGTGTGCATGTGTGGTGTATGCACGTGTGTGTGCAGATGTGTGTGCCCCATGTACACACAGTAGAGGCTAGAGGACTATGTCTGGTGTCCTCTATCGCTCTTCTGTCTTATTTCTTTGAGACAGAGGCTCTCAACGAGCCTGGAGTTGACTGTTTCCAGTTATACTGGTTGACCAGTGAGTCCCGACAATCCTCCTGTCTCCACTCCCTTCAGCACTGGAGTGGTTCTAGGCATGCATGGCCAGGCCCAGCTTCTGTGCTTCTTTCTTAGGTGGGTGCTGGGGACCAAACGCAGGCCACTTGCACAGCAAGAACTTTCACTCACTGAACCATCTCCCTGACCCTTGTCATACAAGATTGATGACCTGAGTTTGGGTCCACAGAACCCATGGAGAGCCAGGTGTGGAGGCTTGCAGGCCAGCGAGCCTAGTGTGACGTGTGGTGAGCAGGGCCTCAGACAAGGTAGAAAGTGAAAGCCCAACACCTGAAGCTGTCCTCTGACTTCCACATGTGTTCCTGTAGTCACTCACGTACGTGACCACGCAGAGATAATAAACACATCTTTATCTCCTTCTTTCCATCTTTATATATCCATGCTTCCCTTTCAAGGAAGAAAGCAATTTGATCAATACTTTTCCATTAAGATGTTAGGGACTTCCTTGTGTCAGTTCTTCTCAGGAAAGCTGAATTTTCAGAAGGGAACAGCTCTGATGTCTGCATAAAGGAAAGGCATGCTGATGGACAGTGTTTGGAGGGGACACGGGCCCCCCCGATAAAGGAAAAGGTTCTTCGTGTCTGGGTGAGGCTGGATTTCCCAGCTTTCAATGAAGAGGACAGAGAAAACTTTCCATTTAAGGAGGACTGCCCCACCTCTTTCCCACCAACTACATTAAGGAGCATTTGCCTACATCTTGCTTTTTTTTCAAGTGGGACAACTGAAATATCTTCTAGCTGTTTGTTCCAGTAGTTCAATATATATTCTAGGTTATATCAAATATTTGATACTTTAGGAAATCAGCCTTGTTAAATTAAAGTGCATAAGATGGCATTTTAAGGTCACCTTGGTATGATCAAACATGACGCTGACATTTACAATCCATTTTCACTGCTTCTCACATGTTTCCTTGTCAGTTAAATCCAGACTTTTCAAATTTAAAGGAGTTTAAAATCTAATAATACAATTACAAATATTGTACCTGAATCACTAACTGCCCGTTGATTCCCATGCAAGTTACAAAATCTTCATATGTCCTTTTCTGTTATTAAAAAATTGAAATGGTTTATTATAATGTTACCTGCATAAGAATGAAACAGTATAAAAGTTAAGTGCTATATATACCTCTTAATTTTTTAGATTTTATTTTATTCAAGCCAAAATAAATTTGCATAACAAAAGAGAAACTACAAATAAAGACATGTTATTGGGGACTTCTAAGGCACAGTACCCCAAAATAAGGCGTCTGCTTTCTGCTATCACACCCTCATCCTACCCTTACTCAGACACATCCAAGTTTAATGCCTACCAGTAGCTCCCCCTACACCCCTGTGGAAACTGAAGGCTTCCCTCAGTGGAGGGAAGAGTGATCCGTATCTTTCCTCTTAGTAGCTTAGGCCAGTCCAGCCCTGCAGGTCTCCTTACTCCAGGGGAACCTGGGAACTTTCTAGTAGGTGCTTTGAATGGGCCTCAATGTGGGCAGGTCCTGGGTCCATTACAGGGCGTGGGCTTCTGCTTGTCTTCTCAGCCTCGTGTATATTCCCTCCCAGGAGACAATCTCTTATATCCCACTATTTAAAACTTCAGACTTGGGTCCACTGTTTGTTTGTTTGTTTGTTTGTTTGTTTGTTTACTTATTTATTTATTTATGAGAGAGAGAGAGAGAGAGAACCAAGGCTTCTTACTACTGCAAATGAACTCAAGATGCACATGCCCCTTTGTCCATGTGGCTTTATGTGGTACTGGGGAATTGAACCTGATCCATCAGGCTTTGTAATCAAGTACTTTAACTACTGAGCCATCTTTCAGCCCTTTTAAAAAATTTATTCATTTGCAAGGAGGAGAGGGGAGGGGAGGGGCAAGAGAGAGAGAGAGAGAGAGAGAGGGGGGCAGTCCACTGTTCCTTCCTTTCTACTAAATTGAATGATCTGTGTGAGAGACAGGTGTCCCAAAAAGATGGTTGGAAAAGTATTTTTACTTTTTATTACACAAAATATTTTCAAAATCAATAAAACAAGGTAAATTAACTTTTAACAAAACTTGTGGGGCTGAGGAGATGACTCAGTGGGTAAGAACACTTGCTGCACAAGCATGAGGCCTGGAGTTCGACCTCCAGCACCCACAGGAAAAGCCAGGAGTGGCTGCACACGCCTGTAACCCTAGTGCTGAGAGGGATGAAGACAGGGGATTACTGGGGCCCTGGTTGGCCAGTCTAACTAAATCCTGATGAGCTCCAGGGTCACAGAAACAAGGCAGAAAAGGAGTAGAGGACACTGGATGGCTTCCTCTGGCCTCTGCACATGTGTGCACTGGGCATGTGCATTTTCACACATACAAGTGGATACACCAAATGCTCTACACCACATATACCACCCACACATCCCACAAAAGAATTAAAAGTATAAAAAAGACTTGTTATTTATGTTAATTTAAGGCAAAATTAAACACAGTATGTGGAAACCACGGTGTCACAAGAGAATGAATTTAAGGCCAGTTTGTTTTCATGCCACAATTCTTTCATTTTTGTGTACCGAGTGGTGACTCTGCTCTCATGCACCACATCTGTATTCTAACTACTATGGAACTGTTTTAGTCAGGTTTCTATTACTCTGAAAAAAATACCTGAGGAGATCAATTTAAAAGGAGGAAAGATTCATTTTGGCCCATAGTTTGTGAGGTTTCAGACCATGGTCAGTTGGTCCCTTGCTTTTGAGTCTAAGGTGGGGATGAATGTGGTAGGAAGCAGATAGTAAGGCCAAGCTACTTATCTCATGGCAGCCAGGAGCAAAGACAGAGGAGGAGGATGGGTGTGTGTACATGTATGTATGGGCTAAGTATATATCTACAGTCCTTTTTAGGAATCTATTGATGCCTATTGAAGAAATATTTTTTGGGGTGGGGGATGGCTGGAGAGATGAATCAGTGGTTAAAGGCACTTGCTTGCAAAGCCTGATGACCTGGGTTCAATTCCCCAGTACTCATGTAAAGCCTGGTGCACAAAGTGGCACATGTGTCTGGAGTTGGTTTACAGTGGCAGGAGACCCTGGTGTGCCCATTCTCTCTCTATTTCTCTCTCTCCTTCTTTCTCTCCCTGTTTTGCTCAAATAAATAAATGGATAAATTAAAAAAAGAGAACTATTTATGGGCTGAGGATGTGGCTTAGAGGCATAAGCAAGGCCTTGGGTTTGATCTTCAGCCCTGACCCCAAACCAAGCTAAAATGGCCTTATCTGCAGAAAGCAAATTAAAATATTGGAGTGCAATTCTTTTATGTATGTGTGTCTGATGTGTGTGTGTGCATGTGTGCATATTCCTATGTGTGGGCATGGGCACACACCCCCCCATGGTGTATGTGTGCAGGTCAGAGGACAATTTTGGCTGTCAGTCCTCGTCTCCCACCTTGCTTGAGGTAAGGTCTCTTGTTGTTCGTGTCGCTCACCTCCGTGTTTACCAGGCTGGCTGGCCCATGGGCTTCTGGGTGATTCTTGTCTCTGCCTCCCTTATTGCCCTGTGCATGCAAGGATAACAGATGTGCTACGGGTCCAGCTTTGTGTGGGACCTGGGGATCTGAACTCAGGTACTCACATCTTTGTGGCAAGTGCTTTACCCACTGATCCGTCTCCCTAGCCCATAGTGTAATTCTCCCCCAAACCCTGAGGTAGGGTCTCACTCTAGCCCAGGCTGACCTGGAATTCATTATGTAGTCTCAGGCTGGCCTCCAACTCACCATGATCCTTTTATGTGCCATCACACCTGACCCATTAGCATAATCCTTTTATTTTTTTATTTTATTTTTATTTATTTGAGAGAGGGAAAGAGGGAGAGAGAGAGAGAGAGAGAGAGAGAGAGAAAGAAAGAAAGAGAGAGAGAGAGAAAGAAAGAAAGAGAGAGAGAGAGAGACAGAGAGAGAAAGAGAGAAAGAGAGAGAGAGAGAGACAGAGAGAGAAAGAGAGAAGAGAGAGAGGGGGAACATCAGGACTTCCAGCCACTGCAAACGAACTCCAGATGCATGCACCATCTTGTGCAGCTGGCTTACATGGGTACTGGGAAATCGAACTGAGGTCCTTTGGCTTTGCAGGCAAGTGCCAACTTAACTTCAGACAAAAGCTTTACTCCTTTACAGCTCCATCCCCCATTTATCTTATCGATGCCACCAGCAGCATCTTTGGGAGTTGTGGCTCCATTAATATGTAGGATGTACATAGGGTATATGTAAATATGATGCTACTTTGTATGGGTGACTTGAGCATCTATAAATTTTGATATTAGAAAACAAGATATAAACAAATGAAAATATTTACATACATCATATATATATATTTCAAAACAAATGTCTTAATAATATGCTCATTAAGCTAAATGAAAGCAAAGCATGGTATGGAACTATAGTCAGCCTCCTGATTCATGGGATCTGTGTTCATTTGTAGTTTCAACCAATCATGTATTGAAAATTTAAAAATAGGTTGTATCTGCATATTTCTTTCTTTCTCTTTTTTGTTTTGTTTTTCAAGGTAGGGTCTCACTGTAGCCCAGTCTGAGCTATGTATTCTCAGGATGGCCTCGAACTCATGGTGATCCTCTTACCTCTGACTCCTGAGGGCTGGGATTAAAGGCATGTGCCACCACGTCTGGCCTTGCATATTTATTTCTTATTACTTCCTAAATAATACAGTAAGACAATTCGTATTTACAAGTTATATTATATACATAACATATATTATATAGTATATTGGGTGTCTATACTTTAACCTCTAGATTAGTTTATGATATCTAATACTGCATCTACTTTTTAGTTTTTTGATCATATTATGACTCTGTTTTTAAATAAATGTGATATATATGTATCTTCTGCAATTATTTCTTGAAATTTATTTTGTTATTTTAAATGGACCATGTTTCCCTATTTCTTTGTAGGCATTGTGATCTTTTGATGAAAATTGGGAATTAAAAAATAACAGACAACTTTTCTAATGTTTGCAGACTGGTGTGGAAGAGTTTTATTAATTATTGGGTCTGTGAGATTATCCCACGGTGAATGCTCAAGGTCTTAGATCTTTTTATGGACATATGCGCTATCTGGCTTTGTTGGAATGTTTTTTCTCTTGATTTTACCTGGAGACTTTGAATTGTTTAATTTTCCAAAGAGTCTCACTTCAGCTTCTGTTTAGGGATTTAGCTATTAAACTCAATTCTGACCATAACCTCTGGTTTCCATAGATATACAGACTCTTTGAAAGTTTTACTCACAATGGAGTCTGCATTGACTTTTATAACTCCCGTCCTCAGCTCCAATGCATACTGCCATTCTCATCTGAGCTTTGAGCCAGGAGAAGCAGATATCTGTCTCTCATTCAGGCCAGGCACTGGAAATAATTGCCATTCTACTCTTTCTGACCTGAAGAAGGTAATCAGAAATTTGACTTCTTTCCACCACAGTACACCATGCTGAGAGATTGAAAATGCCACATTTCCTGCTATTTTGAATGTTGCTTTTTTGTGATTGGCATTTTCTATGATGCAGTAGACCTTTGATTTCTACAGGATCAAGAAAGTCATTTCAGTCAGACCAAAGTTTTTTTATTGCTTCTACAGGGAGACAAGAGCCCAGAACCTTCTTTGCCTTGTTGATGTCCATTCTTCCTTCAGTTCTAGCGAATATTTTGTTCTGGCTTTGCACAAAATTTCAGATATGTTATGTGGAGTGCTCTTTTTTTTTTTTGAGACGGAATCTAGAAAGCATTAGGTCACAGACACATTTACCTTTGAGAGACACTTTATAATTTGTCCTCTTTTGGATAAATTTTCTTAATAATAATGGTCTAGTTTATGGTTCCCAAGGTGAACATGGAGAATTGACCCCCAGAGTAGACATCTGAACCAAGTATAGATTAGGTAGATGAAATCAGCAGTAGCTTATGGGTCTCAAGATTCTGCCTCCATTAGTCCTTTAAAAATATTTTTTGAGCTGGGTGTGGTGGTGTACACCTTTAATCACAGCACTCTGGAGGCAGAGGTAGGAGGATTGCTGTGAGTTCGAGGCTACCCTGAGACTCAATAGTGAATTCCAGGTCAGCCTGGGCTAGAGTGAGACCCTACCTTGAAAAATCGAAAGAAAAAAAAATTTTTCTGATGCAATTGTGAATGGGAGTGATTCTCTGATTTCATTCTCAGCTACTGTAGATGAACTCCAGATGCATGCGCCCCTTGTGCATCTGGTTTACGTAGGTCCTGGAGAAGGGAACTGGGATCCTTTGGCTTTGCAGGCAAATGCCTTAACCACTAAGCCATCTCTCCAGCCTTGATAGTTCTTTCATGAAAGTCTGGTAAAACTCACCAGTGAATCCATCTGGGCCTAGACTTTTTTATGTAGGGAGATTTTTGATAACTGTTTGGATCTCTGTACTTGTTATAGGTCTATTTAAATGATTAATCTTCTCTTGATTTAATTTTGGTAGGTCATATAAAATCGAGGAAATCATCCATTTCTTTCAGATTTTCAAATTTAGTGGAGTATAAGTTCTTATAATATGTCCTATGATTTTCAGAATTTCTCTGTTATCTGTTGTAATGGTGCCTTTTTCATCTCTAATTTTACTAATTTGTGTCTCTTCTCTCTTCCTTTTGGTCTGATTTGCTAAGGGTTTATCAATCTTGTTTATCCTTTGGAAGAACCAACTCCTTGTTTTATTGATTCTTTGTATTTTTTCTTTTGGTTTCTATTTCATCAATTTCTGCCCTAATCTTTGTGATTTCTTCCTTCCATCTACTGAAATTTGGTTTGTCTTATTTTTCTTTTTCTAACGCCTTAAGGTGGAGCATTAAGTTGTTTACTTGAGATCTTTCTAATTTCTTTTTCTTTTCTTTTCTTTCTTTCTTTCTTTTTTTCTTTTTCTTTTTCTTTTTGTTTTTCATGGTAGGGTTTAACTCTGGTCCAGGCTGACCTGGAATTCCCTATGTAGTCTCAGGGTGGCCTCGAACTCAGGCAAGCCTCCTACCTCTGCCTCCGAGTGCTGGGATTAAAGGCATGCGCCACAATGGCTGGTTTTCTAATTTCTTAATATAGGCATTTAAAGTGATAAATTTCCCTCTTAGGACTGCCTTCATTGTGTCCCCAAGGTTTTGGTATGTTGTGTTCTCATTATCATTTGATTCTATGAAGTTTTTGATTTTCTTTTCATTGGCCCATTCATCATTTAGTAATATATTGTTTAGTTTCCATGATTTTGTGTATGCTCTATAGCTTTTCTTGCTGTTGATTTGTAGTTTAATCCCATTGTTATCATATAGAGTGCAAGGAATTATTTCAATTTTATTGTATTTGTTAAGATTTGGTTTGTGTCCTAATATATAGTCTATTTTAGAGAATGTTCCAAGTGCTCCTGAAAAGAATGTGTATTTTGCAGCATTTGGGTGAATTGTTCTGTAGATATCTATTAGGTCCATTTGTTCTATGGCCTCATTTAGTCCAGATGCATCTCTGTTTATTTTTTTGCTGGGATGACCTGTCAATTGATGAGAGTGGGGAGTTGAAGTCACCTACTACGACTATGTTGGATGTTATCTGTGACCTTAGTTCTAGTAGTGTTTGTTTGATGTAATTGGAAACCCCTATGTTAGTTGCATAGTTGTGTCTCATTATGATCTCTTATTTTGACAATAAAAATCCCTGTTACTTCCCCCAGAAGAACACAAAAGAAATAAGTTTCAATAGTGAGATTTGTTTCTGGTAAAAGACTAAGAAGGGCTGGAGAAATTGTTTAGCAGTTAAGATGTTTGCCAGCAAAGCCAAAGTGCCATAATAGGAGGAAAAGATGATGACATCAAAATAAAAGAGAGACTGATTGAAAGGTGGAGAGGATATGATGGAGAGTGGAGTTTCAAAGGGGAACTTTGGGGGGAGGGAATTACCACGGTTTATTGTCTATAATTATGGAAGCTGTCAACAAAAATAAATAAAAATATTAAATTTTTGTTTATTTATGTGAGATAGAGACAGACAGAGGCAGGGAGAGATAGATAGATAGATAGGTAGGAAGATAGAGAGAATGGGTGGGCCAAGACCTCTAGCCACTGCATTCACACTCTAGACGTATGAGCCACCTTGTGCATTAGGCTTTATGTGGGTCCTGGAGAGTTGAACCTGGCACTTTGGCTTTGCTAGCAAACGTCTCAACTGCTAAACAATTTCTCCAGCTCCTTTTAGCCTTTTACCAGAAACAAATCTCACTATTGAAACTTATTTCCTTTTGTGTTCTTCTGAGGGAAGTAATGGGGACTTTTATTGTCAAAATAAGAGATCATAATGAGATACAAATAGATGAGTTGTTTTGATAATTCTAGACTCCAAAGCCTTCCCATGAAAGGGGAAACTCTTTATGTAGACAAAGAACAATCCAAAACAAAGCCCAGCATTTATTGAGACAATGTTCAAGGTATTAACTGGAATATATGTGTGTGAGAAGAAACAAAAGGCCTTTTCCCCACTTCCTTTTCTCAGTAAGTCATGTGCTAAAGGTGTGAGCTTGCTGCGGAGAAAAATGCTTTCAAACAGAGATACTTCAAATTCTTATATAACCTCTCATCCCTACCCTTTCTAAAATGTTTCAGGTTCTGACCCGACAAGGGAACCAAGGGTCCCTGGCTTCACATGAACCTTAAGACTGGGTTGTGATTGTTCTCATTATCTTCCTTACTTTAATAAAGTTTCACATTCATTTACCTATGCTGCACCAGTAGACAGATTCTTCTCCCTTAGGAGGTCTCAACCAAATTGGAGTTAACTAATCTTAAAGGGCAAGAAAGGGTGTGCAAGAGTGTGGTCTGTCTCATGATACTATAAAAAGAGAAGGAAGCATTCCTTTCCTGGAGTTGGCCCAACAGGTCCTTACTGCATAAGCACAGGCTGCAGGATGAAGTGGTCCATGAAGTGTACTGAAAAGCAAGACCCCTTCAATTTTGGTGTAGGAATGGGAGTGCTTGGCAAATCTGGCTTTTTTTTTTTCTTTTCGAGATAGGGTCTCACTCTAGTCCAGGCTGACCTGGAAATCACTATGTAGTCTCAGGGTGACCTTGAACTCATTGTGATCCTCTTACCTCTGCCTCCCAAGTACTGGAACTAACGGTGTGCATCACCATGTCTGGCTGTAAATCTGACCTTTAACTCTATGCAGATCTCAAACTGATCTTAGGTCTCATTGCCAACACAGCTATGAGGATGAAAGATGTTATCATGTTGTCAGTAGTAGCAGAATCAAGTAGCCTGGGTTTTGGAGCCACACAAACATTACTAACCTATGAAGAAATGATCAAAATTATTTTCCAGGAAGAGCACTTATTCTGTTTATTTATGAAATAAAGTGTTGCCCAATTTTAGAATTAAAAATAAGCCATTAAAAATCTTTTAAAAATTTATTTATTTATTTGAGAGAGAGGAAGAGGGAGAGGGAGAGGGAGAGAGAGAATGGGCATGCCAGGGCCTCCAGCCACTGCAAACGAACTCCAGATGCATCCTTGTGCATCTGGCTTATGTGGGTTCTGGAGAATTGAACCAGGATCCTTTGGCTTTGTAGGCAAATGCCTCAACCACTAAGCCATCCCTCCAGCCCAGCCAATAAAAATCTTAAGGGGCCCGAGGAGATGGATAAAGTGCTTGCTTGCACATACATGTGTATACATAGATATAAAAACATTCATATATATACCACACATACATACACACATACAAACATGCATACATACACACACACTCACAAGGTAAAAATGTCTTAAAAATTTCTGTCTAGTGTAAATGATACAAAAATAGGGAATAAGGCCCCTCTTATATAATTACTGGGTGTAACTTTAAAGCAGCATATTGTACAGTACAATGTAGTACAATGTGATTTCTTCTGCATATAATTTGCAGTAATGTTTTCAATAAACCCATGCGGTGTCCAGCTACCGTTTCAGTCTTGGAGGCATCAGAAAGAACACATTTCCTGTGTGTCCTCCAAGGTAAAGGGGAGTGAAATCTAAGATCCTCTATCCAGAGTTCCAGGACTAGAAAGAGCTCCAGGAGCCAGTGGGGTAGGGCACGGTCAAGTCACAAGACTTCATATTCTGGGTCTGTGGTAGTTGTTCTTTCTCTTCTGTAACTGGGATGTCCATCTTGGGTGGCTTGAATGTTCTCTTGTCATGTGTGTGGCCTGGACTTCCATCAGAGAGGGCTTCCTTGGTAAGCTTTGGGTGGCAAAATCTCCCAAGTCACTTCTGGAAGTCTCTTGATCTGAAGGGGACACATTCATCTAATGCATGTCTGTCCTTCTCTTTTCCAGAATTCATGGTACCAATCCTAGGATTGGTCCAGGTGACACTATAAAAGAACCAGAAATGAACCAGCTTCTGAGCTTCATACAGAATTGATGTGTGTGGTGTGTATGAATGCTCGACTGTGTGGGCATGTGTGTATGTCCAGATGCAGGTGGTCAGAGGCTGATGATGGGCATCTTCCTTAATTGCTCTTCACCTTATTATTATTTATTTATTATTTTGAGTTTTTTTTTTTTTTTTTTTTTGGTTTTATGTTTCAAGGAAGGATCTGGCTCTCCCCCAGGCTGACCTGGAATTCACTATGTCGTCTCAGGGTAATCTTGAATTCATAGCAAACCTCCTACTTCTGCCTCCTGCATGCTGGGACTAAAGGTGTGAGCCACCATGCCCAGGTACCCTCTTCTACTTTTTTATTTTCTTCCATTTTTCAATTTTACTTCTTTCAGAGAGAGAGAGAAAGAATGGGTGCTCCAGGGCCTCTAGCCACTTCAAACTCCAAATGCATGTGCCACTTTGTGTGTATGGCTTACATGAGCTCTGGAAAATTGAACCTGGGTCCCTTGGCTTTTCAGGAAGGCACCTTAGCTACTTAGTCATTTCTCCATTCTTTTTCTATTTTTTATTGACAATTTTTATGCTAGTTTCTTTGTGTGTGTGTGTGTGTGTGTGTGTGTTTTGGTCTTTCTGTGATTCTTTATTCAGTGCTAAGGACCAAACCTGGGGTCTTGCACTTGCTAGGCAAGTACCATCCCCTGAGCTAAATCCCCAACCCCTGACAATTTTTATGTATGTACAAAATGTATTTTGGTCATAGTTGCCTTCCTTCCATTTTTCCCTACCCTCTACTTCTTCCTTTGCCCTTCCTTCCTACAATTAGTCTCTCTACTATTTTTTTTAAATATTATTTGTTTCTTTGACAGAGAGAAACAGGGAGAGAGGGAGAGAGGGAGAGAGGGAGAGAGAGAGAGAGAGAGAGAGAGAGAGAGAGAGAGAGAGAGAGAGAGAGAGAGAGAAAGAAAGAAAGAGGGAGGTAGAGAGAGAGAACAGGCATGCCAGAGCCTCTAGCCACTGCAAACGAACTCCAGATGCATGCACCACCTTGTGCATCTGGTTAATGTGGGTCCTTGGGAATCGAACCTGTGTCCTTTGGCTTTGCAGGCAAATGCCTTAACCACTATGTCATCCCTCTGCTATGTTTTTAAATAGATTATGAACTTTATTGCAAGACTATTGAGTGCTGGTCATATTTCTATCAGGTTATATTCTTATCTCCTCTCTCCCCCATGTCCAATCCCCTGGGTCCTCCTCAGTGAGGATATTGGTGTTCCCTGCAGCATTATGAATGCATCAGTCAGACTCTGTGTGGGGGGAAGGGAAGGGGTTGACAATGCTTCAGGACACACCTTCCCACTCTGTGCCTCTCACAGTCTTTCCAGCCCCTGTTCTGCGATGTTCCCTGAGCCTTGGTGGATGTTTTAAGATTGCTGTAGTAGACTGCAATCTCTGAGTTTCTGCTTTGAGACATTTTAAGTATCCTTAGTGTCTATGGCCATCTTCCAGGAGTTGGTTGTCAGGCTAGCAGTGAGAGTAGCCCTCATGTTTAGATCATAACTTCTTCTGTAATGTCTTGTGGGCCCTGGCAGATGTGATGGAGGTGGGTTGTCTCATGCTAGGTAGTCAGCCATATTTTCTAGTCATATTGATGAGTCTTGTTTCTCTCTTGTTTTCACTGACTTCTGTAAGACAAAGCTGATTTTCCAACCAAGAATGAGTTCAGGGCTGGAGAGATGGCTCAGTGGTTAAAGATGCTTGCTTGTAAAGCCCTGACAGTTGGGGTTTGATTCCCCAGTACCCATGTAAAGCCAGATGCACAAAGTAGAGCATGTATCTGGAGTTTGTTTGCAGTGGCAAGAATGCCTGCCCTGACCATTCATTCTCTTTCTCTCTCTGATTGCAAATACATACATACATACATATGTGAGTGCAGCATGTATTAAAAGGGATAAACCTAGTCGTTTCAGAGATTTGGGATGGGCATAGCCACTCTTCTTGGCCAAAAGCCAGTGGGATCTTCTTTCTGGAGTCTATGACCTTCCTATCTATGGGACTCTGACTTGGTTCTCAGTACCAGAATGAGCTTTCTCCCATTGAGCAGACCTCATATCAAATCAGAGAGCTGTTGATTATGTGCATAGGCCACTGTTGCACAGATGTGCACATTTTGTCTGAATGGTTGATTTCATAGCTTGCAGGGTCCCCTGCTTGTTCATGCTATTGGCAACCATTATTACTAAGCAGCTTGCATAGCCCTGTTCAGCACCGTGAGGACCAGCCAGCAGGGAGTCAGCTTGTTCATAGGTTCCAGAGTGATCTCTCGATGTCCTGTGTCTGTGGCCTGCGGTACCTTCCCCCCTTGTTTTTGAGACAGGGGCTCTCATTGAACCTACATTACTTCTTCCCCTTACAGGTACTTGGTTTCCTTGAGTATAAGGTACTTGTGGGACACAGGGCCACTCTTTCGCAGTCTCACTCATGACCCAAAATGCTGAGTGATATTCTGAGTCTGTTTTGTGATTAGAGAATGAATGATGAATGTTTTGGTGTGTTATCCAACCTCCCTCTATCTCATCCTTCCTCATTCCTAACACAGTAGATACCATCTATTCTCAACTTCTATGAAATGAAATTTCAAGTTTCCATGTGTGAGTGAAAATAAGTTGTACTCTTTTTTTCTGTTCTTGGGCAATTTTATTTACAAATGTTATTCAGTTCCGTCCATGTTATGACAAATAAAAATTTATGCTTTTGAAAAACATTTTCTGTTGTTATAACATCTCTTTCCCCCTTATTGTGTATGGAGTAAAATCTTTAACATATTAATTTTTATTCTATATGAGATATGATCTACCTGTGTCTTCAAATTATATTTTAAAGCATGTTACCCATGCTTGTTTACCATAGGAAAAAAAATTGAATCAACAAGAATATTCTTCATCCAACTCACAGGGAGAACTACTGATAAATTTTTAATGAATATACAATAAACATCAATCAATGAAAATATTCTTAAAATGAGATCACAGCATACATGCAGCTATAATGTGCTTTTTTTACTTACGGTATTATTAAGGTCTTTCTGTTTCAATAAGCAAGCATCTGTATCATTGCTTTGATGTAATCACCTAGACATGCCTTAGTAGCACTGGCTTTTTTTAAGCAGGTACAACTTCCTGAAAGTACAACTGTGCCTTGTTCTTCTGTATTTATTTGAAAGACAGAGGGAGAGAAAGAGAGACAAAGAGACAGAGACAGAGAGGCAGAAAAATAGAGTGAATGGGCGAACCAGAGTCTTCAGCCAGTGCAAATGAACTCCAGACTCATGTGCCACCTTGTGCATCTGGCTTATGTTAGTCCTGGGGAATCAAACCTGGATCCTTTGGCTTTGCAGGCAAGTGCCGTAACCACTAAACCATCTCTCCAGCCCTGTGCCTTGTTCTTTATGAACCCAGCTTGTCAGTGGCTGTCCTAATTACCCTGGTAGCTGTGTGTTGTAGTTACTGTCTCATTGCTTGGACAATGCATGCTACCAAAAGCGTCTGATGGGAGGAAAGTATTTATTTTTGCTTCTAACTTGAGGGGAAGCTTCATGATAGCAGGAGAAAGGATGGCAAGGGCAGAGGCTGACCTCACCTCCTTGCTAGCATCAAATACAGCAGCAGGAGGGTGTGCCAAACGAACACTAGCAAGCTAGGGATAATAAACCTCAAGCCCACCCCCACCAACACACCTCCTCCAGTAAGGCTCCACCTTCTAAATTGCCACTAGTTGGGGCACAAGCATGAGTTTATGGGGGCCACCTTATTCAATCCGTCACACTGTGGGTTCCCCAAATTCAGGGGCATCAAAAGTCCCCAGGCAGATTATTGAAGCTCAACATGTCTCACTATTTTACTACCCCAAAGCTGATGACTGGTGAGATCCTTCAGGGGAACTTTTGGGTACATGGTTCAGCATGTGCAGTAGTATTTTCCTGTTAAATATATGCTACTCTTTGAGAAGTATGAAGTTCACGTTTGGGAATGTGGTTGTGCTGACTTTGCTAAGCCCGGTGACAGGGTAATCTGTGGCCTAGGAAAAGCCATAGGGTTTTATGAGCCTTTCCATCTTCCTAGGCCCTCCTCCTGGTCACTGCACTCTGCTGTGTTAGCTTTTTACTTCACCTTCTTTCTTCTTTACCTCTTGTCTTTTGACTTCCCTTCCTCCTCCCATCCCTCTTTACCTTCCTTCATTCCTTTTTTTTTTGTGTGTGTATGTCTCTTGCTTTCACTGTTTTTTTTTTTTTTTTTTTTTTTTTTGAGGCGGGTCTTGAACTTGCAATCCTCTTGCCATGTTGTGCCAACTGAAAATTTGTGCCTGAGTGCTGGGATTTATACCTAGCCCTGTGTCTCCTTTATTTGTGATGAGAGGGTCGGCGGGGTGGTGGGGGGGAGAAAGAGACAAACAGAAAGAGTGAGTTAGGGCACACCAGACCCTCTTGATGTTGAAAACGAACTCCAGATACTTGTGTCACTTTGTACATCTCAGTCTACGGTGGGTACTGGGGAATTGAACCCAGGCTGTCTGGTTTTGTAGGCATGCGTCTTTTAACTGCTGAGCCATCTCTCCAGCCGCTATGTCTGCTTTGAAAGCCCTGAAATCCGCAGACCTGGTTCTTAGCCCCCATGAACATCGACAACAACTGAGACACTTTGTAAAATAGAAGGACCGAGGGGTGGGGACGGGGTCTTCATGGTAGGTTTCTTGCCTAGCCTGTATGAGGCGCTGAGTTTGCTCACCAGCACCTCACAAAAGAACAACAGTGAAACCCGTCCCAGCCCCTAGGCATCTCAGTTGGATCAACTGGATCAAAACCTTTATAGTGAGACTTGAGCACCAAGTTCAGTTAAAAAAGAACACACCCAAGTGGGACATGGTAGCTCACACCTATAATTCTGCTACTGGGAGGCTCAGGCAGGAGTGTCACTGAGAGTTCAAGGTCAGCCTGGGCTCCCTCGTGCATGCCAGACTAGCCTGGACTACATACAGAATGAGGCACCATGTCAAACAAAACACAACACCAAAAATAACAAACCCGAACTTTCCAGTCCGCACAGCCTGGTCTGAAACCCACTGGCATTGATTGGCAAATGAACACCACTTAGTAATATTGCAAGACTGGTCCTTTCCATTAGATAATTCCAAGAATAGTCATGAAGAAAAGGGAGAAGATCTGTGGAAGAGAGCAGGCAGAAAGGACCTATCTATATTTTTATAGGCATATCCGACCCCAACTTGTACTAAACAAAGCTATGGACACACAGGGCTTTTTATAAGCAGCAGCCAGGTGATCACCCCAATATCACCCTCATGATCATACTAGGTGCCATGAAGAGTGTCCTTGCACAGAATTCAAATCTGGTGAGTTTATTTAAACAACTAGACATGAAATTCCTGGCCTTAATCTGCTATTACTTTCAAAATCTACCAATTTGTTTCCTACACCCCACCTCCAAGAGTTTTCCTAGTCCCCACGCCCTGCCAACATTTCATATTTGACTCTTCATTTTGATGCTTATTAAATACTTAATTTTAGTGTTAATTTCTCCCGATTATTAATGAGACTTGGTCATTTCAAGTTCTTTTTTTTTATGTTAAGGGTATTTTATTTATTTGTTTGAGAGGAAAGAGAGAGAGGAGAGGAGAGGAGGGGAGGAAGAGAGGAAGCACTGGGGTCTATAGCTGCTACAACCAACTCTAGATACATGCACCATTTTGTGCATATGGTTTTCTGTCAGTACTGGGGAATTGAACCCAGACCAGAAGGCTTTTCAAAAAAGTGTCTTTAACCACTTGGAGATCTTTCCAGCCCTGAATTTCTTCCTGACTTGCCTATTGATATACTTTGGTCATTAAAAAAATATTTATTTATTTGTAAGGAGAGGGGGGGGCAGAGAATGAGAGAGAGAGAGAGAATGGGCACACCAGGGCCTCCAGCCACCACAAATTAGTTCCAGATGCATGTACCACCTTGTGTATCTGGCTTATGTGGGTCCTGGGGAATCAAACCTGTGTCCTTAGGCTTTGCAGGTAAGTGCCTTAACCACAAAACCATCTCTGTAGCCATACTTTGGTCATTTTTGATTGAGTTTTTTATTGACTTATTAATATATATTTATATAGAATATATTTTATATAATATATTTAATATATATTTTTGACATTAATCACTTATTGGTTACATGGATTTTTCTTTTTAAAAACATTTTCTACTCAAACTTAAAACTGTTAGGTTAGCATACAAAATAAGTGTTGTTAGAGTGTCTTTTTTATATTACATGTATATTTTGACATCTTGTAATAGAAGTGTTAATTATTTTATATTCCCCTTGTATGGATACTCTATATTAATTTTTCTTCATCATTTTGATTTACAGATTCTCTTGGGTTTTCTACGCTGATAATTGCATTGTGAGTAACTACAGTTTGTTAATTTCATATGTGTATTTAGGTACATTTTATCTGTTGGAATAGTTTTAGGCCCACAGCAAAGCCAAGTGCGAATGTGAATTTCCACACAGCCCTGCTTCCCTGTGTGTAGTCTCTGTCTTCTGACCAGCCCTCACGGGAGGGGTTCATTTGTTTCAGTTAGTGAATTTACCTTGACACATTGCCACCCAGACTGGACTTTGCCTTACAGCACACTCTTGCTGTTGCTCATTCTGTTGGTTTGTACAAACATGTAGTGACATGTTTGCACCAGCAACGTCAAACAGAAGCACTTTACTTCCCTAAAAGCCTTCGGTACTCTGCCCAGCCATCCTTTGCTCTTTTCTAACCCCTGGCTGTTATAGATCTTTCTATGGTTTCCACAGTTTTATCTTTTGAAGAATGTCATATAGTTTGAGTTATTTACCATGTAATCTGTTTTAAGGTTGACTTTATTTCCACTCAGTAATAAATATTCAAAGTTCCTCCATATCATTTCATGACTTGATAGCCCACTTTTTGCCTGGGGGTACCACAGTTTGTCCACCCATTGTTTACTGAAGGACATGTTGGCTGTTCTGAAGCTTTAGCAATAATGAATAAAGGTGTTATAAACATGCACGTGTATGTTTTGGCTTGGAAAGAAGTTTTCATCTCTTTTGGGGAAACACTAAGGCATTTGATCACTGGATGGTATGGTAAGAATACGTGTAGGTTTCTAAGAGATTGCTAAGCTTTTCCTTCAAAGTAGCTATGCCTTTTTAAAAAAAATTCCTATCAGCGATAAATGAGAGTTCCTATTGTACATGCTTGCCAGCATTTAGTGGTGTCTCTATTTTTGGATTTTGACTATTTTAATAGGTGTGTAGTGGTATCTTATTGTTTTGGCTTGCATTGCCTCAATAGCATATAAAAGTAACTAAACTCTCTCGTTACCTCTCCTATTTCTTTTTCCTTTCCTTTCCTTTCCTTTCCTTTCCTTTCCTTTCCTTTCCTTTCCTTTCCTTTCCTTTCCTTTCCTTTCCTTTCCTTTCCTTTCCTTTCCTTTCCTTTCCTTTCCTTTCCTTTCCTTCTTTCCTCTTTCATTCCTTTCTACATTTCCCTCTTACTTCTTTCCCCCCTCTCTCTGTCCCTCCTCCTACTCCTCTTCCCATCCTCTCTGTCTCTGTCTCTCTCTGTTCCTCTCAGGACCAGGTTGGGGGGATGGCTCCATTGGTAAAGCACTTGCTGCACAAGCATGAGGACCTGAGTTCAAATCCCCAGTGCTCATGCAGGGCAAGCTGGCTTGCTAGATGATTTTGGTGAGCTCTGGGTTCAAGTGAGAGACCCTGTCTCAGTGAATAAACTGGATGGTGATTGAAGAAGACAGCTGACTTCAACTTCTGCCTCCACATGCATGAGCACACACACACACACACTCACACACATGCAGTAAAGTGAAAAGCAAAGCAAAGCAAAAACAGCCCAGGACCTTACAGACAGAGGCCAAGCATGTGTTCTGGCACTGAGCTGCACCCCCAGTCCAAGCATCCTGGCACCTCTTCATGTACTTATTTGACACCTCTGTATCCTCTTTAGTGAAATATTTGGAGAGAGAGAGAGAGTGGGGGGGGGGAGGAGAGGGAGAGGGAGAGGGAGAGAGAATGGGCATGCCAGGGCCTCTAACCACTGCAAATGAACTTCAGATGCACATGCCACCTTGTGTATCTGGTTTGTGTGGGTACCAGGAAATTGAACACAGGTCCTTAGGCTCCACAGAGCCTTAACTGCTAAACCATCTCTCTAGCACCCTAACTATACTATAGTTTTTGACTGGTAGTATTTGTCATTGCTGATACGTTTTAGATGTTTTATAACCTTTATTGCAGTTTATTTCTTGACTGCAAAAATCATATTTATAAATTAAAATTTTTAAACATAGGTCTATGGCTTTCTTTCTGCTACTGAATTTTGATTTTGTTGAAAATATTTTTACTTGAGTCGGGCATGGTGGCACACGCCTTTAATCCCAGCACTTGGGAGGCAGAGGTAGGAGGATCGTCATGAGTTCAAGGCCACCCTGAGACTATGTAGTGAGTTCCAGGTCAGTGTGGGCTAGAGTGAGACCCCAACTCAAAAACAAAAACAACAACAACAAAATTTTATTTGGAGAGTTTCAGTCAAGATGGATGACTTATAACAATGCTAGAGCTCCCAGGATAAAATCAGAAGGCAGCGAACACTGAGGACAACCAAAATCTACCAACAAGATAAGAAAAGATAGCTGACTCCCCTTCTATATCAGCTAGGGCCCAGGCAAAACCACAGGGGCGAGCAAGAGTGCTGCTTCCATGGAGAGCCTATAACCTGCCCCAGGGGGAAGGCGATAGACACTGAGGTTACTCAAAATGTACCAAAGTCGAAACCGAGAAGCTGCTGAGAGCTCAACACTAAAGCAGAGTTAAAGCGCACCCACCAAGGCTCAGGGAATTTTCCAGAAGTGGAGGTGAAAAGACTGTAAGAGCGACAGGTTGGGACAGCATTCCCAGAGGTTCTGCCCCCACCCACAATGACTGGCTGCTGCTCTCATGTCTCCTAACCCACCACCCCACAACAACCCCATGGTGAATACTGGCACTGAGGAGGGACCTTAGTGGAATGGGGGCAGGGAGGAGGGAAATGGTGCCAACACATGATGCGTCCATACCAACTTTCTACTTAATAATAAGTTTATGTGTGTGTGCGCGCGCATAAGAAGACAAAGCAAGCGCTTTTAACTGTTGAGCCCTCTCTCCAGTCCTGAATTTGAATTGTTTTTTGATATAGTGCTCTGCAGTATAGCCAAGGATAACTTCCAACTTGTGATCTTCTTGCCCTTACCTCTAAGTGCTGGTATTACAGGTGTGTACCACCCTGCTTGGCTTACACTTGAACTTTATTGTGTTGTCATGAGACTTTGGTCTCTGTAATATCACTGATTCAATATCTGTAATACATTAACTTACTCATTTCCTACATTTCCTCATTGGCAGGTAAGCCTCATAAAGAAAGAAGTGAATTCACTTGGGCCCCCGGCGTGTTCCGCATATGTAGACTGGCAAGTGGCCCATTGTACTACTTTAATTTTTGTTGAATGAATGTATATTTCTTTCAGAGGGTTTGTGAATTTCTAGTTTCTAGCACAAACCAATAGACTTAGCTTAATTTTAATCTATACCCATATGAAAGCATATCTACATGCATCTGAAAAACATCAAACACAACTTAGGGGACTGTCTGCTCCCAAATCAACTTGATTCTCATCTGTCCAGTGAGCATCTCACTATTAATGGGAACTCTGCTTCCTGCAAATAGAAGCACTTGGCTGTCCTAGTTCATTTGAGATACTATACCAAATTACCATAGACTCAGTGACTTACAAACAATGGAACTAGATTTCTCATGGTTTTGTGGGCTGGAAGTCAGCATGGCTGGGCCCAGGTGAAGGCCTTCTTACAGTTGCGCATGGCTAGTTGCTCTCTGAGTCTTTGTGTGACTAGGGGACAAGGAGCTTCCTGGGGTCTCTTACAAAAGCACTAATCTCATTCATATGGGCTGTGCACTCATGACCTCATCCCTGTCTAAAGGCCCTACTTTCTAATGCCATCACACTGGGGATTGAATTTCAGAATAAGATTTTTTGGAGAACAGTTATTCACATCAAGGCATTGACTGGAGCAAAGCTGGCAATCCTTATAAAACATTTTTGTTTCCTATACTTAGTGTCCTCCAGAAAATGGCATTCTTGCATTCTGTCGAGCAGGTACAGAGTGGGGACAACCGGCCATTACTCAGCTTGGTGTATCAAACAGATATTTTTGAAAATATACAAGCTTTGAAGATTTTTATTCTCTAGACAACTTTGGCTTTGAAAACTCTGTATATCTTAAAAGCAGTTTCACAAAGTCAGTGGTTTTCTGTGATTGATAGTCACAGCATGCTGAGCTCACGGAGACATTAAAAATGTGGCATAGGAAAAGCAAAAAAGAGACTTTACAATATTGGATCCTGTAGCAGTAAGTAATCTACTCTTGGCTTTTCTTTCCCTTTACTAAGGAATTTTTTTCTTGTCTTCTGAAAGGTCTGTGTTTTATTGCATTCTAGATTTGGACATACTATAATATATATATATTTGTATTTGGCACAATCTTATTTCTCAACATAGAATTATTGGATAAGTGCTGTAATTCTATTTCCTTTTGGGATTTTGAAACCCCAAACTTAAAAAAAAAATCACACACATAAAAATTGCCAATAAGTAGGAGTTAGCAGAGATAGCATTGACATCGGCATCAGTGTTGGTTTTCGCGGGAAGGGGTGGCGTCATCACAGAATGAATCTGTGATTGGATGAGTGTTCATATTGGCAGGGTGGGTGTCCACTGGCTCAGGAAGCACCCTCCCTAGAGCAGTGGTTATTATTGGGGCTGGGGGTTAGTGTACTAGATAGTGTTTTATTCTTTGTAGCTTTCTTGTCTCTGTCACATGTACTGAATGCTGCCATTGTACCACGAAAACAGCACAGTCAGTACATAAATTAAGTGTGGCTGTGTTGCAATAATACATTGTTTACAAAGGGAGGTGACAGCTGGAGTTGGCTCTTGGTATATGGTTTCAGGCTTAAAGATTGGCCATCCTCTTCTGTATTCAGCAGACTGAGTAGAAACATGAATAACTGATTGTTCATATTTCCTTGGCTAGAAATAAGTCACATGGAGATACTCAGTAGCTATGGGATCTGGGAAGTCTAGCCGTGTGTCCAAGATAAAGGGGGAGGCATATTGGTGATGAGGTATCAATATTGCTGCCCTCAGCACACACACAAAAAAGTGAAAATCCAAGGTTCATTCCCCAGTCTATCCTACTATGTTCTTAACCACACGGTTCAAATAACCATGTCTTTACAAACATCCAGGCCTGAGTTTGAATCCTCTCTGGCCACTTTTTAACTATGCACCCTTAGGTTATTTGTTTAATTAATTGACGTTTCAATTGCCTTTCAGGAAAGTGAGGATGGATTATGTTTGCCTACTTTTATCATTGTGAATGCTAAGTATAAGAAAACTGTCAAGGTGATTATCTTCATAAGTGTGCAGTAAATGACAACCATTATTGTTATTATTTGGACAATAACTTACTTAACTGGTAGAGTGTAGTTTAATGCTTGCCCAAGCCTTGCTCCACTGCTTCCTAGCTATGTAATCTTGGATAAGTTGTTTAACCTCTCCAGGACTCAATTCCTTCATTTATATGATTATGGCAATAATAATCTGTCCTAGGGCACTTGTGAAGACTAAGTGCTTTAGCACATGTGAAACCAAAGGTGCCCAGTCTTGGTAATTTAGCTCGATAAATGGTGTGCATAACTAGTATTTTTGTTCCTGGTGTCTAAGGCATAGAACGATTAATAAAAGGGTTCAAGGATTAAAAGTGCTTGCTGCTTAAACATGAAGGCTTCTCAGGCCAGAAACTGCCAAGTTCTACTCTCCAGAACCAATATCTAAAGCTGGACATGGTTACATACTTCTTTAACCCCAGTGAGGGGGAGTACAGCAAAGACAAGATAATGACTGGGTCTTGCTGACAGTGGCTTTGGGCTAAAGGAGAGATCCCTATTTAAGGAAAGAGATAGGTGGATGAATGATGAGAATGACTCCCGATAGTCTCCTCTGGCTTCTCACACATGCGTATGGGGCATGCACAGCATCTGCTTCTCCATGTGTGTCCACCACACATCACACAACATATCCTACATAACATGGGTACATGCACAAAACAAGTTATGATCATAATAGCATCTATACACTAATTTATTTGTGAAATATTGTCTAGGGGTCCAATTGTGTACTAGGCTTTAAGAATAGGAATGGTGGGCTGGAGAGATGGCTTAGCAGTAAAGGTGCTTGCCTGCAAAGCCTAATGATCTGCGTTTGAATCCCCAGTATTCACATAAAACCAGATGCACAAAGTGGCACATGTGTCAGGAGTTCATTTGCAGGCTGCTGAACGTCCTGGCATGCCCATTATCTCTCTCTGCTTGCAAATAAATAAAATATTAATAAAAATAAAGGAGAATAGGACTGATGATAAAGCCTGACCTTATTCTTATCTTCACTGAGCTTATTCTGTACTTGCTAATATTTCCTTTTTCGAGCACTTTCTACAATTAGCCTTTTTACCATGTCATCTAATTTTATTGTTTGCAGTAACCTTGTGAATTAAGTTTGATTGTCACTAATTAAAAATATTTTTGTTTACTTACTTGCAAGCAAACAGAGACAGAGAAAAGAGAGACAGAGAGACTTGGCATGCCAAGGCCTCCAGCCACTGAAAACAAACTCCAGATGCAGGTGTCACTTTGTGCTTCTGGCTTTACATGAGTACTGGGGAATTGAACCTGGGTCCTTAGGCTTTGCAGTCAAGTGCCTTAACCACTGAGCAATCTCTTCAGCTCTAATTGTTGCTATTTTGCAAATGAGGTAACAGATTTAGAGAACGTCATTCAAGTAAGGCCACATTGCTGATAAACATGGGAGACAGTATTTGAAACTGTCTTTCAAACTCAGGTGCAAGTGTTCATAGCAATCATGCTGGGCTGTCAGATCTGGCCACGTGAAAAGATTTGCTTAGCAAAGCGTATGCTGTTTAATGGGAGCGCAGGTTGGAGATGGGGGGAAGGAAGGGACTGTGATGGTGCGGGTGGCTTCTTGGCCTCTGTGGGAATTCAGTTGAATCTCTGGGCCATTTATGACAGCAAATGCCCTCTCTACTTGGATAACTTCAAACATCCCCCAGGATTCAAAACATGTAGTCTTATCAACCAGGTTTACTTTCCATCCACAGGAGAGCTGGGCTTTTCAATTTAACCAGTGGCTTAAAAAAATGGAGGAAAAAAATAACACAAAGAAATCTACTGTCTCTACCCTTCTTTAAAATGATGAATGCTTTTAAAAGGCAAATCCATCATTGGTCACTTGAGGGAGGAAATGTCAAGAAAAGCTATGGTTTGTTAGCTTTTACTTCTTGACATTATACAAGAAAGTAATTGAAGTACAACAAACGCTGCGCTGTTTTACCTCATCTATTTATATAGCAATCTGACAAGATGAATACATATGTTACCGTGGATCTGAGAAAAAGTGACACAGGCTCTATGACTCGTTCTATTGTCTTATCAGTGTTGATCAAATGTGCTTTCCTTTAACAGACCACACGGCAGACAAATTGGTTCTCTTTTATGTAGATTCCTGAATATTGAACAATCCAACTCATTTTACCTTCTCAGTCCCATTAGCCCTTTATCTCAAGTTCCTCGAGCTTTAACATAGGTGCATCACAAAACATGCACCATCAATTCCATACAACAAATATTTATCTAGCCCTCTCTGTGTATAAGATATTATGCCAAATAGAGATGCTATTAAACTCACAGTCTTTGATAACTCTAACGCGGCCTGTGCTAAATGTTACTGTTATGCTATTTATGAAAAGAATGTTAAGCTGAGTGCGTGTGTTGGGGAAGTGGGGGGTGGGTAACCTGCTAAGCACATCAGCAAAGTGTATCTTTCTCTGTGTTGTGCTATGCTTCTGGAACTTTACATGTAAACCAGATTGTAAACTCACAAAGAGAGCTTGCTGTTTAAAAAATTTTATGTTAGCATTTTCATAAAATATAGGACTACTGAAAAATAAGGATTCTTTTTAAAAATCTGGCTCTTTATAAGGTGAATGACCATTTTATTAAAGGATATTATGTGACTAGTGCTATGGAAAATCCCAAGGCTTGTTTCTATGACACCCATGATCTCTTTGTGGTTGGGTAGTCTGGTTGTCAAGCAACTTAAATAGAAGAGACATGTGAAATTATTATTTTTTTTCCTCTGGAAGGTGTGAGTTACAAACAAAGGCATCAAGCTGCTTATTACATAGGAAATCGCACTCCAGTCTCGGCATAGATTTCTTGGGAAGGGAAGAAATACAAAATCATATTTAATAGGAAGAGGTGAGGTTTCAGTGTGCCTTAACCTTTTTATTTTTGCAAAAATTATCTTAGAGAATCAGTTGGAATCTCAAGTGAGTTTATCCAGAGATGTCATCTTAAAAATGATAGAGCAGGTCTCCCGGTGAATGTAGTGAGGTGATGGCCCTCTGTGTTTGGCTACTGTTGTCTTCATAGTCCCTTTCTTGAAACAGGTCCCTTTGCACATGTTCTTGTCTATATCAATGGTTTGATAGACCTGACCCTAGAAAACCTGAATTACATGACCATCATTTATATGTCAGCACTACATAATAAAGAACTTGACCTTGACTGAAGAGACACCTGGTTTTGCCTTCAGCTTCTAGGAGGGGATTTGTATTTTAAGCGGGATAGAAGTATCTTTGTGCAGAGAGGGTGCTGGCTACATTGAATCTTAGGCTGTGGTTAAGCAGACCTATAGACTTCAGGTAGGGCCAGTCACACCAGAAAGATCAACCATGATTGATTTTATGGCGAGAGCTTGGGTTGTGTATGTGGCAATGGTTGACATGCAAACATGGTTCAACAATTTGGGCAATCAATCATATATATATGAGCTTATATAAGGAGGCTGCAATGGAAACTGGACTGAGGCTTGGGTAGTAATACCTTTTGTTGTTGTTGTTTTGTTTTTTGGGTAGGGTCTCACTCTAGCCCAGGCTGACCTGGAATTCACTCTGTAGTCTCAGGGTGGCCTCGAACTCATGGTGACCCTCATACCTCTGCCTCTCCAGTGCTGGGATTAAAGGCATGTGCCACCACGCTCGGCACATTTTAAAAACTATTTTATTTATTTCCTTATGAGAGACAGAGAGAGAGAAAGGGAGGAAGGATATTGGTATGCTAGGGTCTCCAGCCACTGCAAATGAACTCTGGATGTATATACCACCTTGTACATCTGGTTTACATGGGTACTGGGAAATCGAACCTGGGTCCTTAGGCTTCACAGACAAGCACCTTAACCATTAAGCAATCTCTCCAGCCCCTTTTTTATTTATTTTATTTTATTTTTTTTTGAGGAAGAGTTTTGCTCTAGCACAGACATGGAATTCACTATGTAGTCTCAGGCTGGCCTTGAACTCAAAGTGATCCCCCTACCTCTGCCTCCTGAGTGCTGGGATTAAAGGCATGTGCTACCATGCCCTGCCACTTAGCAATCCTTTTTGCATATTGACTCATAGAGAGGACAATGGAAACTCTGTAACTGTGTCAGATTCTGCCCTATGTCTCCTCCTTGGTCTGATTTTATTCAGTGCCCTTGGGTGAATGGCAACCATCATG
This sequence comes from Jaculus jaculus, assembly GCF_020740685.1. NCBI lineage: Eukaryota > Metazoa > Chordata > Mammalia > Rodentia > Dipodidae > Jaculus > Jaculus jaculus. Next base: position 236,958,024 of record NC_059102.1, on the reverse strand, counting down.
GTAATAGCTTTAGTAAGTCCTATAGGTCCTCATAGGGAATTATTAAAACTGAGGTCGTATTGGGAATCTCTTCAAATTTGTACTTGGTGTCAGGAGTGAAGGAATTCTTGGGTCCTGTTGTTTCAAATCATAACAGTTTGGTTACCGAGGTTAAGTCCTATAATTGGAAAGGGTCTCTAGGCATGCAATTGTACCCAGTTCTACACAGCAGAGGCATCATACTTTTAAAACTCCACGGCAAAATTTTCTCTTGGGTGTTTTGTAAAATAGTCCAGTTTGAAAAGTTTGAAAAAAAAATACCATTAGGTGGACTCCATTTTACAAACTTTTTGTTGGCAACTTCCATACATATACACAATATACCATGATCATAATGCCTTCTCTTTAACCTCCTTTGTCCCCCTCCTTCCACCTTTTTCCTTGGGTCCCTTCTTCATTCCACATAGCTTCTCTTCTATTGTGATGTCATCATTTTTTCTCTCCTATTATGCAGATCTTCTGCATGTAGCATCAGCCACTGTGAGGTCATGAATGCCATGGTCACTTTGTGTCTGGAAGACAATATTGCTCTCCTCAACTTCCTTTGGCTCTTGCATTCTTTCTGCCACCTCTTCCGCAATGCTCCCTGAGCCTTGGAAGGCATGATAGAGATGTCTCACTTAGTGCTGAATATGCCACTGTCCCTCCTCAGCACTTCAGTGGGTTTTACCAAAAGTGAGAGTAGCATTAGGATATGGGCATAAACACAAGTATTTAGAGGGTAGTTTGGTGGACATAATATAATTCACTTAACCAGACAACAGCAGCAGTTTCTCCCCTAGGGCTTATGACCTCCCATAAGCTTCCTCCTATGGAGTAGGCCTTAAATCCAATCAGAGTTGTTTCTCCCCGTAACAGGTATTTCACCATTGCACCACTTGGCACATTTGGCCTGGCTGGTCAGCTATGAGGCTTGTAGGGTCCACGGAAGCATTTGTATGTGGAAGCCAGAGGAAGGTGTTGGGTGTCCTTCTCTATTACTAATCTGTAAGTTTCCTTGAGATAGAGTCTTTCACTGTACTTGGAGTTGCTATTTTTGGCCAGGCTGGCTGACCAGCAAGTCCCAGCAATTCCCTCATCTCTGCTCACCACAGAACTGTGCTTAGATATATAGAAGAGGGTGTGGCCATGCCCAGTTGTTTTTATGGGTGTTGGTGAGTCTTAGTTTGGGGCAAATCAAGCCTTGTAAGGCCTCTGAGGCCCTTGTGCTTGCAAAGCAAATGCTCCTACCCCATTTCCCCAAACCTTAGCTCTTAGTCTTAAAATGTGCTTTGTCCAATATTAATACAGTCAAGCCAGCTTTAAAAATTTCAGTGCTGGGCTGGGGAGATGGCTCAGCAGATAAGATGCTTGCCTAAAAAGCCTAATGACCTGGGTTTGATTCTTCAGTACCCCCGTAAATCCAGATGCACAAAGAGGCACATGCATCTGGAGTTCATGCCCATTCTCTCTCTCTGTCTCTGCTTGCAAGTAAGTAAATAAATAAAATATTTAAATAACCCTTCAGTGCTTAGATGGTAATTTTTGGCCTTTTATTTTTATCTTTTATCCTTATATTTTAGATATTACTTTGGTAAACAATTTATTTAGTTTACAATATAGTAAGCACTATGGAGGCTCTTTTAACATTAAAAGTTCGTGAACTCGCAGTGGCTGGTGGTACCTACACAAGAGCCGCACACTAGGAGTGAAAAAATGATGATGAAAAGAAAAGAATTAACAGACAGAAGTATATTTCCTCCTAGGGAAGAAGCTTTTTGTTGTTGTTGTTATTTGTTTACTTTGATAATAGCCTTAGGTGTGACCATTGAATTCTGTTGTCAACTTGTTCAGATCAGGAATCAGGTAAGAGACAGGTCTCTTGGGCAGGTCTGGGAGGGTGTTTCTATTTTTTTTTTTTTAAATTATTTATTTTTTTATTTGAGAACGACAGACACAGAGAGAAAGACAGATAGAGGGAGAGAGAGAGAATGGGCGCGCCAGGGCTTCCAGCCTCTGCAAACGAACTCCAGATGCGTGCGCCCCCTTGTGCATCTGGCTAACGTGGGACCTGGGGAAGCGAGCCTCGAACCGGGGTCCTTAGGCTTCACAGGCAAGCGCTTCACCGCTAAGCCATCTCTCCAGCCCTGGGAGGGTGTTTCTAGGAAGGATTGATGGAGGGAAGAAGAGCTTCTCTCAGAATGGACAGCTCTTCTGGTGGTGGGCTGTATAGATAGAAGGCCTAGGAGGCCATAGTGCCTTTCGCCTGGTTACCCTTGCTGCTCACTTGGTGTATGCACTCATCAGTTGATGCTAGATCTCACAAGACATTGGTACCAGCTTCATCGGCCTTCCTTTGTAGACGGAAGACCACAGGCTCTCAGAGAAACCTAGACTACTGAGGCATCCAGCTTTGTAGACTGAGAAACTACCAGGTTCTCTGACTCTCCAGTCTGTAGATAGTCATTGTTACACTGCTCAGCCCATATCCTGTAAACTGATCTAATAAATCTCCCTTATAATATATCTATATTCACATAAAAATTTAAATGTATAATTACTATGTGATCTAGTAATCCTACTACTGACGACATTTCTAAAAGAAATAAAATCAGAGATCTGCACCTTCACTACAGCATTTTTCATAGTAGCTTAAGATGCGACATTAACACAGGAAGTCACTAGCAGATTGACAGATGAAGAAAGCACAGTACCGACGCATGTAATACTGCCCAGCCATACAAGTCACCTTCAGGATCATGGATGCATGTAGAAGACATTATCACCTGCACATAGAATCTAATAAAATCCTGTTCATAGAAACAGAGAGGAGAATGGTGGATACAGGAGCTGGGACTTGCAGGGACGAGGACTGAGGAGATATTAGTCTAAAAGCACAAGATTTCACTTACACAGACATAAGTTCAGGAGATCCACTGTATGGCGTTGGTGACTATAGTCAGTGACAGTGTGTTGTGTACTTGAAAACCGCTAGGCGAGGACTGAGGGCGTAGCTCAGTGGCAGAGCACTTGCCTATACGTGCAAAGCCCATGCTTGATCTCCATCACACACAAAGTTGCTGCAACAGTGGGTTTTTCCTTGTCACCATTCATCCACTCAGTTCTACCCACTAAACAGGTAGATATGTGAATGTTATGTATGCTATTTAACTTGATGAAGCCAAACTACAATCTGCACATAGGTCAAAGCACCATATGTTAAACCATAAACCTAGGCTACTTTTTTAAATTTTTGTTTTTTTTTCAAGGTAGGTTCTCAATCTACCTTGATCTGGACCTCACTCTGTAGTCTCAGACTGGCCTCAAACTCACAGCAAACCTCCTATCTTTGCCTCCCAAGTGCTGAGATCAAAGGCCTGCACCATCATGCCTGGCTCAAACGTGGGTTATTTTAGTCAGTTAAAAATATTTAACTTGGGGGCTGGAGAGATGGCTTAGCGGTTAAGCGCTTGCCTGTGAAGCCTAAGGACCCCGGTTCGAGGCTCGGTTCCCCAGGTCCCACGTTAGCCAGATGCACAAGCGGGCGCACGCGTCTGGAGTTCGTTTGCAGAGGCTGGAAGACCTGGCGCGCCCATTCTCTCTCTCTCCCTCTATCTGTCTTTCTCTCTGTGTCTGTTGCTCTCAAATAAATAAATAAAAATTAAAAAAAAATATTTAACTTGGGCTGGAGACATGGCATAGTGGTTAAGGTGTTTGTCTGAGAAACCTAAGGACCCAGGTTCAAATCTCCAGTACCCGTATAAGCCAGATGCATAATGTGGTGTGTACACCTGGAATTTGTTTGCAGTGGCTAAAGGCCCCGTCTGGTGTACCCATTCTTTCTTTCTCTACTTGCCCCTATCTCTCTCTCAAAATAAAAACTATTAAGAAAATAGTCAGGTGGCTGGGGAGATGTTTAAGTGGTCAAAGGCACTTCCCTACAAAGCCTGCTGGCTAAGGTTCTATTCCCCATTACCCACATAATCCTAGATGAACAAACCCAATATATGATCTATTTTCATTTTATTTGATTTCTTTATTTATTTGAGAGAAAGATGTAGATAGAGAGAATGGGCATAGCAGGGATCTTAGCCACTGAAAACGAACTCCAGACACATGTGCCACCTTGTGCATCTGGCTTTATGTGGTTACTGGGGAATTGAACCTGGGTCCTTAGGCTTCCCAGGCAAGTACCTTAACCACTAAGGTATCTCTCCAGCCCCAATCCATTCTTAATTATTAAAATATAATATTGTTATTTTGTCTTCCTGAATGATAATTCAAAAACATTAAAATACTTCTTTCTGGGTTATACATAATTGTTTTGTATAAATATATGCATATGAATATTTGTATATAAACATATGCATATATGAACTTGGAGATTACAAATATAGCTGACATTACAAATCAGTGGTAAAAGATGAGTAAGTCAGAGGTATGATAGTGCACAACTGTAATTGCAGTAGTTGGGAGGCAGAGGTAGGAAGACCAAAAGTTTAAGGCCATTCTAAGCTATATGAGACCCTGTTTAAAAAAAAAACAGAAATAAACAAACATAAAAAGATGAATCAGGTAGTTGATATTTTGGGAAAACTGTAAATGCTGTATGTAGAGAAAAATGAAATTAGATTTCTAATTCACAGTATAAACAAGTTTTATCTAAAAATACTAGGAGAAAGTGTATATGCATATTTTAAATATTTTTATTAAACATTTTTATTTCTGCTTACTTATTTGAGAGAGAGAGCGCGAGAGAGTGAAAGAATAGGTATGCCAGGGTCTCCAGCTGTTGCAAACTCCAGACGCATGAGCAACCCTGTGTCTCTGGCTTACATAAATCCTGGGGAATTGAACCTGGGTCTTTAGGCTTTATAGGCAAGCACCTTAACTGCTAAGCCACCTCTCCAGCCCAAGACAAAGTATAGTAACATCTAAGACTGCATATGTATGATTTTCAAGGTAGGGTCTCAGTGTAGCCCAGCTGACCTGGAACTCACTCTACCTCAAGCTGGCCTCAAACTCACAGCCATCCTCTACCTCTGGGATTAAAGGTGTGCTGGGGTTATAGTTATGCACTATCATACCTAACTTTGATTTGCTCATCTTTTACCAATGATTTGTAATGTCATCTATATTTGTAATATCCAAGTCCATATATGCATATTATACACAAATATTTGTATGCATATATACATGCAAAACAATTTTGTATAACCAGGGGTGATTCACTCCAAAGAGGGAGTGCTAGCTATTAAGTCAGTGATTCTAAACCCAAAGCTAATCATGCCGGTAGTTTTGCCATAGTTGTAGCATTCCTGGGTAGCATACTCAATGTGTACTTAAGTAATCTCACTTAATAACTAAATATTTCATTTTAAAATAAAGTTTTAGCCGGGCATGATGGCTCATGCCTTTAATCTCAGTACTCAGGAGGCAGAGGTAGGAGGATCACCATGAGTTCTAGGTCACTCTGAGACTACGTAGTTAATTCCAGGTCAGCTTGGACCAGAGTGAGACCCTACCTTGAAAAACAAACAAACAAACAAACAAACAAACAAACAAAAACAAAAACAAAAAAGAAGTTTTATAACAGGATTATAAATGAAAATGCAGTCTATGTTTCCTATAAATAGATAAGTATAAAAGAGTTTACATGGAAACAAAACAATGCAACGAGTTCCAGCTATATATTGCAGCCTTCTAAAATCTGAATCCATTCTGTCTCTGTCTCTGGTTTCATTAGTTAACATCAAACTCTCAAACTCATAATCCTACTGCCTTGGCCTCCTGAGCACAGGGATTATGGGCATATACCACCATGTCTAGTTAGTTACCACCCTGTCTCTTTGTTGAAAAAAGAAATGAGATATGGACCTAGAAGGTTTAGAAAGTCTAAAGAGTCACTAAAGTATCTGAAGACATTCTTTTTTACAAAAATGTTTTATTTTGTTTATTAATTTATTTGAGAGAGAGAGAGAGGGAGGGAGAGGGAGGGGGAGGGAGGGAGAATGGGGAATGGGCACACCAGGGCCTCTAGCCACTGCAAACAAACTCCAGATGGATGTGCCACCTTGTGCATATAGCTTATGTGGGCTCCGGAGAATTGAACCTGGATCCCTCGGCTTCACAGGTAATTACCTTAACTACTAAGCCATCTCTTCAGCCTAAGACATTCTTTTAAAATTTAAGACAACTGAAAAAAAAGGAAGAACTTTTACACAGTGTGCTTTAGAAATGTTTCAGGTCATGTCTAAGTTTGTGCAATGCTGGGATCCACCAGTGCTTCTACGTGTTCCACTTGCCGTGTGGAAAGCACATGAGCTTAGAAGGGAAGGTCTTATCGCAAATGAAGAAGACACTTTGGTTCTGAGACCACTGGGTAGCATGGTGGATTTCCAGGAGAGAAGGAGGGCTAGATGGCTATTAACATGCCGAAGTCCTGCTATCGATGTTGCTATAAGAGGTAAGCCTTGGAAGACCGAATCACATCAGCAGAACTATTTCCAGGTTACAGCACTTCACAAACTCTCTCCTGCTGTTAATGGCCCAAGTGAGGCTAGCTGGAACCAGGCATGGGTGACAGTGTTCTGAGCGATGCCCCTACTGAGGTGTCAACAGGCTTTGGAGTTGTGCTGTGGCATGTGTAGAAAGGCAACATGAAAGAAACCTTAGAACTCATGGTGTCATTGATCTGTGACTTATTTAGTATTTTCTAGAACAACATGTGATTTAGGAAGGCACCCTGAATATTCGCTTTGGATCAGTGGAAGGAATAGAAATTCACTATGCTTTCTTCCTGACCTTGGGAAGACTAAAGTTTAGATTGCAAGCCATCCTCTTTAAGACAGGTTGTCTCCACCTCATGGAGCCAATTGCCTTCCTTCAGGCTTACATCCTTGTATTCTTAGCCCAAAGAGAAAGAGATCCTCTTTCCTCCTGTGGATTCCTAGAGGACAGTGGCTGGACTGGAGTCATGTCCTGACCCCTTACTACAGGTAAGGGAGGGAAATCCTGTAAATGAAATTCATGACCCACACTGGGGGTGGGCGTGAGGGCAGCCTCATCCAAAATGCAAATCTGGTAGTGGGAGAGGGAAATGCATACTGGAAAGGCTAATCTCCCAAATATGCATTGGCTCCTTTTAAAAAATTTTGTTTTTGAGACAAGATTTCACCAATTAGCCCAGATTGGCCTGGAAGTTGCTCTATAACTCGGTCTGGCCTTAGTCTCCCAATCCTCCTGCTTCAGCTTCTCAAAAGGTGGAATTACAAGCATGTACCACTGTACCCACTCATTAGTTCTTTGATGTTAGCTTTGGAATCAATGCTATGATTTGAAATTGTAGTGTTCTCCAAATGGCTTGGTCTCCAGCTGATAATGATATTATAGAAGTTTCTGGAAACTGTAGGAGGTAGAAAGGAGTAGGTCTCTGGGGTGGGTACTTGGAGGCATCTTATCTTTAGCACCTTCTTGTCTTGTTCTCTGCTTCCTACCTCCTATTCTTCAGTAAGTAAAAATTAGCTTCTAGCATATATTCCCTCTGCAGTTAGGTACTGGCCCAAGTGCCTGGGGCCAAGAAACCATGGCCTTCTGAACGTGAGCCAAAAAATTCTTTCTTCTCTTAAGCTGTTCTTATAGGTTAATTTGGTTAGTATAGGAAAATAAACTAATACAGTAAGCATGATGTTTTCATAAAGGGCAAGAGAATAAATATTTTGGGTTTTGTAAGACACATAGAGTCTATGTAACTTTTCCTTTTCTTTCTGCAATATATATATATTTGAGGTAGGGTCTCACTGTAGAACAGGCTGACCTGGAACTCACTATGTAGTCTCAGGGTGGTCTTGTACTCAAGGCAATCCTCCTACCTCTGCCTCCCGAGTGCTGGGATGTGCCTTTCTGCAATATTTTTAAAAAGTGCAGAAGCATGCTTAGCTTGCAGGCTGCAAGTTGGAATTGGTCTGTGGGTGATTAGACAGCTAAGCCCTGAATTAGACTGATTCTTCTTTTCTGGCTCAAATAGACTTTTTTTTTTTTTTGGTGAGAGTTATGTGTGTGTTGTATATGCATATGTGTATGTGTGGTCACATGTGTGAGTACAGGTGTACTTGTGTGTGTGTGCATGTGTGTAGGGGTCAGAGGTTGATACCAAGTGGCATCTCCCTCAATTGCTTTCCACTTTATTTGCTGAGCAAAGGTCTTCTGCTGAATCTAGAACTCACTGATTTGTTTATTGTAGGTAGCCAGTGAACCCCAGAGATCCTCCTGTTCCAGTCTTCTCAGTGCTGGGATTACAATTGTGCACCACAACACCCAGAATTATACATGGGTTCTGGGGATCTGAACTCAGGTCCTCATACTCGCTTAGCAAGCACTTTTCACACACTGAGCTATCTTGCCAGCTCTAGAGTGGCTTTTTACACATTGTCTCTTTCCAAATGTTTCTTTAGACATGATCCATGACAGTGGGGGCCATGCATTTCCTTTCCTCTTACTTCTTTGCTTTACTGCTACTGTCATTTTCCATTTTATCATTTTCTGTCTAATGATCCATATAAGGCCTGGTTATTAAAGTATGCAAGTGTGTATTATATAGGCAAAAGCTATTCCTCAAACTTCACTGACAAAGCTTGTATTTCCATAGGCATGCAAGGACAAAACAGAAACAAAAACAAAAATGAGAAAAAGAGAGAGAGAGAGAGAGAGAGAGAGAGAGAGAGAGAGAGAGAGAGAGAGGGAGAGAGAGAGAGAGGGAGAGAGAGAGAGAGGGAGAGAGAGAGAAAGGGAGAGAGAGAGAGAGGGAGAGAGAGAGTGTGTAGCAGACAGCTTCAGGTTCACTGAGATAAACTTCCAGATCAGGCACAGTTATGGAGGAAGGGATATTTACTGAAGCTTACAGATCCAGGGGAAATTCCATAATGGCAGAAGAAGCTGGCCTGCCTTCACAGGTCCAAGCAGAGAGAGAGAGAAGCACAAGTTAAAAAGCCAAAAGCCACATAGCACACTTTAGGAACTCCAGCTAGGCACACTTTGCATATCTTTAGATTGAAATGTGAAACCCACCACCACACCTTAAGATCCACCCAGTGACACTGCCTCCAGCCAGCTGGCTGCAGACTACAAACAAATAAGCAACTGAATATATTGGGGGCCATCTATTCTATTCAAACCACCACAGAGAGAGAGAGAGAGATTGATTTGCTGTTTAACTGAACTGTAATACTGCAGCCACTTCCTGGGAGATCTGGGAAGGTGAGTGGTTGAAAGGAGACTGTGCAACAACTTAGCAAACTTAACTTTCAGTCCTGGCTTTGTCATTACTTTGTGACTTTGGGAAGGTGATTTATCTCTTTGTATCCTTTTTGCTTCTTATGAAATAAAGGGGTTGGATTGGTGATGATTAGGCTATTCTCCAGCCCAAGATTTAATGGTGGAAAGGAACATATTACAACCTAGCCATCGGGATCAAAAAGAAGAGGAAATTGTCCATATTGTGGTGTGACTTTGGAAACCAACTTGGGAGTTTTGGCAAGAAGCTTTCTGAAGAAATGCTAATGACTACAACAGACACAAACACAGCTATAATGGAAGGAAGGTTTGCCAGCTCATTATCTTCCCAAGTCATTTAAAATGTTCCTTTCTACTGACTGCGTGGAGATTTCTAATTCTCATCTTTATCATGAGAAACTTACCTTTCACTAAACACATGGCAGGCATTTGTAACTGGAGAAATTATCCTCTATGTAAATATTGTCCAGTAAATTAATCAAACTTCTACTGATCATTTGCTAAATGTCAGGTGCTTAGTTATATGCCTCAAAGATGGAGAACAGATGGCTGCTTCCCTCAGGGAATTTTAATCTGGAGATGTTGAATGGAGAATCATTTAGATCTAACCAGGAAAACAGAAACACCTCTAACTGTTTAAAATGAGGGAATTTAATGTTAAAAAAAAAAAGTTGACACAGTTGACAGCAGTGTTGAGAAGCCAGCAGGCAGAGAGGAAGTGACCCAGGAGATGGTGTGGACCTGTTACAAGGATGCTTTCTTTTAAAGAGTTATTATTAGGTGTGGAAATGCCAGAATTTACATGAAAAATGGTAGAAAGAGGATTGTAAGACTTAGAGTAAGGTCATAATTTTCTTTTTGGTGATTTTTTTTGTATCATGAAATGCTTGGAGGATATATTCTTTCATAAGAAAATAAATGTGCTGGTGAACTAAGCACTTTTCCAAATGTTTATACCCATATAGTAATGCTACTCTCACTTTTGGTTAGAGAAGCTTCTCTTTTCAGATGGTGGTAATCTTGGGATGACTCAGAAGGCACCATTGTGCTGAGAAAATGTGACAGAGGAGTGCTCAGTGCTGAAACATTGCTATCACACCTTTCAAGGCTCAGGGTCTATGGCGAAAGAGATGGAGGAAAGAATGTAAGAGCCTAAGGAAGGATAGCACAGCTTACAACATACTTCTCCAGACACAAAATGGCCTGGATATCCATGACCTCACAGTGCCCGACACTACCTTCATAAGACCATCATAATAGGAGGAAAAGATGATGACATCTACATAAAAGAGAGACTGATTGAGAAGGGGAAGGGGCATAATGGAGTGTGGAGTTGCAAAGGAGAAAGTGTGTGTGTGGGGGAACAGGGAATTATCATGGTTTATTGTATATAATTATGGAAGTTGTCAATAAATTAAAAAATGGTCTGGTAAGAGGGACATGGCATCGCTGAGAAGTATAATCAGTGATGGTTGCTTGACAGGCCATGGACATGTGCAGGAGATGCCATATCAAAGTGAGGTTTACTGCTATGCAATGGGGACAATTGAGGCCAAGTGAGGGAGACCTTTACCTTAACAGGTAGACTTGTTATGGAAATGAGTGGAAAGTTCAGATGAGCAACACTTCCTGCAGAGTGTTAGGAGGACAATTTTGGAAAATGGAAATTTCATGGGCAAGCAGATGACCAACCAAGAAGAGACTGCCCTTGGCCTGTATAATCAAAGGACACTAAAGATGGATCATCGGGGGACTGAGAGCAACCACCTCCAACAGAAGACACAATTCTTTGCCCACTGTTTTCCAGATGTGAGCCAGTTTTCAAACATGAAACCCAATGAGAACTGGTTTTACCCCATTTTGTGCAGGAATGGTCCTGCAACATCACAGCAAGCACAAACAGTGACCATTCCTTCCTTCAGGGCTTCAATGATCAGTCTTCCCAATGGGACTTAAGGCCATTGACTCAGTAGATGTTCACTGGGGAAAAGGGCATACCCAGAGACTTCCAGGGCTTAGTATCTTAGTTGACATTGACACCTAGAGCCCAAAATGTCTGCATGACCATTCTGTTAGTATGAGTGTGTGTGTTGGGGGTTGGGGGTGACAACCAGGTAATAAGTCAAGTTCTGGCCACAGTCCAATGCCATGAAGTGTGTGGACACATACAGGGATCATGTCTGGGATTCTCCCATGAGAAATTGGGGTAGACAGTCTTCCCAGTTGGCTGGACCCACACTGGTTCCTTGTCCAGTGGGGTAGGAATTGTCATAGTGGGGAAAGGCAAAGGAAAAACCCTGAAATTGCCTTCCAATGAGAAAGAGTATGTCTTAAGGGAGACACCAATGCCAGCCTAAAGATCTGTATTATGCCGAGGTAAGGGTTCCTGTCATGTTGTCATTCATTTTGGATGAATGGACCAATCAGGCACCTGCAAAATGACATGGGTTCTGGGACATGAAAACAGAATACTGTGACCTCAAGCATGCAGCAGCTGCAAATGCAGGCTACGACACCACATACAGTATCTTTGCTAGAGCAGATGAACAATTAAGGAGATTAATCTGCTTCCTGAGAAATCCAGCCTGTGAAAAAAGACTTCTCCTTCATTACAGTCAAGCATCAGTCAGTCACAGAACATACAACGGGTCTCTGCCCGCAGCTAAGAAAGAAACCTTGCAAGACAAATGGGAACCAATGAACGCCTTTCTTCAAGTGCGGTTCTAGAAATGTCAGGGCTTTCACCATCCACGTGCCTAACCTGTAACCCAAGCTGAATGCTGTCAGTGGCATGCGTTATACAATGTGAACCACTTTCTCTTGCCAGGTCAGTTGTACCAGAGGTGGATGTCTGCTCCCAGGACAATTCATCTCTTTGGGGGTCAGTAATAGGTGTTCCGGTGTGGTGAGCTGTGGAAGCATGATGAGCCAGTTCTTATTCTCCACTTGGGGTTTGGAATAGGGAGACCAGACTGAGCAGGCTATCTATCATGCATGGGGAGGGCAGGCGGCAAGGGTAGTCTCAGGATGTCTATTATAAGGCTTGTATAAGAAAATGCAGCTTTGTAGCTGGGTGGGAAGCAGAAGGCTCAGTGAAGGAGGTTGAGATGAGGAGAGGGACTGTGGGTCAAGAAGAGACACACAGATTCTTCCTGGTTTTCCAGTATGGGTCCCTGGGGAGCCCCTGTGCTGTGGTTCTTACTTTTGAACTCCATAAGATACCTCTGGGGACATTTCTTGGTTGAGTTATATTGAGTAGATCTTATTTTCTTTGCCATCAAAGGGGTCTGCCTAGAATTGAAGCTTGATGGGCATTACTTTTTGTGTGACTTACCACAGCACTTTTTTTTATTATTTATGAGAGAGACAGATAGACAGAGACGGGGGGGGGGGGGGAAGAGAGAGAGAAAGCACCAAGGCCAAGGCCTCTAGCCACTGTAAACGAATTCCAGATACATGTGCTACCATGTGCATCAGGCTTACATGGGTTCTGGGTTCTGGGGAATCAAACCTGGTTCCTTAGGCTTCGCAGGCAAGTGCCTTAACTGCTAAGCCATCTCTCCAGCCCACTTTTTTTTTTTTTGTAGTTTTAGATATCCTCTATGTAGAGTTGTCATCTCTCCACTTAAGCTGGAAGTTTTCTGAAGTTATTGTTCTGTATATTTTATGAAAGGCTAATTATATCAGTAATAATGATATTATTAATAATAGTTCATATTAACAAAAGTTTTACTGTGTGCCAGACTTTGGGTCAGTTGCTTTACCCACACACGATACTCAGGAGTAATCGTTTCATTGTGAGTCACTATCATAGTCATGGTTGTGAGTAAACACCTCCCCCTACCTACCTTGATTACACAACCAAAGGAATTCATTGACGTGTAGTACAGTGGGATGGAAGACAGCAATGTAATTTCTTTGCTTTTCTCTCTCTCTCTTTCTTTCTCTCTCCAGCTCTGCGTGTAATACGGTGTGTGTGTGTGTGTGTGTGTGTGTGTGTGTGTGTGTGTTAGATGCACATGCTTGTGCCCATGTGGTGCCCCATGCACCTGCCTGTGGTGGCTATAGTGGAAAGTCTGGCAACCCACTTCCTTGTACATCTGCTCATTTTTATTTGGCTGGAGTCTCTTACTGATCCTGGAGCTTGCCATTTTTTTTTCCTCAAGCTCCAGCAGCAATTTTATGGTCTCTGCTCCTCTGTGGAGCTGCGGTCACCGGTGAACACGGAGAAGCCCAGCTATTCATGAGGGTGCTGGGGACCAAACTGGAGTGGTCACTCAGGCCTCCTCAGACCCTCATGCTTGCACAGGAAGTGCTCTTCATATTGAGCGAACTCTCCATCCCAGGAATGTCTATTATGGAAGAAATACTTCTTGGGCTGAAGGCATGACTTAGCTGTTAAGGCACTTACCTGCGAAGCCAAAGGACCCAAGTTCAACTCCCCAGGACCCACGTAAACCAGATGCACAGGGTAGCACATGCTTCTGGAGTTTGTTTGCAGTGGCTGGAGGCCCTGGCACACCCATTCTCTCTTTCTCTCTCTGTCTCTGTCCCTTTCCTTCTCTTGCTCTCTCAAATAAATAATAAAATAAATAAAATTAAAAAAAGAAGTACTTCTTTCCTTAAGATTTCTTTTTCTTCTTGGTAAAAGCAGTATATGTTTGTTACGGATAATTTGGAAAGTTCAAAATCAGAAAGAAATCATTTGTATTCTTGCCATTGAAGAATACTGTTAATACTTTGATACATATTCTTCTGGTCTCTCTTTGTCTCTGGTGTGTAGTTTTTCCCATTGCAAAATATAAACCCTCTCATGCTACTAACCATACTTCTATGGCACAATTGTTTTTTTTTTCTCAATTTTTTATTAACATTTTCCATGATTATAAAATATATCCCATGGTAATATCCTCCCTCCCCCACCGGGCACAATTGGTTTAAGAGTCATGCAATATTCTTTATATGACAAGTGCCAGGTCTCTAGAATTTTAAGCTGTGGAACAAAGGACCCTGGCAGTTTGTAGCCTGTGTACTGTAAACTCTCACCTCTCCTAAGGGTTCTAGGTGAATTTCTGCCCCAAGCAAGGGGGAGGACTTTTTGACCTTTGCAGGGAACTATGTTTTCAAAATTATTCTGAGGAATAAGAAATTCCTGGATCTTGTTTACATCCAGTGTAGTTCAGCTTCCTTCATGTTTTACTGTCTTTGAGAATTTTTGCTCTCAGACACCTTGAGGATCCTGATAATTGGTGGCTGGATGTGGAGCTGCACAGGGCCTGGGACCTGGGACCCCCAGCGCATGGCCTGCGCTCCCAGACCTGCCTCTGAGTCCTCAGCTTGTGACTTCCACACCTATTTCTCTGCACAATGCCAGTAGACACCAGCAGATGGCGCTGTGAGCAAGTGTGTCCGCTAGGTGTGATTTACACAAGCCCTCAAAGGCTTTAAATATTTATCCACAAAATTCAATAAAGCTGTTCATCAAATCTAATGCTTGGAATTTGGGCAGCCCATGAAAATATTATAATATCTTGCCTGAGCTTCCAGAATCCTCTTCTGTCTGATGTGTTTGTGGATTCAAATTTTTGTTTCATCAGTGGGAAGGCATCCATGGGACATATTAGAGGCTTTGCAAGCCACCAGGCCTAGGAAATTGTCCTACATTTTTTCCTTAGATATTGTGGGCATTTCAAGTTCCTTACATGATTGCAAAATACTCATGGTTAGCTGCTAGGTTTGATCCTTTTCTGTATCCTCAGCACCCAGCAAGTGTCTGATGGAGAAGCATTCTGTAAACAAATGAATTCTGGGACAGAGCAGCTGGGTGTGGTTGTTGTTTATTTTGATGGTGTGTGTTTGTCCCTACAGGATAATACTGTGCGCAGTTTGGTCCTTAGGGTTATATTATTGGGGAGTAGGGGGCTGGTGGAACTTTTAGGACACAAGGCTTAGTGGTAGGCCCTTAGTCATGGGGTGTGTCCTTAAAGGCTGTTGTGGAGCCATTGCCTCTTCATCTTTCCCTGCCTGATGAGTGAGCACCTTTGCTCTGCCATGATGTGCTTCCTCCCTGTAAGCCAGGAGCAACAGGGCCAACGGGTCATAGGCTGCCTTCAAAACTGAGCTCAAAGCTCGGCTCCTGATGTTCAGTACCTCAGGCATTTCACTATAGTTATGACTACCTGAGGAGTTTGGAAGTCACCTGGTTGGGTAAATGATGAATGAGGGGGAATCTCCATTCTCATTTACTTCCAAAATATATTTAAAAAATTATATATATATATATGAGAGAGAGAGAGAATGGGCATGGCAGGGCCTCCAGCCACTGCAAATGAATTCCAAACACATGTGCCACCTTGTGCATCTGGCTTATGTGAGTTCTGGGGAATGAAACCTGGGTCCTTAGGCTTTGTAGGCAAGTGCCTTAACTGCTAAGACATCTCTCCAGCACCAAGATGACTTTTGATACCCCTTCAGAACCCACTGCGTGGCTTCTTTCCAGCTGGATGTTGGACAAGCTGTATAACTTTCCTAAAGTCAGTTTTCCTTATCTGTTAAATGACGCAGATGATTACCTGAGTAACACATAGACTTGCTGAGGATTTCCAATCAGTGGTTAAGTCACTGTTTTCAAATTATAAAGCATATGTGACCCGGCAATGGCCTTTTGTCCATGGCTAGGCATAACCCTGGCCTCACTGACTCTGGGACTGTCACCAGCTAAGGCTTGAGCCACGCAGGTAGGACTCACCTGTTCCAACGTGTACCTTCAACATCTCAGCTCTTAGCTACACCATCTTCCTAGCTGCTTAAGCCCCACATCAGAGCACTCTTTGACTTCTTCTTTTCTTAATTATTTATTTTAATTTATTTAGTTGATTTTTTATTTTTTTATTGACAACTTCCATGATTATAGACAATAAACCATGGTAATTTCCTCCCCCATTTTCCCCTTTGCAACTCCACTCTCCATCATTCCCCTTCTGTTCTCAATCCATCTCTTTTTTGTTTTGATGTCATCATCTTTTCCTCCTATTATGATGGCCTTGTGTAGGAAGTGTCAGGCATAGGGAGGTCATGGATATCCAGGCCATTTTGTGTCTGGAGGAGCACGTTGTAAGCAGTCCTACCCTTCCTTTGGCTCTTACATTCTTTCTGCCACCTCTTCCACAATGGACTCTGAGCCTTGGGAGATGTGATAGAGATATTACAGTGCTGAGCACTCCTCTGTCACTTCTTCTTAGCACCGTGGTGCCTTATGAGGCATCCCAGGGTCACTGCCATCTGAAAAGAGAAGCTTCTCTAACCAAAAGTAAGAGGAACATTAATATACGGGTATGAACATTAAGAGAAGTGCTTACCGAGCAGTTTGGTGAGCATAAGTATATACATTTACCCCGTCAGCAGCAGACATTATATCCCTAGGGCTCATGACTATCCCTATTGTAGGTTTTCAGTATCAGGGATGTATTCCCTCCCATGGAGTAGGCCTCCAGTCCAATTAGAGAGTAGTTGTTTTCCCCCCATAACAGATGTGCCACTTTGCACCTGTTGGCTCATTTGGCCTGACTGGACAAATGTAAGGCTTGCAGTGTCCACTGTAGAATATCTTCACTGGTGATTTCTCTCTCTCCCATTGAGCTGCATGCAGCGTGGTTTTTTTTCTCCAGCTTTCTGTCACTGGTCTATGTGGTGCCTCCTCCTTTTCTTTCACCTGCTATGTGCAATGCCTCAGCAGTAATATCCACTCTATGTTCCAAACTTAGGTAAATCTGCCTTTTCTCCTGAGCTTTTCTACCTCTTTTCCCAGCCAGATGTGACACTGCCCTCCACTGAGGCTAGCTGCTCTCAGGAGCCACTCTTGTCCTCTCTGGGCCCCTCTTTTACACATCACCTGGGTGGAACTTTCATGGATGTACAGGGATGTGCCACTTCCCTGCTGAGAGCCTCCATGAATCTCCCCCTTCACGTGGAATTACAGATACTGGCTATGGGGCCTTGCATGCTCTGGTCCCCTCTAACACCTTCTTGGACCTTGTCACCCGACACCGTCTTTAGGCAGCACAGCACCATCACCAACCTCTGTCTTGCTGTAGGTATTTAGCTTTCTTTGTCAGGTCTGACATGTCTTCACATCTCATTTCTGACGCTGCTTCTTCTCAAAGAGGCTTCAGGTGCCCTCCCGGCATGGGTACTTCCTTTTCGACTGGTGTGATTTCATTTTCAATGCTGGCACTCTCGGAAATGATCCTGTTTATTCTGACATGTTTGGTAGTTTCTCTTATTAGGATGTTTCTGCTGTGGATACAGGTGTTCTTTGAGTCCCCGACATCTGGACAGTTGCCTACTGTGTGGCTACATCTTAGCCAGTGTTTCTGATGGACACAGGGTGGCTCTTGCCCCAGGGGTTCCTCATGGGACTGTGAGTCAAGCTTTGTCATCAGAAGGCTTGAGTAGGGCTAGATGGTGGGCTACAGAGTTCACCTCCACGGCTGCTGGAAGGAGGCGGTCTCAGTTCCTTGGCACCAGGGACTCCCCATAGAGTTCCTCATGACTTTGAGGCTCACTTCACTTAGAAAAGTACACAAGAGAGAGAGAATATGTGATTCCTTTTCTGATCTCAATACAAGTCATGACATTTGCTATATGCTACGTATTTAGAAGAGAGCCACTAAATTCAGCCTGCACCCAAGGGAAGGCAATTAGATGCCATCTTTTTTTCTTTTTGTGTTGTTGTTTTTGAGGTAGGATCTTCTACTAGCCAAGACTGACCTGAAATCTATTATGTAGTCTCAGGGTGGTCTCAAGCTCATGTTGATCCTCCTACTTCTACCTCCTGAGTTCTGGGATTAAAGGCGCACAGCATCACACCTAGCTGGATGTCGTCTTTGAAGTAAGGAATGTTACAGAATCGGTGGATATATTTCACAATTATCCATGTTAACCAGGCATCGTATGGCTTGAATATGAAATTTCCCCACAGGCTAACATGTTAACTCTTGGTCTCTAGGTATTGGCTCTGTTTTGTGAGGTTCTGGAAGCTTTGGAGGTGGAACCTACCTACAGGAATGCGCATGACTTTGAAAGCTATATTTGGTTTCAGATCCCTTCCTTCCTCTGTTTCCTGTTGTCATGTGATGACACCTCACACACTCACTGCCATGATGTTCAACTTTGTCTTAGACCCCAAATCATGGAACGGGCAGACCATAGACAGATCTCTGAAACCATGAGCCCAAATATACCCTTCCTCCTTTAAGCTGTTTCTCTCATGTGTTGGTCAGAGCCATGCACAGTTTGAAACAGCACCAGATGCTAAGCCCAGTGCTGTCTTGTTGAGCTAAACTGTGACTGTCAGGCTTGGCCTAACCTTTCAAGGTCCACCACTAGTGACAGGGAGGTGAAAATGTGGATTACTAAACACACCTTCAAATCAGTGAGACTAAAGATAGCAATTTGGGGCCAGTAGCCCTGTGGGAATTTGAAGGTAAAATGTCCTCCATGTATTTTGAATACTTGGTCCCCAGATGGTAGTAGTTTGGGAGAATTGTAGACCCTTTAGGAGGTGGAGCCTTCTTGGAGGAGGTGTATCACTGGGAGTGGACCTTGAGATTTATTAGTCCAGCCCACTGAGGGGGGGTTCAGAGCTAGCTCACTCAAACAAATTCCTTTCTTAACCTCTGAGCCATCTCCTCAGCAACAAATTCCTTCTTATTGTTATGACAAGAGGTGATATCCCAGTTGCTTGCTCTGCCATGCTTTCCCTGCTATGATAAAACTTCCCCTAAAATCTGTAGCCAGAAGAAATCCTTTCCTTCCATAAACTCCCTCTGGTCAGATGTCTTGTTCCAGAAATGAGCAGGTAACTGCTATAAGCCCTCTCTTGGTTTGTGAGGAAGTACCAGGAAACACAGAATGTGGTTTCTGTTTCCTTCTCTCTACACTGAGTACACTTCTCTCAGTGCTGGTATGTGGTGGTGAGTGGCACAGATACAGCTTGGCCCTCAAGCTACGATCAATGAGGCCCCAGTGATAACAACACTGAAGAGCCAAAGCCAAGGGAAACTCTTGCAGAATCCTCTCTAATTGAAGTAATTAAAACAGCAGGAAGCCATCTGAACAATTATCACACTACAAGAAAAAACTCATTTTGAGGCCTTAGTATAAACATCCTAATAAATAGCTATTAGTTTATATTTGTAAATACCATCAGCCTATCAGGAAATTTGCTAATAGATTTTTAATTAAGGGGAATGGCGCATTTATAATAGAGTTGTTCTGCCTTCCCTTCAATATCTTCCTGCTGGTTTGAGTGTGGAGCTTTGGACTCACTTGGGGAAATTGGCTTGGTCTCTCTTGGCCAAACATGCTAACAGTGGATTTGAATCATGGTCTAGTTTGCTCTGTGTTGCATACCTTCTCATTGCTTGGACCCAACAGCTAATCAGAAGCAGCATATGGAGGAAAGGGTTTAATTTTAGGCCTGCAGTCTCAAGGAGAAGTTTCATCACAGAAGGGCATGGCAGAGCAGAGGCTGGGCATCACATATTTCTATAGCATCTTGGAGGTAGCAGTGGGAGTGAGTCAGCTCAGGCAAACTTGCCTCTAGCAACACACCTATTTCAGCAAGAATCCACCTCTTAAATTGCCACCAGCCGGGGACTAAGTATTCAAAACACATGAGGCTGTGGAGG
The DNA here is from genome assembly GCF_020740685.1 of Jaculus jaculus. Taxonomy (NCBI): domain Eukaryota; kingdom Metazoa; phylum Chordata; class Mammalia; order Rodentia; family Dipodidae; genus Jaculus; species Jaculus jaculus. The sequence continues at coordinate 236,938,024 of NC_059102.1, read as the reverse complement.
ACATCCAAACCACCACACTCCATCAGGAGTTGGTTCACTGAAATTGGTATATTTTCACAGGAAAAGAACCAAGGGGCTTGTTAGTATAAAAGAAACAAGAGGGTTGGAGAGATGGCTTAGCGGTTAAGCGCTTGCCTGTGAAGCCTAAGGACCCCGGTTCGAGGCTCGGTTCCCCAGGTCCCACGTTAGCCAGATGCACAAGGGGGCGCACGCGTCTGGAGTTCGTTTGCAGAGGCTGGAAGCCCTGGCGCGCCCATTCTCTCTCTCTCCCTCTACCTGTCTTTCTCTCTGTGTCTGTCGCTCTCAAATAAGTAAATAAATAAAAAATGAACAACAACAAAAAAAAAGAAACAAGAACATCCATGTAGAAATTTAGTCAAAGGACTTAGTGCTGAACACAGGGATTCTGAGTCAGGGCGGTGTACACAGGTGTGCTTAGAAATTCCTGCCCCTTGGAAACTGATGCTAATTTCTCAATGAAGAATTAATAGCTGAGTTTTTAAAGGAGACTATCTGATTTGGAGTTCTTTTCAAACATGATTACATTATTCCTCATTGTGGTGGTTTGATTCAGGTGTCCCCCATAAATTTAGGTGATCTGAATGCTAGATTTCCAGCTGATGGAGATTTGGCAACTAACACCTCCTGGAGGTAATGTATTGTTGGGGATGGGCTTATAGGTGTTATAGCAGTTTCCCCTTTCCAGTGTTTGGCACACTCACCTGTTGCTGCTGTCCACCTTATGTTGGCCAGGGGGTGATGTCCACCCTCTGCTCATGTCATTATTTTCTCCTATTATCATGGAGTTTCCCCACAAGTCTGTAAGCCTGAGTGAATCTTCTATACCATAGGCTGCTCTTGGTCTGGTGATTTTTGCCAGCAACACAAACCTTACTGTAACACTCATCAAAACCTAGTGAGTTCCACACATGGTTATGATAGCTTGAACATTTGAAGATTAAAGGCAGAGTTAAGACCAGGTCCTAGAATTTCCAGCTATTCCTTGTCTTGTTTGACCCTGATATTTTCTGATACTCCCATCCTTTTTGTAGATAATATCTCACTATATAGCTCAAGCTGGCTGAAAACTCATGATCCTCTTGCTTCAGCTTCCTAAATGCTGAGATTATAGGCATTTACCATTATATCCAGCTTCCTGATCTGCCTCTAATGTGTAGGTATCTATTTTGTCTTCAGTCTCAAGAATAAAAAGAACTTTCCCAAGAAAAATCCATTTGTGTCATATGACTTTATGTACAAATTCAAAACATTTGATCATCCCCTGAAAGTCAGTGGTAGAGCTCCTGAGGTCTATTCATCCCAAGACTAGAGCCCCAGCAACAGGTGCAATCCACTTACCAGAGGTTTAGATTCATATAAGAGCTAGAGTTCTGACTTTTTGGGGTCAATGCTAGCTCCCTTCAGATGTGATGTTTGTTGATGAGTTGGGGAAAAGGGTACCAGCATGAAAATACCAGTTTAATAGATTCATCCTCTTTGTGACAATATCAAAAGATATTTATGTTCATTGGTCCCTTAATCTATATTAGATTAAACATCTTGGAATTAGACATCCTCATACAGCCTCTCACCCCTCTCCCCAGTTCAACTTCCACAGTGGGGGTTTTGTTTGGATTTGGCATTCACTGACTTTGTTTTATGGGCACACTGTGTTCCCCCTCCTTTGTTGAAACATCACTGGCAGAGTAATATGATAAAGTCCTTACTTGACACACTGAGTAGTCTGTAATATGCTAACATTTCTGTATCAAGTTAGTCTTGCATTAAGCTAATATGACACTAATTCAAGATGACAGGGAAAATGACTAATACAATAAGATCTCCAACTAGTTCCCTAGGGCTGCCACATGTGTCTTGTTTAATTCACCTGAAACCTTCCATGGATGGGGAGGATTAAGGTGCAGTGGACCCCTGAAAGCGGAAGTCCCTGAAAAACAAAAACAACTGGAAATTTCCTCCATTCTTTTTCTGCTCCCCTCCTCACTCCACAGCCCAATTCTTGAAAGGTAGAACGAGAAATGGCCTGAGAATACTTAGCTGGATGCATTAAACATTAGAACAGCAGGCTTGGATCAAGGTCCAAACTCTGCCCACCCCTGATGCTGGACAAGTTACAAAACATTTCTGAGTTTCAGTTTCCTATAAGAAAAACTGCATAGGGCAGTAGTGAGGACTAAATACAGTAACACATACATAGGAAGTATTCACCAAAGGATGGTGATACAATGATGACCAGGTTGTTTTCACTGGTCCTAGAAACAGAATTGTGAAAACACTTGAACCTTCAGATATCTCAAGGAAATGAAATCAGACAGTTTTATTTTTTTTTTTTGTAATTGGCTTGATATACTGAGAATAATGTTCCCAAGGCTCACTTATATTGTAGCATATGTCAGAGTTTCTGTCCTTAAAGGCTGAATAATATGCCATTGTATGACTATACCACACTTTGCTTATCCATTCATCAGCCGATAGAGATTTGTGCTGATTCCACTTTTTGGCTAGTGTGAATAATAATGGTATGAACAGTTGTGTGCATATATCTCTTTATGCTTTATGAATCTGTTTTTGATTCATATATGTATGTGTATATATATACATACATGTATGTGTATATATATACATATATATACATATATATATACACATATATATGAATCAAAAACATATACATATATATGTGTATATATACATATATATATGAATCAAAAACATATATGTATGTGTATATATGTATATGTATGTGTATATATATACATATGTATATACATATATACACATACATATATGAATCAAAAACACATGTATATATTTATACACACACACACACACACACACACACACACACAGAAGTGGAATTAGTGGGTTATATAGTGATTCTGTTTTCAAGTTTTTCTTTCTTTTTTATTTTTCAAGGCAGGGTCTTGCTGTAGCCCAGGCTGGCCTCAAACTCATAGTGACCCTCCTACCTCTGCTTCTCAAGTGCTGGGATTGAAGACGTATGCCACCACGCCCGGCTTTTAACATTTATTTTATTTTATTTATTTATTTACTTCTTTTTTTTTCAAGGTAGGGTCTTATTCTAGCCCAGGGTGACCTGGAATTAACTCTGTATTCACAGGTGGCCTCGAACTCATAGTGATCCTCCTACCTCTGCCTCCCAACTGCTGGGATTAAAGGTGTGTGCCACCATGCCTGGCTCAAATTTAAAAAATTTTTATTTATTTATTTTTAATTTAATTTAAGTTTTTTTTATTAGTTATGTACACAGTATGCATACAGTCACATTGGTACCATCATTAGCCTCCTCCTTGTCCTCCCCCCTCCACAGGGACCCACCTTGTTTGGGAATGTGGGTCGTGCATTGTGGGGTTAGCCATCCGTTATGGGTAAGAGGCAATGTCTCTGTGTATAATGACCCAACTTGTGGCTCTAACAATCTTTCTGCCTCCTTTTGTGCAAATTTCCCTGAGCCATGTTGGGTTCATTTTAGGTCTACTTCAGTGATGAGGTCTTGGGACCCTCTGTGTCCATATATCTGGTTTGATAGGAGTTGAGTGTTCTCTGTGTCTATCTCCTGCACCCTTGTGCTGGTACCAGGTTAAACAAGAAAGCAGCACTCTTGCTCATTTCTCCAATTACTCTTGGTTTCTGCTGGGGGCCTGGTGAGAGTCTCTCTTCAGGATCTGCGTCCATCTGAAAAAGAGAAGCAAATTCTCCAATGGAGAGTGAAGTCAGCACCAGATAAATGAGATAACCATTATTATTTTAGAGAGAATTTAATAGGTGTAGGCCCTCTTATATAGCCTGTGACTGGTTGGAGCTTGATTTTGGAGCATCAACTTGTTTTTTGGATAAGGTTCTGACTTGTTTCCCATGTCTAGCTATGGGTTCTGTTCCAGTGAGTGATCAATTAGCCAAATCAAGAGCAGTTGTTTACCCACCACAACTGTGTGCCACTATAATGCCTGGCTTAAAAAAAAGTATTTTTATGTATTTATTTGTGAGGAGAGGAGAACAGGTGGGGTGGGGGGAGAGAGAGAATGAATGAGAATGGGTGCATCAGGGTCTCTGGCCTGTGCAAATGAACTCCAGATGCATGTGCCACTTTGTACATCTGGCTTTACATGGGTACTGGGGAATTAAACCCAGGTTGTTAGGCTTTGCAGAGAAGCACCTTAGCCACTTAGCCATCTCTCCAGCCCTGGATTATAAATATTTTACTCTGTGAACCACCTTCAGATATTTCATGCTCACTTATTGCATGTGTGGGTGACATTGGACTTTTCTCATTAACTTTAAGAACATCTTATATTAGACAAAATTTTGGCATATGTGTCTATCTTTTCTTTTCTTTTCTTTTTTTTTTTAAAGGAAGAAGGGTTTTATTCTGTCTTGGAAGATTTGAGGTTTTAGTCCACCATGTCAGAGAAGGCATGGTGGTGGGAGTGTGGGGTGAGTGGTGGTAACTTTGTATCCATGGTCAGGAAGCACAGAGATCACTTTTCCAGGTTCTGTTTGCTCTTTTGGCTTTGCTAGTGGTAACAATGTGTGGAGAGCTACACCATTGCAGCATCAAATTTTAAAATAAAGCCAGGTGTGGTGGTGCACGCCTTTAATCCCACAACTTGGGAGGCAGAGGTAGGAGGATCACAGTGAGCTCAAGGCCCGCCTGAGACTACGTAGTGAATTCCAAGTCAGCCGGGCTACAGCAATATCCTACCTTGAAAAACCAAAAATTAAAACAAACACCTCCCCCCCCAAAAAGTTGCCCATTTTTCTTTCTCTCTCAAATAAATAAAGATAGGTTGATTGTATATATGTAAGTACAATGATTGTAATGGGGAGGTAATATGATGGAGAATGGAATTTCAAATGGGAAAGTGTGGGGGTGGGGAGGGAGGGAATTACCATGGGATATATTTTATAATCGTGGAAAATGTTAATAAAAATTAAAAAAAATAAAGTAATTAATAAATAATAATGATAAAAAAAAGAAAAAATTCTTTTTTTAGATACTTTTCTTTGTGGCTTTCGGGTTTCATAGCATGCTTAGACTTGTCTTTTCTACTCCATTTTTCTGTGTTGTCTTATGGTATTTTCATTATATTTTTAATGTTTAAATGTTTCATCCATTTAACGTTTCTTTGGGGGTTAGAAGTGAATTAGGAACTTGGTTTTTCTTTTTATTTTTTTTTCCTTCCCAGATGTCTCACTAGTTGTCATAATATCTTTTATTGAAAACAATGTATCTTTTCTTTTGTCACTTAATACATGTTCCTAGGTATTTGGATTCACTTTTACCTTCTTTATTTTGTTCTGTCTTCTTTATGCAGCTGCAGCAAATTATTTTTAATTACTCTTGCTTTATAGTTCCCTAGAATGAGCTTCACTCATTTTAGAAATATTCCATTGACATATTACTGAGGTTATATGAGAGAACGACATTGATTTAAAGTGAAATGACATCTTTACAGTAATCCTCCATCTAAGGACAGAGTTTTCACTCATTCAAGTTTTCCTCTACCCCCTTCTGTATTATCTTAACATTTTAATTTGACAAATTCTGCTCCTTTTAAAGTTTATTTTTTGGCATTTTACCTTTTTTTTTTTTTTTTTTTTGAGGTGCTGTGTATGTAACCTAGGGTGAGGGGCTGGCTAACCAAGCAGTCTCCCACTGGACTATACTTTGAAACCTACTTTATCCCTTTAAACTCTTATTTCTGTTTTTTTTTATTTTATCCATTATGTGTTCAAATTGGGCTGTTAGTATATAGGAAGATATGATCACTATGTAAAATGTAAATATTGCATTTTCTCTCTTTTTCTAATAGCTTTGATTCTGGTGGATCTTCTTGGTTTTCTTAGGTACACAGTCACATCTTGTACAAATAATCATTATTTTTTATTTTTTATTTTTTTTTGGTTTTTCAAGGTAGGGTCTCACTCTGGTCCAGGCTGACCTGGAATTAACTCTGTCATCTCAGGGTGGCCTTGAACTCATGGCAATCCTCCTACCTCTGCCTCCCAAGTGCTGGGATTAAAGGCGTGCGCCACCACGCCCGGCCCCAAATAATCATTATTTTATTTTCTCTTCCAATTTTAACAAGACCATTTTTTGTAGTTTCCTAAAATATCTAGAACTGTGTTAGGCAGCATGGAGGTAGTATTTTATTTTATTCCAGACAACAGTGGGAATATTCTGGAAATTTTCTCTCTTATGTGAAGAATTTTTCTTTATGCATGTTTAAAAAAATCATATTAAAGTTGCATTTACTTCCTTATATTTTAATGAAGAGTTTTTTTTTTTTTTTTTCAGCCAAGACCAAAGCTGTGTTTTAGCCAAAACCTTTACCAGTGTCTTGGAAGATGATGCCGTTGTTCTTTCAATTTGACCCGTGACTACACGTGTCTCTACTGTTGATTTATTTTTGCATCTAGGTATATTCTTTTAGTGTGGTGTGCCAGTTTCTAAGCGCTGATATTTTATTCAGGATTCTTGCATTACTATTCATAAGTGAGATTTACCCTGTACTTAAATAATATACGATGTATGTTGAGTTTTGGTATAAACACTCTGCTGGCTTTGTAAAAATAGTTGTTGAAAACATTCTTTAAAGACAGAATGCTTTAAGTAGTGATTTAAGAGCTTATACGATAAGCGTGCACTCTGGAAAAGTTTGGTCATTCTCTTTCAGATTTTTATCTTCTATATTTTGGGAGGCTCTTTTATTACTTTCAAAATTACTTCTAATGTTAGTGTATTTGTATTTTTGTCTTCCTGGGTCAGCCGTGAGTACAATTTTCCAAGAAGTTGTCTATTTCATCACAGCCTTTGACTTTATAGGAAATTTAAATGCTTTCTGATGATCTGATGATCCCTTGAACACTTTCTTTACTATCTCTATGTTGTCACTTGATATTTAACATGTCCTTAAGACTATCTGCTTTCTTATTTTATTAGCTAATGACATAACCATTTTATTACTTTTTTCTGAAGAATCAGGTTTCAGATTCACTTGCTAGTTATAACTTTGTGGGTCTTTTTTTTTTGTGGTTTTTCAAGGTAGGGTCTCATTCTGACTTGGAATTCACTATGTAGTTAGTGTCAAGCTGGCCTCGAACTCACAGCTATCCTCCTATCTTTGCCTCCTGAATGGTGGGATTAAAGGTGTGTGCCACCATGCCTGGCTATTATTTTCTTTTTAAACCACTATTTAAAAATATTTTTATTTATTTATTTGCAGGGAGGGAAGGAGGAAGGGAGAGGAGGAGGGAAAGAGGGAGAGAAAGAGAGAGAGAGAGAGAGAGAGAGAGAGAGAGAGAGAGAGAGAGAGAGAGAATGGGCATGTCAGAGCTTCCTGACACTGCAAACAAACTCCAGATGCATGTGCTACTTTTTGTGTCTGACTTTTACATGGATACTGGGGAATCAAACCCAGGCCAGCAGGCTTTGGAAACAAGGTCCTTCAACTGCTGAGCCACCTCTTCAGCCCAAACCCGTGCTTTTGCTTTTATTATTTCTGAAGTACTGAGGAGCAAACTCCAGTGTTTCACATTTGCTTGTCAGGAGCGTTATTACTGGGCTGCATCCCCAGCCCTCTTTTTTTAATTATTTATTTCTTTGCAAGGAGAGAGAGAGTGGGGGGGGGGGAGAGGGAGAGAAAGAGAAAGAGAATATGAAAATGGGTGAGCTAGGGCCTCTAGCCACTGAGAATGAACCCCAGACATATGTGCCACTTGTGCTTTGTGTAGGCACCAGGAGAATCAAACTCAGGTTGTTGGGTTTTGCAGGCAAGCATATTAGCCATCTCTCCAACCCCCAGCCCTATTTTTATCTTTCATTCTGAAACAAAATCTTATTGAATTACCCTGGCTGGCCTTGAACTTACTCTGTATCCTGACCTGACCTTGAACTTGAGATCATCCTGTTTCAGTCTCCTGAGCAGCTGGGATCACAGGCCTGCTCCACCATGCCTGGGTAAGTTTGCTTCTATTTTTATTTACTTCTCATCTTTGATTTCATTAGATGTATTTTATTTACTGTTATTTTAATTCCAGATGTAATTTTAACATTTTATTCTTTCAGGTCTAATGCCATTTATAGTATAAGCTTTGTTTTGTCATACTGAAAAATTGCTTTATTCTCTCATTATATGATGAGTTCTCAAACATAGACATTTTATCATTATAGATGACCCAATGTTTTCACTTGGTTTTTTTTTTTTTTGATCCCAAAATTATTTAAGATGAGTTAGTTAAGTACTTAAAACTTTTTCAGGTGCAATGTATGTCTTAGTGCATTAAAAATTAATTTCTGAACTGTTAGAGAAAATTATGTGATATGTTTCTATAGTTAGTGTCTTTTGCACATTTTATTGTTGTACAATTTTGGGGAAGTCTTGTCCATCCTTTTACTTCCAATATTTCTGAAGAACTTTGATTTAGATACATAGGTTGTTTTTATTTTAAAATGTAATTATTTTAAAAAGTTTTTATACAAGCATATTTGTGCATTAAATAAATGCCTTCTCTTATCCCAATACCTGCCTTTATTGCCCTTCCTCTCTCCCATTAGTCCCCTTCTCTCCCAAGACAGTTGTATTTCTACTTTCATGTCATATATACAGACATGATTTTAATGTAGCTATATAAAATCTTGGAATCACAAATGAGTGAAAGCATATGATATTTGTCTTTCTAAGTCTAGCTTAATTTACATATTAAGATTATATCTAGTTGCATTCATTTTCCTGTAAGCATAATTTTGTTCTTTATTGCTCAAATAAATTCCATAGTGTATACTTGCCATGCTTTTCATACCCATTCCTCTGTTTTTGGACACCTTGGTTGGTTCCATAATTTAGCTATTATAAATAGTACTGTAGGAAACATTGATGTACAAGTGTGTATGTGATAAGTTGACTTAGGGTTCTTTGAGAAAATTCCCAGAAGTCATATGATGGAGTCATATGGAAGATCTATTTTTTGAGTTCTTAGAGAAACCTCCACATTGATTTCCATAGTGGCAGGGCCAGCTTACATTTCCACCAGCAGTAGACACATATGTATAACATATAGTTGGATCTTATATTGGGATCCAATCTTAGACTAGTGTCTTTTCAAAGAGAGATAGGTAGAGAGAGAAAGAGAAAGAAAGAAAGACGGAAGTAAAGAAAGGAAGGAAGAAAGAAAGAGAAAAAGAAAGAGACATGCCAGGGTCTCTCTCTGCTGCAAACAAACTCCAGAAGCATATATCACTTTGTGTATCTGGCTTTATGTGGGTATTGGGGAATTAACCCAAACCATCAGGCTTTGCAAGCAAATGCCTTTAAACAGAGTCATCTCTCTAGCCTTAGACCAGTGTCCTTAGGTGAGGATTCCTCAGCTCCTGACATCAGGAGCTGACAATTCCTTAGTGAGGTGCTACCAGAAGGGAAGAAGGAAGTAAGATGGAGAAGTGAAACCATCCCATATAAGGTGCAGGAATGATCAACAAAAAAGCCAATACCTGATTCTACTGGGACCTCTGCAGGATTGCTGCAGACCCACCTCTGCCTTATTTACTCAAGGCACATTTACCCATGCAGTCCTACTCTTCATTGACTGAAAGCTCTGCCCAGCTCCTGTAATGAAATTTTGAGATGCTGGGAAGCTGGATTAGAATATTAGAGATGTTTTGGTTCATCCTTCCATCTTCTCTCTCCCACTCCCTCCCTTTCTTCCCCTATTTCTGTCTCTTCCTTTTTCTTTCTCTTTCTTTTTTCTTTTCCTTCCTTCTGTCTTTCCCTCTTTCCTTCCTTCCTCCCTTCCTTCTTCTTTCTTTACCCCATCCCTTTCTTCTTTCCTTTTTCATTTGTTTGCCCACATGAACATGGGTAAGGGGGTTATTTACCAGAGCATGGGAAGCTTACTGGCTTCACCAGCATGGGAAGCACTGGCTACACCAATGAAGAAAATGTTTCTCCCTGCCAGCAACCATTAACTTACCTATTGGCTCCATGGGGAGGACTGGGAACCACAGGAGCTCCTCTGTCATCTATGATGGTTTTTATTTTTGCCATTTTTAATTTTTTAATTTAATTTTTATTGAAAATTTCCATAATTATAGACAATAACCCATGGCACTTCCCTCTCTTCCCCTACATTTCCCTTTGAAACTCCACTCTCCATCATATACTCTCCCCTTCTCAATCAATCTTTCTTTTATTTTGATGTCATAATCTTATCCTTCTATTATGATGTCTTGTGTAGGTAGTGTTAAGCACCATGAGATAATGGATATCCAGGCCACTTTGTTTCTGGGGGAGCATGTTGTAAGGAGTCCTACCCTTCCTTTGGCTCTTACATTCTTTCTGCCACCTCTTCTGCAATGGACTGTGAGCCTTGGAAAGTGTGATCAAGATGTTACTCACCAGTACGGTGGGTGAAGGAGAGGAGAGAATATCTAAACTAGAAGACCAGGTGGCAGATTTAACACAGTCCAACAAAGAGAATGAAAAACTAATAGGAAAGGATGAATGGGAATTTCAAGATATTTGGGACACTTTGAAAAGACCAAACATAAGAATTCAGGGTATAGTAGAAAGAGAAGAATTTCTCTCCAAAGGCATAGTAGGCATTTTCAACAAAGCCATAGAAGAAAACTTCCCCCAAATTGGGAAGGATGTGAATGCAACACAGGAATCCTTTAGAATACCAACCAGACAAAACCTGGAAAGCACCTCTCCTCACCATATTATAATTAAACTACCAAACATACAAACCTATACACACACACACACACACACACACACACACATATATGTATGGAGAGAGAGAGAGAAAAAGCAGTTAGGGAGAAAAATCAAGTTACCTACAAAGGCAAGCCCATCAGGATCACAGAAGATTACTCAGCACAAACTTTAAAAGCCAGAAGAGCTTGGAGTGATGTATTCCAAATTCTGAAAGATAACAACTATCAACCAAGGTTACTTTATTTATTTATTTTTTAAAAATTTTTATTTATTTATTTATTTATTTGAGAGCGACAGACACAGAGAGAAAGACAGATAGAGAGAGAGAATGGGCGCGCCAGGGCTTCCAGCCTCTGCAAACGACCTCCAGATGCGTGCGCCCCCTTGTGCATCTGGCTAATGTGGGACCCGGGGAAGTAAGCCTCGAACCGGGATCCTTAGGCTTCACAGGCAAGCGCTTAACCACTAAGCCATCTCTTCAGCCCCCAAGGTTACTTTATACTGCCAAGCTATCCATTCAAATAGATGGAGAAATAAGGACATTCCACAATAAAAGCAGGCTAAAGGAATATTTGAAGGCAAAACCAGCTCTACAGAAAATACTTGAGAGAATCCTGCATGCTGAAAAGAAACAAAAGCACACATACAAGGAACATGGAAAAAGCAAACAATACTCAAATACTAGTTAACACAAGAGAGCAAAGGTAAAACCAGAAGCACTTAAAAAAAAAAAAAAAGGCAAAAGTAAATACACACCTATCAATAGTATCTCTTAATATCAATGTCCTCAATGCTCCAAACAAAAGATATAGCTTTTCAGACTGGGTTAAAAAATAGGACCCTTTGGGCTAGAGAGATGGCTTAGCGGTTAAGTGCTTGCCTGTGAAGCCTAAGGACCCCGGTTCGAGGCTCGGTTCCCCAGGTCCCACATTAGCCAGATGCACAAGGGGGCGCACGCGTCTGGAGTTCGTTTGCAGTGGCTGGAAGCCCTGGCGCGCCCATTCTCTCTCTCTCCCTCTATCTGTCTTTCTCTCTGTGTCTGTCGCTCTCAAATAAATAAATAAAAATTAAAAAAAAACACAGGACCCTTCAATTTGTTGCCTCCAAGAAACTCACCTTTCTACAAAAGATGGACACTATCTTAGGGTGAAAGGTTGGAAAATGGTGTTTCAAGCAAATGGACCTAGAAAACAAGCAGGGGTTGCTATCCTAGTATCTGACAAGGTAGACTTAAGTCCAATATTAGGAAAGATAAAGAAGGTCACTTTATATTGATTAAAGGCACACTCCAACAGCAGGACATTATAATCCTAAACATATATGCACCTAACATGGGGGCCCCCAACTTCATCAACCAAATGCTATTAGAACTAAGGTCACAGATGACACCAAACATAGTTGTAGTGGGTGACTTCAACACTCCACTCTCTTCAATTGACAGGTCATCCCAGCAAATAATAAACAGAGAGGCATCTGGACTAAATGAGGTCATAGAAGAAATGTACCTAACAGATATATACATGACATTTCATCCAAATGTTGCAGAATACATTCTTTTTTTTTTTTTAATATTTTTATTTATTTATTTGAGAGCGACAGACACAGAGAGAAAGACAGATAGAGGGAGAGAGAGAGAATGGGCGCGCCAGGGCTTCCAGCCTCTGCAAACGAACTCCAGACGCGTGCGCCCCCTTGTGCATCTGGCTAACATGGGACCTGGAGAACCGAGCCTCAAACCAGGGTCCTTAGGCTTCACAGGCAAGCGCTTAACCGCTAAGCCATCTCTCCGGCCCCAGAATACATTCTTTTCAGCAGCATATGGAACATCCTCTAAAATAGACCATATATTAGGACACAAAGCAAATCTTAACAGATACAGGAAAATTGAGATAATTCCTTACATTCTCTCTGACCACAATGGAATCAAAGTGCAAATCAATAGCAAGAAAAGCTATAGATAATACACAAAATCATGGAAACTAAGCAATACACTACTAAATGATGAATGTGTCAATGAAGAAATCAAGAAGGATATAAAAAGTTCATAGAATCAAATGATAATGACAATACAACATACCAAAACCTTTGGGATACAATGAAGGCAGTCCTAAGAGGGAAATTTATAGCTTTAATTGCCTATATTAAAAATTAGAAAGGTCTCATGTAAATGACCTAATGCTTCACCTTATAGCCTTGGAAAAAGAACAACAAGGCAAACCAAAAACCAGTAGACAGGAAGAAATAATAAATATTAAGGTAGAAAATAATGAAATAGAAACCAAAAATAGAAAAAATAGAATCCAAAGAATCAATGAAACAAAGAGTTGGTTCTTTGAAAGGATAAACGAGATTGATAAACCCTTAGCAAATCTGGCCAAGAGAGAGATAGAAGAGATACAAATTAATAAAATTAGAGATGAAAAAGGCAAAATCACAACAGATACCAAAGAAATTAAAAAAATCATAGGTACATACTATCAAAACATATACTCCACTAAGTATGAAAATCTGAAAGAAATGGATGATTTCCTTGATTTATATGACCTACCTAAATTAAATCAAGATGTGATTAACCACTTAAATATACCTTTGACAAGTATGGAGATCCAAGCAGTTATCAAAAATCTCTCAACTAAAAAAAGTCCAGGCCCAGATGGATTCACTAGTGAATTTTTCCAGACCTTCAGGGAAGAACTTAACTCCCGAGTGCTGGGATTAAAGGCGTGTGCCACCACGCCCGGGTAACACCATTGCTTCTTAAACTTTTCCATAAAATAGAAAAAGATGGAATCCTACCCAAACTGCTATGAAGCCAGCATCAAAACCAGACAAAGATAGAACAACAACAACAAAAAATTGCAGGCCAATCTCCCTCAATGAACATAGATGCAAAAATTCTCAACAAAATATTGGCAAACAGAATACAAGAATATAACAGAAAGATCATTCACCCCAACCAAGTAGGCTTTATCCCAGAGATGCAGGGATGGTTCAACATATGCAAATTGATAAATGTAATACATTATATAAATGTACTGAAGGACAAAAATCACATGATCATCTCATTAGATGCAGAAATAGCACTAGATAAAATCCAACCTCCCTTCATGATAAATGTCTTACAGAGACTGGGAATAGAAGGAATCTCAACATAATACAGGCTATTTATGACAAGCCTACAGCTAACATATTTCTAAATGGGGAAAAACTGGAAGCTTTTACACTAAAATCAGGAACAAGACAAGGGTGCCCACTGTCCCCACTTTTATTTAATATAGTACTGTAAGTCTTAACCATAGCAATAAGGCAAGAGACACACATGGGTACAAATTGGAAAGGAAGAGATGAAGTTATCATTATTTGCAGATGACATGATTCTATATATAAAGGCCCCTAAAGACTCTACCAGCAAACTGTTAGAGCTGATGAATACCTATAGCCATGTAGCAGGATACAAAATAAACACACAGAAATCATTAGCCTTCATATATGCTAACAACAAACACATAGATGATGAAATCAGAGAATCACTCCCATTCACAATTGCATCAAAAGAAATAAACTAGCTTGGAATAAACCCAAACGATAAATAGAGAAAAAAATGGGAACATCAGGGCCTCCAGCCACTGCAAACAAACTCCAGAGTCATGTGTCACCTTGTACATCTGGAATTATATTGGTACTGGGGAATCAGACTCAAGTGCTTAGGCTTTGCAGACAAATGTCTTAACCAGCGAGCAATCTCTCCAGTCTTATATATTCTTTAATAAATATAATAGACATTATCTCATGCCCCCCACTCTTCCCCAACTAAAACAGATAAAAGTGATTTGTATTTTGTTCAAATTTTATATCTTTCATACACAAAAATTATGCATCTGGCATGTATAAATTACTCCATTATTACTGGAACTGAAAGTTCAATTAAATGTGATCTTGATTTGGGAATTTAAAGTTTGGAAGTTAGGTGTGTTATAAGTCACATAATCAGTATACAGTATATATGTATGAGGGAGGTTCTATATATCTGACATGAAGCAATTTAAGAAAGTAAGGGTCTGCCAGGTGTGGTGGTGCATGTCTTTAATCCTAGCACTGTGGAGGCAGAGGTAGGAGGATCACTGTGAGTTCAAGGCCACCCTGAGGATACACAATGAATTCCAGGTCAGCCTGAGCTAGAGTGAGACTCTACCTTGAAAAACAAACAAAAAAGAAGAAAGCAAAGGTTTATTTTAGATTACAGTTAGAGGTTACAGTCCATCATGGTGAATAGCATATGATAACAGAAACTTGAGACATCTGGTCACATTCACTTCTCAGTGGGGAAGCAGAGATAATGATGAAGACTGAATGCTCAACTATCTTTCTTCTTTTTATACAGTTCAGGAACTCAGCCCATGGGAAGTCGCTAAGTACAGTTAGATGGGGTTTCTCACCTCAATATACCTAATCTAGAAAATCCCTCACAGACATTCCCAGGGAGTCATTTCCATGGTGACTCTACATTCTGTTCTGACAACTGGAGATTAACCATCACAAGTCTGTCCCTTGGCAACTTGACACTTGTGCATAGCACTTTTAAGCTATAAATACTTAAAAGCCAAAAACAGGGATGGTGAGATTGCTTAGTGGTTAAGGCACTTGTTTATAAAGCCAAAGGACCCAGGATCAATTCCCCAGTACTCATGAAAAGCCATATGCACAAGGTGGCACATGTGTTTGGAGTTTGTTTGCAGTGGCTAGAGGCTCTGGCATGCCCATTCTCTCTCTTTCTCTCTCTCCATGACCGCCCCCCCAATAAATAAATGAATAAAATGTTTAAAAGATATTTTTCTGATTTATTTTTTATTTATTTATTAGAGAGAGAGAGAGAGAGAAAGAGAGAGAGAGAGAGAGAGAGAGAGAAAGAGAGAATAGGCATGCCAGGGCCTCCAGCTACTGCAAACAAACTCCATAGGCATGTACCACTATGTGTATCTGGCTTACATGGGACCTGGAGAATCAAACCTGGGTCCTTAAGCTTCACAGGCAAGTGCCTTACTGCTAATCCATCTCTCCAGCCCAGAATTTTTTTGAAAGCCCCCCCCCCCAAAAAGAGCCCTTCTCTACCCCCTGTCCCCATAGATTCATAGCCAACTCATTATACAAAATGCACTCAGTCTAACTTCAAAAGTCCCCATAGTCTTTAATTGTCCCAATATTATTTGTGGTAATTTAATGTGAAATGCCCCCACCAACTGTGTGCTTGTGATCAAGCCTCATACTCAATCCCCAATAAGAAAAAAATGTGTAAATAAAGTTATATGAATGTTGGAGAATAAGGAATAAAAACACGAAGACCCTTTTTAATACAAAGTATAAACACTGCTAAATGTGTAGCTGTAGGAAAAGAACAATAGGGGAAGCAAAAAAAAGAGTTCAAAGCAGGAGAGAAAACGAAACAGGAAGTGGTGAAACAGCTTCTTTCTGGGTCCTTGAAATTGGAGGCAGCAGGTTCCGTGCATGAGGAGTGGGGGAATCAGGTGAACTTGGACGCGTGTCTTTCCTGTGCTGGTGTTGAGCTGGCATTGGAGAGGTGCCCTATGTCTGCCAGAGCTTTCTTCTTTGCTATTGGGGACCTATGCTGACCACACTTAGCTTTGCAGTCTGTGGATTGAGCAGGTTCTCCCACCAACTCCCCCGATTGGGTGGTCAATATTCTAACTGGGGGTGGGGTTTCCCAAGTGGGTGGGGAGTGAGAAAAGCAATCACAGCCATCACAGAGTTCAGGCAGAGGACCTGCCTCCATTCTCTCAGTTCCTCCTAAGCACTGATCACCCTGCTGGCAGATGCAAATGTGGGTGTGAAGGGTTCTCCTACAGCTAGGATCTCTGACTCCATGGCAGTGAACTGCAGACAGGCAGGTCCAGACGTTGACCCATGCACTAAGCTCTGGCTCAGCTCTCCCGAACTCCAGATTGGTATCAGTTGAGACATGGAGGGCCTGGCTACCTTTCCCTGGGCACTCCTCTGCCTGTGCTGAACCTCCTGTTGCCAGCACTGTTCCGAGGTGTGGTGATGTACCTGGGATCCTAGCCCCAGTGAAGCTGAAGCAGAAAAATTTCAAATTTGAGGACAGTCTGGGGTATATAGCAAGACTGTCTCAGAAAACACACACACACACACACACACACACATGCACACACAGCAAAACAGTCATAAGATAAGCTTCCTCTAGAAAAATTACAAAACACAGAACAACAACAAGAAGAAAATCTTACACTCAGAAATAGATGTTCTTTATTTTTCTCAATTTTTATTAACATTTTCCATGATTATAAAAAATACCCCATGGTAATACCCCCCTTTCCTCTTTGAAATTCCATTCTCCATCATATCCCCTCTCCATCTCAATCAGTCTCTTTTATTTTGATGTCATGATCTTTTCCTCCTCTTATGATGGTCTTGGTAGTGTCAGGCACTGTGAGGTCATGGTTATCTAGGCCATTTTATGTCTGGAGAGTGCACGTTGTAAGGAGTCCTACCCTTCCTTTGGCTCTTACATTCTTTCTACCACCTCTTCCGCATTAGACCCTGAGCCTTGGAAAGTGTGATCGAGATGTTACTCAGTACTCCAGTCACTTCTTTCCAGCACTATGATATGCCATATGAAAAGAGAAGATTCTCTACCCAAAGTGAGAGTAGCGTTAATATAAGGGTATAAATATTAAGAGAAGTGCTTACTGGGCAGTTTGATAAGCATACTTATCCAGACATCAGCAGATGTTACACCCCTAGGGCTCATGACTACCCATTTTAAGTTTTCAGTATCAGGGATGTATTCCCCTAAAGACCTTAACATCAGACCTGAAACTCTGAAATTGCTAGAGGAAAAAGTAGGGGAAACCCTTCAACATATTGGTCTTGGCAAAGACTTTCTGAATATAACCCCAATTGCTTAGGCAATAAAACCACAGATTAACCACTGGGACCTCATGAAATCACAAAGATTTTGTACTGCAAAAGACACTGTGAATAAAGCAAAGAGGCAACCTACAGAATGGGAAAAAATCTTTGCCAGCTATATATCCGATAGAGGATTAATATCTAGGATATACAAAGAACGCAAAAAGTTAAATAATAAGAAATCAAACAAGCCAATTAAAAATGGACTATGGAGCGAAATAGAGAGTTCTCAAAAGAAGAAATACGGATGGCATATAAGCATCTAAAAAAATCTTCTATATCCCTAGTCATCAGGGAAATGCAGATTGAAACTACATTGAGATTCCATCTCACTCCTGTCAGATTGGCTACCATCATGAAAACAAATGATCATAAATGCTGGCGGGGATGTGGAAAAAGAGGAGCCCTTCTACACTGTTGGTGGGAATGCAACCTGGTCCAGCCATTGTGGAAAACAGTGTGGAGGTTCCTAAGACAGCTAAAAATTGATCTACCATATGACCCAGCTATAGCACTCCTAGGCATATAACATAAGGACTCATCTCATTTCCTTAGAAGTACGTGCTCAACCATGTTTATTGCCACTCAATTCATAATAGCTGGGAAATGGAACCAGCCTAGATGTCTCTCAACTGATGAGTAGATAATGAAGATGTGGCACATTTATACAATGGAGTTCTACTCAGCGGTAAAGAAAAATGAAATTATGAAATTTGCAGGAAAATGGATGGATCTGGAAAGGATTATAGTAAGTGAGTAACCCAGGCCCAGAAAGCCAAGCACTACATGTTCTCCTTCATATGTGGATCCTAGCTACAGATGATTGGGCTTCTGTGTGAGAAGGAAAAAACTCAGTAGCAGAGACCAGCAAGTTAAAAATGAGTTATAAAGGGAAGAGAAAGGAAGGGAGGAGGGTACTTAATAGGTTGGTATTGTATATATATAAGTAGAAGAATAGATTAACGGGGGTGCAAAGAAATAGATGTTCTTAACCCCTTACAATATATTTTCTAGATATTTCCCCAATGATATTGAGTATTCTTATTTCATAGTACAGATACAGTTCAGAGAATATGGACATTTGTGTCTATTTCTTTCTTTTTTTTTAAGATTTTATTTATTTATTTATTTGATTATTTGAGAGTGACAGAGAGAGAAAGAGGCAGATAGAGAGTGAGAGAGAGAATGGGCACGCCAGGGCTTTCAGCCACTGCAAACGAACTCCAGATGCGAGCGCCCCCTTGTGCATCTGGCTAACGTGGGACCTGGGGAACTGAGCCTCGAACCGGGGTCCATAGGCTTCACAGGCAAGCGCTTAACCGCTATGCCATCCCTCCAGCCCTATTTCTTTCTTTAGTCATGTAATTATTTTTTTAAATTTTTATTAGCATTTTCCATGATTAGTATTTATTTATTTATTTATTTATTTATTTATTTGAGAGCAACAGACACAGAGAGAAAGACAGGTAGAGGGAGAGAGAGAGAATGGGCGCGCCAGGGCTTCCAGCCACTGCAAACAAACTCCAGACGCATGCACCCCCTTGTGCATCTGGCTAACGTGGGACCTGGGGAACCGAGCCTCGAACCAGGGTCCATAGGCTTCACAGGCGAGCGCTTAACCGCTAAGCCATCTCTCCAGCCCATTTTCCATGATTTATAAAAAAATATCCCACGGAAATTCCCTCCCTCCCCCTCACACTTTCCCCTTTGAAATTCCATTCTCCATATATTACCTCCCCATCTCAACCATTGTACTTACATATATACAATATCATGTAATTATTTTTAACAACTTCTGTACAGAAAGGATTTGAGGTGTCAGGCTGATATAGCCAGATGGGGGACAATGTCTCAGACTCCTATTTTGAAATCATGGGACTATTTGAACTTCTCCAGGCAATGAAATCTCATTAGTAAAAATCCAATGGATGGTCAGGGTAGCACACACCTATAATCCCAGCACTTGGGAAGCTGAAGCAGGAAGATTCCTAAGGCCACCTGGGCTCTGTATCAGGACTTTGCCTCAAAAAACAAAACAAGGCAGAGCAAACATACACACCATTTGAGAGAGAGAGAGAGAGAGAGAGAGAGAGGCAGGCATGTTTTGGGTGCCAAGTGACATGGGCTGGTCCTGGAGAGAGTGGCACTGGGGCAGGCTGTGGATGGGGAGCATAAGGAAGCATGACAGAGACCAGGGCAGATGGACAGACTTTCTGATGCCACATTCTGATTCCTAACCTAACAGATGACAATTAGCAGCTACTAGCTGTAAAGTGACTGTGAGTAAAATTAGTCTCTCTCTCTCTTTTTTAATGCATTTAACAAAACATTTAGAAATCCAGCAATGAACAGTTTGTTGGCAGCCCAGAGGCTATGTGGCACTGTTAGGGACTGGTTATTTGCCGTGGATGAGGGTCCTGCTGGGAGCCTCTTCAGATTAGAGCAAGAGCAATTCTGAATGGAAGGGAGTGTGCTCATCCAGGGTTGCCTATCCTCCAGCAAGCTCCCTTTGTAAACTCTGGTCTTCAGGAATCTCCTCTCAAGCCCCCATTTCATGGCCATTGTCTTTGTAGTCTCCAAGAATGGACTTTGAAGAATGTGACTTTGGATCAAGCCACTGTTTTAAGATCTGCCTGCACTTACTCACCCATAGCAATGTGAACTAGTATAAGTCCCTGACTCCTTAGGGGACACAGAGTCATATAGTCAGGTACTGCTCCATCTGGTGCTCCCTATCCTAGGTGCATCTTTTTCCATGTGGCCCCTTGATGGCTCAGTCATGCCTGAGATGGTCCAAGGGTTTTGTGACCAGAAATCTGCAATGTTCAATCTTCGCTGCCCGCTTGACCGGATGCTGAAGCACACTGGGAGACAGAAGCACGTCTGGGTGTGTCTGCCAGCAAGGACATTGCTAAAGATGGTGAACGAAGGGGGAATTGAGGAGTACCATCCCCACGGGTTCAGATAAATAAAAAGGGGAAAAAGCAAGTCAGTTGAGGGCCTTCATCTTCCTTTGTCTGCTTTGTGACCTGCCAGGATGCAAGCGGCTCTGTTCTGGCATGCCTGTCCCACTGTGCTGGGCTGAATGAACCCTCTGAAATTGTGAACCCAAATAAATCCTTTCTCCTTTAAATCACCTTTGCCAGGTAATTTGGCCATCATAACAGAAAAACAACAACAACAACAACAACAACAACAAAAAACAACTAATACAGGGCTTTTGGCTTTATTTTTCCTTCTGTTGAGAATTCTGTCCCTAGAGAATATACTAGCTCTTCATTATGCAGGCCATGACTCAAATACCATCTACCTTCTTGACTATCTCAGTTAAGAGGGCCTCCTGAGCTCCATTTGCTCTCTACTGCCTAACCCTGTTTTATTCCTTTTATTTTTATTTGATGGTGTAGCAGTTACCTTCTTGTTGATGGGATAAGACATCCCACCAGAAGCAGCTGATGGAAGGAAATGGTTTACTTTGGCTAACAGTTTGGAGGGGACACTACATCATGGTGGAGAAAGCATGACGGACAGCTGGGGTATCACATCTTGTCCTATAAGCTGGAGGGATGAGTAAGAGTGAACTTGCTTTGGTAAGCAGATCTGGGCTATAAAACTCCCAAGAGACTTCCCTGAGCAACGCACCTCCTCCAGAAAGCCTCTGCCTCCCAAAGGTTCCACCCACGTGGGAATCAAATATGACGTTTAATCACAAACACATGAGGCTTTGGGGGACATTTGCTATTCATGCCACCACAGCTGGTGACTACTGAACTATGATATCTCCCCTTCTCCCCTTCGTACTGCCATTTACACATAAATGCCTAGAATATTATCCCAGGAAAGGCAGAAATCCTGCAAAGAGACCAATTCTAGTTAGTAAAACTACATGTCACCTGTTCTAAAAAATATTGCAACTAGTCTGGCATGGTGACACGTGACTACAATCTTAGCACTCTAGAGGCTAAGTTGGAGGATCAAGGGTTTGAGGACAGCTGTTCAAAGTTCTTACTCTGAAAGCCTGCTGACTGGACTTTGAATCCCTGGCAGCCACATAAAGCCAGATGTGAAGTGGTGTATGTGTCTCCAGTCTCAATGCTCTTAGTAATGGGGGAGGGAACCAGAATTCCAAAGCTCACCGGCCTGTTAGAGTGACCTTCCTGGCAGCGAAACAACAGCAGAGAAGCTGCCTCAGACAAAGTGGATGGACCTCCACGTATGTGTCAACACACACACACACACACACTACATACACACTACAGAAAGAGTTTGAAGCTGGGCATGGTGGCACATGCCATTAATCCCAGCACTCTGGAAGCAGAGGTAGGAGGATCGCTGTGAGTTTGAGGCCACCCTGAGACTACACAGTAAATTCCAGGTCAGCCTGGAATGAGTTTGCCTCTGTGTGTGTTTGTATGTCAGTGAGGGTGTGCAAGTGCTGCGAAGAGCATATGGAGCTCAAAGGACAGCCGTAAGTCTCAGGGCTCATCTTCCACCTTGTTTGAGGCAGGCTCTCAAGTTCACTGCTGTGCATACCAGGCTGGCCAGCTCAAGAGCTGCTGGGGAGTCTCCACCTTGCCACAGGAACAGTGGAATTCCAGATGCTGCTGCTGCGTCCGGCTTTATGTGGGATCTGAACTTAGGTTGTCACGCTTACACAAGTGCTTTTACCCACTGGGCCAGCTCCCTACCCCTGCTCCTTTACATATTATTCAAAAGGGCTCAGATGAAACCATTTCCGTGAAGCTTTGATTCTTTGTTGGACTTCAATCTCTTTCTCTCTCTCCCTCCTTCTCCCTCCCTCTCCCTCCCTCCCTCTCTCTCTCTCTCCCTCCCTCTCTCTCTCTCTCTTCCACCATTGTCCTGAGGCATCAGAAGATCTTAATAATGTGCTCTTGATTCGGCTAACTGACCCCCTCAGTGGTACGAGACCCATAGCTGGAGCTGGGAAAACAAGTCAGAACCATATCCAAACATGAGCCCACTCTCCAATAACAAGCTGCCATCAATCATGGGGTACAAGAGGGCCTACACCTATTAAACTCTCTATAAAAAAAGTAAGTGTTATCTCAATTTTCCGGGTGCTAACTTACTCTTTGTTGGAGAATCTGCTTCTCTTTTTCAGATACAGGCAGATCCTAAGGAGAGAGCTGCCCCAACATACCTCAAAAGGGGCCCAACTGAAACTAAGGAAAATTGGCGAAACAAGCAAGGGTGCTGTTTTCCTGATGAACTGGATACCAGCACAAGGGGGAAGGAGACCAACACAGAGAAAAATCAACTCCTACCAAATCAGAGAGCCAGAGCCTCAGAGGCCCCCAACACCTCATCACTGAAGCAGACCAAAAATGAACCCAACATGGCTCAGGGAAATTTTGCGGAAGAGGGGGCGGAAAGAATGTCAGAGCCACATGTTGGGTCATGATATGCAGAGACATTTATTGTACCAATAACTGTGGGCTAACTCCACAATGCACGACCCATTTACATGAACAAGGAGGGTCCATTGGGAGGGGGTAGGTCACGGATGAGCCTAAACAATGCTACCAAACTGCCTGTATTTGCTGAAAAGAAAGCTAATAAATTAAATTAAAAAAAAAAAGATCTTAATAATGACTCAACCAAATTGCACTGCGTGAGACTCAGAGGGAAGATGCACCACTGGGCATTTGAGGGTGCGTTCTTCTTTCTCTTCCCCAAATCCACATTCCCTAAAGCCACCTTCTTCTTAGGCAGCTGTCCTGTCACCTGGTGCATGAAGGGTTAATTTACCCAACTGTGTGCAGACTCTGGGTTATTTCCTATTTATTTCAATTATATAAGTATACTGGGCCAGTGTATTTATTTTAAATCACATTATCTACAGCTTCCCAAGCATGTGTCAACAAAAAGAACGGTTTCAATTTAGTAGACTTTGAAATGGTGTGTCGTTTATCCTCACTTCAATTATACCCTCTACAGTAAGTCATGGGCAGCTTCAGGATTATTCAGGGCAAGGTAATGCTATCTGAAAGCATTGATTTTCCCTCCTCTTCAAGAACAGTTCACTGAAGGATGTACTGGAGTTTCCTTTAAGGAAACACAAAATATATATTTCTCAGTGGCAGCTTCTCTGACATCTTACTCTGAGGGGCTCTGGAAGAGGCCACCAGAGAAGTTTCTGACCTTCGCAGAATGACTGGCCAAGCCACTACAAAGGAATGACTATAGCAGGGATCACCATGGGAGGTGGCTGGAACAAAGAAGGAGTAGGACATCAGAGAATTACTGTCCTTTATTTACTTATTAACAAATATTTATTTGTCAAGCTCTGGCCTAGGAGCTACAGATATAGTGGTGAATAATAAACACCACAGCTGGCTTCATGGGCATGTGACCTGTGCAATGGCCCAAGACCATACATGTTTAGAGAGAGCCAGGATTGTTGTTGTTGTTTTTTTTTTTTTTTTTGGTTTTTTGAGGTAGGGTCTCACTCTAGCCCAGGCTGACCGGGAATTCACTATGTAGTCTCAGGGTGGCCTCGAACTCATGGCAATCCTCCTACCTCTGCCTCCCAAGTGCTGGGATTAAAGGCGTGTGCCACCACACCTGGCCAGGCTTGTTTTAATGTTCCATTGTCACTGTGATAGTCAGATCTTTTGTCATTGTGCTATCTATACACCTGTTGTAGCCAGCTTCACATTGTTGGATAAACACCCAGCCAAAAGCAACTTGAGGGAGGAAAGGGTTTATTTTGGCTTATAGACTTGAGGGGAAGCTCCATGATGGCAGGGGAAAACAATGGCATGAGCAGAGGATGGACATCACCTCCTGGCCAACATCAGGTGGACAAGTGCAGCAGGAGAGTGAGCCAAACACTGGCAAGGGGAAGATGACTATAATGCCCATAAGCCCACCCCCAACAACATGCCTTCTCTAGGAGGATACAATTCCCAAATTGCCATAAGCTGGGGACCTAGCATTCAGAACACATAAGTTTATGAGGGACACCTGAATCAAACCACCAAAGAACCTGAAAGAATACCTTAAAGGTGGGGGCATTTATGTTGGCTCACAGCTTCAGAGGATTTATTCCACTGTGGTGGGGAGGGCTTGTGGAGCGTGTAGCTCATATCATGGTGGTCTGGAAGATTTGAGAGAGAATGCTGGCTAGCTCTGTCCTTTCCAGCTGTCCAGGTTGGTGCTGGTTACATGCAGGGTGGGTCTTCACCATCGGTTCATCTGTTCTGTAAATGCCCTCACAGATACACGGAGATCTGCTTTTCTGTTTGCCCAGGCAACTCTCTCACCAATCAGGCTGACAATCAAGATTAATTGTCACACTTATGAATTCATAATAATTTTCAAACATAATCCATATCTTCATTTTGCACTGGGCCTAGGAGATGTGTAGTTGGTTCTGAAAAAATATATAGTTCCCATGAAGTTTAGAGGTGCAGTGGGAGATCCCAGCTATTGGGAGGCAGAGGTAGGAGGATTGTTGTGAGCTTGAGGCCAGCCCGAGACTACAGAATTGTTAGGTCAGGACAAAATGGAGTCACCAAGGACAGCAGGAGGGCGACAGATACCAGGGAGTGGGTCATCCACATTCCTCCAAGAACCACCCAGCCAGTATCCCTTCCTTGCCTAGCAATGCCCCAGGCCTAGGTGTCCTGCCCACTTATCTCTCAGGACACCCTGGCTATCTTGGATCTCCCCTAAAGAAATTTTCTTTTATTTCTTTCCCCCTTCATCACCTTCCCCCAACTGAAGAGCCCTATAAAGCCTATATGGAATTTCATGTTGGTTATGCTCTGCTCTGGAGAGCCAGTCCTGGCAGCTCATGTTTTTCCTGAATAAAAACTTCCATCTTTGCCTCAGAGTGGTCTCTGTGGTCTTGTCACTCCCGAACCTTTCAAGAATGAGCTCCATGTCTGCCTGGGCTAGAGTAAAACCCTACCTCAACAACAACAACAACAACAACAACCAAAAATTCCCCAAACCATGACAAACAAAAAGCAAATTCTCTGTCCAACAGTGAGAGTAGCATGGATCAACAGTGCTTTCAAAGACTTGATAAGTATACCTTCTCTTTTTAGCCTAAGAACAGTGAGAGCTTCTCTCTCGAGTCCATGACCTTCCTTTTCATAAGATTCTGACTTGATTCTCAGTGCTAAGTATGAATTCTCTCCCATTGAGTGGGCATCATATCCCATTAGAGAGCAGTTGATTACCTCCATAGCCTGTGTGCCACAATCGCCCAGGTGCGTACATCTTTAGGCTCCATTTCTTAAAGGTCTCAGTGCTCTACAGTACGGTTACACAGAAGAGTTAAGTATTAACACCATTTCAATGGAGACCAAACACACTTAAATCTTAGCAATGTGTAATCCAGAGGTCTAGTCTATCAGGGGTCATTGATGGAACTCCAAATAAGATCAATTTAAGCAGACATTTGAAAGGTAGTTTTGTAAACATGTGGACTTCTGTGAAGAGATAATTGCAGGCAGGGGAACAACTCTACAACAGGGGTAATGTCCCCCAAGTTCCCACTAGGCTCCACTGTTTAAAAAATATTTTTATTGTTATAAAACTTTATAGTATGAACATACTGCATATTGGTCATATTCCCATCAGGTTGTACTCTTATATCTCCTCTTCCCTGTCCCCATTCCACTGAGGACTTTCCTCAGTGAGGTTGTTGGCATCACTGTGGGGTCATGAATGTACCAGTCAGTCTCAGTGCAGGGAACAGTGTCACAGGATACACCTTCCCATCCTCTGGCTCTTAGAATAATTCTGCGCCCTCTTTTGCACTGTTCCCTGAGTCTCAGAGGAAAGGAACTTGGCCTACTGTAATCAAAGAGGAGGCTAGTAAGGCCAGAACTGAGCAAACAAGAGACTGGGTAAGGATTCTCTTGTAATAAAGAACACCAAGATCTTGATGTATTGTGGCCAGATTTACATGAATTGTCTTGGTTGGACACTTGAAATGACTCCCCTTTGTTGGTATCTCATTAATGTCTGATCTGTAAATTAGTCTAACCTCAGTATTGTACTCCTGAAGGGGGAGGGCTGTCTCAAAAATACCTCAGTCTTCTAAAGTATAACTATTTCTAAGTTACTTAACTTTAAATAATATGTAGGTAATAACTATTTAGCATTTATTCAATGATCCAGAAGGAAGATACCTATATTTGATCACTTTCTCATTCCTGTGACTATAATATCTGACAGAAACAATTTAAAGATGGAATTTTTTTTTTTTTTTTTTTTTTTTTAGTGTGTTTTGGCACATGGTTTCAGAGGGTTCCAGTCCATCATGAAGGGGAAAGGAGGGTGGCTCAATTCATAACAGTAGAAGTTTGTGGTGGAGACTACCTCACAACAGGCCAGGAAGCAGAGAACACAGGCCATAGCCAGGTAGGGGTCAGACATAAGCTTGCAAGGCCATGCCCAATGACTTACTTCTGCCAGCCAGGCTTTGCTGCTTATGAGTTTGACAGCCTCCCCAAATAGTGCCAGCTGCTGGGGGAACAAGTGTCTGAGACATGAGCCTGCCAGGGACATTAGAGACTCAAGCCATAACAATATCACTCACAAGCTTACCCGACACCTTGTCGGAGTTCATGTACCTACAGTATGAACAATGTTAGGAAATTCATTTTACCTCTGCACGTTGAATAAACCATTCTCTTCTTGTTTGTTCTTCCTCTGCCTGTTTGACACTTAATAGCTGAAGTTCTTGAGGCCTAGGCCTTCCAGAATTTGGGAAATGTCCCTCTGTAGACTCATACTGGTTATGACTTTACAGTTTGTTTCTGTCATCATCCCTCCTTCAATGCTGTCGAGAACTGTTCTGTTACATTCTCTTTACAGGTGTGTGGGGAGCATCATGCTATTTGTGATGGGGAAAAATGAAATCCAGTGTACATTAGAAAGTTTACTTGGCTGAAATATTTGTAATTTGAAGTCATGGGGAATATTGCAGCTGGACGTGCTGGGGTATGTGGGAGAGAGCTTCCAGTGATGATTACTTAAATAGCCCCATAAATCACATTTTAAAAGATGGTCCATATGTTCACAGAATTGATTTTTCTCAACACCAGAAGAAAAATGTAAAATAAAGGAATGGAAAATTGTACAGATGACCCTTACCTGGGACTTTTTTCACCATGGCACCCTGTTGACACCTTATTTTATGATCTGTTAAAAATGTCAAGCAGCGCTGACTGGCAGTCATTATTAGTACAGGAAATCACTTTGGGCTCAGTGGCAGTAGCAGGGCTTCAAAAAAGCTTTAAGCTGAACATGGTGGCACACACCTATAATCTCAGCTACTCAGGAGGCCGAGGTAAGAGGATTGCAAGTTCAAGGCCAGTCTGGGCAAATTGGTGAGATCTGTCTCAAAGTAAAATAAAATAAAATATATTGAAGAAGGTTGGTGCTTGGCTGCTCTCTGGATTCATTCTCTAAAGTAGCTGATGTAAAACAATCATCTTTACCAAATGAGTTATAGTTATGAAACTTTTAATATTGTTCTTTCAGGATTAGTCCAGTTTGGTTGTAGTTATAGTGTCATTTTCAGCAATTTATGTTTATGTATAATGTTCAGTGACCTTCAGTACATTCATGATGCTTACATATCCCAAGCTTTTGCATCTTCCAAATCATGACTCTTAACTCCTCTCCTAACAGCCCCTGAGTAGAAAGTTACTGCTATTCTCTGTTCTATTTTTGTTTCTGTGAACTTGCTTATTCTGCTTTTAAAAGCAGAATCAAGAAATGAAGACTTTAAAAAATATATATTTTATTTATTAGAGAGAGAGAGAGAGAGAGAGAATGGGCATGCCAGGGCCCCGGTCACTGTAAATGAACTCCAGATGCATGCGCCCTTTTGAGCCGCTGGCTTACGTGGGTTCTGGGGAATTGAACCAGGGCCTTTTGGCTTTGCAGGCAAATGCCTTAACTGCTAAGCCATCTCTCCAGCCTCCAGACTTTTATTTTTATTATTTATTTATTTGTTTGGTTTTTTGAGGTAGGGTCTCCCTCTGGGCCAGGCTGACCTGGAATTAACTGTGTTTAAGGTGGACTCAAACTCTCCGCGATCCTCCTACCTCTGCCTCCCAAGTGCTGGGATTAAAGGCGTGTGCCACCACACCTAGCTTTTATTTTTATTTGTGTGTGTGTGTGTGTGTATAAATGCAGGTATATGTGTAATACTGCACACTTTCTGACTTCCCATCTCATTTGAAGCAGGGCTTCTTTCTCTGGATCTCTCTGCTGTGGTTCTTTGGTGAGCTTACTGCAAGTTTCTGGGAAACTCTCCTGTCCCTGCCTCTCATCATGCTGGGATTATGAAAGTCTACCATGGGTTCCAGTTTTATTCCATAGGGGTCTGGGGAGGCTGGAACTCAGGTATTTGTGTAATGAGTGCTTTAACCATGGAGTCATCTCTGCAGACCGTGAACTTATCTATTTGTATACATCATAAAGATCTCTGTAGTATTTACCCCTTGTGTCTGGCTCATTTCACTCAGCATAATTATTTTCAAGAATTACCTACCTTCTAGCATATATCTCATTTTAAGGCTGATTAATATTCCATTGGCTGTCTATACCACCTTTTGTTTATTCAACATCATCTACTGATGAACCACTGGACTATGGGGGATAATGCTAGCAGTGAGATGTTTGCCTAGAAAAGAAATGGCTATGCTTGTCCTATTTTGTGTTTGCTTTTTGTCAGAGGATTGGTTGGGATTTGGTTCTTGTCTCTTGTCTGCCAGCACCTGTGTATACATGAGAAGGCCATGCTCTGTTATAACCCAGGGGCTGACACTGAGGTTGGTCCCACGGCTTTGGAACCAGATAGCTGTAAGTTCAAATCTGCCTACACCACTCACATGACAGAGGACATGGGGTGAGCTTTTTAGTGTGTAAACCTTGGCTGCCTCACATGTTTGAGGGGGGTTATGAGACCCACCTGGGAGGGTTGCTGCAAGAATGAGGCAGTGCTTGAAAAGTTCTTAGCTCAGTCACGTGTGTGTGTGTGCGCATGTGTATGTGTGTTGAGGGGGGACATGAACTTTATGGTGTATAAGAAGTGATTAAGGAAGACTGATTTCATTATTAATGATGAGCAGCACCAAATGCAGCTCTATATGGGAGAACTGGCCTTATGATGGTCCCCTGAAGAGGTAGGGGCTAAAAGGACTTAGGGGCTCCATGCTTACAAAAAAGATTGGGACTCTTAGAATATCAAAGCTGAGGGGAAGCTTGGTGGGACTCCATACGTGTGCTCACTGGTGTCACCTGGAGAAGTCTGTGATGTAGCCTTATGGCCCACTCCAGCCAGGCCTTCTTCTTGAATCAGGACCTCTATTTCTTTTCTTTTCTTCCTCTCCTTCTTCTTCTTCTTCTTCTCTTCTTCTTCTCTTCTCTTCTCTTCTTCTTCTCTTCTTCTTCTTCTTCTTCTTCTTCTTCTTCTTCTTCTTCTCCTTCTTCTCCTTCTTCTCCTTCTTCTCCTTCTTCTCCTTCTTCTCCTTCTCCTTCTTCTCCTCCTTCTTCTTCTTTTTTGTTTTGATTTATTTATTTATTTATTTATTTATTTATTTATTTATTTATTTTTGAGGTAGTGTCTCACTTTAGTCCAGGCTCACCTGGACATTACTATATCATGTCAGGTTGGCCTCAAACTTACAACAATCCTCCTACCTTTGCCAGCAAGTGCCTTAACTGCTAAGCCATCTCTCTACCTCTGCCTCCTGAGTGCTAGGGTTCAAGGTGTACATCACCATGCCTGGCCAGGAAGATAGTCTGAGACGGACATTGAAATGATCTGAGATGGCCATGAGATGCTGGGTCGCTTGGGCACGTCTTCCTTGAATTCCTTGAATATCCATGTATTTTATTTAACACTTCCACAATTTCTGAGCACCTTCATACCCTTTCAGTGATTTAAGGCTTCAGAAGGAACGGACCCTCTGCTTTATCATTCTCTCTGTGGCATCACTTGGTATTTTGGAAACCCATAGACTTCGGAAGTCCTCCTTTCAAAAAGTAATTATGGAAGTTTAATAAAAAGATGAAAGCTTTTTTTGAGAGTCAGACATAAAAATGACATTTTGCAAATTTCACTTGGAAAGAATCATTTTAATTGAAGAAGCTACTGCCACGCCTAAATCCCATATGTCTTATAGCCTCAGACTGCTCATTTCATTGATATCATCTACTTTTTCCCTTGAGATGGCCTCAATATGTCACTTCAGTAGAGTTTCTACCACAGGTACTGCTTGACAATTATCTATGTGAATCCTAAGAGGTGAATCTATGCAGAGAATTTAGTCAGTATGACAAACTAGCAGGCAGATGATTTTGAGGTTCATGAAATCTCTGGTGCTTCTTTTTCTTTTCTTCCCCCCGCCTCCCTCCCTCTCTCTTTCTTTCTTTCTTTTTGTCTATGTGAAAGACCAGGATATTCCTGCAAAGTGGAAACTCTCTCCAGCATGCTTGATCACTCTTCTCTTAAGTTAGCTTTGTTCATTCTTTCAGACATAGTCATTCCACATTTATTCATGAAATGCTTGTTCTGAGCCAGGCTCTACAGCACCAGAACTGCACTGATGAGTCATAGTAACACAATCTCTATAATACTAGAGCTTATTAGTTCAGGAGAGACAGACTTTGTAGCGGTAACTACCACGTGAATCATGTAAGAGGAGGAGTGGCACCAAGGAAGTGTGGCCCAGCACCGTGACTGAGAATTGAAGGTGGGTGATTGTTGTTCTCTTTGGTATGACTTCTTCCACATGTGAGTAATGGATTTTCAACCAGGGAGGGAGTGATGGGAAGCTTGGCATGAGGCCACTATAATAGGTAGCAAGGCCCTGACACTAGAAAAAAAGAGAGTGGCAGTAAGTGAGGTGAAGAAAGTATAACAGAGTGATGATTTGAACCTCGACTACGTGTTGTAAGCTTTGTGTACTTCTCTCCTCTTCTTGGCTCTGCCCCATTCTGCCAGTACAATCCTCCCTTTTGTATTGTCTTAGTGGGAATTCAGGGCGGAGAGTCTCTTTTTGGTTTTCAAAAACCTAAGTCTCAGAGGAACCAGAAGGACCATCTGGGGCTGCTCATGAGACAGAGATTTCCCAGGTGAAAATCACTGCTTACCTTGAGACAAATTCTCTCCCTTCATAGGTGCTTCATAGGTTGATTGCTACTGATTCTACTCCGCAGGTTCACTTGTCCAGCTGCCTGTTAGGTGTGTTTAAGCTACGTGCAGATGCTTTGTCTGAGGGCAAGGGGAAAGTGACATTAGGGTGCTGCTTCCCTGTTTTCCTGCTTCTGGTGGCATCTGGTAAAACAGCTGTATCTCTTCCATGTTTTCATTTCCCAGCAGGCAGCTCTTTCCTCTGCCTTAGGGAGTGTCTGGGCTCTGGTGACTCTCCTTGTGCCCTTTTTCTCTCTAGCTCTAGGGTATTAACTGCTTGCTACCTACAGCTCTCCAGGTTGTTTCTTGATGTGCTTGGTGACCTATGGTGACCATTCAGCATTCTCTACCATCCTTGCAACTGTTTCCCCATGTCAAATGAACCCAGTTTGTCTGGAGTTCTAGTAGCCTGATTGTGGTGGTCAGAAAGCCTCACAAGGAAGGAGAGAGATGGATGGGACCTGGGCTGAAAGAACAGGTGGAGGATATCTGGGTACCAGGCAGGTGTAGAAACTACCTGGTCTCCACTTAAGCAACCAATCCCAAGAGTGCCAGAATTCTCGTTACCTAAAGAAATGCAGAAAAGGGAAAAGTAATCTGCAACCCATATGACCAGTTACCTCCTGCTTCTGCTGCTGTACTTTCTCTGCCATGATGCCCTGTGTGGTGGTTTGATTCAGGCATCCCCAATAAACTTAAATGTTCTGAATGCTAGGGCCCCAGCTGATGGAGATTTGGGAATTAATGCCTCTTGGAGGGAGTGTAATTTTGGGGGTGGGCCAGTTTCCCCTTGCCAGTGTTTGGCACACTCTCCTCTTGCTGATGTCTACCTTATGTTGGCCAAGGGGTGAGGTCCACCCTCTGCTTATGCCATCATTTTCCCCTGCCATCATGGAGCTTTCCCTCGAGCCTGTAAGCCAAAATAAACACCCTCCCACAAGCTGGTCTTGGTTGGGTGATTTCTGCTGGCAACGTGAACCTGACTGCAACACTCTGCATCCTCTCAAACTGTGAGCCAAAATAAGTCCTTCATTCCTTAAATTGCTTTTGTCATATTTTGTAACAGCAGTTTGTTGTGGGAGAGTGCCCTGGGTAGGATTAGAACCTCTGAACCAGTGACTGTCAAGTCCCAAGTTTTTGTCCAAGTTTAGCAAAGAATTGAGAAACGTAGACACCAAGAAGGACAAATTATGAAAGATTTATTTGGGGAAGAGTTGAATTAGAGGAAAAAGAAACAAATCAGGAGCTCCTGAGCCAAGAGGAGTGCCTCCTGGGCAGAGGGATTGCCCAGGGGAAAAAAAAAAATCTCACATGGAGGCCTATGGTAGGTCCATTTCTGGGGATTAGACATCTAGTTAGCATGTGCCCCATTGTCAAGTCCAAATGTGTGTGAAGGATTTTGAGTGGTTGTTGGGTCTAGCAGGGGTGTTGACTCAGGAAGAGCCCTCCCATGGATGCTAAGTCTGAGAAAAGTTCAGGGAAGGACCAGTAAGAGTCCAGAGTCTGCTGCTGGTTTTTGCCATCTTGGATCACACTAAGACTGGAGTATTATTCTTGCCAGAACCTATGCCCCTAAACTGATGATCTGCCAAAGAAGGCTACCTTGCTCCTACTCCCTAACCATGAAGAAGGTAGCTAATACAGTGGAAAGTCAGGAGAAGGGCACCACATTGCGTCCTGCTTTAGAATTTGGAGGTTAAATCTGAACATTGACTTAAAGATCGAGTCCATAATTTTCATTTTTTTTTTTTTCAACAAGGGTATTGAGACTTGGATGGGATTTTGTCGACTTGGGTACTCCTAGATCACCTTACATCTACTACATTTTGGCAAATGTTAACATCTTTCATGGAAAACCTCTGTTTCCTACTTGCATGATCACATTTAGTCTAAGTTTTAAATGATTTTGTGTCTGTGAGTGGAGGCAGCTTCTGAACAGAAGTCTGCCTGTGCCTATGTCTTCATCTACCCATGCATATTCCTTGTATAAAAATGTCAAAGATCTATTTTGGGATTTTGCAGAAGAAAACTCTTTCCGAATGACACTTGAACTGTGAAATATCATCTCAAATCTCATTTTGAGGGCTCTAACCTCCTAAAAGCCTGGCATAGGACTAAAGTGGATTAAGGTTGAGATTTTCAGGAGGCTTTGTCTCACATCAGTGAAGTACTTCTAATCACTTTCTGTCATTATCCTAAGCAGAACGGCTTCTGAGCCTCACGGTTAACTGTCATTATTTAGAAGAATTGAGTGCCATGTTAGAGAATCATTGACCAGAATTCTTGTCATCAAAACAAATTTAGAAAAAAAAATCTGCAATTTTGACTTCATTGGATTTTACTACATCTTTTTAAGAAAGATGCCTGTAAGTTTAAAAATTTTTATTGACAATTTTCATGAATGTACATAATATATTTGGATAATAATCTCCTCTCATTATTTAATTTTGTCCCCCCATACTCTTTTCACATAACCCCTTCTTTTTTTTTTTTTTCCAATTGATAAATACTGCCTCTAATTTATTTTGCTTTTTTCTCCTTCCAGTTTGGTAAAAGAGAAAACCAATTCCCAAGATTCAGCGCAGGTAGTTTTCTGTTTAGGATCTTAAGCAATGGGGCCTGACTACTTGGAAGACATGCTTACTCGCCACCATCTTCCCTTCTCCCAGAGAAGACTTTATCTTTAATCCATCTAGACTGAGGTAGATTATCTGTGAGATTATTTGACAGGTAGACGTGGCTCTAATTCTATTCCTTGTGAAATTCCAAGAGGCATTCAGGAGGACTCAGGTACAAAAGTTTTGAGTCTGTGTCTTTGCATGAATTTAATCATCTCTATCAGAATCCTTAAGGAATTACAATAACAGTGATTCATTCATAATTCACAATTTCCATTATCTTCTTTCTACATCTAGTGTGGGGGGTAAAATTTATGGCTTCATTTACATTGTGTTCCATGAATAATAGAAGAAATACAGTAAAAGCCCATGGAAATGTTCCTGCTGCCTGAGCACTTCGGAGCCCATCTGCATCACAATGGCCTCCCTCTCCTCGTTCAGTGCAGAATCCCGGAGCCTGCAGCTGTGCAGGGAGCATTTCAAAGGGTCCATCCTCATTATACAGACTCTTCTCTTTCTTTGAACTTCAAAGCAGAATGGGGAGGCCTTAAATGATATGGGGTAGGTAAGTGATGAAATTGTAACTTCAGGTATAAAATATCGCCAATTACGCATGTGGGGGAAACACAGCCATTCAGTGGGAGTAAATATGTTTGCTCAGGATGCTATCAGACTGGCAGGCAGGAACAAATTTAATCTCAAGATTTCTTTGAGCTGTTGGGGCCTTATGGATAATCTAACGCAAAGCCTCCTTTTGCAAATGGGGAAACCAAGGCACAAAGAAAAACAGTGACATCTTCAAGGTTATGTAATAGCGCAGTAGCGAGAGGGCCTGGATCAGCCAGGCTCTCCCTCCAGATCCATATTACCTTTGTTTTAAACGCAAAGTACCTGGCTTTGTGACATGAAATAAAGCTCACAGTAATCCTCTTGGCAAGGGATTTTTTTTCAAACCTGAAGCTTCCAAGAGCACCCCCCTTCCCCTCCCCAAATAATAATCTCTCTCAATTGAAAATCTTCCCTGGAAAACATTTTGAGATTTGAAGAAAGAAATTTGTCATACTTCTGCGATTAAGTAAATCGCATTTTTCTTCTCCCAAGAAATGACAATAAAGCCGATGGAAAGCTTTCCAGGCTGGACTTTTTCCCCTGGTGTCCACAAGGAGCCCTGTGATACTTTATTACCACTCCACCAGCAAAAGAAGAAAAACTACCCCTATCTTTAAAGAATGATCTATCCTTTGAATCAGTAGCTTTCCAGCAATCATGGGGGATGGCTGAGCCAAGCCAGCTCCCCTTCTCATCACAGAAGCCCAAGCTATTGTTATTGAAAAGATTAACTTCAGAAAAACGTGCTTTTACTTACTGCTTGATGTGGGCTATGAAGAGTGGTTTCTGAACCCATTATGTCCATCACTTCCTTTTGTGTCCCACGTATCCTACCTCCCCCCTGACAGTTTTGAAAGAAAAAAAAATCACTAAAAAATTATCCTATATAAATAAAGGCTTAGGGGAGAATCTCTTGTTTCCTCCCATAGCATGCTCTGATGGGAAGTTTATTTAAGTGACTCAGATGCCATGTTAGTAAGCAGACCTTTAGTAGCTGGAAAGGGCAACCAATATTAGTAGGCAAAATGCATACAACATTCAACAGCACTGTGATTCACGGGTGCATATTCTCTGTGATCCAACATGTCTAATACATTTAGTCATGCACAATAAAAACCCAACAAAAGAATCAACCATTGGCCTTTCACTGTCCTGCTTCCCACCCTAAGCTTTAAGGAGTTCCTCTAGTTATGCACATCAAAACAAAATACTGTGTTTTCTCCCTCACAAATGAATGGGAAAACTCAAAGAGCCTTCACTATGGATGGAGGGGATAAAAGACCTGATTATTTTGTTTATGTTTTTGTGCTAAGTCCTTGCACTCTGTATTGCGGGAAATGTCACTGGAAGTCAAGCTGGTCTCATTTTAGAGAGAATTCTAGCAGGGTATGTACCAACACAAAAGTGTTGAGCTGACAACAATGC
The DNA here is from genome assembly GCF_020740685.1 of Jaculus jaculus. NCBI lineage: Eukaryota > Metazoa > Chordata > Mammalia > Rodentia > Dipodidae > Jaculus > Jaculus jaculus. The sequence continues at coordinate 236,901,482 of NC_059102.1, read as the reverse complement.
ATTTGAATTTCTGTAGTTTAAGAAGTAAGCAACACCCAGTGCATTGGCCATTTTAAAGTCTGTCCACTAAACTGAAAATAAACTTGACTGACATGGTCTTTCAGAGGGTTTCCCAGTAAAACTACATGGCCACCTCATTTTTCTTAGTGTTTGTTTTTTTGCACATTGGGCTGTTGTTCTATTCCAAGATCTATATATTAAACACAGAATGAAGACCAGAATTTAGATTCTAACTTGTAAGATGTAGTAGGTTCTCTCTCCTTCTCATAACTTCTTAAAAAAAACTGAAAAAATATTTTATTTATTTATTTAGAGAGAGAAAGAGAGAGAAAACAGGTATGCCAGGATCTCTATCCACTGCAAACGAACTCCAGACACATATGCCACCTTCTGCACTGGCTTACATGGGTACTGGAGAATCAAACCTTAGGTTTTGCAGTCAAGTATTTTAACCTCTGAGCCATCTCTCCAGCACCCCCGTTTTTTTTTTTTTTTTAAATTGCTGTACTGCAGTGGGATGGGAGTGGGATGAGTATGGAATTAAAGTTAGACACACTTTGTGAACTCTGGTTTTCTTTTCTTATGAATATAGACAGTTCTCATCTGACACTTCTCATGGATGTAAAATATAGCTATCTTTATAGAATTCATAGACTTTATAGAATTTCCACTTTGTCGGGACATGATGAGGCAAACTTTGTTTTTTATCTGGGTGATTTCATGCTATGCTAGTGCCTTGTGGCTGAGCTATAGCCCTAGGTTTGTTTTTTTTTTTTTTTTTTTTGCACATGTATATGTGTGTGGGTGCATGCCTGTATGGGTGTGCATGCCTGGGTGGTTGTGCTTGCCTGTGGAGGTCAGAGGCTGACGCTGGCTATCTTCCTTGACTGAACTTTTCTTTATGAGCTGTGACAAGTTCCCTCACTCAAACTCAGTACTTGTTGATTCCACTGTTCTGGTGAGGACCCCCAGGGAAGACCACACGAATACCAAGTAGTAGGAGAGGCATCTTTATTAGCAGCCCAGAGACTACATCCAGGACTCGGGAGCCTGAATGCAAAACCAGGCTGCACTTCAGGGCACCTTTTATAGCAGAAATCCATAAGGTTGCACATCTTAGTTTTACAGTTCAGAAGCTCAGTAATCATAACCTTACAAAACCAAGAGTTAACTTCAGTTGATTTTAGAAAAAATAGACACTTTTCCAGAATCTCCCCTTCCTGCATTTTCTCCCTCCTGCAACTGGAAGCAAGCAGCATTAAAGACAGAAGCTAAAGATTGCGTTTAGCAATAGTGAGAAAAACATCTTGTCTTGTGACCCATTGTTAAAGCAAGCCAAGCATAAAGTTCAAGTGCAGGTGAGACCATATCCTAAGGTACCAGCTAAGCTGAACTTCTTATATAAGTTCACAATATGGAGTCACTTATGTCCTTCTCCAGCTTAGGCCCTGATCACACCCCTCATCTAGCTAGTCAGCTTGCCCCAAGGAGTCCCTGTCCTCAACTTCTGAGTGCTGGCATTGTAAATGGGCTACTATACTGTAGCAGACTGATTCAGGTTTGCTGAGATCAACTTCCAGACCAGGCATGGTTATGGAGGAAGGGATTTATTGAAGCTTACAGATCCAGGGGGAAGTTCCGTCATGGCTGAAGAAGTTGGCCTGTTTTCACAGGACTAAACACAGAGGGAGAAGCACAAGCCTAGAAGTCAAAAGCTACATAGCACAGCACACTTCAGGAACTCCAGCTAGGCACACTTTGCATATCTTTAGATTGAAACCTCAAACCCACCACCACTCCTTAAGATCTGCCCAGTGATACCTCCCCCAGTCAGGTGGCTGCTGATGCAAACTACAAACTAATAAAACACTGAATATAGTGGGGACCATCTATTCAAACTCCCACCCATACCCACCTGGAATTTACATGTGTCCTGGGGGTCAGAACTCCAGTGCTCATGCTTATGTGGCAAGCACTTTATCCTCTGAGCCATCTCCCTAGCCCTGCCCGCCTGTTTGTGTTTAAAGTTGTAGACAGGATCCCACTAAGTTGCTCAGACAGGTCTTGAACATGTAGTCCTCCTGCCTCAGCTTTCCAAGTAGCAGGAATTATAGGCTTTTGCCACCAGGCCTGGCTCCACTTTATTTTACAGCTGTGTGTATTATGGGAGATGTACCTGTAGGAGAAAGTAGCACTGTAGTTTAATATCCAAGTAGCCATGGAAGATTGGTGGCTTTGTGGCTTCAGGGAGACATAGAACATCTAGACTAAACTTGCATTCACGCTCTTCTTGGTCCACAGTTCTCAACTAGAGATGATTTTGTCCCTAAGGGGACATTAGACAGTGTTTGGAAACATGTCATAACTACTGGCATTTCGTGGGTTGAAGCCAGGGATATTGCTACAAATTCATGGCAGCTCACAGTAAGTTATACTGTCCAAATGTTAATCATGTCTATGGTTGAGAAATCCTCACATGTGTCTGGCTCTGAGTTCAGAACTCAATCCAATATTGCCTGTCTGGAGCTTGTTCCAAGAGAGTCACCAAAAGAAGTACAAATAAGATGTATTGAAAGGAACCCAGGCTATTTAATTCAGATCAAAGAAAGCTTAGCAGATATGGAAGCTGGGCTGGGGAGATGGCTCAGCTGCTAAAGGCACTTGTTTGCAAAGCTTACTGGCCCAGGTTCAATTCCCCAGTACCCACATAAAGGCAGATGCACAAAATGGTGCATGCATCTGGATTTCATTTGCAGGGACAAGAGTCCCTGGCATGCCCATGCTCGGTCTCTCTCTAGCACACAAATAAATAAATACTTTTTTTTTAAGGATGTGGAAGTTTGTTCTGTTATTTCAGACCAAACTGGGATCCACACAGAGATCTGAGAAGGCCATTCTAACCACCAAGGTTCCTGTGAATGGAATAGGCTTGCTTATGAAATCATGAGTTCTCTTCACTGGTACAGTTGAAGCAGAATGAATTTCCTGACAGTAGCCACAATGCCCATCTTCCTCACCACTGTGTTTCCCAGCGGTGAGTATAAAACCCAAGATACAGGGGATACCTACTCACCTGCTATTGACTGAATGGGGCTTTGGTTATTTGTCAAAGGCATGTGGACAGACCTCCATTTCCAGTTTTGGTCTGACTTCCTATTTCTAGCTTACCCCTGGGAAATATGTTACCTAAATTTTAAGGCTACTCAATAAAAGACTTTCTCTCTGTGTGTGTGTGTGTTAGAGTCTGTGTGTGTTGTAGTATGTCTGATGTGTGATATATGCTGATTTGGGATATATGCATATGTGTGTACAGATGTGTGTGCCTGATGGATGTGAGTGCAGAGGCCAGAAAGGAACAACAGGTATCTTTCTCTTACTCTTATTTTTGTATTTCCTTGAGACGACTCTCCCTCCTCCACAAGCTGCTTTCTGCCAGTGAGATCCAGTGGCTCTCTTGCCTCTGCCCTTTCTCTCCCACTGGACTGCCTGGGGTTACCAATGTTCAGCTTTATTCTTTTCTTTAAAGTGGGTTCTGAGGAGCCAAACTTGGTAGTCTTCAGCTTGAGAGGAAAGCAGGAAGCATTCTTAACCTCTGAGCCATCTCACCAGCCCCCAATAAAATAATTTTAAAGGTACATTTGGGAAATTCATTTTGGAGACTATTAAGCCATATGTCACTACACATACTAACATGGAAGGTGTGTACCCTTCCAATAACATCAGTGTTGTAGGTCATGTATATGATGCATGTTTTAAACTTTCTGTTGAAGCATTCCATGCAAACAGACAAGCTCATATGAGGTAAATCTGTAGTTTGATGGACTTTTAAGCTGAGCTATTTAGCTTGAGAAACTGTGCATTTCCAGCTGCCCCCCACTTCCCATTTATGCTCCCTTTTAATCACTGCCTTCACAAAGGAAAATACTGTTATGACTTATGCCAATATTAGATCATTTCTAGCTATTTATTTATTTTTTAAAATTTTATTTACTTATTTACTTTTGGTTTTTCTAGGTAGGGTCTTGCTGGAGCCCAGACTGACCTGGAATTCACTATGTAGTCTCAGGTGGTCTTGAACTCATGGCTATCCTCCTACTTCTGCCTTCTGAGTACTGGGATTAAAAGTGTGTGCCACCACACCTGGCTTCTTTTTTTATTTTTAAAAATTATTTATTTATTTAAATATTTGAGAAAGAAAGAAAGAGGAAGAGACAGGTAAGAGAGAGGGAGAGAGTGGGCACACCAGGGTCTCTAGACATTGCAACTGAACTCTAGATGCATGTACCACCTTGTGAGTCTGGTTTACATGGGTATTGGAGAATTGAACCTGGGTCTCTAGACTTCTGCTGAGTGCCTTAACTGTTAAGCTATCTCTCCATTCCCCTCTAGCTGTTTATTTCATGTGCAGTTGACTTTATGTAGAGAAGATTATGCTCGATAACATGGAGGCCTTACCAATCAGCTGAAAGAAAGGCTTTAAGGAAAAAGCTGAGATTCCTATGAGGAATGATGTTTTCAGGAGATAATAACCATACCAAAGGACAAAGAGAGAAAGACTGAAGACTATGTATCTCTAGTTTCTTCTTTTCTTCTCCTTGTACCTCATGTATGGGTGGATGACAGGTAGATCATTCCACATTGAAGAAAGCATTCTCACTCCCCCAAATGCCTTGTATAAATCAAAGATGATTGAGAATGAAGAAAGGTTTAATTTTTACATATTAAAATTATAGAAATAGTGACTATTCATTGCCATACTAGATGTCTATATTATTATGCTTTTGCCAAATGCTGACAGGAGCTCAAATTTCAGAGCTTTCCCCCTTCATTCTATTGCATTTTACTTAGAACGTCACCTATTGTATTACAGTCTAATAAAATAGCATGTGTAATCTAAACTTTCAAGCAGTTGTTTAAGTCAGAAAGGCATTACAGTACAAGTACTGTGCAGTGCATTTCAGTGCAGAGCCAGTCTAGTTTTCATGCCTCGTGGCGCTGGTTGTAGGAAGTATATACAGGGTAAAGAGTCTCATCTACATGTGTCCCCCCCTTTAGGTCCGTATGATCTATGTTGCAGATCAGTATTATGATGAAAAATTAGGCCTGGATTTAGACAGACTAAATTGTTTTGTGTATACTTGGGTAAATGACTCTCCTCTGAACTTTGGTCTCCACAGCTGTGGAATGGGCATGATAGCTGTCCTTTGTCTAGAGGAAAATTGTGAGGCATAAATTAAATCACATCTATAAAGTACCTAGTGGATATCTGGAAGGGATAATATTTAGAATCCATGCATTTTACTTATTTACTTCTCCCAAAAATCCATTAAAAATGATACTTTAAAAAAGATAGGTGGGGGCTGGTGAGATGGCCCAGCCATTGGCATTTGCCTGCAAAGCCTAGTGACCTGGATTTGATTCCCTAGTACCCATGTAAAGCCAGATACGCAAAGTGGTGCATGAAGCTGGGGTTCGTTTGCAGTGGCTGGACGTCTTGGTGTGCCCATTTCTCTCTCTCTCTCCTCTCTCTGCTTGCAAATACTTAAAGAAAATATTTTAAAAAATTAAAAAAGGTAGGTGGTTGTTATTTTGAGTAAGTGCATGGGAAAGAAGAAAATAGCAACACATTTTGGGAAGCTATTAACAGACAAATAGAATGGCAAGTGACTCAGCACACTTGGAAAAACAGAATCCTAAGCCTGCAGTGTGGAAAAGAACAACTCAAACTGGCTTAAGCCACAGACTCAAAGGCTTGAAATGGTACCAAAAATGAGACTAAGGCAGAGGTCGTAGTCCAGGAGGACTGGTTGGTCATGTTTAAGAACAGTTCAAAAGCAAGGCATGATGGTGTATCCTGGCACTCAAGAGGCAGGAGGATTGAGAATTCTAGGCTAGCCTGGTGCATAGTGACAACCTGTCTCTAAAACCTCAAGCTAGAGCAGTCATTCTTGAACATGGGCACCCTGATGAAAAGAAAGGGTTTAAAGAATGGTGCACTTGTTTTATGTAGCCTTGAGTAATACTCATGCCCTTGCTTTTTTTTTTTTTTTCTTGTGGAGGTCTAGGAGGTAAGTCTTCTTTAAGGAGTCTGGTCTCATCGGGATATATGTCTTCAAGGATCGACTCAACCAGGTCATCTGGTGAAGAGCAACACCAGCATGCACCTCTCAGAGCTTCCAGTCCATTTTTTCTTCATGTAGATGGAGAAGTTACAAACACACACATACATTTATATTCAGACAATGTCTTGTTATGTAACTTAAGGTGACCTCAAACTCACAGCAATCCTTCTGTCTCCGCCTCCTGGATGCTAGAATTACAGGCTTGAGCTACCCTACCCAGGTGTCCTTACACTTTATTTAATGTATGTGCATGATGTGTGTTTGCACATGTGTGAGCAGGTGTACATGTGTATGGAGGCCAGAAGACAGCCTTGGATGTCACTGTCCATTTTTTTTTGAGATGGGGTGTTGCAGTTACCTTCACGCTGCTGGGACAAAACACCTGAACAACATAGCTGACCAAGGGTATATTTTGGCTTACAGTCTCAAGGAGAAATTTCAGCATTGCAGGGAAAGGATGGTAGAGTAGAGGCTGAACACCAATTCTTGCTACAGCACTTGGAAGAATGCAACAAAAGAATGAGCTGAACTCTGGTAAGGGGTAGCCCACACCCAACAACATGCCTATGGGCTCCACCTCCCAAACGACTATCAAGTGGGGACTGAGTATCCAAAACACATGAATCTGGGGCTGGAGAGATTGTTTAGTTGTTGAAGACTCTTATTTACAAAGCCTGATGTCTTGGGTTTAATTCCCAAATACCTGTGTAAAGCCAGATGCTCAAACCAGATGTGTCTATAAGGGACACCTGATTCAAACCATCACACAGGGATTTCTCATGGACCTAGATTTTGCCAAGTAGGCTAGACTTGTTGGCCAGTGAGCACCAGAGTTCTTCTTATTTCTACCTTCCTAGTGTTGGAATTAAAAGAATATGCCTCCATCTCCAACATTTTATGTGGGCATTGGGAATTAAACTGAGGTTCTCATGCTTGGGAAGCTGTATTCCCAGCCCCTTCTATTCTTAAACATCTTGGACAACTGGACTGCCATGCTTAATAGAAAACTTAAACGTTGACAGAAATAAAAGTGAATAACAAAAGACTAATATGGCAAAATCGAAAATAATGTAAGGACAAAAATTCCTCATCACTTGTAATTTAACACCAAAAGCAGGGAAAGTTTTATAAATAAAATGTTCAGAAAGCAGAATTCTCAATGATTAAAACTGGAATATGGATGAGAAAGTCAACAGTTTGAGGATTAATCAGAGCCAAAATTAACCCAGAAAATCTCTTAGAAAGGACAATAAAAAGGCAAAGGGATAGCAAATAAGAACATTGGCTGGAGAGATGTATCAGCAGTTGAGTGTTCATCTTGTACAAGCATGAGAGCCTGAGAGGGCCTGAGACACATGGAGTTTGAGCCTTCAGAACCTGTATCAACAGCTGGTCAGGATCACATAGGTCAGTAGCTCAGCAGAGACTGGAGAGGTGCTGGGGCTTGGGAACAGCCAGCTCTGGAATCAGTAAGAGACTGCGTCACAGGAAAGAAACAAAAACAAAAATAGGTGAATGATGGTGGGAGATACCTGATATTTTCCTCTAGCTGCCACAGGGGCCATATCAACATATACATGTGAATATAACACACACACACACACACACACAGACTTAAGTAAAAAACAAAAACATTTTGAGGCCCAGTTTATGAAATCTAAGGTCTGAACAATGGCAGCTCTAGAACAAAGAGCAATTTCTCAGAACTGAAGGGAAGATTCCCAGATAGGAAAAGAGAGCTACTGAGTTCCCAGCACAGTGATGGGAAGTGAGAAAGACCTACAGATCTCTAAGTCCTGGGGATAAAAAGAAAGGGGTCAGGAAGCAGAATGATAGCTATAGGGGATGCTGGAAGATCATGGAGAAATGCTTTCAATATTTGAAGAAAAATGATTACCACTTGAAATTCTCTACACAGACAAAATATCAATCAAATGTGAAGATGGATGAGCATTGTATAAGAGACTTTTCCAGTAAATAGAGATACTAAAAATATCAATATGATTTATCTGAGGCCTATGTTCCAAATAGGGGAGGCTCCTTTCTTTGGTCTGGCTTTATTTTGTTTCTTTTTACTATAAGGAGATTTTCAGTTGACTATATGATAAAAATTTTTAAAAGCTATTGTTGCTCTTAAGTTCTTTGTTCAAAATAATATTAGAACACATCTCTTTACCTCCAGGACTTAAAAAAGGGAAAATAGTTGGGCATGGTGGCACGTGCATTTAATCCCAGCACTCGGGATCATAGTGAGTTCGAGGCCACCCTGAGACTACATAGTGAATTCCAGGTCATATATATTCATTCCCAAAAAGCTATTGAAGGATGTGTTCCATCCAAAAGAGGGAAGAAATTGATAAGGGGGAAGATATGGGATTCAGGAAAGAAGAGATCCATCACAAGGGAGCAGAGAAGGGAATCTACAGGAGGATGTTCAAAGGAGATCCTAAGAATAGTAACTATACCCAGCTATTGACCAAATAGCTGATCATCTAAACCTCTTGAAAAGAGACTTACACAAAAGGAAGAGAGTCTGGAGTTGCATTAGTAATTAAAAAAATTAGAGAACAGGACTGGAAAGATGACTTAGTGGTTAGGGTGTTTGTCTGCAAAGCCAAAGGACCCAGGTTTGATACCTCGGGACCCACATAAGCCAGTTGCACAAGGTGGCACATGCATCTGGAGTTCATTTACAGTGGATGAAGGCCCTGGTGTGTCCATTCTCTCTCTTTCTAAAATAAATAAAATTAAATTAAAAAAATGAGAAAACAAGACCATTATCACTAGAGAAACAGACATTGTACAGGAAAGAAAAACAATTATTATTAGCATATTCATGACTCAGCTGTGAGTAGTAGCTATGGATTCATTATATCAACACTGGATATTGATCTGACAAAATTATAAAATGGTTTTATTGAGAAGTGTGTGGGGATATAAAGGTACATGGTAAAGGCAAGGGAATGAAAAAAAGTTCGGTTTTCATAAGCATGGAGGTCACTCAATAACATCTAGATGCAAAGATTAAAGAAGTCACAGTATGTTGAGAATAGGTAAATACACCATTCTTTCTGGAGATTGATAAGTATTGGCTACTGGGAAGACAGAAGTGGGGGAAAAGGTGGGAGTTGCTGAGTTTTATACAATCTTGTATAACTATTTGTGGTAGTTTGTGGAGTGGCCCCCACAGCCTCATGTATTTGTGATTAGGCCTATATTCATACATAATTCCCAACTGGTGGAACTTTTGTGAGGAAAAGTCTTGTTGAAGGGGGTGTGTCATTGGCAGTTTATAACCCAGGCCCCCTTGTCAGTGCTAGCCATCTCCCTTCCTTCCTTCCTTCCCCCCTTCCTTCCTTCCTTCCTTCCTTCCTTCCTTCCTTCCTTCCTTCCTTCCTTCCTTCCTTCCTTTCTTTCTTTCTTTTTTTTTTTTTTTTTTTTGAGGTAGGGTCTCACTCTCTAGCCCAGGCTGACCTGGAATTCACTATGCAGTCTCAGAGTGACCTTGAACTCACAGCAATCCTCCTACATCTGTCTCCATAGGATGGGATTAAAGGAGTGCACCACCATGACTGGCTTTTTTGCTTGTTTGTTTTATTGCTTTGTTTCTGCTAGCTAGCTCACTCTTGCTGCTTCCTCTCAGTTGATGTGATAAGATGTGATTCCCTGCTACATGTTCCTGTTGTGTCCTCGAAACTATAAGCCCTTTTCTTTCCTTTTTTCTTTCTCTCCCTTTTTTTCTTTCTCTTCCCTCCTCCTTCCCTCCTTCCATCCCCCCTCTCTCTTTATTTCCTTTAAATTCTTCTTGTTGGGTGTTTTGTCTCAGCAACTAGAAAGTAACTACTACACTATTTGACTCTTCTCCCTCCCCCCCACCCCGTCTCCTGTTATACAGGTTTTGTGAATGTAGACGGACACTGTGAGGTCATGAATGCCATGGCTATTTTGTGTCTGGTCCATGATTTGACTCTTTAATGAATAGCTGTATAGATTTGGTAATCATAAAAGTACAGCTAGCCTTAATAAGCTGCTATCATTACTCTCTTATCCCTTGTGTACTCCAATGAAGCAGACACAACAGGAAGCAAGGACAACCTTTCTTAAGGAAACAACCCACTCTGTCAGTTGTAAGCAGTTTTCTATGTGGTGATCTTATTGTTGAACTTAGTAAAGACCTGGAGCCCTGCACTACCTCAAAGAGTGGGGAGAAGCCACATAACACACAATGGGTGTCCACAGTGCGTCTGGGACATGCCAGTTCATAGTTATAACTCCATTGACTCTTAGAGCCACCTTGTATTGGATGCCTACTCTCATTGTACAGTTAGGGATGACAGTTAGTCTTAGAAGGCTTAAAGTTGTTCAAAGTGGGTCTAGGGATGGACCCCAGCTTTGAGGTCTAGACCATGTCCTTCCCTTACTGTCTCTGTTCACAGCAGCCAAGAGCACAGGGACAGTCTTGAATGACAGTCTCATGACAGATTCATGAAGGAGAACCTGGGTGTTTGGAGGGTAGGTGTGCCTGGCAAGACCCAATTGCATCTGTTCCCTCATCCATGAGCAGACCCTTAGGCCAATGCCATGGCTGACCCTGGTGCTGCCCTTCTGTTCATGCAAGTTCTAGGGTACCCACTCTTGCCAACTCTAGAGCCACAGTACCAGTCGGCTGTTTAATCTTACAGATTCCTCCAGACAGGATAACTTGTTCTCTTTCCTTCTGAGTAAGTTCGGGAAGGGTTGAATGTAAACAGCATCTTTATTCTGCTCAAAATGAAGTCAGAAGCATGTCCCAGGGCATCAGATGGAGGGTCCACAAACACAGTCATTCTGTGAGCTTAGCCCTTGGAATGATAGGAATCCTTAGGTATTGCTGGAACTGCACAGATGCATATTGTAACTGTGAATTTATTTTTGTTTATTGTGTGTGCGTGCGTGTGTGTGTGTGTGTATGTGAGACAGGGTCTTACTATATAGCCCAGGCTGGTCCCAATCTCATGGTCCTCTTGCCTCAGCCTCCTGTCTAGCTTCCTGCTGGATTCCAGGCATGTATTAGCACACCTGCATTTTGGCATAGTATAGAAATTTTGGAATATATCAAAACATACTGTATTGGTCAGGGTACAAGTGGGAAAGAGACAGTGCCTTCACAAAGGCTAAGAGGGTATACATAGACTTTTCCTTTTTGGCTTGTGTGTGCGGTGTGATGTGTGTGATATGTGGTATATGCACATGTGTATGCAGAAGCTTCATGCACACCTATGCAGAGGCCAAAGAATGTTGGTTTTCCTCTTATCACTCATCAAATATTTTTTCCTTGAACTGTGCTTTCTCCCTCAGTCTGCCTGTCAGGAAGACTCAGTAATTTATCTGTTTCTGCCCTGCAGCCATGAATATGAGTTAGAAATGTGTGTGTCCTAATTCAACTTTTTAAAAAGAAAGATAGGGCTGGAGAGATGGCTTAGCGGTTAAGAGCTTGCCTGTGAAGCCTAAGGACCCCAGTTCGAGGCTTGATTCTCCAGGACCCACGTTAGCCAGATGCACAAGGGGGCGCACGTGTCTGGAATTCGTTTGCAGTGGCTGGAAGCCCTGGCGCGCCCATTCTCAATCTCACTCTCTCTATCTGCCTCTTTCTCTCTCTGTCACTCTCAAATAAATAAATAAAAATGAACAAAAAAATTTTTAAAAATAAAATTTAAAAAGAAAGATAGAGAAAGAGAGACAGAATTGGTGTGCCAGGGTTTCCAGCCACTGCACCAAATTCCAGACGCATATGCCACCTTGTGTGCATGAGCCACCTTGTGTGACTGGCATATATGGGTTCTGAGAAGTCAAACCTGGGTCCTTAGGCTTCATTGGAAAGCACCTTAACCACTAAGCCATCTCTTTATCCCTACACCCAACTTTTTTTTTTTTGAGGCAAGCCCCACAGAGAAAGAGAGAGAGATCATTGGTGCACCAGGGCCTCTAGCCACTGTAATTGAACTCAAGATGCATGCACCAGTTTGCGCATATGTGGGATCTTGCACATGCATCACCTTGTGTGTCTGGCTTACATGGGATCTGAGGAGTCCAACATGGGTCCTTAGGCTTTGCAGGCAACCAACTTTAAAAAAAAATATTTTATTAGCTGGGCGTGGTGGCACACGCCTTTAATCCCAGCACTTGGGAGGCAGAGGTAGGAGGATCGCTGTGAGTTCAAGGCCATCCTGAGACTACATAGAGAATTCCATGTCAGCCTGAGCGAGAGTGAGACCCTACCTCGAAAAACCAAAAAAATTATATATAGTTTATTTATTTGAGAGTGAGAGAGAGGGAAAGAGAGAAGCAGATTGATAGAGAGAATGGACATGCCAGGGCCTCCAGGAACTGCAGAGGAACTCCAAACACATGTGCCACCTTGTGCATCTGGCTTACATGGGTCCTGAGGAATCAAACCTACATCTTTAGGCTTCACAGGCAAGTGTCTTAACCGCTAAGCCATTTCTCCAGCCCCCTATGCCCAACTTTTTACACGGGTTGTGGGGAGTCAAACTTGTCAATCTCTGGCAGAAGAGGCCCTCATGCTTGAGCAGCAAGTGCGGAGCTATCGCCCCGGCCCTTCACGGACTTTTCCAAAGGCATGAGGAGGTGAAAGGGAATCCAGTGAGAATGGCGAAGCACCTGGGCCAGCAACAGTAGGGAATTGGTAGCATTTAGCCTCAGGCTCACCAGCCCTTTGAGAAAACCTTGTACAGGCAGCTGTCTAGAGTAAGCTGAGAGAAACGTCACTTTCCTAACCACGCTGGCGAGGATGGAGCCCTGGGAATAAGCCCCTCACAGTCGCTTTCCTCCTACTCTCTGATCATCTGCTGGTGCCTCCTCTTGGGTGAACCCCACTAGAAGGCAGAAGGCAAAGGGATATGTTAACATACTCCTAATGGTTAACCTCTGATTACACAGAGCAGAATGGAGACCGGTGGGGCGTGGGCTTGGTAGGATAGAATGAGATAGTCCAGCACAGGTCTAAATCCAAGTCCAAAGTCTCCCAGGGCTCGGCCGAGGAGCTGGATGCCGGTCCTCCTCCCTGTGTCTTGGAATTGCTTTGGTTTCCCCCCATCCTTTGTGCATCTCTGCCACACTGTCGAGCGGCTGCTCCAAATACTGCCAGCTCTTCTCAAGGATATGGGCACTCTTAGCGAGTGTATTTTTATTGTGTAGACATCTGCACCCTCTTGCCAGCCAAAAATAACATATGGAAACATTTCCCACAGTTTCACCAGGGGGCACTCACTCCTTTTCCATGGATGACTAGAAATGCTTTTTTGGAAATATTTACTGGCCAAAATAGAATCTTTTTTTCTTTTTTTCTTTTTCTTGTGGGCACAGTGACTATTGGAAACAGCTCTGTCTTAAAGTGATTTCCGGCCAAACAATGTTTCTGTTTGAAAGAAGAGGAGTGTACTCTGAGAATGGCTTCTTAGTAAACGTTTGACCTCAGTTTGCGTGTTCTGCTTGGAAAATGCTTTGGGTCCAATGTCACCTCATTCTTCTCCCATTAAAATAGACAAGACTATGAAGACAAAAAAAGACAATGTGCACGCTTAATCTGCAGGTACATTCTCACAGCTGAAAGACCAACAAATCAAGTAGGTGTGCAATCCTCTCTGGATAGGTCATCTTGTTCCCACCCCAGTGACTTACCCTGATGGATAAGTGGAAGGTCCTGGGGGAAACATGATTTCTTGAGTATAATTTCCCTGGAAGGGAAAGGCATTTGTTTGGTATCATATCAATCCTATTTAGCTATTAGCTGTTGAGATGACATACTTTTTGTCAGAGGAACCAGTCAGACAGCCAAGTGATAAAAACAAACAAAATAACAAACAATGTTCTGGGGGGTTGGCAGGTAGTGGTCCTCACACATGTATTATAAGAATTACCTTTAAAAGCAGATCATGCTTGAGACTTGGTAGAAACAATTACAAACCTCTAATTCCTTTTAAGTGAGCCTCATATAACAACAGGGGAACACAACATTTCATAAGCAAGGTTTATTAAAATGTACACAATGGACAATGCTCAGAAGACTTAGCTTCTTGAACCCTATTGAAAACTTGACAGAGAGGCTATTTGGTGTGTCAGTGAGTCAATCAATTAAAATGGATCATCAATCAATCAACCATCATTAATGGAGTAGATTAAAATGGGCTTGTATCCGTAAAGAAAGCTTGTCCTTAAGTATGAAGAATGTATGGTATAATGGACAGACCAAAAATTTGTGGGAAAATTTACTTAACCTCTTGATCCTTAGTTTGATATATATATATGTCATATATATATATTAAGGTAATGGAGCTGATGTGCAAATTTAGAAGTTAACCCTAGTCAAGTTTCTGGTACATAGAAACAATCACTAGTGATACATACTTACATACTTGCCATCATTTTCATAACAAAAACAAACCCATTCAAAATACTTATTGATATTAATTACATAACACGGAAATAATCACATGGGTTGAAGTAATTTATTGTTTGGCATTTTTCCCCCTTCAATTAACTTTAGTAGCCAGCTATGGTGGTGCTAATTAGTTATTTAAAAAACAACAGCTGTTAGAGTAAATTTACTGTCATAAAAACACAGGCTTTTAGAGCTGGGAAGGCTAACAGATTCACCTCATCCAAACTTCTTTTAACGTGAAGGGAATTCTTTAAGAAAAATTCTTTAAAGGAAAGTTGATTTCTCTACACAGAGAATGTGGCTAAGTAACTGACTCAGGCCGTCACTTTTACATCAGTCCTGTCCTCACAAACCAAAACTGCCATGTGATCAAGGAGCAATTCCTTATTGCTTTCTGTAATGCGGCTGATGAGTAAGTTTATTTCCATTGTTTTCCATCGATTTGCAAAGCATGTTGGAGAATCTTTTATTCCAACTTCTAATGAAAAATTTAAAACGAGTGTCTATACCATCCAGAGTGATATCCAGATTTAATACAATGTTTACCGGGATGCCAATGGTATTGCTTCCAGAAGTAAAATAATCTTAAACTTCACAGAGAACCCCCCAAAACCCACATAGACAAGCAATACTGAAGAAAAAAGACAAGACAGGCTGCATCACAATTTCCAACTTCAAATTGCATTACTAAGTTATCATAATTAAAATAACATGGTACTGGCATAGGAGCAGACACTTACTTGGGTTACATTCATAATCTTCAAACTAGCTCCATTATCTTTATCATATTTTCCCACTTTATGTATTAGAAACAAAAAAGAATAGACTCCAGAAATATTCCAAAAATATGTAGTTACGTGATTTCTTTCTTCTCTCTCTTTTTCTTTTTGTCTCTTTTTCTTCTTTCCCCTCTTTCCTTCTCCCTCCCTCCCTTTCTTCCTACCTTCCTTTCTGACTTGTTATATAGCCCAAGTTGGTCTTGAACTCAGAATCCTCCAGCCTCAGCTTCAAGTATGCCAGCATACCCAGCATCAGCTAATTTTTGACAAAAGTACCAAAAGTATACCATGGAGGAAAGGTAATTTCTCTAATGAACAGTCCTGCAGAAACAGTATTTTCTTTTGTTTGTTTGGTTGTCTTTTTGAGGCAGGGTCTCACTCTAGCCTAGGCTGATCTGGAACTTACTCTGTAGCCTCAGGCTGGCCTCAAACTCATGATAATCCTTTTACCTCAACTTCCCCAAGTGCTGAGATTAAAGGAGTGTACCACTATATCCAGCTAGAAACAGGATTTTCCTGCCATATACAAAAGTCAACTCAAAATGACAAAGGCCTATAATACCTGAAAACATGATAGGTCTCCATCAAACAACAGAGCTCTTCAGAGGAAATATAATAGTCGACAAGATGGTAAATAACTCTATGGTCTGGGAAGAAATATCTGTAAGCCACATACCTGAAGATTTGTACAGCTGGTGTGAAAAACAACACAGAGTTTCCTAAAGGAATTAATAATGGAACTACCATGACACTCAATAACCTGTCTTCTGGGTATCTACCTAAAGGACATGAAATTACCACTGGGGTGGGGGAATGCTTGTTGCAATGCATTGATAATAGCCAAGATTCAGCAACAACTGAGGGGTGTATCCATGGATGAATGCATAAAGAAAATGTGGGGCTTTAGCATGTCCAAACCTGGAAGGGATTATGCTGGGTGAAATAAACCAGACACCAAAAGAAGAATACTGTATGAGCTTGCTTATATGTGGACTTAAAAAAACAGGAAGAAAAGATCATGTTATAAATCCCTTATATATGCAATAACATTTACTTAAAAAATGAAGTGTGATCCAGGCGTGGTGGCGCACACCTTTAATCCCGGCACTTGTAAGGCAGAGGTAGGAGGATCTCTGTGAGTTTGAGGCCAGCTTGAGTCTACCTAGTAAATTCCAGCCTAGACTAGAGCAAGACCCTACTTGAAAAGTCTCCTTCCCCCAAAAAACAAAGGGAGAAGAAATGTGATTAAGGAATTTTTCATGGTGTGTGGGACAAAGTTATCTTGTGGAAAATATGTGAAGAGAATCGAAGTGAACAGATTCTTAAGCTGGGTCAAGTCGGTTGTTCACATAGTGGTTATCCATACATGCATTCTCATCCTACGGTGGTGTTGAGAAAGAGTCTTTTCTGGGATTTGTCACATTGGTGATCATGCTTTTACATCCCCTCTGTATTGGGTGGGCAACACCACACCTAGCCCACATAGGAATCTTGTGCTAGCTTGTGTTTTATATTAGTGAAACACAGAGAATAATAGTTAGTCTGAGGTTAATATTTTTTTCTTTCAATGTGACTTACTTTGTCCAAGATTTCACATATAATAGTTTTGTTTGACCATTCAGTTTGGCTCTTTGGCTATTGTATCTGTCTAGGCAATCTACTCACGGAAAAACATGCTTTTTTTTTTTTTTATCACATGGTGTCTGCTAGGTTAGATCCCAAATAAAGTAAAAGGAGCTGAGATTCTGGCACAACCTCAGAAGGATGCTCATAGTACTTTTCCCCGCTGATGGTAATCTTCCTTGTAAGAATTCATTGTATTCCTTGTCAATATAAACTTTATTCTTTTAAACACCTTTTAAAAATATCTACTTTTGAGACAGACAGAAAGAGAGAGAGAGAGAGAGAGAGAGAGAGAGAGAGAGAGAGAGAGAGAGAGAGAGAAGGTGGGTGTGACAGGGTCTCTAGCTGCTGCTAATGAACTCTGGATGCCACTTTGTGCCTCGGGCTTTTTGTGGGTAATGGGGAAGCAAACCTAGGTTGTTAGGCTTTGCAGGCCAGTGCCTTAATCACTGAGCCATCTCTCCAGCCCAAGGATTTATAACATTTTATTTATTACAGCACACATGGTTTCTCACATACATGTTTGCAATATATCAATAAATATTGTTTTAAAAGGTCACAGAATGAGAATAGTATATTCTCATTCTAAAACTTTCTAAAGTGTAAATGGGGAAACACAGAATGTCTTTCAATTCATAACTCTTCTCACAGGTAATCACTTTTAAATGAGGCTTTTTGGTTTTTAATTTTTTTTATTTTTAATATTTTAAATATTTTATTTATTTCTTTATTTAAGAAAGAGAGAGAGATTGAGATCAAGAATGGGCACACCAGGGTCTCCAGTCACTGCAAATGAACTTCAGACACATGCACCTCCTTGTACATCTGTCTTATATGGATATGTGGGAGTTGAACCTAGGTCCTTGGAATTCCTAGGCAAGCGCCTTAATCTCTAATCCATCTTTCCTGCTCCAGATTTTTGTTTTTTTAAAATATGGTAATTGGGGCAGGAGATGGCTTAGTGGTTCAGGTACTTGCCTACAAAGCCTAACATCACAAGTTCAATTCTCCAGTGCCCACATTGAGCCAGATTCAGAAAGTGGTACATGCATTTGGTGTTCATTTACAGTGGTTGGAGACCCTGGTGTGTCATTCTGTCTGTGTCTCTTCTATCTCTCTCTGTTTGTAAATAAATAAATAATACAAAATGTTATTTATCTACTTGCAAGGAGAAGAGAAAGAGAGAGGGGGGAATGAATTATAAATGAATGGTTATGCCAGGACCTTCTGCCACTGCAAATGAACTCTAGATGCATGTGCCACTTCGTGGATCTGGCTTTATGTGGGTACTGGGGAATCAAACTGGGGCTAACCCAGGCCAGCAGGCTTTGCAATAAGTGCCTTTAACTGCTGAGACATCTCCAAGCCCAGGCTGGCCTTGAACTCATGATGATCCATCTCAGCCTATTGAGTACTAGGATCATGGCTGTGTACCACCATGCTCAACTTCATTCCTTTTTCTTTTTTCATTTACATAATAAGTTGCTAGCAAACCCATGTAAACCAGTTTGGTTAACAACACTATGAGTGTAACACAGTGGGGCAGAGTGGCCACTGATAGCAAGATATGTGGACAGCAGCTACTAATCTGCTCTAGCTGATTACAACCATGTGGGAAGATGAAGCCAGGGTTACAGAAACTTATGTTGCGAGAGAAGGCTGAATTGCAGTTGTGAAATACAAATTCTTAATTTTAAATGCTAGCCAGCAATTCAAAGAATTTATAATGTGTTCCTTGAACCAAACATATCTGTAGGCTTGATGTGTGGCTGGACACAGTTGATCTATGCACTTTGATTCATTCCTTTTATTACCTGTACTTATGATTACCTCCTCTATACCATGCGTATTTGATTACCATCATTTTTCTAGAATGGTTTACTTTGTTGTAAATATATACATATAATGTGTGTGTGTGTGTGTGTGTGTGTGTGTGTGTGTGTGTGTGTTGATATTGTGATTGGGTGTGCCCATGCTGCACAGCACATATGGATATCTGAGGACAACTCCTGGGTGTTTGTCCTGTTCTTCAACTTTCCTTGCGACGGTCTTCTTTGTTTTGGCTGCTGTGTGCGTACCAGTATATCTGTGCTGTGAGCTTCTGGACTCTCCTGGCTTTACCTCCCATTGCCCTATGTCTGTAATGCTATTGGGATTATAGACATATGCGTCACTTTGAGTCTAGCTTCATGTGGGTGTTGGGTAATTGAGCTCAGGCAGGCAGGCTGAATATCTTTAACTGCTGAAACATTTCTTCTGACCCCTAGGCTGATTTTCAACAGAAAAGTATCTTTCCTTACTCATTTTTTTAAAAAAAAACACTTAAGAAATTATTTATTTGAAACAGAGAGAAAGAGACAGGGAGAGAGAGAGAGAGAGAGAGAGAGAGAGAGAGAGAGAGAGAGAGAGAGAGAGAATGGATGCACCAGCACCTCCAGCCACTGCAAATGAACTCCAGATGCATGCACCCCCTTGTGCATCTAGCTTACATGGGTTCTGGGGAATCAAGCCTCGAACAGGGATACTTAGGCTTCACAGGCAAGCGCTTAACCACTAAGCTATTTCTCCAGCCCCCTTACTCATTTTTATCTGTTCCAAATAACTGTTCTCAGAACAGTACAGATGATTCCAAATCTTGTACATCATACCTCCAAAGAGCTCCCAAAATGAAACTTGAAAAAGCACAAACAAAACCCAAACTCAAACGACAGAAACAGAACAGCAAGAACAAGAAAAAGAAAAGAAACAATGTCAAGGTCATCCTAAGGTGGGGTGTGGGGTAGGAGGAATTGAGGATAGAGTGGTAAAAAGCATCCTTAAGAGATGTCACTTATGACCATCAGTGCAGGCACACTGGTGCATTTGTATTGGCCTGATTCTGTTCTATTGGCCGGCAGCAGGAGTCCTTGCTTGTCTAGAACTGATGGCTTGAGCTGGAAAGACACAATCAGTCCTTGTACTCTGAGCTCTTTGCTCCTTACATGGAGAGCTGAGATGTTGCAATGCAAAGGAAGACGCTTTAATGTTACTTTGAGATTAGTTGACTTTGGTGAGCTCAGAGCAAAAGAAGCCACAGTATGGCAAAACATCTGTCACCAGCTTTGCATTTTACCCAGAACATACCCTCCAGTAATAGTCTTATCTCTAGTGACTGGGGCTTGAAAAGTGAACTACCAAAAGAGGCTTTCCCATGTGGTTTCAAGCCTGCACTGACCTTACTTTGCTGCTTATGGTTGGTCATGTTCCTGATGGGATTCATATCAGGTTGAGGTGGGAAACTGAGGAATAGGGCAGGGAAAGCCCAGCAATACTCTAGCCTTTAACCTCTCTCCATGTTCTACTCTGACTCTACCCCACTGGCTGGATTGATTCTTTTTACCTAAAAAAATCTATCTTGATACTCCTCTACCTAAACTTCTTCAGTGGTTCCATCTCCCTTAGATAACTTTTTGCTCTCAACCTAACCTAAAAGACACAAGTTTTGAGGCCCTGTTCATCACTCCTGTCTCTACTCTGGACTTTCTATATTCTGTTTCTTCGTTTTCCATGATCCTCTAGAACAACACTGCTCAGTAGAAATCCACATAGGAGCTACATTAAAAAAGTGACAAACTAATTTTAGTAATATATTTTATTTAATGAAATATGTCCCAAATACTTACAACAAAAATAAATATAAAATTATTGATATTTGTTATCATTTGATAGTCAATATTTAAAATCTGTGGTGTATTTTGTGCACAGGGTACATTTTAGTGGAGCCTGGCCAGCCTTCAAGTCTCAACAGTCATGGGTGACTGGGGGCTCCTGTGTTGGACTGTGTAGTTGTAGGCTAAGTTGGTTGCTGTATTAGTCAGTTTTAACTTCACTGTGACTAATATAACTGTGGTTGACAGCTTGAGGGAGGAAGGATTTACGTTAGCTCAGTTTCAGAGGGTTCTGTCCATCATGGTTGGGAGGGTCTGGTGGAGCAGAGCAGTTCACTTCGTGAGCAGAAAAGAAGAACATACGGGAAGGAGACAGGACAAGATGTATTCCCAAGGACCTGCTCCCAGGGACCTATTTCTTCTAGTTAAGCCTTATCTCCTAAAGTTTCCAGAACATGCCAAAATAGCACTACCAGCTAGGGGCTAAGTGTTCAACACATGAGCCTGTGGGGAACACATCACATTCAAAGTATAACAGTTGCTTTCCTGGGAGGCTTCTCCCCCATCTCCTGGGAGGCATCTCCCCCATCTCCTGGGAGGCTTCTTCCTCAATTTCTGGGAGGTGTCTCCCCCATCTCCTAGAAGGCATCTCCCCCATCTCCTGGGAGGCTTCTCCCCCATCTCCTGGGAGGTGTCTCCCCCATCTCCTAGAAGGCATCTCCCCCATCTCCTGGGAGGCTTCTCCCCCATCTCCTGGGGGGTGTCTCCCCCATCTCCTGGGAGGCTTCTCCCTCAGCGTCTGGGAGGACTCTTCCTCATCTGCTATGTGACATTCTGCCTCAGAACTTCTTTCTGTCCATTAGTAGTTCAAACTCTTTTCCCCTTGAGGTCTAAGTGTAGGTTATTTCATTTGCCTTAAAATCTCTTCCCTATTATCCCTGTACCTGGCTGATTTTTATGAATTTTTCAGGTCACAGGTTTCCTCAAAAAAATCTCCCATGACTTCCCCAAGTCATGTTAGATATATTTCGTATGTGTTCCTATGTGTTTCTTTCTTTTTTTCTTTCTTTCTTTTTTTAGTTTTTTCAAGGTAGGGTCTCTCTGTAGCCCAGGCTGACCTGGAATTCACTATGTAGTCTCAGAGTGGCCTTGAACTCATGGCAATCCTCCTACTTCTGCCTTTCAAGTGCTGGTATTAAAGGCGTGCGCTGCCACGCCTGGCCTCATGTGTTTCTTCAGCAAGAAACATCATGTATGTTTCCTGATATGATACAGCTACCTGCATATGGTTTCCTCTGGACTGTGTGATCATGAAAGGACTGGGCATGCTGACTCAGTAATTCAATGCCTGTAACATACTAAGTGCTTCATTAAGTATTCCCTTCTGATTTTCAGAAACCATAAACAAACTTTTCTATTCACGTTTCCTGACTGAGTTAACATGTGGAACCAAACGTTAAATTCTTCCAAGTTAAAAGGCAGTAGCTAGTTGATTTATTTCATAAAATTTATATCTTATTCTTTAGACCTCCTATATGCATGGAGAATACTGTTTAAAAATGTATGGTACAGCTCAAGTCAATAATATTGCACTAGTGTTAGTTTTCTGGCTTGGTAATCTACTGTATTAATATGAAATGTTATTATTGGGGAAACTGGGTAATGGGTAGATGGGAACAGCATACCATTTTGCAAGTTTCTGTGAGTTTCAAAGTATTTCAGAATTAAAACTAACTTTTTTGAAGTCTCTTAGCTGGGTGTGTTGGCACACATTTGGAGTCCCAGCTACTTGGGAGGCAAAGGCTCCCACGCATTTGAGAACGACCTTGGTAACATGGTGGACTCCTTTAACACCAGCACTTAGGAAGCAAAGGTAGGAGGACTGCTGTGAGTTTGAGACCAGCCTGAGACTACATAGTAAATTCCAAGTCAGCCTGGGCTAGAGTGAAACCCTACCTTGAAAAACAAAACAAAACAAAACAAAACAGAAAAGTATCCTTGCAACTTAACTCTAGGTAATCACAATACTCTTTAGCTCAAAAATGTTCTTTCTTTTTGTTACCAAATGCTATTTCACAGTGTAAGACTATGACATGAAATCAAACAGGCTGAGAAAGGGCTGAAGTCAGCTGCTCCCAGACTTTGTGGATTCATGCCACACTTTTGAGTATTAGAATTCTGGCAACACTCTTAGAGTGATTAGGAGGCTAAAAACATTTAGACAAATTAGGAATAATTATAATGCAATTATTACTACAGTGAAACAATGTCTCCCCGTGTTTATAATGTAATTAGTGGCCACTCTTTCTCACTATCCTATGGTTTGAGTAGAATGGTTTACGGCTTGTTCTGTACTTTCTTACACAGTCACAAGCCAAAGAGCTTGCTGGCTATGGCCTACACTCGATTCTTGTTCATGGCAGGATGATCCTTCATATTTTTCTGTCTCCTCAGCTGAACTGTCCATCAGATTCTGTAACTGTATTTTTTTAAAAAATTGTCCTCCATTGGGGAAAAACAAGGTTGTATCACTATTCTGGATTCATGGCTTCTTAACATCCCATAACTTAGTGGTAGAGAATCACAGATCTAGATATTTTTATAATCATTTATTTATTTAATTAATTTTATTTATTTTTTGCTTATTTGAGAGTGACAAAGAGGGAGATAGAGATAGACATAGATAGATAGATAGATAGATAGATAGAGAGAGAGAGAGAGAGAGGGAGGGAGAGAGAGAGAGAGGGAGAGAATGGAGAGAGAGGGAGAGAATGGGTGCGCCAGGGCCTCCAGCCACTGCAAACGAACTCCACATGCGTATGCCCCCTTATGCATGTGGCTAACATGGATCCTGGGGAATTGAGTCTTGAACCGGGGTCCTTAGGCTTCACAGGCAAGCATTTAACCACTAAGCCATCTCTCTAGCTCTATTTAATTTATTTTCAAAAATTCACTTTAACTTTATTGACAATTTTGTAAATGTGTGTAATATATTTTGACCATAATCTCCTCCCATTACTTTCTTTAGTTCCCCTTTCTGCCTCCCGTTTCTACTGAATTCCTTCCTGATTAGTCCCTCTTCTGTGTGTGTGTGTGTGTGTGTGTGTGTGTGTGTGTATTTTTTTTTCCTCCTCCACCATCCTTCGTGAAACATTGATGGGTTCAGTCCTGTGCAGGTAATGACGGTGGTGAGGTCATGAAGGCACCAGACACATCATGCTCAGAAGATAACATTACACAGTACTCCTTACCCATCTTCTGGCTCTTTCATATTTACACCCTCTCTTCCAAGATATTTCTTGAGCCTTGGAGTAGGTGATAGAGATGTTTCATTTAGCACTAAATAGCCAACAGTCACTTATTATATCAGTACTTTGATGAATTCTGAATCTTCCCAGTTGTCACTGCCAACTAAAAAAGAAGCTTCTCTAACCAAAGGCTAGAATAGCACTAATCTATGGTCACCAAAACAAATGTTTAGAGAACACTTTGATGGGTACAACATATCCATTTAAGCCAAACAACAGTAATTTCCTCATATGGCCTTCCAAGCCATAGGCTTTTGTCTCTATTTTCAGTACCAGGCATGAATTCCTTCCCATGAAGTGGGCCTCAAATCCAATAAGAGAGCTGTTGTTTATCCCCACAATAGTGATGACATTATTGTACCAGTGGACACATCCTGCTTGGTTGGTCAATTGTGTAGTTTGCAGGGTCTACTACTGTGTAAGACTTTTAATGACTTTTGTCCCCCAGTAGCCTGCACAGAACCTTCCAGCACTATGACAGCTAGCCAACCAGGAGGAGACTTCCAGCTCAGGTCTAGCTTAATTTCTTACTGTCCTGCAGTTCTGGTGGGCAATCAAGAGCCCTGGCAAAAGTCTGTATTGTTTGGGGGCGGAGGTCTTTAGGGGACTGCCTGACCACAAACTCCCTGGGAAGTATCCCACCCCTGGCACTGGGATTTTCCTATAACAACCTATAATTTCTGGGAGCAGCATTCATATTTAGATCATACAGGTTAAAAATATATTTTTATTTTTGACCAATGAAAACTTTTTGCACAAAGCTCAGTTATAGAGAGCCCTGTGGGTTTTTTTTTTTTTTGGTGTGTATTTTAACATAGGACTTATAGACTATCCTTTGTAATTCTCCTCTAAATGGACATTTTTTTTTTAATTGAATAGTTTGCAAGTTACATGAAAATAGGAAAGATGCCTGTGGTTTCTCTGGTGCCACCTTTCCTTTGGGCTTTGAATCATTTCAGTTCCATATGTACCTTATCAAAGTAGCCATTGGGTTGGTTGACCCAGATTAGATGACTTAGGCAAAGGCAGACAACAACTTTAATCATGCTTATATTGAACTTGAAACTGAAGATTCTTGCCAATATAGACAGACACCCTTTAGGAAAAGCTTTTATACTTATAATATTCATTTAGTAGCTATTTGTGAATGACATCCTATGTGCCTGGAATTGAGTAGCTCAGAGGGCACAAGGGGAGCCTGGAGCTAGCCTAGGCTCTCTTTCCTTAATGGGACCCTAAGATATTCAGGCCTGAGGATGTAGACTGACCATGAGCAAATGATTCCAGTACACATAGGTCTCCGCAGGACTATGCACACATGCATGATGGGAAGGAGGGGCGTGATTGTGTGTTGAACATAGGACATGGTATATTCTGAATCTTGAGAGCACATTTTTCTAGCTGGCTAAGCCATACTTTTCTCTCTCTTTGCTTCATTTTTTATTTTTTAAAGAATTTTTATTTATTTGAGAGTGACAGAGAGAGAGAGAGAGGCAGAGAGAGAGAGAGAGAGAGGCAGAGAGAGAGAGAGAGAGAGAGAGAGAGAGAGAGAGAGAGAGAGAAAGAGAATGGGCATGCCAGGGCCTCCAGCCACTACGAATGAACTCCAGATGCATGTGCCACCTTGTACATCTGGCTTATGTGGGTCTTGGGGAATTGAGCCTTGAACCGGGGTCCTTAGGCTTCACAGGCAAGCATTTAACTGCTAAGCCATCTCTCCAGGCCTCTTTGCTTCATTTTTTTCCTTCATTCACAGAAATAATACATCTATCTCTTTCCATGAATAGGTAAAAAAAAAATGGCTCCCAATTATACCCATTCTTTCAAAAACTGCTATATTATGAACCTACATCCAAGTCAACATGTAAGTGAGTTTAACATACACCGTGCAGTCAGAAAGTGGAGAAATCACACTGCCCGTGTTCATCACCCAGCTCCATAGTCACTAGCTATGTTGACCTTCTGAAATATACTTAGCTTCTTTGTGTCTCAACTCATTAAGCTGACAAATGGAAGATAATAATATGGCCTACGTCACTGTGTTGCTGTAAGGATGAAATGAGAATGTCCACAGGCACAGCCTAAGAGCTCAGCGCTAGTTATCTGTCCACATCAATGATTTTCAAATGAGTATAAAGCAGTTTCACCTTGTAAAAAAAAAAAACAAAAAAACATTCACAAAGCGTCTAAGTAAAGTAGGAGGATGGCGATGAGTTTGAGGCTATCCTGGGCTACAGATCGAGTTCCAGGTCAGCCTGGGCTAGAGTGAGACCCTGCTTCAAAAACCAAACCAAAACAAATAACAAGAAAAGAAACGCACAAAAGTGAGGTACTATCTCTGTTGCTAGAAAAGTGGTTCTTAGTTTCAGCATGTTTCACTATTATCTGGAGGACTGATGAAATACCGGGGTCCAGGCCTGAGTCTGTGTGTTTGGCTTTTGGAGTGATTCTAAGGCACCCAGAAACTTGACCCCCGCAACTCTGCAATTCACACTTGCAAAGTCATCCGACCTTTCCCCCATCTTTAGTGGTCATGTCGACGTCATGAAATGAACTCATCCTGATGTCGTTAAGCACCCCACCTTTGATAGATATGTAGATTGTTTCCATTTTTTCCCCAACTGTGACTATTGCTGCAGACAATCTCCTCACACATCATATCCTTCTGCGTGTATATGAGCATGTCTGTACGCTAGATGTTCTTTTTAGAAATGAAATTGCTAGGCCCAGCATACACGTGCTTTAAATTTTCATAAATATTGCCAAATTGCCCTCTGAAAGGTTATATCAATTTACTCTCCTGCCGACGGTGTGGAAAAGAGTGCCTCACTCCCCATTCTGTCATTTTTCTCTCCACTCAGGTTTTTATTTTAGGGCATTGATGAAATCCACACTAGTGATATGTGGATCAGTGAGTACCCAGCTGATCACCTTCCAGAACCCCTGGGGGTACTTCAGAAGTCATTTTATTAGCTGACTCCTTGACCACATGGCTGAAGCTCCTACTAATATGGATGGCTGCCTCTGAGTCTCCGGCATATCCCAAAATGTAAGAGATTATGTTGTTTCTCTTGATTCCAGGCTGAGCTTTCTATTTTCCTTGGAGGAGGGTATTATTTATAGTCAAGAAATTTTGAAGTCAAAAAATATAATTCTCCCATTTTTGAGTTCCTGGATGCCTTGCTCTAATCATAGCTGTATCTCCGAGTAACACATCACGGGAGTGGCAGCTCTCCGGTGATTGAGGAGCCTGCCAGATCATTAGGGCATTACCAATGTAAGGATGTACTGGGGTAACACGGCATCAGCGTGCCAGCGCTCTGTGATGGATTGTTCCAAATCAGAACAATGGCCCAAAGAAATGATGAATTATTTCAGAGATAGAAATAAGACCTTTTTTTTGAATAAAGAATAAATAAATAAGAATGTTTTTTCTTTCACAAGGGAGAGAAAGCTAAATCATGTATTTTGGATCTTTGGATTTTCTCTGGGTCACTGTCTAGTTTGAGCTGGAGATAAGGCCTCCAGGCTAGATGGATTGGAGAATTTCTCACTATAAAGGTAATTACTTATGCCAAGGGAAGATTGGTATTCAAAGGAAAAAGCCTTTTCCCTAATCTTTGTGGTGTGTTTCTCTGTGAGTTGGGGGTGTTTGTGAATAAGGGTCTTTTTCATTTTTGTATTTACTTCTTTTCCTTTTGCCTCCCTCTGCTCTCTCTTCTTCCCACCTTCCTCCCTCCTTTCCTTCATCCCTCCATGCCCTTTCCCTTCCTTTCTCCCTTTTCCCTTCTACCCTCCTTTCCTCCCTTCTGTCTCCCTCCCTTTTTTCTTCCTTTCTTTCACCCATCCTTTCCCCTCTCTTCTTTCTCCCTCGCTCCCTCCCACCTTTTCCCCCTTCCCTCCTTCCTTCCTTTCTTTCTTTCTTCCTTCCTTCCTTCCTTCCTTCCTTCCTTCCTTCCTTCCTTCCTTCCTTCCTTCCTTCCCTCCCTCTTTCTTTCTCTCTCTCTCTCTCTCTCTCTCTCTCTCTCTCTCTCTTTCTTTCTTTCTTTCTTTCTTTCTTTCTTGGCATGCTTATTTTCTTCTTTGGAACCCAGGTCTTGTGCCCACTGGGCAAGCACCCTATGGCTGAGGTACATCCCCCACTTCATGCATTTGTTTGTAAGGGTAAACTTTGTGTACAGAGTCTGTTGTTTTAATATATTGGCCCATTGCTACAGTGCCTAAACAGTGTGTCTGGACTTCTTTGAGATGGGTCTGAAGCCAGAAGTTCCCTGATGGTTGTCATTCTCTTGCATGTTACAGTTCCTTTAGACTAGGCTCCTAGAGTGGAATTGCATCACTGACAGACAGGAGTAGCTGTGTTTGCTCTCTACTAAGAGCAAGAACATGGAAGACCTGAGCATGGTCACTTCTTAATTTGGACAAGTTGCTTGATCTCTTTGAGTTAGGATTTTTTTTTTTTAAATTAAAATTCTTTTGTATGTGTTCATGTATGTGTAGACGTGAGAGTGCAGGCACATGCTTGTAAGGACAGAAGACAACTTTTGGGTTTTAGCCTTTCCACCTTTTTTTTTTTTTTTGAGCAGGGTTTTTCTCTATGGATCTCATTCTGCTGTTAACTTTTACTGTGCTCCAAGCAGACATCTGGAAAATTGCCCTGTCTCATCCTCCAATCTCACCTTCAGCAGCTGGGATTACAGAAGCTTGCCTAGGCTTTTGGATTTTATTTATTTATTGGTTTTTTGAGGTAAGGTCTCACTCTAGCTTAGGCTGACTTGGAATTCACTATGGAGTCTCAGGGTGGCCTCGAACTCATGATGATCCTCCTACTTCTGCCTCCTGAGTGCAGGGATTAAAGGTGTGCGTCACCATACCCAGTGGGCTTCTGGCTTTTTACATGGGGTCTGGAGAGGATTGAACTTGAGTACCCAAGCTTAATCGCTGGGTAATTTACTTCATCCATGGTGCCATCTCTTAAGACAGCTTTAAAAAATATGTATGTATATGTATATGTATGTGTATATATATATGTATATTTGTATTTATGGCTACTCCAAAGGCCCTTGCTGCTGCAAACAAATGCCAGGTGCTTGTGCCACTTAAAAAAAAAATTTTTTTTGTTCATTTTTATTTATTTATTTGAGAGTGACACAGAGAGAGAATGGGCGTGCCAGGGCTTCCAGGCATTGCAAACAAACTCCAAATGTGTGCGCCCCCTTGTGCATCTGACCAACGTGGGTCCTGGGGAATCAAGCCTCGAACCAGGGTCCTTAGGCTTCGCAGGCAAGAGCTTAACCTCTAAGCCATCTCTCCAGCCCTGTGCCACTTTTCTATGTCCAGCTTACATAGGTGGCTTGGGAATATTTTTGGTTTTGGTTTTTCCAGGTAGGATCTCACTCCATTCCAGGCTGATCTGGAATTAACTATGTAGTCTCAGGGTGGCCTCAAACTCATGGTGATCCTCCTACCTCTGCCTCCTGAGTGCTAGGATTAAAGGCATGAGCCACCATGCCTGGCTGGTGGCTTGGGAATTGAACTCAGAGTGGCAGGCTTTGCAAACAAGCACCTTTAGCCACTGAGCCATCTTCCTAGCTTTCCTAAATCATCATCTGTGAAATGGAGATATGTCTGGTAACTTGTTTATAGAATTATGATGACCAAATGAATTTGTTACATTGAAAGGATTCAGGTGTGCCTTAGTGTGTAGTAAGTTCCCTAAAAAGCAGAACCAGGGCTGGAGAGATGGCATAGCGGTTAAGCGCTTGCCTGTGAAGCCTATGGACCCCGGTTCGAGGCTCGGTTCCCCAGGTCCCACGTTAGCCAGATGCACAAGGGGGCGCTCGCGTCTGGAGTTCATTTGCAGTGGCTGTAAGCCCTGGCGCGCCCATTCTCTCTCTCACTCTCTATCTGCCTCTTTCTCTCTCTGTCACTTTCAAATAAATAAATAAATAAAATCTTAAAAAAAAAATTAAAAAAAAAAAAAAGCAGAACCAGCCACTGAAGTGAAAGGTGGCATAAGCAACAACACACTGATTTTGTTTCTGGGGACTAACAAAGGGGAGCTGCTGTTGCAGGCACAGTACCAGACCTGGTGCTGAGGGCGTGGCACTGAGGCTCTACACAGTAGTTCATATCATAGGCATCAGTATCTCCAAGAAGCAGAAGAGAAAAGGGCAGCTCAGAGAGGTCAGGGCACCTTCCCGCACACTGCAAGAAATGTGTGGACTCAGGAATTCCAGTTCTTTTGATTCTAGGATCTTTGCTGCTACACCTGTCTATGCACATTTTACACTCACAGGGTATTTCTGCATGGTTGAAGGTGTGTGGCCCACTCACAGGCATCACTTGAGTGATGATTGAGAAGAACAGACAATAGACTAAAAATGGAACATCAGCGATTTACAGGTGTGGAGCTCTGAGAAGTCCTGGCTGCCCTGAGGAGGCCTGGAAGTCAGCACCAGCTGAGCTCATGGAACCCAGCCGGGCCTTCCAGGAGTGGTACGAGGCTTCACTTCCTCAGCCTCCTGGTGATCAGTTCGGGCTCAGACAACATGCATGCTGTAGATATCGAAGATGATGCAAAAATCTGTCTCCCCCTTTGCCCCTCCCTCCTGTTGTTTGTTCAGAGCAAATTGCAAAGAGCAGTTGTGTTGTGATCAGGCACCCAAATGTCACCATAGCACAGAATTGGGAGCCCCGCAGCCCTGCAGCTTGCTGCTGAAGGCTGCATTGTCACAGGCTTTAGATTATGGGAGAACAATGCTCTTCTTTGACTACTATTTTTTTTTAAAAGCATGTTCAACTGGAATCAACACACCAATGCCAGAGACAATATTATAACTTATTTTGGTGAGCTTTTAATTTCAGTTTGCAGATGGAAAGTAAGTTTTTGGAAATGAGTTTTTTTCTGGTCTGTAGGAGCCCTGTTTTCTTTGGATTGGCTTTGGGAGGCCAAGAAGGCCACTATTTCCCTGGGTTTTTTCCTAGTTGTTTTGGAGAACAATTTTCTCTGACATGTAGCTGGTTGTTTTATGGCTCTAAGAAATATATTGGTTTATTCATCTGTTGCAACTATAATAATATTGCCATTGGAGTCCCTCTCGGTAATAAATCAGACCATTCCTTTCTACTCCATACAAATAATTAAAATAAAAATCGACTCTGCCAGTGAATTTGTTCTACAAGCTGAATAGGATTGTGTGCTATAAGTCTAGATATTTTGGTTGACACAGGACTGTATATCTTAAAAATAAGAAACCAAAAGGTGGGAAAATAAGACCTTATTTCATTATGTGCAATTTATAACATTCATCTTGAAGATAAAGTTGCTGTCCTCGGCTGCCTATTAACTAGGAACTAGAGTTGGAATACAGGGAGGTGACATGGCCTCGTAGCCTCCCCCACCCCAAACTGTTCTCCCTTTCCCTTCTCTTTCCTCTCTTGCTTGCATCATTAAAAACAAAACAAGTTGAGGTTCATTATCATAACTCTGAAAATAAGGGCCTGTTATTTATGTGTTCATCCTTACGTGTGTATTTCCATCTATGTCCTTTCTTTTTCCTGAAAAGAAATAAGAGCAGTGTGCAAAAAGGCATATTTCAAAATAAAATAAAGAGGAATGAGCCAGAAAAAAAAATGGAGATTGGGAAAGGGCGGGAGAGAAACAGGTTGAAAGGAGTGAAAGGAAAGAGCAAGACTGACCCACGGCATGGATGCTCTGGTGTCTAGAGTGATGCTGGAGGAGGGCCATGCAGCTGGTATGGAGCCCTTCCCAGGATCAAAGCTGGGACTCCCAGCGACTATTAGATTCAAAATATATTAGCGGTTCGGGAGAAGCCAAACTTGACATCAGAGAGGGCTGTGTCCTCTGGCCCTCACTAAGAGGATTCTTTGACTCAGGAACAAGAATCTTCAACAAGATTCTTAAGAAATATATTAATTAGTTGGGTCTTTTCCTTACACTTGACTTACCCAGCACTGGAACATTTCTAATAAGACCAACTGTGCAGCCCAGACAGTAATTCCCTCTTGACCTTGGGTAAACCAAGTAGAGATCTTGACTCACCAAAACATTGATCTGAGATACCATTGTGTGTTAGTCACTTAAGAAATAAGGATTGGGCTGGAGAGATGGCTTAGTGGTTAAGGTGTTTGTCTGAAAAGCCAAAGGATCCTGGTTCGACTCTCTAGGATCCATGTAAGCCAGAGGCACAAGGGGGCACAGGCATCTGGAGTTTGTTTGCAGTGGCTGGAAGCCCTGGTGTGCCCATTCTCTCTCTCTCTCTCTTTCTCTGCCTCTTTCTTTTTCTCAAATAAATAAATAAAATACATTAAAAAAAAAGAAAAGAAATAAGGGTTTTGCCCTCTCCCTCCTCCCTCCACATGAGAAGGTAAGATAGGTTATGTTCTAGAAGCAAACAGCTCCAAAATCTCAGGGTGTACAGCAACAAAAGTTCATTCCTTGTTCATGTTAAGTAACTGCTGCAGGACAACCAGGCAAACAGGGGGTGGGGGGAGGTGTGGCCCTGCTCTGTGACTTCTGTCCTCAGAAACCTAATTAAACGATGTGCCATCTCGAAGCTTCCATGGCTGCCCAGCCAGGAAAAAGGCTGAATAAAAACAAAATGTGTTGGCTCCTAAAGCTTCTGCCTGGATGATATGTGTGTTCTTTCCCATGCCCATTTTGCCAGCCAGAGGCGGTCACTAGGTCATGCCTGACTGTATAGACAACCCCACCTTGAGCTGGAAGAGGGTACTCCAGGAGCTCCCAGCGAAGGCCTTTGGATAGTATCGTGAGATGTGCTTGCCAACAGGAAGGCTGGGGTGTACTTCCTCAGGGAGTCTTCTGTAAAATTTCCCACGAGCTGGGCATGAGTGGCACATCTGTGATAATGCTTGCGGCAAATAAGCGCCCAACAGCTACTGTGTGGAAGCAGAGTGTTCAGCTACAGTAGGTTCAACAGTCCCATGTCCTTGAGGGCCAAGCCGAGGAGTTTAACACTGGCCCTCCTGATTTAGGATGCTTCCCTGCCTAAAGGAAGGTGAGCCTATCACTTATCGAATGCCTATAGCATGGGTCAAGATTTTCCTCAGTAAATAACCTGGGATCTGTTACATTAGCCACTAGATTCCAGAATCTGATGTCACAGGCCAGAATTTCTTCACTAGGTGCAGGTGAGAGAATCACTGTGACACTTTAGGAAAAACTACTAGCCTAGGAAACCTAGGCTCGTGACTCTGATAACCACCCACGAGGAGGCATGAGCACTCAGCTGAGAAAACTTGAAGTAGACCGAGACAAGTTCCCACCTCCCCTCCAAAATACTTGGACAAAGTCCCTCTAAAGTGTGGCATTGCGGTTTTGTGCCTTTCTAACTTTAAAAATTAATGTGATGGGGCTGGAAAAGTTGCTCAGTGGTTAAGGGTCTTGCCTGCAAAACCTAATGACTGGGTTCGATTTCCTAGTACCCATGTAAAGCCAGATGCACAAAGTGGCACATGCATCTGGAGTTTGTTTGCAGTGGCTAGAGAGCCCTGGTATACTCATTCTGACTGTCTCTCTCCTTTCTATCTTTCTCTGCTTGCAAATAAATAAAAATATTTAAAAAATAAATAAGAAATAAAAATTCACATGATGAATTAACTTGCATTCATAAAGATATTGGACTGACACGGTTTAATATGAGAATTGTCAGCCTTGCTTCCTAGAGGCCATCTTGTTGACCTCTTATCCATTTCTGCTGGTGTTGACAAAGTGCCTTTATTGGTCTTATTGGCCATGCTTAAAGATGACTTAGAACAATTCCATCCTGGAGAAATATAATGAAAATTAATGATGTGAATAACTTTTCCAGTAGCCACATTAAAAACAAAAAACAAAAAACAAAAACAAAAACGTAGAGATGGCTGAACGGGGTAGGGAAATGTGTGTAGCTCAGTTGTAGAGTGTATTTCTAACATTAAGAGGCCTTGGATCTAAGCCCTAGCACACACATGTAAAAATAAATAGGCAAAATTAATTTGAGTAACATTTTATTTAATCCAATGTGCTGAAAGTATTGTCATTTCAACATGCAGTCAATATAAAAATGAATGATACACTTTATATTCTTTGCACTTTTGGAATTAATCTTGTATACACAAGAATACTCAGAGGGTAGCTGTCTCAGTCTTTACGTTTCGCATGGGGCTAGCGGCCACTGTCATGGACAGCACAGACCTGGGGGATGTTTTCTTATGCATGTGGATGTTCAGCTCTTCTGCAAGTCAAGCGCATGATCTCCTGCAATTTAAGAGCAATGACATCTTGTTATCTTAGCAAGATTCTCAATACAGTGACAAAATGCATAGTTGGGAGCAATAGGGAAGCAGTTATCACATTTCCAATGTGGATTTCTTGGATGATATCCCATATGATCTCATAGGATGCTTCAAAAGAAAGTGTTTGAATAGGACAGTGAATTTGCTAAATTCTGCCAACTTGACTTTTTCACATGGGGATTTTCAATATATTTTGTCACATAAAAACCACTCAGAATTTTGGAATTTAAGAAATTTGATTAGTCCTACCTTTCCAGGACTGACTTGATCATGGTACCATTTTTTTTTTTTTCTTTTTTGGAGCGCTCACAATTATCATGGAACACACTCTGG
This sequence comes from Jaculus jaculus, assembly GCF_020740685.1. Classification (NCBI taxonomy): domain Eukaryota; kingdom Metazoa; phylum Chordata; class Mammalia; order Rodentia; family Dipodidae; genus Jaculus; species Jaculus jaculus. The sequence continues at coordinate 236,866,910 of NC_059102.1, read as the reverse complement.
CTGCCTTTGCTCCAGGAAAGAAGGATTTCTATATTTGAAGCAATCATGTAGATATTACCTCCAGTCTTGGTATCCCCTGGAGATGTTATGCAATGCCATGTTGTAATTACAGTACCTATCCACAAGGAACCATATGTCTAAATAGACACTGTGTATCTGGCAGACAAAAAAAAAGTGTTTTAGATATATATTTAGATTGCTAGGCAACCAAATTAAGATAAACTAGGTATTTAAACCAGCCAGTTTGGCTTAGCTATTTATATATTCATTGGATAGATGGATATTTATTTATCTATCTATCTAGCTATATCTATTCAATTATTTATTATTCATGAATTCAACAGATGTTTATTAAGTTATAGTTTTGTTGCAGCCCCTAAACTCACAGAGGTAAGGATGTAGAGATCTTTACATATGAATCCAACTTATAACACTCTTATTACTGTGCATCTAGTCGTTTTCTCACCCTGACTTAAGCTGGCCTGGTTTGGTCTGACACTCACCTGTAACCTGGCATAATTTTGATTTATTTCTTATGAAAAGTAGAGAACATATCATGGGATCTTACATTGATATGGCATGTTAAATTTTATTGACATCTTCGGAAGATAACGTGATTTTTTTAAAAAAATTGTTTATTTATTTGAGAGCAACAGACAGAGAGAGAAAGAGGGAGGGGGAGAGAGAGAGAGAGAGGGAGAGAGAGAGAGAGAGAGAGAGAGAGAGAGAGAAGAGAGAGAGAGATAGGGAGAGAGAAAGAGAGAGAGAGAGAATGGGAGCACCAGGGCCTCCAGCCACTGCAAACGAACTTCAGACGCGTGCGCCCCCTTGTGCATCTGGCTAACGTGGGTCCTGGGGAATTGAGCCTCGAACCGGGGTCCTTTAGGTTTCACAGGCAAGCGCTTAACCACTAAGCCATCTCTCCAGCCCAGATAATGCGTTTTTAACCCTAATTGAAACTTTAGGAAAACAGAACAGCTACTATCACCTTTATTGTTACCACTCAGTCTCGGTTGTGAATTCTGATTCTAATGCCTAGTCCTCATGCCAGTTTCTTGACCTCTTGCAGCTTGTTTCTTTGTATTAGGGAAGACTTCCACTTTGCAGCATATTTTGAAGATTGAGTGAGCTAAGGCACACACTGCACACAGGCTAGAAACAAACATTAGGCAATGTTTCAACATTCATTATGTTACTAGTAACACAATACTTGCAATAATACTGTAGATATAAAATACAAATAGGATCCTGGGCCTTTGTAATGATGATACTTCTTTTTTTTTGAGGCATCCTTCTTGGCTGCAGTTCATTGCACTGGACTACATTAGTCATGCTGTTTTGTTCTTACTGACAGTAATGAATAATAACTGATACAAACCAGCCGCCAGGCCACTGCAGAGGTGGCTACAAATGCTCTTCTCCAAGGCAGTTCTTAATTACCTTTCCTGTGTGAAGTACCATATGCTGCAATCCCTGTTTTTTTTTTTTTTTTTTTTTTTAGACAGGTTGTCTTTGAACTTGGTACAGAGCTAAAGTTGACCTTGAACTTCTGAGCCTCTGGTTTTCAACTCCCCAAAGTGTTGGGATCACAGCATGTGACACCATACCCATTTTTTTTCTCAATTTTTATTAACATTTTCCATGATCATAAAAAATATCCGATGGTAATACCCTCCCTCCCCCCACTTTCCCCTTTGAAATTCCATTCTCCATCATATCCCCTCCCCATCTCAATCATCCTACTTACATATATACAATACCAACCTATTAAGTACCCTCCTCCCTTCCTTTCACTTCCCTTTATATTTCCTTTTTAACTTACTGGTCTCTGCTACTGAGTTTTTTCCTTCTCATGCAGAAGCCCAATCACCTGTAGCTAGGATCCACTCATCTCATTTCCTTAGAAGTACGTGCTCAACCATACCCATTTTTATATAGCACTGGAGATTGAACCCAGGGCTTCATGAGGGCTAGGCAAGCATTCTTCTGACTGGATTATATCTCATCCCCAGCCCACTCTGATTATTATTTGAGAGAGAGAGAGAGAGAAGGAGAATGGGTGCACCAGGGCCTCTAGTCACTTCAAACTCCAGATCCATGTACCACTTTGTGTCTCTGGCTCTATGTGGGTACTGAGGAATTGAACCTGGGTCATTAGGCTTTGCTGACAAATGCCTTAACCACTGGGTCATCTCTCCAGCCCTCCATTTTTTTTTTTTATTTGAGAGTGACAGACACAGAGAGAAAGACAGATAGAGGGAGAGAGAGAGAGGATGGGCGCGCCAGGGCTTCTAGCCTCTGCAAACGAACTCCAGATGCGTGCGCCCCCTTGTGCATCTGGCTAACGTGGGACCTGGGGAACCGAGCCTCGAACTGGGGTCCTTAGGCTTCAAAGGCAAGCACTTAACCGCTAAGCCATCTCTCCAGCCCCCTCCATTTGTTTTTATACAGCATCTTTGGTTGGTTCCTCCTCTGTAAGACTCAGGAAGAGGTTAGATTCAGTTGTTTTTTGTTTTAATCATTTTATTATTTTTTAATCTGGTGAGTTCATAATTCTTTCTTTTCCATCTCATTTTTTCTATTCTTGTTTAAGTTAGTGACACTAGCTATACTTTGGGTATTGCACTAACTGGTTGCTACCGTACCAGTTACTTTCTTATTGCTGGGCCACACACTTAACCTAAAGCAACTTAGGGGAGGCAAGAGTTTACTTTGGCTTATAGTTTTGAGGGTATAACAGTTATCTTTTCACTGCTGGGACATATAACCAGAAACAGCTTTTGGGAGAAAAAAGTTTAGTTCAGGCTTATAGTTTTGAGGGAAAGTTTCATCAGGGTGGAAAAAATATAGCATGAGCAGGAAGCTGGCTTATATCTTCATACACCATCAGCAGAGAGAGTGCGAGCTAATTCTGAACACTCAGTGGGCTGTACTAATACATCTTGAGGCCCACCCCCAGTGACACGCCACCTACAACAAGGCTCCACTTCCCAAAGTCTTCACCAGCTGGGTATTAGGGAGAAAGTTTGAAGCAGAAGCAGAAGTAGAAACATTTGAAGCTATGGAGGATATTTTACACTCAGACCACCACAAGGGGACATGTCCATCATGACAGGGGAAGCGTGGCAGGAGCAGACAGCTGGCATCACATTTTCACATGAGCAGGAAGGAGGTGGAGTGAGCAAGCAGAGCTGGGCTGTAACACCTCAAGGCCTATCCCCAGTGAGATATTTGCTCCAGTAAGGCTTCACCTCCTAAAGGCTCTACAACCTTCCCAAAAGTATACCAGCAGGGGATTAAATATTCAAATACAGGAGTCTCTGGAGGACATTTTACATTCAGACCACCACAGGTGTTTAAGGACTTGAAGGCAATATAATTTCTCTACATGATATTGATGTGCAGAGAGTTGTTTTCATGACACTGAAATATAGCATCAAATGTGATGGAATTGGATAGCTTTTAAAAGTCTAGGAAATGCCTCTTATTTGAAAATCAAGTGTGTAGGCTCTTTAGCTGTCCCTGACACATTTGGAAACATAGACAAAAGTGAAAAAGGCCTTTTGGTACCAAGGACAAATTTGTTGTCAAGCAGGATTTAAAAAAATATATATTTTATTTATTTATGAGAGAGAGAGAGAAGCAGATATATAGAGAATAGAGAATGGGCATGTCAGGGCCTCTTGTCACTTCAAGTGAACTCTGGACGATTGTGCCACCTTGTGCATCCAGCTTAATGTGGGTACTGTGGAATCAAACCTAGATCCTCTGGATTTGCTGGAAAGCATCATAACCACTAAGCCATCTCTCCAGCCCCTCAAGTAGTTTTTAATCCAGAAGGAGTGGGCAGTTTTTCCAAAATAACTTGAGCTGTCCATGAACCTGAAACAATGGCTGACAAACTTTTTTTTTTTTTTTCTGGAAAGAACAATGTGTATATGTGGCTTCAGTCACCGCCACCCACACTGGTCTCTTGTATTGAATTATGATAGCCATCGACAACCCAGGAAAGGATTAGCATGACTACATTATAATATAAGTGTATTTTCAAACTATGTAGAAGTCTGGAGTTGGGCAACAGGGACAAGGAAGGCAGTCAAAAAGGTACTTGTTGGACAGAAGGAAGGACAAAATGATATACTGATGGTAGACAGAACAATATAGATAGCATACTATCTAAGGGCTTTCCATTTCCCAAGGGGGAGCAGCTCTGGCACTTTAGAATGTCATAGAGGATACAACTTCAGATGTGATAACAGATTCCTAGCGGTGGCTTCAAGATCTCCAGGAGCTACCAAAATAGATTTCACATATTATGATTACAAAGGTGAGGAAATAAGGAACATATTTGGTATAATTAATGTAAATAGACCCAAATGAAAAGCAATTTTTCCACTTAGAAGTACACATCAGTTTTCTTGGAATTCAGGGCTGGGGAGTTGGCTCAGCCGGTAAGAGTGCTTGCCAAGCAGTCATGAGGACCTGAGAGAACCTGATTCACCTGAGTCCAATTCCTCTTCACCCACACGTGCAGCTGGGCATGGATATGCATGCCTGTACCCTATTCCTGGGGAGCAGAGATTGGAAAATCACTGGTCTTATGAAAATGGCAGCTCTAGGTTCAGAGAAAAACCCTCTCAAGGAAAGATGGGGACAAGTCAAAGAGGGACACCCGATGTTCACATCTGGTATCCTCATGGCTACATGCATGCATCTACACACACATACATATACCACATGCTCACACATGCACCACCACAGAAACTATATCCACATGTACACATATGCAGAAATGCATGGACTTCTTCATCTTCTGAAATGTATGCATGGTTAAGTATTTTGATCTGTTGCTCTTTAAGATAAGCAAAGCCAGCTTTCAACATGGATCTTTTGAGAGATTCTCTGCAGGGCTTAGGAGAATATTCAAAATCTACTTTGCCATGTCTCCTCTAAAGAAATCTATGTGGCATGGCAAAATGTACCTTTTACCTACTCGACATGCATGCTGACTACTGCAAAACAGCTTTCTCCTCAGAAAGAGTATCTTGGATCACTCTTGCTGAACTTGGGGGAAATTGGTTGTTTTCAGCTGGGACATTGGGAGTGCATCATTCCAGATAGTGGGGCAGCTGCCAAGCCGATGCCTTTGAGGATGCTTCCAATTCGTTTTCTAAGACTTCTTTCAAGGAAGAAAACTGTAGGCTTCCCCATGCAACAGATCCTTGCTCACTCTCTCCTTAGCTGTACATCATTCCATATTTATCATTATTGATAAGGCACATCAATAATGGCTTGGATTTATCCTATTCCCTTACACATAGCTTATGTTCAGGCTATAAAATATGAATTTATAAAGTCAGATTAGAAATTTTCCCAGGTTATTTATGAAAGCTTTCAGGTTTTGACCATTAGGGATTGACCATCAAGGAAAAGTAATGATAAAAAGAAAAGATTTTGAAAGATATCCCGACTTTGCCCTTTGCAAAAGTGTTTCTTATCTAGAAGTTTATGATAACTTTGCAATAATGTTGTAAAGTATTACATGAATTTAACATTGTGGGACCCCAGAGCTAGACCCTACATGTATAAATCCTGGCCTCATAGTTTATGGTTACATATGGAACAATTTCTTTTTAAAATCTTTAGAATTTGCCCATGCATGTATATGGAGGCACATGGCCTCATGGCCACTGCAAAAGAACACCAAATACTTCTGTCATTTTTTTTTTTGTCCAGCTTATATGGGTGTCTTGGGAATTGCAGGTTTTTCCAGCAAGTACCTTTAACTGTTGAGCCATCTTCCCAGACCCCTCATATCAGGTAGCTTTCTTAAATTTATAGAACTATTTATTGGTAATGTGGAACCTATAATATATTTTTCATGATGAGGAGAGAAATTAAATGAGATAGTATACCAAATTTTGTCCTAAGGCTGAGTGCAGCCACATAGATTATGACCTGCATGAATTTCAGGGGTGCCTATTGCATAGGCCATAATGCATCATGGATGTTCCCACACAGTGCTTGATACATGCTTGATGTGTGAAGCTACCCTTATAATCATTATAAATGAGAAACTCCTGGCACACAAAGTTATCAAATGTTTCCATGACTATTTTTTTTTTCTGGGACAAACTATTCATGGGGCAATAGCTATGAGGTAAGTGTTGTTCATCAACAACTCTGACATGTAATATCTGGTTCTTATTGTGCAGACCAGAGTTCATTTCTCTGTGGACTTGATTCTCCAGTGACCTGACTTCAGAGATGTCAGTAAGACCAGCCGCTTTATCCTATGCCTGGTATCACATTCTTACAGGAAAACTCTTTCCATCCATATAGAAAATGCTGTTCAGTGTTAGCATGGAACTTGCATATGATCCCATTTGGTACAGAGGAGATGAAGATGAAGACAGTTAACATGATTTAAGGGACTCAAAGATTTAAGGGGAGTCAGGTCAGCAGGTCATATGAGCAAAGTGAAGGAATGAGTCATTAGTTTGTTGGTTCACTCTTTAAAATGCATTTAGGGAACAGGCACATGATACTCATTATGACCTGAGTACGTTGTAATAGCAGTGAGATGGTGTTGCAGTCAGGTTCGTGTTGCTAGTAGAAATCACCCAACCAAGAGCAGCTTGTGGGAAAAAAAGTTTATTTTGACTTACAGGATTGAGGTGGAAGCTCCACGATGGCAGGGAAAATGATGGCATGAGCCTCTGAGGGGGGACATCACGCCTTGGCTAACATAAGGTGGACCATAGCAACAGGAGAGTGTGCCAAAAACTGGCATGGGAAAACTGGCTATAACACCCATAAGCCCACCCCCAACAATACACTGCCTCCAGTAGGCATTAATTTCCAAATCCCCATCAGCTGGGAACCTACTATTTAGAACACCTAAGTTTATAGGGGACACATGAATCAAACCACCACAGATAGTGAGATGGTTAAATGCAGATGTCAACTGGACTAGGCTAAATGGTAGCAAGATAGTTGGTCAAACATTATTACAGGTATGTTCAGAAAGGCATTTTTGGGTAAGAATAATGTTTGCCTTGGTAGTCTGAGCCAAACTGATTGCTCTTTCCAATGTAGCTCGGCCTCATCTAGTCAATGGAAGGCTTGCATAGAACAAAAACACTAAGTTGGGGATCCTACAAGATTGCTAGAACTAGGGCTTGGATACTTTTCCTGCTTTCAGACTTGAATTGAAGTTTGAGTTCTCTTAGCTTTTGAGATTATAGAGTTTTGGACTAGAATTACATACTGGAATTTTGGTCTTTAGACTTGGGATGTACATACCTAGTGACTCTCCTGGATCTCTAGTCTGCTGATTGAGGGACTTCTTAGCCTCCATAACTGTGTAAGCCAATACCCTATAAGAAACTTATGTATGTATGTATGTATGTATGTATGTATGTATGTATGTATGTATGTATGTACATACGTACGTATGTAACCACCCTACTTACTTGGAGAACTCTGACTAGTCCAAATAGTAAACCCTAGAATTTTCCCTACAAGAGCACATAGCAAGAGTCCATTCTTTCTGAATTCAATGAGGTTGGAACTAATTATTTTATGACAAGTAGGAGGAGAATTCCAAGCAGACAGAATGCAATCAACTGAGCCAAATCAAAGTGCTTTGGATAAAACTAAGGACTTCATATTAGATTTGGGTGTCATGATAATATCACAGCCATGCCACTTATAACCCCTGTAATCTTGGCCAAGCTTTTTTTTTTTTTTTTTTCACCTCTGAATCTCAAATCCCTCAACTTTCCAAATGAGAAAAACAACCTTGTCTCCATTAACTACTCTGAGGCTTTTTGAGAGGTCCAAATGAAAAGTGTAAAATTGCTTCAGAAATTGCAAAGAGTAAAGGACCAAGTGAAATATAAAAGGTGAAGGTTTTCAGTTATACAAAAATTTCAGTGAATGGTGTTTTCATACGGCTTCCTTAGGAACTGGAGGCAATGACTCCTGGGGGTAGGTGCTCCAAGGAAGCTGGAGTGCAGGCAATAAAAGCAGACAAGTCACCACAGGATAATGGCGCATGAGCAGTGGGTGCTCAGTCAAAACACACTCCTGAGATCAAACACAATGCCTCCCAGAAATGTCCAACAAAGTATAGGAAATGGGTGTTTATCTGCTTGCTTTTATCCAGTTGAATAGCCTACATCTGGAATCCTATGGGCAAACAATTCCCCTTTGGAATGCCCATAGTGAGCTGGTATCTGATGTGGTGTTCACCTTTTAACTCCACTGTGCCCCATAGTCATAGGTGCATATTCTTTCTCCCTTTAATTCTTAAGCACCCTACAAATTAGTGCTGTGACTCTGCTAAGAGCAAAAGGCTTTCATTGCTCCTACTTTTGATGTGGTTTCTCTTTAGATAATCTTTCTTATCCCCAAACATTCTCTTAGAGCACTGGGCTGGCTAAGATGTTCAAATATAATCAGAATGGAATCTTTTATACTCAAGCTTCCATGAGATAGCCAAATAATTTTTGAGTTCAAGTAATTCCATTATTGAGTATGAAATAGGACAGTGGCTTTGTGTGGACTATTCCTGGATTTCTGAATTCTGAGACTTTGGAGTATCTGATAAATGTGCACTTATTAGAGTAGAACATATTAAAAGAGGTATATGTGTGTGTGCATATGTGTATGTGTCCAATCTCCTACTGGGCTTTGACCACACAGCAAGCCTAGTTTGTCAAAAGAATGCTAAAAATAACCTCACACACAAAGATGTTCTAAAGTGTGACTTCTCACAAAAACAGTGTCCTAAGAACCTGCTGCCATTTGGTAACTTCTCTGTCTGTTAAATCCTAATTTTAAAATTCTCTGAGTTTGTCTCTTTAGTACAGAAGCAACCTATTTGCATTTTTAGGATTGAAATTAGGATTTTCCCATTCACAGTTCTGTACTGGATGCCCTTTTATAAACCAAGTGTGGTGGTTTGGTTCAGGTGTCTCCCATAAACTTAGGTGTTCTGTGTGCTAGGTTCCCAGTTAATGGAGATTTGGGAATTCATGCTTCCTGGAGGCAGTGTATTGTTGGGGACGGGGTTATGGGTGTTACAGCCAGTGTCCCCTTGCCAGCATTTGGCACACTCTCCTGTTGTTGTCCAACTGATGTTGGTCAGGAGGTGATGTCCCCCCTCTGCTCCTGCCATTGTTTTCCCTTGCCATCATGGAGCTTCCCCTTGAGTCTGTAAGCCAAAATAAATCTTTTTTTTTTTTTTTTTTTTTTTTTTTTTTTTTTTTTTTTTTACCCTCAAAGCTGCTCATAGTCAGGTGTTTTCCAGCAGCAATGAGAACCTGACTGCAACAGTAAAGAGTGGGATTGTTACTGCTAGAAACCTGACTGTGTGGCTTTGACCTTTTGGAATTGCTTTGTAGGAAGAATGTGGGCAAATTTGAAATCTTGGACTCAGATGCTTTGCAGTGGTATAAGTACAGCTTGATGGACTGTTCTGGTTAGAGTTGAAAGACCTGAGTGTAGTAAGAACTATGAAAAACACTTAAAATATACACAAGCTGGGCTGCAGAGATGGCTTAGTGGTTAAGGCAAAGTCAAAGGACCCAGGTTCGATGCCCCAGGACCCATGTAAGCCAGATGCACATGGTGGCACCTGTGTCTGGAGGCCCTGGTGCACCTGTTCTCTCTCTCTGTTTCTTTCTCTGCCTCCTTCTGTCTCTCAAATAAAATAAATAAAAATTTTATATATGTATATACAAGCCACAGCAAGGATTTTTCTAGGAATCTACTTGGCTGATACTCTGATTTTCTTTAAATCCTTTTATTGACAACATCCATATATGTTCACAGTGAACTTTGATCACAACCCCCTCCCACCACCTTCCTTTGTCTCCCCTCTGATGTCTCTGTCCAGTGAATCAGTTTTTTATTTCCAACTAGTCCCTTTTCTATTTTGATGTCACAGTATTTTCCCCTCACATTATGCAGGTCTTGAATAGATAGTATCAGCCACTGTGAAGGGAATGAATGAAGCAGCCATTTGGCGGCTAGAAGACACCATTCCAAAGCTTTTCTCTTTGTCCTTAGGCTCCTACATTTTTTTCAACCACCTTTTCTGTATTAGTCTCTAAGCTTTGGAGAGTATGATGGAGATGTCTCATTTAGTGCTGAACACTCTGGCTCCACCGTCACTTCTTTCCCATGCTTTGGTGAGTTTTGAGTGACCCCAGTGGTCATTGTCATCTGAAAAGAGAAACTTTATTTTCTTTTTTCTTTTCTTTTTATTTTTTATTGACAACTTCTATAATTATAAACAATTTCCCATGGTAATTCCCTTCCCACCCCTGCTCTCCCCTTTGATACTTCACTCTCCATCATATCTCCTCCTCCTCTCAATCAGTCTCTCTTTTATTTTGATGTCATGATCTTTTCCTCCTCTTATGATGGTCTTGTGTAGGTAGTGTCAGGCACTGTGAGGTCAGGGATATCCAGGCCATTTTGTGTTTGGAGGAGCTCGTTGTAAGGAGTCTTACCCTTCCTTTGGCTCTTACATTCTTTCCGCCACCTCTTCCACAATGGACCCTGAGCCTTGGAAGGTGTGATAGAGATGTTTCAGTGCTGAGCACTCCTCTGTAACGTCTTCTTAGCACCATGGTACCTTCTGAGTCATTCCAAGGTTATTGTCATCTGAAAAGAGAAGCTTCTCTAACCAAAAGTGAGAGTAGCATTAATATATGGGTATGAACATTAACAGAAGTGCTTACTGGACAGTTTGGTGAGCATAGTATATACATTCAGCCAGACACCAGTAGACATTACACCCCAAGGGCTCATGACTACCCTTTTGGTAGGTTTTCAGTGTCAGGTATGTATTTCCTCCCATGGAGCAGGTCTCCAGTCCAATTAGAGAGCGGTTGGTTTCCCCATAACAGACGTGCCACTATTGCACATGTTGGCTCATTTGGCCTGGCTAGCCAAATTTAAGGCTTGCAGTGTCCATTGTTGAGTATCTTCCCTGGTGATTTCTCTCCCTCCTATTGAATTGCATGAAGTATGGCTTTTTCTGGCTTTCTGTCAGCTGGTCTATAAGGAGGAGGTTTTCAGCTCAGCTCCAGCAGGATTTCTCAGTAACCTTACAGCCCAAGTATGTGTAATCTTCAGCAATAGGGTCTTATCATCTATTCCTGGTGGGAAACCAAGGGCCTCAGCAATAGCCTGTAATATTTTGGGGGCATCAGGGAACTCCCTGGCTAACAATTCACTGGAAGGTATCCCATCTTTGGCACTGAAAATTTTCTAGTAATAATCTACAGCTCCTGAGTGTTCCATTGTCCATAAAAGTAGGTTTCCATATGACTTATTTATACCCTCTTAGATTTTGATGAGCCCTCCCTCCCCCTCCACCTTTCCTTTACTCAGTTTCTTCCCCTGATCTCAGTTAGGCATTTCCACACCCATTTTTTTTTTTCAAGGTAGGGTTTCACTCTAGCTCAGGCTGACCTGGAATTCACTATGTAATCTCCGGGTGGCCTTGAACTCACAGTGATCCTCCTACCTCTGCCTCCAAAGAGCTGGAAGTAAGGCATGTGCTACCTGGCCTCAGAGAAACTTTTCTAACAATAAATGAGAGTAGCGTTAATATGTTGCATAATAATCATGAGTATTTAGAGAATAATTTGGTGGGAGTAATCTATTCTTTTAGTCAACCCACAGTTGTAGCTTTCACACTGTTCTTATGACCTCCTATTCATAGACTTTTGATTCAATTTTCAGTGTCAGGCAGGAATTTCCTCCTGTGAAGTGGGCCTCAAATTCAATCAGAGATCAGTTGGTTTTTCCCATAACAGACATGCTACTATTGCACTAGTTACTACATTTGGCTTGGCTGGCCAGCTGCAAAGCTTGCAAGGTCCACTACTGATTAATACTATTTATGACTCTTCTCCCCCAGCAGGCTGCATAGCACTTTCCAGCACCCTAACAGTCAACAGGGAGGATGCTTCCAGCTCAGCTCCAGCTCGATTTCCCAGAATCCTACAGCCAAAACGTGTGGCAACGCTTTGATCTTGAACTTTCCAGCCTCCAAAATTATGATAAATAAACTTCTGATGAGCTACCTAGTCTGTGATATTTTTTGCTAACTGAACAAGAGTGTTAAGGATAAGTGTTTTGTTTTGGGAATTTGAGTAGTCAATAGTGATGCTTTTTTATGAGATGGAAATGGCATGGAGAGAAGAGAAGGGAGATAGATAAAGATATATATAGAGAGACAGGGTTTTTTTTTTAATTTTTATTAACATTTTCCATGATTATAAAATATATCCCATGGTAATTCCCTCCCTCCCCACCCCCACACTTTCCCATTTGAAATTCCATTCTCCATCATACTACCTCCCCATTACAATCATTGTAATTACATATATACAATATCAACCTATTAAGTATCCTCCTCCCTTCCTTTCTCTTCCCTTTATGTCTCCTTTTTACCTTACTGGCCTCTGCTACTAAGTATTTTCATTCTCACGCAGAAGCCCAGTCATCTGTATTTTTTTTTTTTTAAATAATGGGATGAACTCTCAAAGTATGATCCACAATAAATCAGTCCCTTCTTTTTTTTTTATTTTTATTTTTAAATTTATTTATTTATTTATTTATTTATTTATTTATTTATTTATTTATTTATTTGAGAGTGACAGACACAGAGAGAAAGACAGATAGAGGGAGAGAGAGAGAATGGGCGCGCCAGGGCTTCCAGCCTCTGCAAACGAACTCCAGACACGTGCGCCCCCTTGTGCATCTGGCTAACATGGGACCTGGGGAACCAAGCCTCGAACCGGGGTCCTTAGGCTTCACAGGCAAGCGCTTAACCACTAAGCCATCTCTCCAGCCCGAGACAGGGGTTTCGATACATGTGTAGAGATGCTATCCTAGTTTGAATCTTTCAAGATGGATGCTGCTGAATTGAGGATTTGAGATTTATTTGGGTTGTGGTTCCAGGAAACTCTGGTGTGGGAGTGGGAAGGTAAGGCAGGGGGAAGGAAGCCAACCCAGGGTCTGAGGGTTCCAGAGACTAAGGCCCTGGGAACTCTGGGAGTTGCAGTGTTCATGCACCTTAGGTCTCTTTTGCCTGGGTGGTAGAGAACCTGGGTTTATTAACCCACCAGGTCCTATTGCCACAGCCAGAAGGCTGTTTGTGTTTGGGATAGGAAATGTTTCTGGGTGTGGTGGTTTAAATGGATGTCCCTCAATTGATTCAGGAGTTTATCAAAAGCCTGTAATTTGTATTTCTAGCCTCCTGGCTGGAGGAGATGTCACTAAGGGTGGATTCTAGGGGCCAACCCTAAGGTGTGGGGGTGGATTTGGAATTCCAGTCTAAAGATATGCAAAGTTCTTGAGCTTTGCCTGGATTTCCTAAAGTGTGCTTGCTTGTGGTACTGATGGTGGCTTGTATTTTTTTCTTTCTGCTTGAACCTGTGAAAGCAGGCCAGTTTCTTCTGCCATTATAGAACTTTCCCTGGATCTGTCAGCTTCACATAAACACCCTTTTACTCCCATAAACTGTATCTGTTCTGGAGGTTCATCCCAACAATCTGAAGCTAACTGCTATACTGGTTGTACCCCATCTGCTCTCTGTCCAAGTAGAATAGCCTCTAACAGAAAGAAAACACTCTCAGGCAAAGAGATACAAGTTTTGAAAGTTGCAGGTGTGGCAGGAAGGGCTGAGGGCAGCTCCTGCTGCATTGTCAAATCGGCAAATACATCTACCTCGGGAGCTCTCATGAGAGATCAAGATGTCTCTGTATGTAGCATACTTAAAACCTGGGGACTAGGAGAAAAATCACCTTGCAGAATTTGAGAATGGAGAAGAAGAAGTTCTTGAGCTGAAAGTCTATGTTGTGCTAACATGTAGAGATGGCCTTGGGGAAAATATTGAGAAATAGTAGCCCTTGAGATTGGAGGAAATAAAAACAGAATGAAAAGAGAAGAGAAAAAAGAGAAAGTTTATAACATGGTGGGTGTGGTCACCTGTGTCTGAGGCTGTGGAGAAGTTCTGAAGAGAGAACATCAGAATGTTCAGCTCCCCAGGGCTATTTGCAGTAGAGAGGTGATAGCTAACCCCGTTCTCTTGGGTTATTAGCTCCTCAGAGATCTTTCTTAGTTTTTGTCTTCTTTTGGCTATTGGAATTGTATAAAGCAATAGCTATTTTGTGTCCTTGAAAACTGAAGAATTCATTCCCTTGGATTACTAGTAAATCTTGATTGAATGGTAAGTTTGTATCAGGAAGTTTCTAGAAATGGGAGAAGAAATATCTGTTAATATCCAGCTTGCATACCTTGAGATTCCTAGCAGGAGTTTGGTTCTGGAAAATGTGTAGCATTCCTAACAATGACTATTTTAGAAGATGTGTGACCACAATAATTCTTCTGGGAAAGTCTCCCAAAGAATAAAGAGACTTGGTTTTTGTTACGGTCTGAATATCAAAGGTCCCCTCAATGCTGAGGTGTTGATGGCTTGGTTCCCATCTCATGGCACCACTGAGGCAGTGGAAACTTTAGGAGGTCCAGGTCACCTAGGAAGTACCCTTGCATTAGCTACTGGAACCCTGGTCCCCACTCTCTCTCTGCTTCCCTGCTGACACAAGGAGCTTCCTTGCTCTAAAGGTGCTTTCTGCCATGATGTTCTGCTTCACTGGAGTCCCAAAAGTAAGTTGGATTGAAACCTCAGACAGTGTGAGCCAGAATAAACATTCCTCTTATTAAATTTCTTTTCAAATGTTTTGTCACAGTGATAGAAAGCTGGCTAGCAGGTTTCTAACATACTATTTTGTTGAAGCAGGGCTGGAGAGATGGCCCAGGGCTTAAGGCACTTACCTATAAAGCCTAACGACCCTGGTTAGATGCCAGTATCCATATATAGACAGTTGCACAAAGTGATTCATGCATCTGGAGTTCATTTGCAGTGGCTAGAGACCCTGGCATGCCCATTCTCTCTCTCTCCTTCCCTACTTCTTCCAGGCATGGTGGTGTACACCTTTAATCCCCACACTCAGGAAGCCGAGGCTTGAAGCAGTCTTCTAGTCTATAGAAACTAAATAATGGGTTGTGCAAAGGATTTGGGTATTTGATTGTTTACTAATTCACTTTGGCTACCTCAACAAAAGTTTCCTCAAAGTAACAAGTTGACTTTAATGATCATTTGGCTTCACTTGCTCATCCAGGCACACAATGACGATGTTTTTTGAAATGTTCAATAAAGATAAGATATTAAAATTGCTCAAGTAGTGTGCCTGGAATATTCTCTAAGGCCAAGCAGAAGTAATATGCAAACTTGAGCATTGGGAAGGATCCTATGAAATGAACCCCTTTCACTTCCATAGTATGAACATTTTTCTCTATAGTACTGCAATCTCATACTTAGGGACAGACATATCTTCTGAAATCTATCCATGTAGGGAGATATCTAAGTTTCAAAAAACTAATCAAAGTCAGGCATGGCAGCACATACCTTTAATACCATCACTGGGGAGGCAGAGGTAAGAGGAATGCCATGAGGTAGAGGCCAGCCTGAGAGTACATCGTGAATTCTAGGTTAACCTGGGTTAGAGCAAGACCCTACCTTGACAAACCAACCAACCAAAAAACAAAAACAAAATCAAATCAGTCTATAATCCTAGGCATTATATCTCTAAGTCCTGTTTCTGTTAAGGTGTAAAAATATAAATGACTTCAGGAGTCTCATTGCTTCAACTAAATACTCCCCCCGCCCTGCACAAGGTAGGGTGTCACCATGGTCCAGGCTGAAGTGGAATTCACTATGTAGTCTCAGGCTGGCCTTGAGCTCATAGTGACCCTCCTACCTCGGCCTCCTGAGACTGCTTCAACACTCTTCTTTTTTTTTTGGTTTTTCGAGGTAGGGTCTCACTCTGGTCCAGGCTGACCTGGAATTAACTCTGTAGTCTCAGGGTGGCTTTGAACTCATGGTGATTCTCCTACCTCTGCCTCCCGAGTGCTGGGATTAAAGGCGTGTACCACCACGCCCGGCAACACTCTTCTTTTTTGTAGCACTGGTGGTAAAACCTAGGGCCTTGTTCATGCTAGGCAGAGATAGTACTAATGAGCCACATCTCTAGCACTTTTTGTATTTTTATTTTGAGACAGGGTCTCAGGTTGCCAAAGCTGGCCTTGAACTTTCCATTCTCTTGAGTCAGTCTCCTGAGCAGCTGGTATTACAGATCTGCACTATTAGGCCTGGTTTAAGTCATTTCTAAGCTCTTGGTTTTGATTAATATTTTTACTGGTTATTTTTTAGGCTTCTGCATTTCCTAAGAACCCAAAACCATGCTCAATATTCCCATATTTAAGGCTTTACCCCCACTTTTATTGTGACCAATATTTGGTTGAAACAGGGATGTATGTGTGCATGCATTCATGCATACATGTGTTTAGCCAATATATATTAGTTTGCCTGTCTTACAAATTTCATTGCCATTTTATTAAAAAAAAAATTAATGCCAGGCGTGGTGGTGCACGCCTTTAATCCCAGCACTCAGGAGGCAGAGGTAGGAGGATCGCTGTGAGTTCAAGGCCACCCTGAGACTACAGAGTTAATTCCAGGTCAACGTGGACCAGAGTGAGACCCTACCTCAAAAAACAAAAACAAAAACATTAAGAGAGTTACGGACTTTGGCTCAACAGTTAAGACACTTGCCTGAAAAGCCTAATGACCTGGATTCAATTTCCTGGTACCCATGGAAGGCCAGATACACAAAGGGGCACATGCACCTGGGGTTTGTTTGCAGTGGCTAGTGGTTCTGGAGTGCCTATACTCTCTCTCTCTGTGTCTCTGTTTCTCTGTCCATGTTTCTCTGCTTACAAATAAAAAAAATAAAAATGTTTTTGTTCACTGGAGAAAAATCAGCCTCTTTAACAAATGGTTTTGGGAAAACTTGATATCTATATGTAGAAATAATCAAAGACCTTAATATCAGACCTAAAACTCTGAAACTGCTATAGGAAAAAGTAGGGGAAACACTTCAACATACTGGCATAAGCAGTGACTTTCTGAATATAACCCCAGTAGCTCAGGAAATAAAACCACTAGTCAGTTACTGGGGCCTCATGAAATTACAAAGCTTTTGTACAGCAAAGGACAATGTGAATGGAACAAAGAGGTAACCTATGTAATGAGAGAAAATCTTTGCCAGCTATACATCTGACAGAGGATTAAAATCCAAGATATACAACTCAAGAAACTAAGCAATAAGAAATCAAACAACCCAATTAAAAATGGGCTGTAGATCTAAATAGAGAGTTCTCAAAGGAAGAAATACAGATGGCCTATAAAAAAAAGTTCTACAGCCTTAGCCAACAGGGAAACACAAATTAAAACTACCTTGAGATTCCATCTTACTCCTGTCAGCATGGCTATCATCAAGAAAACAAATGACAATAAATGCTGGCGAGGATGCAGGAAAAGAGGAACCCTTCTACCCTATTGATGGGAATGTGAACTTGTCCAACTATTGTGGAAATCTGCATGGAGGTTCCTGAGACAGCTGAAAATAGACTTACCATATGACCCAGCTATAGCACTCCTAGGCATGTGCCCTAAGGACTCGTCACACTACCTTAGAGACACTTGCTCAACCATGTTTATTGCTGCTCTATTCACAATAGCTAAAAAATGGAACCAGCCTAGATGTCTCTCAACTGATGAGTGGATAATAAAGATGTGGCATATTTATCTAATGGAGTTCTATTCAGCAGCACAAAAATGAAATTATGAAATTTGTATGGAAATGGATATATCTGGAAAGGATTATTCTAAGTGAGATAACTCAAGCCCCCAAATACCACATATTCTCTCTCATATTTGGATCCTAGCTACAAATGTTTAGACTTGTATGTTACTGGGGGGTGGAATGGCCTAAGTGAGGTCAGGGGAAGAGATTGAGTAAAAGAAGAGTGGGGGAGGATTAACCAAAAATTTAAGATGTTAGGAATAAGCCATATAGAAACATATTTCTTTGGACAGTGGCACAGCCAGAAGCCATAGAGTATTACTAGAAAAATTTCAGTGCCAGGGATGAGATACCTTCCAGTGATTTGCTGGCCAGGGAGGTCCCTGATGTCCCCAAAACATTACAGACCATTGCTGAGTCCCTTGGTTTCCCACCAGGAAGAGATGATAAGACCCTATTGCTGAAGACTCCATGTGCTTGGGCTGCAAGGTCACTGAGAAATAAAGCTAGAACTGAGCTGAAAACCCTCCATATAGACCAGATGACAGAAATCTGGGAGAAGCTGCATGCAGCCCTGTGGGAGAGAGATGTCATCAGTGGTGATAAACAACAGTGGACATTGCAAGCTTTAAGTTTGGCTAGCCAGGCCAAATGAGCCAATGAGTACAATAAGTGGCATGCCTGTTATGGGGGAAACCAACTTCTCTTTAATAGGACTGGAGGCTCACTTCATGGGAGGGAATACATGACTGATACTGAAAAGCTAGTCAAAAGCCTATGTCAGGGGAGGTCATGAGCCCTAGGAATATAATGCCTGCTGATGTCTGGCTGAATGCATATATTATGCCCACCAAACTGCCCTGTAAACACTTTCCTTAATGTTCATACCCATATATTAATGCTGCTGTCACTTCTGGATGGAGAGAAGCTTCTCTTTTCAGGTGGTAGTGACTCAAAAAGTATCACAGTGCTGAGAAGAAGTGACAGATGAGCGTTCAGCACTGAAATATCTCTATCATACTGTATTCCAATGCTCAGCGTCCATTGCTGAATTCCATTCCATTCCATTGGTGGTGGAAAGAATGTAAGAGCCAAAGGAAGGGTAGGACTGCTGACAATACAATCTTCTAAACACAAAATCGCCTGGCCTCATGGTTCCCAGTACCTTTTTAAAAAAATCTCCTCTTTATTTATTATGCTATTCCTGCAAAGACTGTGCAATTCTACTTGCCAAAACGCATCTGCTCAACCCTCTCTCCTTCCTACCACAGTGTGTTATGTTCTGAATGAATGGAAACAAGCAGATAGAGATGAGGAGAGACTGCTTAGGAGCGGAGGGAAGGTCAACTTGTCCTCTGAGTTCAATCCCTGGGTCCTGGGGTTGGGCACAGTTAGGGAAGGGAAGTTACAGATGTCTCTTATCTTCTTTACATGGTTTTCTTTTAGTTCACACATGTTTCTGGACCAGTCCCAATGGTTTAGCATTGTCTCCCTCCCTCCTTCCCTCTCCTTCCCTCCCCCTTCCCTTCCTCTTTCCCTTTATTCTTTCCCCTTTTTTCCTTTTTGGTTTGTTTTGGTCTACAGTGTTGTTGATAGCCCAGGACTTTTTTTTTTTTTTTTTTAAATTTTATTTATTTATTTGAGAGCGACAGACACAGAGAGAAAGACAGATAGAGGGAGAGAGAGAATGGGTGCGCCAGGGCTTCCAGCCTCTGCAAACAAACTCCAGACGCGTGCGCCCCCTTGTGCATCTGGCTAACGTGGGACCTGGGGAACCGAGCCTCAAACCGGGGTCCTTAGGCTTCACAGGCAAGCGCTTAACCGCTAAGCCATCTCTCCAGCCCAGCCCAGGACTTTTGATATTTTATCAGTGGTTTGGATTATGAGCCTATCTGTGAGTCCGCCTTTCTGTTGTACAAAAAAGACTGGAGGAAAACAAAGACTCACTTTAGTCCATGGACTTGGGGATTTCAGTGTGCTCAATACAGAGCTGGCTGCCTGCATTGCTTTGTGCCTGGGGTGAGGCAAAATGTCAAGGTTATGGTTGCACATGGCTGACGAGGCTTCTCTTCTGGTGCCCAGTGGTGGCCAGGAAGCAGAGGGACAGAACAAACCTCTCAGGCTTCTTCTGCCTTCTGCGTTCATTCCACACCACTGGGGTTGGTGCCACCCATGTTTAGAGTTGACCTTGTCCTCTCAGTGGCTATCGCGGATGGCACACATGTCTGGAAGCATCCTCACAGACACACCCACGAGTGTGCTTTACTGATCTTCTGGGTGTCTCTCAAGCCTGTCAAGTTCACCATCAAAACCGATCTTCACAGGGTCAGTCAGCCCTCAGGCATCGTGGATGTGCATGGGGAGAAACCACATCCTTCCAAGATGGCACGCGACACCGCATTCTGCTGTACCCTCTGCTGCAGACCCAGCGGGAGGCCAGAAATCAAAGGAAATGAGGGAAATACCACATTCAATCTAACTTTGTGAAAAACTTTGCAGATTGTGACAAAGAACAATTTTGCTCATGTAGTTTGACTCTGTCAACTATAAGGCAGACTTATAGATGTACGTTGGTCTTTTCAAATGTTGCTGATTTTTAAGGACTCTCATGATTGTGCATTCAGATTTCTGGTATCTCTTTATCTTCAGTGCTCCTCATTAAAACAGGATTTGAGAAAAATGATGGAAGAGTTTAAAAGTTGAAAGCACATTTAAAAGTGCTCAAATATTTCACATTCTGAGCCTTTTTTTTCTCCTCGTCTCTAAAGGTGCCTCTAATTGTGGTCCTTTATTCTTGCGTGTTTTTTTTTTTGTTCAAAGATTGCCCCCCATACACAAAGCTCTTGAGGCCTGCCCCCAGCTTGTGCTGAGAGAGGCGCTCCCATGCTGGCGATCTGGAATGCGTGATATGCAATGATCAATCATGAGACTATTTTGACTGTCATTAAAACCTCTTTGTGAATGATCACTGTTCTTTCTTCACATGAGATAAAAATTAAAGACAGGTTGAATAAAAAATAATTGCTTTCTATCTCCAAAGGAAGAAAGTGTCTCTGAGGAAAGGAGAGGAAAAAACTTTCTCAAAGAACCCAACCTTTCACTGAAAAGCACTTTAATTTTCTTCAGATTTTCCAGTCTGCTGTCCCTTCCCCCTTCCAGGATAGTATTAGCTTCAGCAAGCCAATTTGTTAGAGGGTCCATTAAAGGTCCTGTTTTCTACATAGTACGGGCTGTTCTGTGTGTCTCTCCACAGACGGGACATCTGTGTGTGCTGCCCATGACATGGGGAAGCATGGCAGTTAGATTCCAGAATTTTCTTAGCCTAACAGGCATAGGAGAGTTTACAACTGCAGTCATCGCTGCATACCATGAAACACAGCCAATAATGTGGGGAGTAAGTCTCAGAATGAAAGGGCTTTGGAGGCCATGCTGGTTCTCAGATAAAGCAGGAACTATGAGGAATTGTCTCCTTGGAGTTCACACAGCAGCAGAATATGAGGCTGTTTGGGAACCTAAGGGCAAAACAGAATGCACTGGTTTGATTATGTCTGTTCTTCCTTTACTTTTGCCTTGAGTCTTAGAGAGTTCTGCCTCTGGATGTGCCTTGTAAAGAATGATCTTGTTGAGAGGCAAGGAAGCTGAAGGAAAGGTCTTCCTAGGTCTCAAGTAAGTGACATCAGAACCTCAATTTACTCATCTGGAAAGTAAGTGGGTCGGAGCATATGAATTTTAGTTTGAGCAGCTTTAATTCTCAGTGTGATTTATCCGTTTAATGTTTAGGACACTTCAAAAGCCACACTGGAGGGGGGTATTGAAACAGAGTCCCAAGTCCTAAAGCACCTGCCACAGAATCCTCTGTGTGCATGATCATTGCCTTTTCTTCATAGGAAATAAAATTCTCAGTTTTTTTCCCCTATAAATTTAAACAAGCATACTGAGATTTGTTGGAAAATAGAGAAGTGCAAGTCTTTCAGCTTACATATATCACCTCACCAGCATAGAACAGCTATTGATGGCATCTTACCACACTTCCACTAGTACTTTTCCTATATGTCACATGTCTTACATAACTGCATTATTTTGTTTATAGATATTATGTCTTGGATTTCCTCTAAACATTATAATGGTTTTGCATAAGTGTTCAGGTGGTTTTGTACTCTCTGTAATAGCTGAACAGATATAGCAGGCTAAGTTTTGGAGGTTTATTCCAATGTGTACTATTATAAATAATATTATAGGGCTGGAGAGAAGGCTCAGTGGTAAAAGTGCTGGATTGCAAAGCCTGATGGCCTGGGTTTAATTCTCTAGTACCCATGTAAAGCCAGATGCACAAAGTGGTGCATGCATCTGGAGTTTGTTTGCAGTGGCAGGAGGCCCTGGCATGACCATACTCTCTCTCTCTCCTTGCAAATAAATAAATTTCTTAAAATGCTGTAGTATCTTTATTCCTATGAACTCTGATTCACTCCAAGTTAACCTCACTTCAAAGAATTCTACTTGTCTCTTTGAGTCATATGACAGAACAGCGACTTATCCCACATCAGACCAACTTTTGTCTTTGTGTTTACAGTCACAGTGATGCTTACAAATGTTTCTCTCTGGTACAATTAGACTTGCTGGTGACTTGAGAAAGCTCCTTGGGCACACTTGGCTAGGAGAGGCTTGAATCATGCCGGAGAAGAGACTACAGTGTTCCTCATGTCCTGCCCCAAGGAGAACTCACATTAGCTTTCTCTCTTGTTACCACTGTGATCTGACTGTCACCCCCTGGGATCCAATTCCCTGACTTGGGGTAGAGAAGATAACAAATGACCAATCCAAGCCCATGCTTTTCATGCCTCTCTCTAGCCTCCAACAGTCCTTGCCATTAATATAGCCACTGAAGAGTGTTAAATTTCTTAGTGCTGTGAAAATTGGTATTAAAAGAAGTACTTTAAAAAAGAAATGGGAGTTCAAGAGCTATAATAAAAGAATAACCCTTAAAGCAAGTCAATTGGAAAGCATAATGAAGTTGATAGTGGTCTTTTTAGTTTAGTCATGAATTTGTTAGAGAAAAAATGACTTTTCAGAGAACCACCATCTGGGCCATAAGTAGATCCATTACCACTGCTAAAGACACCAGGAAGGTTATGCTCACTGCAGCCATCCGCCGTTCACCCCCATTGCATTTTAATTTTATTGCATTCCCCATTCAGGTTTCCTCCAGTCTCATCCACTTGGCTATGTCAGAAGGCTCTTGTTATTCCCTAATGGATTGTGATCTTTGGGGTGAACTCTGCCTCCTGAAACAAGAGTCCCTGTGTTCCTCAGACCGCGATGTGTTGACAGCCTGGCCAGCGGCCTGCACACTTACAACTCCATTAGTTTTACACAACCGCATGTCAGTCTATGGCGCTGCTGTCTAAGGGACAGGGTGAGGTTTGGGGATGGATTTATGTGTTTGGTACAGATTATCCTATGTGCCAGAGCCATGCTCTTGAGCTTCCACAGAAAGAAAGAAATGGCTCAGTGGTTCAGGCACTTGCTTACAAAGCCTAGGACCTGAGTTTGATTCCCCACTGTCCATGTAAAGCCAGATGCACAAGGTGGAACATGTGTCTAGAGTTCAGTTGCAGTGGCTGGAGGACCTGGGGGCCCCATTGTCTCTTGCTCTCTCAGATAAATAAGTAAATAAAATATTAAAAAATAAAGAAAGCTCTACTTCAAGTGTGTTGGACTCAACATTGCAGTGTAAATCCTCACCCTTCAGTTGATCTGTCTTGAGCAAAGTTTTCACAGTTGAAGCCTCTGTCAAGCTCTGCGTAGTAGACATGTGTAGCAGCTGTCAGGTAAATACTGCTCACTTTTATTATTCTGAATTGAAGGGTTGGCTCATATAACAATGTGTGCTTGTGTCTTGTCTCTCATTTGATAATAAATATTAAGCATCTATTACATACTTGGTACTTGCTGGTTGCTGGGTATGCTACTCCAGCTTTCCTGGAAATAGCCTCTAGGAATTTCACATATTCCTGCAACCTTTAAAAAGTTTTATTTATGGAGCCAGCTATGATGGTACAGGTCTTTAATCCCAGCACTCAGAAGGCAGAGGTAAGAGGATTGCTGTGAGTTTGAGGCCAGCCTGAGACTACATAGTGAATTTCAGGTCAGCCCAGGCTAGACTGAGATCCCACCTTGAAAAAAGAGTTTTATTTATTTATTTTATATTTGTGTGTATGGTGTGGTCACCTGTGTGCCATGATGTGTGTGTGTGGAGGAGATGAGAGGACAACCTCGAGGTGTCTGTACTCTGCTTTCTGTAAGGTAGGGTCTCTTGATGCTGGCTCTGCCTCCCCTCGTCATGGGCCTGCTGGGATTATAGATGCATGTGCCACTTTGCACACGCATCTTCAGATGGATATTGAGAAAATCGAACCCAGACCCACAGGCTTTGCAAGCAAGTGCCTTTAACCACTGAACCATCTTCAGTCCCAACTTCTTTAAAAAATATATTTTTTTTTCTGATGGATGTACACTTTATTGGAAAATTTAAATACTCTTCAGACAGAACATAACATGTCCAATCAAGGGTCTTGTGGGGCCTACACAGAACTGTAGCTCTTAGGACTGGAAGAAAGAAAGGAACAGTACAGATGAGTGCTTTGTTTGACAAGAGGACCCTCACGATGCATGCTCTTCAGCCAGTTTGTCAGCTTTTGCCACAGCTTCTTCAATGGGTCCCACCATATAGAAGGCCTGTTCTGGGAGATGGTCATATTCACCAGCCAAAATCTGCTGGAATCCTTTAATGGTCTCCTTCAGGGGCACCAGCTTTCTCATGTGACCTGTGAAGACCTCAGCAACCTGGAATGGCTGGGACAAGAAGCGCTGTATTTTCCTTGCCCGGGACACAGTCAATTTATCTTCCTCAGAAAGTTCATCCATACCCAGGATGGCAATGATGTCCTGAAGGGATTTGTAGTCCTGCAGAATCTTTTGCACCCCTCTGGCAACATCGTAATGCTCACTGCCCACAATGTTGGGTTCCATGATGCGAGAGGTGGAGTCCAAAGGATCCACAGCTGGATAAATGCCCAACTCCGCAGTAGCACGGGATAGCACGGTAGTGGCATCCAAATGGGCAAAAGTGGTTGCTGGGGCAGGGTCAGTCAAGTCATCAGCAGGCACATAGATAGCCTGCACAGAAGTGATAGATCCCTTCTTGGTGGTGGTGATCCGTTCCTGCATGGTGCCCATGTCAGTGGCCAGGGTTGGCTGGTAACCCACAGCAGAAGGGATTCTACCCAATAAGGCAGACACCTCTGAGCCAGCCTGGGTGAAGTGGAAGATATTGTCGATAAACAGCAGTGCATCTTGACCTTCTTGGTCTCTGAAGTATTCAGCAACAGTCAGTCCAGTCAGAGCTACCCGGGCGTGAGCACCAGGTGGTTCATTCATCTGACCATACACCAGCGCTACCTTAGATGTAGCATCTTTTAAGTTGATAACACCTGATTCAATCATTTCATGGTATAAGTCATTGCCCTCACGGGTCCTCTCACCGACACCAGCAAACACAGAATAACCACCATGGGCTTTGGCAACATTGTTGATCAACTCCATGATCGGTACTGTCTTGCCGACTCCAGCACCACCAAAGAGCCCAATTTTGCCACCCTTGGCATACGGAACTAGCAGATCCACAACCTTGATACCAGTGACCAGAATTTCCTGCTCAACACTCATCTCTATGAACTCAGGAGCCTCCGCATGAATAGCAGCAAATTGTTTGGTTTTGATAGGACCTCTCTCGTCAATAGGCTCCCCAATGACATTCATGATTCTGCCCAAGGTCTCAGGACCAACAGGAATTTTGATTGGTGCCCCGGAATCCAGTACTTTCTGGCATCTAACCAAGCCTTCTGTACCATCCATAGCAATAGTTCTTACCGTGCCCTCACCCAAATGTTGGGCCACCTCCAAAACCAGCCTGGTCTCCCTGCCTTGCACTTCCAAGGCATTTAGGATCGGTGGCAATCCCTCGTTAAACTGGACGTCCACCACGGCGCCGATGACCGCCGCAATGCGACCGGTGGCGACGCCTGCCTTCGCAGCCGGCGACGTTTGAGCCGCATAGTCTCTAGCAGGATGCACCGCTGCCGGGGCGGCTCGCAGTAAAAGCTGAGCCGGAGGTAGCGACGCCGAAGGGCTGAGTCCCCGCAAGGCCGCGGAGGCCGAGGCAGAGGCCACACGGCCCACAAGACTCAACATGGCGGAGTCCGGGTGGAGACTGCTTAAAAAATATTTTTATTTATTTATTTGACAGAGAAGGAGGGAGAGAGAGAGAGAGAGTGGGCTCACCAGGGCCTCCAGCCACTACAAACGAACTCCAGATGCATGCGCCCCTTCTATAGCTGGCTAATGTGGGTCCTGGAGAATCGAACCTAGGTCCTTTGACTTTGAAGGCAAACGCCTTAACCACTAAGCCATCCCTCCAGCCCCCCCACTTTTTTTTTTTTTGAGACAGGATCTCAGCCTGTAGCCTAGGTTCACCTTGAACTTCCAATCCTGTTTCTCAAGTGCTGGGATTATAGGCATGTGACCCCTCAACCAAAGTTAAAGCTTCCTGAGAACAGAGGTCATGTCCTGACTTACCTTCTTCCCCCTTGAAGCGAGTAGACTGTATGAATTGATGCAGAAAGTACTTAGTAAATGCCAAAGAATGAAAAAGAGTCATGCAATCTAATTGAACTTCTATTGCTAACAAAGTTGGTTTTACACATGGATTTTAAAAGTCCTTTTTTTTTTTTTTTTTTTGTATGGAGGCCATGAGGAAGGGATGTGTTTTCTTCCTTCTTTGGCTTAAAGTCCTTTCAGCCCATGGCTCAGCCTTGAGATGGTGGAGATGGCAAGAGGGAGACCTGAGATGCAGGAAAACTTTCTGTGAAGATGAGTTTTGGCAGCTCAGCGTCCAATCATGAGCAAGATAACACCTAGTGAGCTTGAACCATCTGCCCAGGGTTGTGTGTGTCCTAGTGACAGTGATAGTACTGGAGTGGTGCTGCAGCAGAGAAATTCTTAAGTTTCCTATGTCTTACCTTCTAGCAAACATTTGTAATGCAGACAGTTCCAACTTATCATGGTTTGACTTGTCACTTTTTAGCTTCACTACAGCACAAACATGTCCCCACATAACCATTCTTATTATATTTTTTTCTTTCAGTGCAGCATCCAATGATTTACATGGAGTATTCATTACTTTATTATTACGTAGGCTTTGGGTTAGATGATTTCTTTTCAACTGTAAGCTAAGTGTTCTAAGCTCACTTAAGGGTGGGGAAATGGCTTAGTAGTTAAAGGCGCTTGCTTGCAAAGCCTGTTGGCCCTGGTTAATTTCCCCAGCATTCATGTAAATCCAGATGCACAAAGGGGTGCATTGCGTCTGGAGTTCTTTTTGCAGCAGTAAGAGATCCTGGTGTGCCTGTTCTCTCTCTCTCTCAAATAAGTAAAATTTAAAAATTCACTCAAAGTGCACTAAGCTGAACTATGATGTTGTGGGTTAGGTTCATTAAATACATTTCAACTTACAGCATTATGATGGGTTCATTGGGACATTACCCCAGGATAAGTATACTTTTTGGGAGGTTTTAAAGTTATGAGCAAAAGAATCTGGCTCTGACCAACTTAATGCACAGAATTTCTTGGAATAACATAGGGAGGCTCACAAAATTCAAGGAAGACCCAAAGACTCCAGCCTCTGAAAAGGCCCCAGCACTGTTCCTTAGTCATGGGGAGCAGGGGCTAAGTGGCTTTCCCTTTTGTGAACTACCATCAAAAACAACCCACAGGCTGCTGGAGAGTTGGCTTGGCAGTTAAGGTGCTTGCCTGCAAAGCCCAAGGACCCAGGTTCAGTTCCCAAGTATCCATATAAGCCCAGATTCACAAGGTGGCACACATGCCTGGACTTCGTTTGCAGTGGCTGGGCACACCCATTCTCTCTTCTTGCCCCTCCCCAAATAAACAAATAAATAAAATATTAAAAACCCCCCACAGTATTCAGTCTTTGTGCTACTTACTCAAGATTTACGTTCTAGTCAGGGGTTTTTAAGTGATCTAGTTTGGACCACATGGGACCCCTAAGATGGGGGGAGAGTAGTGCATTCTGATTGACAGCCTCAATAAGATCATATCCATTGTGGGTTCCAAGTCAGAATAAGTAATATTATCAGAGGAGCGAGAATGCATGTAGGGTAGGCTAACCCACTCCAAAAGTCTCATAAAAGCAAGTCTTGCATGGATGTAGGCTTTACTATCTCTAAGTATTTGCTGCTCCATTCCAGCATGTAATTCTGTCTCTGAACTCCCCACTTACACACTACCGGAAGACAAAGATGTGGAATAAAGAGCCCTTATCACTCCTCTGGTTTACTTCAACATTTCTCCTGTGACACTTCATTTCTATCGTCAACTTGATTGGATCAGGAATCAAGTCAGAGATTCAATTCGTGAGCAGGTCTGTGAGGGAGTTTCTAGGAAGGAGTGAGGGGAAGACCCTCTGTCAGAGTGGGCAGCCTTGCCAGTGGCAGCCTTCTTATAAAATGGCTCCAGGAATCAATACCCCTCTTTCTTTGCCTGCCGCTGCTTCTCACAGGCGAGTTCATCTGCCCTGTGGCTGCCATCATTTGCTGATGTTGGAACCCAGCTTCTTCAGCCTTCCAATGTGAACTGAAGACCAGCTCTCCACAAACCCTCCAGATCTTCAGTGTCAGATTAGGACTGCTGAAGCATCCAGCCCCAAGGACTGAGTAGCTACTGGGTTCTCAGCCTGCAGACACCCATTGTGGGACTGTGCTGCCCACAATACATGCCAATATGATTAATACCCTTTATGATACAAATTCATTCTAGTGGTTCTTCTCCTTTAGGGAGCCATTCCTTTCAATATTCTTCTTTTCTAAGACCGTAGTTGTTCACACAACCTCCTGCCCTTGTCACCATCTACCTTTCCTTAGGGTTCTGCTATGGATATGCCTTTCCTCTCTGCTTACCTACCTGTCCTATTCCCTCCTGACTGTGTGATTTGGATGGTATCGGACCTCACCTCCTAGGGGAGCACTGGTTCCTCAGCGCTATCTGAAATTGCAGCATACATTTCCAGTGTTGACCCAAGGAGTTTTCTGAGGACTGGCATCTAGGGATAAGTGAAACTCACAGGAGAAATCTAACGACAGGTACATGAACCTAGGACCATGCAAAAGGACTCGAGACAGAAAAGGAAAGAAACATGGAACAGTGTCATGGACCATAGAGAAAATGGGAGTAGTGTCAGGGACTTTGGGAGTTCCCTTATCTAATTGGCATGCAATGGTTAAATGTGGTGTCTTAATGGTGACCCATAGTGTCTGTTGCCTCTACCTATATGGTACACCTGAACTTAAATCTATTGAACACTGGCTTTCCTTCTTTCTTTCTTTCTTTTTTTTTGAGTTAGGGTTTCAATCTAGCCTAGGCTGACCTGGAATTCACCGTGTAGTCTCAGGTGGCCTCAAACTCAAGGCAAACCTCCCACCTCTGCCTCCTGAGTGCTGGGGTTAAAAGCATGCACCACTGTGCCCGGCCAACACTGTCTTTCTTTCTTTCTTTTTTTTTTTTTTTTCTTTTTTTTTGGTTTTTCAAGGTAGGGTCTCACTCTGGCTCAGGCTGACCTGAAATTCACTCTGTAGTCTCAGGCTGGCTCGGACTCTCAGTGATCCTCCTACCTCTGCCTCCCGAGTGCTGGGATTAAAGGCGTGCACCACCACGCCCTGCCCCAACACTGTCTTTCTTAATGGCCCCATACATAACCAGACCTGATCATTCTTTTTCTTATCACAACGTGTGCAGTTACAGCTGGTGGTCCTTTCTCTTTTAGGGAAGGTTAGCAAGGCCTCAAGAGAAACCAGGTAGAGACATCATGAAGAATCCGCCACAGGGTGTTCCTTGAGCTTATTCTCTGCTTTGAATACCCTCACTCTTTTTTTTCTTGTTTTGAGGTAAAGTATTGCTCTAGCCCAGGCTGACCTGGAATTCACTAGTCTCAGGTTGGTCTCAAACTTGCAGAGATCTTCCTACTTCTGCCTCCTGTGTGCTGGGATGGAAGGTGTGTGCCACCATGACTGGCTCTGCTCACTTGACAGAAGCTTCTTTCTCCCCATTCACACCTCTGATGAACCTTGTGACTTAGGTACTGGCAACATATGACCTTTGGTGGCATTTTATCCTGACTCATATCAGTAATAGTCAGTCTCCCCTATAGGAGAACTTTCATGAAATGTCTAATTAGCAGGTGTCTGATGAACAAGAACCTACTGTATGATCCGTGGGTCTTTTCTAGAAAAATCTGAAACATTCCTGATGTGATATGTGTGTTCAGTGAAACCGCCTTATTCACCGTGACTAAAAATGTATTGTTCAGGGGCTAAAGGTATTGCTCAGCACCAGAGTGCTTGCTTAGCCTACACAAGGCTCTGGGTTCCAAATGAGCACCACAGAACAAAACAACAACAACACAACAATAAGACACCAAATAGCTTCTTGGTTGCTGCTGAATGTGGTTATTTTTCCTCATCTATTCTGATATTTTCTTCTTTCTTTTCCTTTTGTGTATAGGTTAGGTATGGTGTGGTATGGTATGATTTTGTCTGGTGTGGTATGGGTGGGTGAAATGGTGTATAATGTGTGTGCAGATGGGCTTGCCCTGTGTACACATGCAGAGACCAGAGGAGAGCACACATTTATTTTCTGAGACAGTCTCTCCTTCAACTTGGAGCCGTCTTCTTCAGTAAGTGTGCCCTAGTAATTCCCAGTCTTCCCTACCTCCACTCAGACTGCAGGGCTAGTGTTATAGGCATGTGTGTCCATGCCCAACTTTTTTTTTTTTTTTTTTTTTTTACGGGGGAGGACATTTATTTGAAGCTTACAGATCCAGGGGTAATTCCACAATGACAGAAAAATTTAGCCCCATTTTACAGGACCAAGCAGACAGAGAAAAGCCACCACCAGCTCCATAAATAAGCACACTTCAAGAACCCCAGGCAAAGCTCAGACACATTGCATCTCTTTACACTGGAATTCCAAATCCACTCCCACATGAGAGGGCTGGACCCTAGGATCAGCCCAGTGACACTTCCTCCAGCCAAGCGGCTAAAGAGCTAAATTAGCAGCTGGGATAAATTCCTGAATATATTGGAGGACATGCATTCAATGTACCATATTCCACTCCAGCCCCCAATAGATTTATTACCATCCACATTTTAAATTGTGTTCAGTCTAAATTCAAAGGCCTCCATAGACTTTACCGACTTAAAATAGTTCTAATGTCATAAGTCTCATCTAAGATTTAGAATAGTCTCTTAGCTGTGAGCCTTATAAACTCAAAACAAATTATATATTTTCATCATATAAAGGCACAGAGTCAACATTAAACATTTTCAACTGCTATAAGCATGCCCAACTTTTTTAAAAAACATTTTTTGCTTATTTTTATTTATTTAGTTGAGAATGATTATTTGAGAGCGACAGAGAGAAAGAGAGAGAGAGAGAGGGAGAGAATGGGTATGCCAGGGCTTCCAGCCATTGCAAATGAACTCCAGACATGTGTGCTCCCTTGTGCATCTGGCTAATGAGGGGTTCTGGGGAATCTAGCCTTGAACCGGGATCATTAGGCTTCACAGGCAAGCGCTTAACAGTTAAGCCATCTCTCCAGCCCAATGCCCAACTTTTTTGTGGGTGCTAGATAATGGTACTTAGGAGGTCTCAGGACATTATGCTTAAGCGGTAAGTGCTGTTACCTACTGAACCATGTCCCCAGCCTGTGCTCTGTCTTTTCTTGGTGTGTGTGCTCTCATTGTGAATGAGTATTGGCTTCAGTCAGCTCTTCAGACCTTTCCATAATAGCAGTTTGTTTGTAGTCCTGTACTTAAATGGCTGAGATACTCCATCTTGATTTTAAATTTTATCTGTCCAATGTGACATCTCTCCTTCAAATGCTGGAACATGGAGGATGACTTCTGATAACCACCTTTGGAATAGTTAGTTGTGGACAGAGGTTAGGTCATATGGTGTAGCCAGGGTCACCTAGACATCCCCTTTTGCAGAGTGCATGGTTGGACATGTCCATTCAGACTCTCCCTCCTAAGAACATTCCTCTCCCCTTACCTCATATCTTGCCTCTGGTTAATGTGCATTTCATTTGGTCTGACTTAGTTTATTTTTTTTTTGTTGTTGTTTGTTTGTTCTTTTTTATTTTATTTATTTTTGTTTATTCTTATTTATTTATTTGAGAGAGAAAGAGGGAGAGGAAGGGGGGGGGGAGAGAGAGAGAGAAAGAGAGAGAGAGAGAGAGAGAGAGAGAGAGAGAGAATAGGCATGTACCAGGGCCTCCAGCTACTGTGAACGAACTCCAGACGTGTGTGCCCCCTTGTGCATCTGGCTAATGTGGGTCCTGGGGAAATTGAGCCTCAAACTGGGGTACTTAGGCTTCATAGGCAAGTGCTTAACTGCTAGGCCATCTCTCCAGCCCTGTTCTTTTTTTTTTTTTTTTTTTTTTTTAAGAGAGAGAAAGACAGAGAGATTGAGAGAGAGAATTGGTGCACCAGAGCCTCAGCCACTGAAGTCAAACTCCAGATGCTTGGGTCATGTAGTGCTTGTGTGACCTTGTGCTGTGTCACCTTTGTGTATCCGGCATAAGTAGGATCCAGAGAGTCAAACATGGGTCCTTAGGCTTTACAGGCAAGCACCTTAACCACTAAGTCATCTCTCCAGTCCCATTTTTTCTGAGGAAAGGTCTCATTCTAGCCCAGGCTAATCTGGAACTCATTCTGTATCCCAGGCTGTCCTTGAATTTAGTGATCCTCTTACCTCAGCCCAAGATGAGAGGAATGAGCCCCCATGCCTGGCTTGATTTAATGGTTTTGACAGGGA
Organism: Jaculus jaculus; assembly: GCF_020740685.1. Classification (NCBI taxonomy): domain Eukaryota; kingdom Metazoa; phylum Chordata; class Mammalia; order Rodentia; family Dipodidae; genus Jaculus; species Jaculus jaculus. The sequence continues at coordinate 236,834,238 of NC_059102.1, read as the reverse complement.
CTCACAAAACAATAGGACAATGTCATGGTGCCCAGTGCTTCAGACTGTAGAAATGGAATACTTGAATCTCCCATCTGGTCAGAAGGGACTCTCAGCAAGTCTGTCCACTTCCGCAAGAGACAGTAATGGGAACCGACGCATACACATTGCTGAACTCAGTCAGCAGTATACTTAACATAGTCACTAGCTGTGCTGACTGATTGAACGAACATGGAGCGTAACAAATGAGCATGTTACCAAGTTAACTTGTGAAAATGAATATCTGTAATTAAAGCGACTCACAACGGACAGGCAAACAGGAAATTATTGTTATTATTATACACAAATCATCTTAAAATACCAGAACTTAATAAATGGGGGGGGGGGAACAAACCGGCTAAAACTGTCTGCTAAATAAAAAATAATGATGCACACCTGTGGTCTTTTTATAGGACTCCAGTAGAGATCATTTTTTTCTGAAGACCTAATTATGTTTTTGTAATGCTACCATTTCATTATTTCTCTGTAGCATTATTAAAAGAAAATGTCTATATTTTCTCTATGTAGGACTGGCACGTAGATACAGGCATGGATTTTTCTGAATGCTGCTGACACACCATCCATTCTAGCTAATTATTGGCAAAGAACACAAGCCCTGGCAAGGCTGAATATTTCTCTTTGGTAATACCAGGGATTGGACAGGGATAAGGAGGATATGAACGCCCTCAGAAAGACTGCCAGCAAGTCACAGAGCTGTGGAGCCAAGTGTGTGCAGAGATTGCCTCTGCCATTAGCTTTGTTTTGAAGTCAAGCTTGACCCCTTTCCAGCTGGGCATCCTCTGGCAAGTTTTTGAACCACTCTGTGACTCAGTTTCCCCATTGGTAAAATGAAGATAGTCATGCTAGATGTCTCAGGAGTGTTTGAGTGGTTGCATAAGTTTGTGGGTGTACTTGACATATTATTGGAGCGAACAACGTTACCATCTCCATATGCCTTGTTTTAAAAAATATTTTATTTATTTATTTGCAAGGAGAGAGAGAGAGAGAGAGAGAGAGAGAGAGAGAGAGAGAGAGACAAAGTGAGAATGGAGTGTCAGAGCTTCTAGCAACTACAAACAAATTCCAGATGCATGTGCCACGTTGTGCATCTGGCTCTATGTAGGTACTGGGTAATTGACCTTCATTCGTTAGGCTTTGCAGGCAAGTGCCTTAACCATTGAGCAATCTCTCCAGCCCTCCACATATCTTCCTTAACCAATTATTTTCTAAGAATGAGCACCAGTATGTCTGTCCATGTAGTTAGTACCTGCTTTTAGCAACATGAGTGGTTCACATTGACAGAGTTAAGAGTGTCTGATGTCCCAGTGGGACATCAAACTGAGTTCCAAACAGACTTCACCTTCCCCAAACCTCTATACTGTGACTCCCTTGGGTTGGTGGCAACTCCACTGGCCTCATCACCCTCAATGGAACCCTGGAAAACAGGTGCTTTGATGCATTAAGTTCCTCAACTTCCTTCCTCCACTGTTCCTGTGTGGTTTCATCTCCATACAAAAGCCAGAGTGCTTTACTAAACCCAGAAGATGCAACCATGCTCATAAAAGCTCAACAACAGCCACCACCCCACCACCCTTCCCGAGTCAGGTGACACCTTTGCATAATGTCCTCCCAGAGCTGCTCAGTGCAACACAAGATAGCATCCATACTTTTTGTGACTACAGAAGCCTCTCATTATGCCACGTATTTTTAAAGAAGTGTTTATTGACAACTTTTTTACATGCAGACAATATACCATGATCTTAATTTCCCCCCACAACTTTCCCCTTTCCACTTTTGGACTCCCCCTCCACTCAATCCCTTCTCCCCTTCTCTTTCCAACCTGTCTTTCTAATATTTTGATGTCAACACTTTTTTCTCCTGTTATGCAGGTCTTCTGTAGAGGAAGCATCAGCCACTCTGAGGCCATGAATACCATGGCCACTTTGTGTCTAGAAGACAGTATTGCAAAGCACTTCTTTACTTCCTCTGGCTCTTACATTCCTTCTCCTACCTTTTCCATAATGGTACCGAGCTTTGGAGGATATGAGAGAGATGTCTAGCTTAATGCTGAACACTCCACTATCACTTCCTCTCAGCACTTTGGTGAGTTTTGAGTCACCCCAGTGGTCACGATTTGAAAAGAGAAGCTTCTCTAATGAAAAGCAAGAGTAATATGTGGGCATAAACATATGTAATTAGAAGGCAATTTGGTTGGAACAAGATAACACATTTAACCAGACAACAGTACAGTTTCTCTCCAGGGTTTATGACCTCCTCAACTATAGTTTTTTGATTAGGTTTTCAGTACCAGACATGGATTCCCTCAGAAATCCAATCAGAGAGCAGTTGGTTTTCCCCCTAACAGACATGACACCATGGCACTAGTTGGTACATTTGTGCTGGCTGCTGGCCAGCCAGAGAATTTGTAGGGTCCATTGCTGAGGTTAAAACCATTGGTAACTTTCCCCCCAACAGTCTGCATAGGTCTTTCCTGTATGATGACAGTCAACATAGAGGAGGCTTCCAGCTCAGTCCCAGCTTTGTTACTCTGTGACCAGCAGCCCAAGCATACGGAGTCTTATCATCTCGTTCTGGTGGGCAGTCAAGAGCTTTGGAATAGTTGTAATGCTTTGGGGGCATCAAGCCTCCCTGACCAACTCTCTGGAAGGTATCCCATCCCTGCATGCCACACTTTTAATCACATGAGCATACTGGTTTCAAATGTTGGCTTTCTACCCTTTAGCATAACTCAAGATTCTGTTAGAGGTACATTTTTTTTCTTTTCTTTTAAAAATTATTTTTATTTTTATAAAAGGTCAAACTCTCCATCTCCTCACCCTCACTCCCCCTTTCCCTGGGGGCTCTCCTCAAGGGGGTTATGGTATTCACTGTGGGGTCATTAAAGCCTCAGCCGTTCTCTGTGTAGGGACTGTGTCTCAGGCTATCTTCCTAACCCACTCTGCGACTCTTACACTCTTTTTCTTTTTCTCCCCCCAACCCCCAGTCCACAATATTCCTTGAGCCACAGTGAGCCTGTTATCAGTCTGGTTCAGTGTTGGGCTCTCTTGGTCTCTAGATTTCTGCTTTGCTGAGTTTTGATTAGAAACATTGTCTGTTGCCATCTCCTGGTGCTGGTTGTTGACCTAGCAGTGAGAGCAGTCTTTAAGTTGCTGCTTCCTCTGCAGGGTCTCCTGAGCCCAGGTTGATGTGCTAGGCATGGGATATCTTGTGGTTGGGCAGTTGGCTATCTTTTTTTGTTGTGTTGTTGTGCCTTAGATCTCCTCAGTATTTTTTGCCTTCTGTAAAATAAAATAGATTCTCTAGCCAAGAGTGAGAGTACCTTGGATTAAAGGGAATATGCACAGTTATTTGAGAGAGATTTTTTTTTTTGTTTTTGAGGTAGGGTCTCACTCTGGCTCAGGCTAACCTGGAATTCACTATGTAGTCTCAGGGTGGCCTCGAACTCACGGTGATCCTCCTACCTCTGCCTCCCGAGTGCTGGGATTAAAGGCGTGCACCACCACGGAGAGATTTTTTTTTTAAAGTATATTTTATTTATTTATTTTTTTGAGAGGGAGAAAGAGGCAGAGAGAGATAATGGGTGTGCCAGGACCTCCAGCCACTGTAAACGAACTCCAGATGCATGCACCCCCTTGTGCACCTGGCTTACATGGATCCTGGAGAACAGAACCAGAATCCTTTGGCTTTGCAGGCAAATGCCTTAAGTGCTAAGACATCTCTCCAGCCCTTGAGAGAGTCTTTTGGGTGTGTAAGTCCACTCTTCTTATTCAGAGAGCACTGGGGACTTTTCTTGAGTCCACGTTTCCTATCCATGGGATACTGACTTGGTTCCCAGCAATAAATATGAGTGCTCTCCAACTGAGTGGGCTTCATGTCCAATCAGAGGACAGTTGGTTACTGTGCAGACCGTGTGCCACTATTGCACAGGTGTGTGTTTCTGGCCTGGCTGGTTGGTTTTGTAGCCTACATGGTCCCCTGTTTATTCACACCACTGTAACCATTGTCTCCTGGAAGCTCCCACGGCACTTTCCAGTGAGTAGGTGCCCTTCATATATCCATAGAATGAAAACCTCTGGGAAGGTGGTCAGCACACTGACTTCTGGCAAGTCTTCTAGGAGATTGTGATAAGGGCCATATAACCTGATCACATCACCTTTCTATCCCCTTAGCCTCTTGCCTAGACTGTCACCTATAGTGCTCCTTCCCTGATCCTACTGACTTGTGACCAGCTCTTTTTCAGTATTGCTATCTCAGGTGACAAGCTATTTCTCCAGGACTATTTCCTCTCCATTCTCAGTGACTCATCTGAGCTGACTGCTCCCCTCCGGCTGCTGATGCTCTGCATACCTTTTTAGATCTCTTCCTGGGTTTATTCTCCTCACAGCACTGAGCAGTGACATGATCCGCTTGCCTGCCGATGAATGCCTCTCTTCAGGATGATAGGTTCATGCTCACAACCCCTCACAGGCTTCTGCTGGCAGTTGAACCCACAGCTGCACATGATGTGCCCTCACTCACCAAGGATTTCTTGGTGAAGTGGCTCTATGAGCATTTTAGCAGTATCCATGGAAGACTGTTACTGACCTCAAATCTTCATGTAGCTCTGACTCTACATGCTCTGGCTTTTGACCCCACTGCTCTTTCCACTAGAGAAAGGCTTACTTCTGTAGAGTGGTTCTAGGTAGTAGTATGTACCTGGAACCAACCCAGCCTCATAAATGGCCTTCAATCTAAGGCCAGCCAAACCCCAGATTCTCAAACAGGAGAAAACAGGTGCTTGAAGTCACCCTAGAGGGGCATGCCATTACTGCATCGTTGTGGCAACAGCTAATAATGTGCATGGATTATTCAGCACCTTTAGGACCCAGAAAAAGTGGTAATTAGGCCTGGGGAGATGGCTCAGTGATTAAAGGTGCTTGCTTACAAAACCTGCTGGCCCAGGTTCACTTCCCCAGCATCAAGTAAAGTCAGATGCAAAAAGTCTGCTACTTGTTTGTGGTGCCTAAGAGACCAAACCGCCAACCTGCAATGTGTATAAATAAATAAATAAAAATAAAAATTAAGAAAAGATGTGGTAAACAATCAATGTTGTTTTTAGGACACAGGGCAGAATGATTTTAGACGGAGTAATTTTTCACCAAGAATTTTTTTTTTTTTGCTTTTTCTTTTTTGGTGGGGAGAGTTTGAAGCAGAGTTTCACTATAGCCCAGGCTTACTGGGAATTCACTCTGAAGAACCTACATTGGCCTTGAATTTATGACCACCTTCCTGTCCCAGCCTCCTGAGTGCTGGGATTAAGGGCATGAGTCGCCCAACTTGGCTCAATGAAGCAAGATTTTGAAACCCAATTCAGATGTAACCTGGTGGATCTGAGGGGAAGAGGCTGGGGTAGAGGGAAAGCCTGGAGACATCCGCACAAGTGTGTGGAGCATTTTGGAAAAAGTGAGCAGCTCACTGGGCAGAAGCATGTGGAGGAACAACATAAAAAAGGAATTATCCCTACCATTTGGAAAGGTAATTAGCTGGATTAGTTTTTTTGTTTTTTTTTTTTTCTTTCAGTGTTGAGAGTCAAAACCAGGGCTTTATGTGTGCCAGGCAAGTCCTCCAGCAGAGAGCCACATCCAGAGTTCGATGGGCACTCTCACATTTGCTTACTCAGCACTGTCAATACTCCCAAGTATTAAGTGGGTGACTGGGGAATTGAACCTGAGTCTAAAGGCTTAGCAAGCAAGTGTCTTTAACAGCTGAGCCATCTCTCAGTTCCAAACCGCCTTCTTTTTTTGAGGCATGCTCTCATGTAGCCCAGGCTTGTTTTGAGCTCTATGCATCCAAGGATGACTTTGAACTCCTGCTTCTCCTGCCTCTACCTCCTGAGTGCTGGGATTACAGGCATGCACCACCATGCCTGGCTGAGAAAGTTACTTTTTTTTTTTTTATTTTTTGGTTTTTCAAGGTAGGGTCTCACTCTGGCTCAGGCTGACCTGGAGTTCACTATGGAGTCTCAGGGTGGCCTCAAACTCACGGTGATCCTCCTACCTCTGCCTCCCGAGTGCTGGGATTAAAGGTGTGCGCCACCGTGCCCGGCTGAGAAAGTTACTTTTAAAAACCACTTTCAGCCTCAGCTTTCTCACCACAGGTGGTGTGAGTCTCAGGCCCAGAAGACAAGAGGTTTGCTCCATGCTGGCCATGCATCTGGCACCCACATTGGGAGAAGCTGAATTCTGGGCTGAGCATCTGGCTAGCTGCCTCACTGTTAAGAAGCAACAAGTCTGGGCCATTCTCACAGGGACCATTGATGCCACAGCTGTAACTGGCATTAGCCGGGAGCTGGCCAATGTTTGGGAGGGGAGTGGAGATACGAGGAAGCCATGTTTTCATTGTTCCTTTGTGCCTCTTGGGCATTCGTCAGTCTTTCCCTGCTGGAAGGTCTTTGTGGTTGCCCTCTCCTGCAAGCCCTCCCCAAGAAGTAGGATAACTGACAAAGGTATCTATCCCTTTCACACGCTGTCTATCCCTTTCTTTCCTTGTGGTTGAGCTGTGTCCCTCCATGAGAAGTAAGAGTAAATGCCCTGCCTGTTGTTTTCCGGAAGCACTTGCAGCGTCGGAGGTGGGGCTTACCCGGAGGTGAGTTGCAGGGCTCCCTCGTCTTTTAAGGGCATATCCTTGTCCTTGGCTCCTTCCTGTTGGTCTCTCTCTGCATCGTGTCTGTTCAGTACTCAATAGTTCTTGTGGACTGACTGTGCGCAGGGAGGACCAACAAAGCCAAGGACAGATACTATGAGATAGACCCCACAGAGAGAGCAGGTGCGACATAAAGCAGGGGGAGGGCAGTGTGGAGGGCCAGTCAGCCATAGTTCAGTTTCATTGGTTTCCAGGGATGGCGGGCGGGGCCTGCTCAGAGAGCGAGTAAAAGACACAGCCTCAAAGAGGATTGTAGTCTGATTTGCCTGCTGTTGACAGCACACACTGCCACTCTCTTCCCGACATCCATCATGCCTTCTTTGTTCTCTGATTCCTTTTTATAGTCCTGTTCATAGTTTTCTTTTTTATAAGACAGAAATAGAGGATGATGACAATGTAAGTTGTCACAACCATTTTGGAAAACAAGTTGGCCCTGTCATGCATATGCTGTAATTTACCATTCTGCTCTTTGGAATGTGTCTTAAAATTATATTCACCAGGAGACACAAAAGAATATTCAGGGCAAGCTAGAGTGGGAGCAACCAAAATATACACTATACTAGAGTAGTTAAGTGAATTGGGGCATATGCACACAATAGAATATATATAGCAAACAAAAGAAATGAATGATAGCTAAAATGGACCAAATATGAATGAATCTCAGTACACCTAAGACTGAGTGAGAGGGGCTGTTGGGGTGGTTCAGTAGTTAAAAACACTTGATTGCAAAGCCCGCTGGCCTGGGTTCAGTTCCCAAGTCACCCACATAAAGCCGGGCGCACGATATGATGTGTGCATCTGGAGTCCATTTGCAGTGGCAAGAGGCCCTGGCACACCCATACTTTCTCTCTCTCTCATGAGTGTGAACTCTGTCTGTCTCTCTTTCTCTCTCAAACAAACAAATAAATAGAAACATTAAAAGATTGAGCAAAGCAGGTCATTGGAAATTTCACATGGTAACATCATGTGATATATATCTTTTTATCTTTATTTGTTTTCTGAGAAAGGGTATTTTTTTAGCCCAGGCTGATCACAGATTCACAGTCCTCCTGCCTAAGCCTCTTGGGTAACAGGACTATAGATAGGTGCCAACACGTGGAAATCAGCATGGTACTACTTTTGTGAAGTCCGAAGTCAAGCAAAATTAAGCAATGCATTTAGAGAGATACACATGTTACTAACGAAAAAGAGGGCTGGTGGTAAGGCTTAGATATAACATGGTCCCAAAGTTCATATGTTGAGGCCTGGTCTCCAGGTGGCAGAGTCATGAAGAGAGGTGATTGTATGAAAACATAATCGATGATTAATCCACAGATGATTTCATAGCCAAATGGACCCTCAGGAGGTCAGGTCTTTTGAAGGCATGTCTTTTTAAAAAATATTTTATTTATGAGAAGGGGAAAGAAAGAAAGGGAAAGATAATGGGCATATCAGGGCCTTCAGACATTGCAAATGAACTCTAGACACACGCACCACCTTGTGCATCTGGCTTATGTGGGTCCTGGAGAATCAACCTGGACCCTTAGGCTTCATAAGCAAGCACCTTAACTGCTAAGCCATCTCTTCAGCCCAAGGGTATGTCTCTGAAGTGTCTATCTTGCCCTTGGTCCCCTCCCATTCAGCAAACTCTGCCTCCTGTTTGCCATGAGCTGAGCTTGTTGCCCCACATGCTCCTGCCAGGATGCTGTACCTCATTATTGTGGCTCAGAAGGCACAGAGCCAAGTTATCATGGACAGAACCCTCTGAAACCATGAGCCAAAATCACTCTTAACTCCTTTATGTTGTTTTCTCTGGTATTTTGTCACTGCGATGAAAAGTGACTGACAGCTGGGAATGTAGCTCAGTGGTGGCATTTACCTAGCAGACAGAAAGTCATGGGAAAAACAAAATGACAAAAACAAGAAAAGAAAAATAAATTTTGCTTTTAGATTTAGAGATGGCAGGAAGCTGGGGGTAGGGAAAAAGTACACAGGAAACAGCAGTGTTTACTTTGGGTGGAAGGCTATTTATTTTGTTGTATGCTTCATGTCAAATAATACCATACGTGACATGCATTGATATTACATTGTAGTAATGTAATATACATTGAATGTTGCATAATAGATTAAGTCCCCCTGAACTGGAAGTTAGAAGGACTGACTTTTTTCCATGTGTATGTATGTGCATATTATGCATGTTCACATGTGTGGGGGGGTGCATGTTTGTGTGAGTGCATGTGCACATGTGAGCACACACGTGTGTGTGGCAGTGGTTGATATGGGTATCTTCCTCAGTTACTCTCCGCTTCATTTACTGGGGCAGGGTCCTTCACTTGAATCCAGGTCTTGATGATTCGCTTGGTCTAGCTAGTCATCTTGCCTTAATTAGATTAATTTAAAATATATTCATTTAACCCAAATGCACCCAAAATATTATCTTTAACGTATTTAACATATATTTCATATTTATGCGATATTTATGTTACAGTTTTATACTATCTTAGAAAACAATTGCATTCCTAAATCAATTTTATAATTTTAAATTGTCACAGATTATTAAATGTATCACCCACTTAAGAACAATTTTAAGGGATCTAAGGGGAGAGAAGCTATTTTGAATCAAGAAAGTATGGGTGGTAGTCTCTGGTACCTTCCCAGAGACTCAGTTCTCAATTTGCAAAATATGAACCTAAGAGGAATGCTGTGGGAATTAGTGATGCATTTGGGACAGAGGACATTGTGGACACATTTTATGTCACTATGTGTCTCTCTTGTGTTAATTTTTATCACAATCTTAAGGGAGAACAATAAAAATGTTCACAGGCTATGGAGGACTCTATAAACCTCCCGAGCCTTTATTCTGGAAGGAAGGGTAGTTCATGTTCTCTGGTCACCTTGGGGCTTTTGTCTTGCTGCCCACAGAGGAAGTTGAAGCCGGGATGGACAAGGGCAAGAAGCCATCAGGAAGGGACCGAGGCTGTCCCCTGAGCCAGCAGCACTGTGTCCTTCAAGCAGCTCTTGTTTTCTAAATCAAAGAAGTCAAAGACCTAATCATAAAATGAAAGTCAATGACAATATAATCAAAATCTTACTACTGTGCTCATAAAAAGTGACCCTGGGGCCTGAGCTAAACAAAGCAGGCAGTACTGGACCTTCTGAGACACCAGTGTGTGACATTTCTCCCCTCCCAGAGCACAAACCACAAACGTTAGACACCACTACATTGCCATGGCAGACCTTGTGGGAAAGGTGGCTTTATCCTGAAGGAAAGACAAGGCTTCAGTGAGTCAGGAAATTCCTAGGCCAGGGTTTTCAAGCCCAGGAAAGGGGAATCTTCTTTGACCTAGGACAAGTGAAGGAGAATGGTCTAGAATCTTTGAGTCCAGCCATGAGAAAGATGCCAATGACATGGTCAGACAGGAATCACTAAGTTTTCTTGGGATGGGACCATCTTCATGGTGGTTAAAAGCAAGGGCTTTGAAGTGAGATACAAGTTTACATCTCTGCTGTGAGATTTCCTATCTGTGTAAAGTCACCTAAGCTGTGAAGATCACAGAAGCCACAATTTCTTCTTTTGCCTGTGACACTACAGGGCTGTCAATCTGATTAAATAACTCACTGCACACGTGGCTGATGCCATCTTAGTTCTGTAAAATGGTGGAAGTAGTAAGGAATAATATTGGTGATAATTTAGGCTTTCTATTCTTTTTACTTGAAATAGAATTTCTTTTTCAATTTATTCTGACCTAAAGAATTCCACTTTATTTATTTATTTATTTTTGTTTTTTCGAGGTAGGGTCTCACTCTAGCCCAGGCTGACCTGGAATTCACTATGGAGTCTCAGGGAAGAATTCCACTTAAAAAAATTATTTATTCATTTATTCAAGACACAGAGAGAGATAGAATGCCAGCCACTGCAAACAAACTCCAGACATATGCGCCACCTTGTACATCTGGCTTACATGGGTCCTGAGGGATCGAACCTAGGTCCTTTGGCTTTGCAGGCAAGCATCTAAACTGCTAAGCCATCCCTTCAGACCAAGAATTCCACTTTTGATATAGGCCAAGTATTATTTAGAGATTTTTGATATATATGCTACCTTGATTTTACTGTTTACACCGATGGAAAGTGGCATTTGTAGATTTCCTTTTTGATATACTATAATCTGTCAACATTTAATAAAAAAGTGACATATTTTGTCCAAGACATCTCATTAATTCACTCAAACAATGAATTGAAATTGGAATGAATTGGAAGATTCTCTCCTTCTATCAGAGTGATACAGGCTGCTTGCCCACCTGATCTAAACAACTAAATTTTTCTGGTACCATAGTGATGCTGACCCAGAATCAAGTTGTTCTTTCTCTTGGTGATTTGCATGGAAATATGTATGCACACTGGAGAAAGTAGGTGATCCCATTGAATTCAAACGATTGGATTTGTGCTTGGTTCTCTGAGGACATAAGAAGTAAAGGTAGAAGGAAGAATCGTGGAAGATCCCTGAAGGGTCCTGGGTGGTTCATTACTGTGTTCATAAGTTGGAGTTTCTGAGTGCAAAGTTGTGGGTGGCTTCATCGTAACTTTGTGCCTGGTGCCAAAACCTGATGCCCAGGAGATGGGACAACCTCACGGTTGTGTAGTGGTTTTTGAATGTAAAATGTCCCCATAGGCTCATGTGTTTCAATACTTAATCTGCTGTTAAAGGCATGGTTTGGGAAGGTTGTAGAACCTTAAGAGGTGGACACTTGCTGGAGGAGGTATGTCACAGGGGGCTGGGTCTTGAGGAGATATATATCAGCTCCACTGGATCTTACTGCTTCCTCCCTGTTGATGTGACAAAGTGGTGCTGGTTGTCCGCTCTAGCCATGTTGTCCTCACCATGATAGGCTTCCTCTTAGAACTGAAAGCCAAAACAAACTGCCTCAAGCTGCTTCAGGTTGGGTATTTTGTCCCAGCAGTGTGAAACTAACTGATTCAAGCAGTAATAATGCCATGCTTGCCTCTGGTCTCTGTTCTCATTGCCCTCCTTCCACAGTGATGGAGGACGTCTAGTTTCTTTGGCTTCTTAGCCAAAGAATTCTTTCAGAAATAATTTTTCAAAGTCTGATTAGCTCTGTCCAGTTCATGGTGACCTTGGCTGTACTTAAACCAAGTTAAGCTTCTATCCTTTTTCCTGGTCAAGTGAGAGGCCCTACTCTCTTTTGTCCAATGAGCTCTGTTGGCACAGTGAACAGGTAGGATGAGGGGAGGTATTGTTCCTGCTGCCCAGATACTGCCCTGCCCTGCTTTCTACACTTTTCTGTTGTCTAGCCTTCCTATCAAGCTACCCCATTCCTTACATTGCTCTAATACAGTCCTTCTCTCAACTAGCCAGGGCGGTGTGAAAACAAAGATGGACTCCTCACCATTGGTTACCTCATCGTCAGACATTCTCCTCTTGTGAATGGTGTTTGGATCTGCTCTGAACAGTTAAGGCTGTCTGTATACTCACTTTGATGGTGTCTTTCATGGTACCTATGAAGTTAGGTAGAGGTGACTGTATTAGTTTTCTGTGTTTGCTGAAACAAAGGACCATAAGTTAGGAGACTCAAAGGAATGGAATCTGTCAACTCATAGCTCAGAAAACTAGAAGTCAGAAATGAAGGTGTCAGCAGCTGGTTCCTCTCAGATCACAGAAGAAAGGTGTCTGCTAAGTGTTGTTTATTAGTGTCTGTATTAGTTACATTTCTCATTGTTGGGCCACAATACCTGACACAAATCCATTTAAGTTGGTTTAGGTTTAAGGTTTATTTTGGCATACAATTCATGGTCACAGTCCACCATGGCAGTGAAGGTATGGCAACAGGAGCTTACTTTGTGCCACCCACATAATGAAGATAATCCCTAATAAGCATTCCACAGGCTTCTGTGAAGTTTATAGTCAATATAAACCATCACAAGTCCACCCTATTGTCAACCTGACACCCAAATACATCACTTTTAAGTCATAACTTTCCACCCCTGTCCATCTCATGATACAAAATGCCTTCAGCCCATCTTTCATAGTCCAACACCTTTCAGAAGTCTAAAGTCAACTCTGCAAATCAATTGGGCTGAGGTCCTGGTCTGAGAAAGGGAGCTGAGTAGCAGAATTCATTGATCTCTGCTTCCTGAATGAAACAGAACTCTAACATACATGTTTGATGATGGGAACAGACTTTACCGAAACCATCTTCTGCATCTCTAACTCAGTGGTGCCAAGAGCGAAGGCCATCCTATGCACTGATGAGATCCTAGTAGGCACACATGGGCAGGGATGGGGGAAACTGGGGTCTTCTGGATGATTCCTTGGGTTCTTGAGATTCTTATTCACAGAAACTATCCCTTTAGATCTCCTGTTAGCAAGACTCCAGCCTGAAACTTCATCTTGGTCATGATGAGGCTTGAGATAGTATGGAAACCAAATGAGCTTTCTTCCACAGAAACAAGAACTTATGGAAAGGGGACTGGCATAGCTCATGGGGCCAAAGGGCCTGGGAGTGAGCTAGACCTAGGAACTCAATCAGCCCTTCTTCTCATCTTTTTTTTGTTTTTTGTTTTTCGAGGTAGGGTCTCACTGTAACCCAGGCTGACCTGGAATTCACTATGGAGTCTCAGGGTGGCCTCGAACTCACGGCAATCCTCCCACCTCTGCCTCCCGAGTGCTGGGATTAAAGGCGTGCGTCACCACGCTCGGCTCTTCTCATATCTTGATTATTCTCTCACTGTAGCTTCCTCCTCTGCTTCCCAGCTGTATAACTAAAGATGGTCTGCCCATGATCCCCCAAATCTTCATCTTTCCCAGTTCCTTAGTTCTCAGGGTAGAGCTTATCTCCAGCTGTTTCTAGGTCACAGTTCCAAATTTCTTAAGAAAGGCCCAAGGCCAATAATCTGTAGCTGATTTAACTATGGAAAGGAGTTTAGGGATCACAGAACACCAGTGTGGCCAAGGCTTAGTTATTGTACATATTTGTATGCTGAGGGGGAGGTGTAAGTTGGTAGACTCTAACTGGTCTATAAGAGATGTGTTTATCAATTTTACTGTAGAGACAAATAACTCCCAAATATCAGTGACTTACAGCCATGAACATTCATATCTCATGTCATGTGGTTCAGCTCAGTGGCATGTTTTCTTTACTAAGACCCAGGTAAAAGGAGCAATCCTATCTGGAAAATGTCTTTGTTGTAGTTACCTTCATGTTGCTGGGACAAAGCACTTGACCAAAAGCAGCTAAGAGGAAAGGGTTTATTTTGGCTAGCAGTCTCAAGGGGAAGCTTCACCATGGCAGGGAAGGATGGTAGAGCAGAGGCTGGGCGTCATGTCTTGACATAGCAGGTGGAAGACAGCAGTAAAAGTTAGTTAACTAGCACTGGCAAGGAGGAGCTGGGCTGTACTTTTACGCCCACCCCGGCAACACAACTCCTGTAGCAAGTCTCCATTTCCCAAATTGTCACCATCTGGGGACCAAGTATTAGAGACACATAAGGTTATGGGGAGCATGTCATTCAAACTACCACAGTCTTTTTCATCACAAAGATAAGAGGCAGAGCTGAACTATGTTTTTGCTCTAGAAGCTTTTCCTTGGACATGGGCTCTCAGTCTGTGGATGAAGTCTCATGGCTAAGCCTGTCAATTGTGAGAAAATGCATGTGCCCTCCACAAAGGCTCTCCAAGTCTTTGCCAAAGGGCAGGTGTTTGGGGTCCTCGAACAGGGGAAGAACAAGTAAGTGTGAACAGAACACAGTCTGCCACAACAGGGTCTAATGACAACATCAACAATAATAACCTTTAATAGGTGCTTACAATGTGCTAATCACAGGGATAAGAACCTTATGAAAGGAATTCCATTTAATTATCCTAAGAACCTCCTAAGATAACCCTCGTTACCCTTGTTTTACAGATCAGAAAACAGAAGCTTAACCTCTGCTACACAGCCCACAGTGGGGCTCCACAATCCAGATGACCGAGGGAGTACCTCCTGTAGTTCTGTGACAAACTCTCGCAGGCTTAGTAGTCTCTTAGCATAGCCCTAGTGTTCCAGTCTGACTAGAAGTCGGACTTAGTCTGGCTGGGCTAAGTCCTAGGTGTCACATGAATGTGTTCCTTTATGGATATTCTAGGTGAGGTCTGTCTTTCTTGTCTTTCCCAGCTGCTAGTAGCACTATTCCTTACGGGGTAGTGCCTCTCTCCATCTTCAAAGCCAGCAATGGTAGATTGAGTCTTTCCTCTACATTACTCCAACTGTGACTTGGCAATCACATCTCTTTCTCTCCTGCCTCCACTTTCCATTTATAAGGGTGCTGCTAATTATCTTGGATCCACCCAGGCAACCCAGGATGGGAGTCACAGCTCTCATGTGCAAGGTCCCTTTTGCCATTGCAGGTAAATATATATATTTTCATTCCCAGGATTGAGATATAGATATCTCTCAGGGAATTGTTATTCTGTCTGCCACATCACCCTTCACAAAAAACTTCTGGAAAAAGAACAAATACAATCATCTGTCTTGCTTACCTTGATTTTCCCACAAGTCAGAATCCATGGCACTTTGGACAAATTAGGGAGAAGAAGACTGTAATTCAAGGAATGAATTTAGATCTCTAAGTTGATCATCTGGTAGGTGTAGAGTGAGCCTATTGCCAGCCCAAAACACAGAAAAAAATCAAAGAATTTCATTGCAAGTGTTCCTGGCACAGTGCCATCATTAATATATGGTAACAATATTACCAAGAATGAAAACATACAATTATGCTCTTAAAAATGTCAACATGAAAAGTAAACTTAATAAAAGATAGGCACGGAAACATACATAACAAGGATTATCTTTAATAATGAAATTATTTATGATCAAACATTTTTACTTAATTTCAGTTCAATTCTAAAACAGGCCCAGTAATGTCATGATTAAATATTAATGTGAACAGAAACAACCTAATTGGGAGGTTATTAAAGCTTCAAATTAAGTTTCTTTTTCTTTTCCTCACCAAAAAGTTCTTTTTAGAAAGGCATCGGGGGAATTCTAGCACATGTGTTCTATTAACATTGATGTGTGGGCCCAAGGGAGGGACTACGTCAGCAGAGGTTAACTCTGAATTTCCAGGCAGTCATTAATGGAATTTTTTTCTCTCTCTCTGTTGAGTAACTGGAAGACTGGTTGGTTGCTATTTGGTGAGGAGGTGGCTGGGGCTTGGGGAATTAAGATATCTCTAGTAGACCTTCCCCAAAGGTAATACTCAGGACTATGGTTAGCAGTCTAGGGTAGGCATCTGTTGCTTTTTTTTTTTTTTTTTTTTTTCTGGGGTTACTCTGATTGCTTGGCTGGAACTGGCTATATGGAAGGCTGTATGTCCTTGGAAGGCTAGCCTGGGCTGTTTAACATGGTGGCTGGGTTCCAAAATCAGTGAGAGAGACAGAGAGAGAGAGAGAGAGAGAGAGAGAGGTAGTGTTTCTTCTTCTTTTTTTTTTTTTTAAATTTATTTATTTGAGAGCGACAGACACAGAGAGAAAGACAAGATAGAGGGAGAGAGAGAATGGGCACGCCAGGGCTTCTAGCCTCTGCAAACGAACTCCAGATGCGTGCGCCCCCTTGTGCATCTGGCTAACGTGGGACCTGGGGAACTGAGCCTCGAACCGGGGTCCTTAGGCTTCACAGGCAAGCACTTAACCGCTAAGCCATCTCTCCAGCCCAAGGTAGTGTTTCAATATGCACATGCCATATGGCACATTTCTTGATGCCCCATAGGCCAAAGGAAGTTGCGTGAGCAAGATGACAGTTAAATGGGATTCCAGACATGTGTATAGATTCAAGGAGGCTCCGTTTATTGGGGCCCATGATTATATGCCTCTATCATTTTGGTAATTATCCAGCATACTTTTTTGTTGTTGTTGTTGTTGTTTTTGGTTTTTCGAGGTAAGGTTTCACTCTAGGCTGACCTGGAATTTACTCTGTATTCTCAGGGTGGACTCAAACTCATGGTTATCCTCCTACCTCTGCCTCCTGAGTGCTGGGATTAAAGGTGTGTGCCACCATGCCCAGCATCCAGCACACTTTTAATAGTCTCCAGTATTAAAGGATACAAGAAGAGGAAAATAAATTTTTTACTGCCATGTATCCTAATAGAATTATTGTCTCCAAGAAGGGGACATTTTAGTCATTCAAATGTAAGCTCTTGAGGTTGGAAAGATGGCTTAGCAGTTAAGGAGCTTGCCTACTATACATGCATTTCTGTGCATCTGGGTGAAATATTGATTTTATTGATACTTTTTCAATTGCCAAGTGAGGATTGCTGAGATGTCAAACTGTATAACTCCAAACTGACATTCAACAAACACATAGGCTAAACTACAAAAGACAGGTTGCTACCAACTAGTTCATGAAGCAACCTTTTCTCTCAATAATTAGAAGATATTTTTCTACTTTCTGAATGTCTTTGTGAGCCACTTGCTTTTCTCCACCCTAATGAAACTTTTCCCTTGAAACTATAAGCCTGAAGTAAACCCTTTCTTCTTATAAGCTGCTTCTGGTCAGGTGATTTATTCCAGCAATGAGAAGCTGACTGCTATGCCTAACAAGATAATGTGAGCAAATTAAATTGCCCAAGTTTCTTCATGTTGTGTTTGACTTGTCTGGATTCTAGGCTCTTGTTATATAGTACAGGTTGACCTCAAACTAGAGCTCTTTCTGCCTCAGATTCCTAAATGATGAGATTATAGCACTGTGTCACGTATCCACTGGATGTTTTAATTCACGGGATGATTTCATATATACATATAATATATATATATATATATATATATATATATATATATATACATATATTATATATATATATATGCATATGTATATAATTTTTTAGAGAGGAAAAGGGAGAGAGAGAGAGAGAGAGAGAGAGAATGGGAGTGCCAGGGCCTCTACCATTGCAAATGAACTCCAGATGCGTGTTCCACTTTGTGCATCTGGCTTACATGGATACAGGGAAAATCAAACCTAGGTCCTTAGGCTTTGCAGGCAAGTGCCTTAACCACTAAGCAATCTTTCCCGCCCAGATGTTACATTTTTGCACACAATATCTTCCTCTATGTCATTGAGAATTTGAGTGATGAAATATTGTTTTGCATGTGTATGTGTGTGTGGTATGCATATGTAAGAATGTGTGTATGGGTGGTATGTGTAGAGGCCAGAGATGAATGTAGATTACTTTTCTCACTCAAGCTCAGTATTATTCTTTGTGACCAGGTCTCTGACTGAACCTGGAGCTCACTGACTCAGGTAGTCCAGCTAGTCAGCAAGCCCTAGGGATTCTCCAGTATCAGCCTCACCCCAATGCTTCCCCACCCCTGGTATTTTACTTGAGTACTAGGGATCTGAATCAGGTCTCCATGCTTGTGTGGCAAGCACTTTATTCGGTGACCCCTCTCTCCAGCATAATGTTCATTTTTTTTGTATTTTGCTATGTAGCTTAGGATTGTTTGAACTCGCTATCTTTCTGCTTCATTCAGCAACCCTAAATGCTGGAATTATAGAACCATGCCACTATGCTTGGCAAGATGCAACATTGTTTTTTTTTTTTTTTTTCAAGGTAGGGTCTCACTCTAGTTCAGGCTGACCTGGAATTCACATATAGTCTCAGGGTGGCCTTGAACTTATGGTGATCCTCCTACCTCTGCCTCCCAAGTGCTGGGATTAAAGTCGTGTGCCACCACACCTGGGTCATTGCTGTTTTGTTGTTGTTTTTATTCTTTTTTGAGGTGGGGTCTAACTCTAGTCTAGGTTGACCTGGAACTCACTCTGTAGTTCCATGGCTTCAAATTCATGACAATCCTCCTACCTTTGCCTTCCAAGTACTGGGATTAAAGATGTGTGCTACCATGTCCAGCATATGTTCTTTAATAAATAGTTTTAGTTTTTTTTTTATTTGCAATCAGAGAAAGAGAGAGGGGAAAGAGAGAGAGGCAATGGGCATACCAGGACCCCTTGCCACTGTGAATGAACTCCTGATGCATGAACCACTTTGTGCATCTGGCTTATATAGGCACTGTGTAATCGAATTTAGACTGTCAGGCTTTGCAATCAAATGCCTTTAACTACTGAGCCTTCTCTTTAGCCCAAGATGCCACATTTCTTAAAACTCTGCCCTACTATTGCCTTGGGGTTTTTATTCCAAGTTAGCCACCTATAGTACAAGTTTCAGTACATATGTTCAGGTACAGTTGTTTTCTGTCTGGTACAATACATTCTGATTTCCGAAAGTTAAAATGTGACAAAAGAGGTGTATTTTGGAATGAGAGAACTATGACACAATTTTTTTCTTAGACTTTTTTAAACATTGATTCCTTGTTAAGGCTCTGAGATAGCCCATGTCTGTTAACTATGTTTATCCCAGAATTTCCCTAGCTTAATCGACCTTGGAATCTGGTCCCCTCCATGTTTGCAGAAGGTCTTTGACAAGACTGTATAGTCTTGACCATGAAGACCACACTTGTAAATATTTGGAATTAGGCTAAGAAAATGCTATGTGTTGCAGTCTGGTTCTCATTGCTGGTAGAAATCACCCAACCAAGAGCAGCTTCTGGGAAAAAGAGATTTATTTTGGCTTACAGGCTCGAGGGGAAGCTCCATGATGGCAGGGGAAAACGATGGCATGAGCAGAGGGTGGACATCACCCCCTGGCCAACATAAGGTGGGACACAGCAACAGGAGGGTGTGCCAAACACTGGCAAGGGAAACTGGCTTTAACACCCATAAGCCCACCCCCAACAATACACTCCCTCCAGGAGGCATTAATTCCCAAATATCCCTCAGCTGGGGAGCTAGCATTCACAACACCTAAGTTTATGGCGGTCACCTGAATCAAACCACCACACTATGAAAATACAATGTAAAATGTGCTGTAGGCTGAAGAGATGGGTGAATGGTTAAGACACTTGCCTGCTAAGCCAAAGGACCCAGGTTCAATTCCCCAGGACCCATGAAATCCAGATGCACAAGGTTGTGTGTATGTCTGCAGTTTATTTGCAGGGGCTGGAGGCTCTGGCACATTCATTCTTTCTCTATGTGTGCCTCTGTCTGTCTGTCTATCTATCTATCTATCTATCTATCATCTATCATGTATCTATGTATCTATCTCTTAAATAGAACATTTTAAAAATGTGCTGTAGCATCTAATGTCTACAAAGAAATCTTCCTAACCAAGCCAGGCTTGAATTTAAAACTCTTGGATCCTTAGACTCCTGCACGTGGAGAGCTAGGCCTTGGTTTCCAGCTTAGGTTGTCCTTCCTGTTCCTCCCTGCGTGCGACTTGGATGACAGGACTCCTGTTAGGCATGTGAGCACATATCAGCCACTTCATTCCTAAGCATCTTCTACAAGAGTTTGGGGCTGTGTAGATAATATATGGAGAAAGAAGGAGAGAGAGAGAATGGAGAATGGGCATGCCAGGGCCTTCAGCCACTGCAAGTGAACTCCAGATGCATGTGTCACCCTGTGCCTTTGGCTTATGTGGGTCATGGAGAATCAAACTAAAGTCCTTTGGCTTTGCAGGCTAACACCTTAACTACTAAGCCATCTCTCCTGCCCCAATGTCCAATTTTGATTGACACCTTTTTGCCTCCAGGGAAATTGTCTTTCCTTCTTTAGCGTCTTTATGATGGACGAGAGTCTATAATTAGTACCTTCTTTATTTCTTGTGTTAATATTTTTATTTATTTATTTGCAAACAGAGAGAGATAGAAGAGAGAGAGAGAGAGAGAGAGAGAGAGAGAGAGAGAGAGAGAGAGAGGGAATGGGTACGCCAGGACCTTCAGCAGCTGCAAGTGAACTCAAGGTGCATGTACCATTGTATATCTGGCATTATGTGAGTACCAGGGAACTGAACCCAGGTCGTTAGGCTTTGCAGGCAAGAGCCTTAATGGCTGAACTATCTCTCCAGCCCAGTACCTTCTTTTAAGAGTTGAGAAAACTGTTGCCCAGACCAGTAAAATGAGTGTCCATAGCACACAGGAAAGTGTCTTGACTGCAGCTAACCACTCAAGTTTCAGGCCTCACCTGAAGCATCCTGTGAGCGCCCCACCCCAACACAATGGGAGTTGATGCTTGACACTGCCATCTGAGAAGAAGTGGTCCTAACTGTGAATATTGTGACCCATTTGATGGACTCCTGTGGCAAGTCACTTGGATCTTGTCTGGGCAGGAGATAATGAGGTTTCATGCAGTGGGTTGAGGCCCAAGAGGAATAAGGATCTAAAACAGTTCCATGTAGATAAATTCTTTTACTCAATTGCCTCTTGGTACAAGTCTATTGTGCAAAAGTTTTTATATGAGCTCAAGGTTGTATTTACCATCTGCAACAGACTTCTGGCCCTCTGAGATGGGTGTGCTTTACCAGGGAAAGCCCTGAACAGGTAGGTTCATGTATCTCTGCACAGCCCCACAGACTGCAGCCAGGAAAGATTTGTATGTGTGTGTGTGTGTGTGTGTGTTCACAGGTGTGGACCCATGGACCCTCTCCTCCTCTCTTTCAGTGAAAGCTCGTCTGTATTTTACTTTTTTTTTTTTTAAAATTATTTCTTTATTTTCAAGGAAAACAGACAGAGGGAATGGGGGTACCAGGGCTTCTAGCCACCACAAATGGACTCCAGATGCATATGCCATTTTGTGCTATCTGGCTTTTCATGGGTACTAAGGAGCTGAACTGCAATAGTTAGACTTTTCAGGTAAGCGCCTTAACTGCTGAGCTATTTCTCCAGCCCTTATTTTATTTTATTTTATTTTTTTTAACAAATGGGTCTTATTATGTGTCCAGGCTGAGTCCAAACTCTTGGGTGTGAGCAATCCTTCTGCCCCAGCCTCTCAAGTAGCTGAGACTACCAGTACATGCCATCACACCAAGCTCAACACACATTCTTGTAAAAACATTTTATTTATTCATTTGTGTAGGCATGAGCACACACACGTGTATATCAGGGACTCTTGCAGCCTGTAAATGAATGTCCATCCAGCTGTATGTGGGTGGCTGGGGAACCTAATCCTGGTTGGGAGGTTTTGCAAGCAAGCACCTTTAACGGCTAATCCATCTCCCACACCCAACAAAATTTTTAAAAAATTTTTGTTTATTTTTATTTATTTGAGAGTGACAGACAGAGAAAGAGGCAGAAAGAGAGAAAGAATGGGCATGCCAGGGCCTCCAGCCACTGCAAACGAACTCCAGACATGTGTGCCCCTTTGTGCATCTGGCTAGTATGGGTCCTGGGGAATCGAGCCTCGAACCAGAGTCCTCAGGCTTCCCAGGCAAGCGCTTAACTGCTAAGCCATCTCTCCAGCCCACAAGTATACGTGGGGCCTGGTGCATGCAGTGTCGGCACACTGCCACTGAACTACATCATCAGCTCTCAATTTTTTTTGAGACAGTCTCACTGAATAGTCTAGGCTGGTCTTGAACTCAAGACCCTCCTGCCTCAGCTTCCTGACTGCTGGTATTACAGGATTCTGCCACCATGCTCTGAACCCTGTCGGCTTTCTTTCTCTGCTCTAGAAGTGTGCGTTCAGATTGGTCTGCTCAGTGATTCAGTCTTTGGATGCTATGGCAACTCTGTTGTAGGCTGACCTCGAAGGTGAAGATTCACTGGCTACACTTCTGCTGTGGTCAATCAAATGGCCGTGTTCACCCAGAATGGCAGCACTTGGAAAGCTTACAATTTTTCATGTTGTCTGGGAAGCAAGACTCCCTCTGTTTCAGGAGCTTAATGTGCCTCAACCACAGCTCTGTACTTAGGCCAGTTCCTTTCAGTCTTGTTACAATAGGGAACTGACGAATGCTAATCTTTTTCTTTTTTTTTCTCTTTCCTTTGTAGCATAGTACTTAAAATTCTGTCTCTGAGCCAGTCTCCATCACAACTGGGCTAGGTATCAGGCTTGTCTCTTGAGCACCTCAGGTTTCATCATATCCCTGTGAACTGGGAGGTACTAATTAGGGTCTGTAACTCTGTTGTTAGTGAGAACTTGAAAGCTCCATTAGTATTAGTAGCTGTTCTGATTGGTAAGAGCACTTCTGTTGCTTTTCTAAAATGTCTGTCCTCATCTATTCATTCAATGGAATTTGTGACATCACACACACACACACACACACGCATGCACGAACGCACGCGCACACACACACACACACACACACACACACACACACACGCTCACACACAGAAATCATGTCATGTCATTACAGTGACAGGATACAGGTTACTGCCTTTATCCTTCAGCCCCTCCTCTAGTGTTATTTATTATTTGCATAACTGTAACCCTCTCCAAGATTATGAAGCTGTTCCACCTGACTGATATTTACTCGAATTATCTGCCAAACAACAGAGAGCTAGGAGAAGATTAGGGTGACATTTGTGCTTGTGAAGAGGTAGGTGGTCGAGGCCTGAGATATTATTTATTGTTTGATTTTGAAACTGGTTTTATGAACATAAATAAGACCACCACCCTCGGCATACATGATGCTATGCATCTGTTTTTCTTTCTTCCTGTTCATACTTGAGTCAGCGGTCACTTCCCTTCTGACGCAGCTGTGTTAAGTGCTCAGTGAAATAGGTTCCTGGGCTGGCGTCATAGCTGGGCTCGAGTCTTGTGTGTGAATAAAGAAGCAAAAGGAAGGTAAGCCATCAGCCTCCCAAAACACTACTTCTGGTGATCTTAAATATGGATAAATATCCCCAGGTTTTTCTTCTGGAAATGTCGCTGATTCTCAATTTTTATCTTACCTCTTTCCCCTGTGACTCACAGTACTTACCTCGACTTACATCTCCCTTCCCCAAATATTGGACAAAATAAATCCCATTGCTTGTCCCAGCAGGGTGATACATAGGGAGGTGAGTAGGGAATTGGACTGATGTTGAGGACACTTGACTATGATCTTGAAAAATACCTTTCCTCTTTGGGCTCTTGGTTTGCTCATTCATAAAATGAAAGAGTCCTGATTTCTAAGCTAATCCACCCCACTGCCTTGCTCTGTGATTTATATAACAACACTCTTGAGATAAATGCTATGTCCCATCTGAATAAAACATAGATTCTTGGGGAGGAAGGAAACTAGAGAAGCTTTGGAAATGTATGAGAATTAAAGTCAAGAACTGAGACCGTTAGATAAGAATTCTGGAAAGCTCATTGCTTACAAACCGAGATAGAGGGAATAAAGACACCTGCGAGTTACAGAACTTCATTTTGGGTGGCTGTACTTTGCCATTACGCCAGGAAACCTATGAGCCCAAGGGTTGTTTATACTCTGGCTGACTTCAAAGGGCTTGGTCGGATTGCTCTGTGAATTTCAGTGCAATGGCAGAGGGTGGCAGAGGAAGTGCCTGCCCTATCTTAAATAAATATAGCCATCCTTAGTAATTCTTACAAATGCTTCAGCTCCCTGTCTGCCAGGAGTGTAGGATAGGATTATCTTACTATTTCCTTGAATGTTTGGTCAGATTGAGTCAACCAACTCAGTTCAAGAATCCTAAGTGAGAGACTGGAGAGATAGCTCAGTGGTTAAAGACACCTGCTTGCAAACCTTATGGTCAGGGTTTGATGTCCCCAGTACTGATGTAAAGCCAGATGCACAAAGTAGTGCATGTGTACGGAATTCACTTGTAGTGGTAGAGCGCTCTGGAACACCAGTTCTCTCTGAGTGTCCGTCTGTTTCTCTCTCTCTCTCAAACAAAAATTTCTGAGGCAAGCCCAACAGACTGGTCCTTTTTTTTGTGATGGGGGCAGAGACAGAGAATTGGTGGGCCAGGGCCTCCGGCCACAGCAATTGAACTCCAGACACAGGCACCCCCTTGTGCACATGTGTGACATTGCACACTTGCATCACTGTGTGTCTGGCTTATGTGGGATCTGGAGAGTTGAACATCAGTCCTTAGGCTTTTCAGGCAAGTGTCTTAACTGGTAAGCCATTTATTTAGCCCAAAATAAATTTAAAAAATTATAAGTGAAATAAATCTTTGTCTATTGTGGGATGGAATATTTCTTTCCAGATGAGGCACTGTGCAGAGCTCTTCCCACCCTGGCAAATGGACTGGTGAGATGTGGGGTGATGGCTCTCCCATCACCTCCATTTCTGAGGTGATGAATTGAACTCAGCTCCATGGCTGGCAAAGGATAGATGTGCCCTCAGCTTTTGGAAATGCTTGTTAATAAGCATTTT
The DNA here is from genome assembly GCF_020740685.1 of Jaculus jaculus. Taxonomy (NCBI): domain Eukaryota; kingdom Metazoa; phylum Chordata; class Mammalia; order Rodentia; family Dipodidae; genus Jaculus; species Jaculus jaculus. The sequence goes on along the minus strand of NC_059102.1, from coordinate 236,809,334 downwards.
CTCATTTGTTCTGATGGATATACTTAGTCTGAGACCCAGTTTGATGTCCAAACCATAGACACAGTGAGGCATTGTGGGAGACAAGCTTACTCAAAGCAACTGAACATGGTGTTCACACCAGTACATTTGACCAGTGAAGCCCCTTTCTGCTAAGGGAGGGACAAACATCTGGTGCTTATGAGAAGCCTCATTGTGTAACTACCCCTGTTTAGGTGCTCACATGTGGTGGCAACTGACATCCGTTTCTCTGGGGTCTTAGGTATGGTGTGTCATAATTTGGCTGGTTCTTTCTTGCTTGTGTGTGAATGCATGTGTATGTATGTGCATGTATGTGCTTGTGTGTGTGCATGTGTGCATGTGCTTGTGTGTGTGTGTGCCCTTGCAGGACCTCTATGCACTTGTCTGCAGCAGGGCACACTCACCTGCAGTGGCAGGAGCTGAATGTTGAGTTGCTTCATTTGGAACCAGAGCATGACTGATACCAGAGTGTGCTGTTTTTCAGAAGCCAGGGTGATTCTCTGATCTCTGCTCCCCTCTGTAGGACTAGGGTTACAGGTGCACGTGGCCATGCCTGTCTGCTTATGTGGGATCTGCTTGGGCAGGAAGCACAGTTAACTCCTGAGATATCTCTCCAGCCTATGGTCCTGTTTTAATAATGGAAAAATTTATCTCCCTCTTAATGTACTGGTATCGACCTTTTGGCCAACTGGCTGTGAAGGCTCTGGCTTTACGAAATAAAACAAACCCACTGTAAATTGCAGAGTCCATTTCAACGGGGCTGATTATGTGGGCACAGGAAGAATTCAAAGGCTTCACACTGAAGACTAGGATTAGGGCTATAGGCATACAGCCCAGATTTTACATAATCAAAGGTTTTATTCTACAGGTATTTTATGTTCAGTAGGAAATATAGTAAACTAGCTTTGGCTGTACAGTACCAGATCCTAGGAATCCTACAATGGAACATTTTCACAACTCCAGTGCTGCAACTATGATTTTTGGAATTGACTATATCTTGAGTTTCTAACAAGGATTAGCTGGCATATGTGTAAGGACCATGCTAAATTAAGACATGCTTCCTTTTGAGTATATTCAATTGACTTGCACAGTATTATTTGCATGTGGGGATATCCTGCCTACTGTGGGTGACTAATAATAATAGCAAGAGAAGCCCAACTTAGTCCTCACCATGGATTAGCACAAGAAAATTTGAAGTCTTAGTCTTTTAAAATACATTTTCCCTTGTCTTGCATACTCCATTATGATCACCAGTACAACAATCTTAAAGAATTGCTCTAATGGCAGATATTAAAAATTAGCTTGGAGCTCAACTCCTTGTTAAGTGAAAGTGATTAAAAAGGTTTTCAAGTATGCAGCCCATGACTGCTGAAAGTGGCAGATGGTGTGAGCTAGTAAGTACATTATGTCAAGGAATTGAGGTACATTTTTTGCAACCATTTACAGCTCCTGGCACATATTAATACTCCCAGAATGCTGTCATCACAGGAGTCTGGCCAGCTGACCCTTGTCAAATGTGCCATTTCTTCTTCATTTCCAAAAGGGCTCATTTCAGTTGCATTTTTCTATCCTCTCCTAGGAGAATCTTGTTGGGAGGTTTTGTTAAGAATTCCAGGCATTCAAAATCACTCCGCAAGAAGCTCTTGTTTTATCCATGTTCTCATTTGTCGGGATAAATGTTGGGGCTGGGAGACATGTGCTGCCTAGTTGCTCTGTCAATTGTGGAGTAGCGCTCCTTCCCGTGCTGTAAGTCCTCAGGGAAAACAGAATCAACAAGAATTGCCAGTTTCCGTTTATTAGCCCTATAGCAACTAGGGTACCGGGAATCTGAAACCAAGGTAGAGCAGGTGGTCCAAATCCGATTCCCTCGTTCGCGCAGGTCCTATGGTCTGGAGTGTCATTGTGCTGGCAGCATGAAGTGCTGAGAATTTGAGCCAGCTAGCAAGGGCGCTAGAAAGAGGTGTAGTGAACAAATCCCCTGCTTACTCACTCTCTTGAAGCAACACCCTCCGTCTGCAAAATGCCTGGGGATAATGTCAAACAATGTACAAAAAGTAATGCAAAGACACCCTAGCCCTTGTCTACCCTGTAACTCACTATTTCTTCTCACAAGCCTTTTTGCAGCCTTCAGTTGCTCATCTGCTAAACATGGGACTTTCACATTTCCTCTGAAAATCATGTCTTCTGCAAAGAGGGTTTGGCCTTGGGGTCCTGGTGTAATTTGGTATAAAACAAAAAGTTTTGAATGTTGTTGTATATCATAAGGAAAGCCACCAGCTCCCTGAATAATAACTTGCTCCCAGATTCCTCAGGCTTGACAACACAGGAAAAGGCTCTTTTATAATCTCAATTCTGGTCTCTGAAATTCACTATCCCTTTGGAGTTACTCACTCATTATGACCACTTTAACCTCAACAGGCAACATTCTCCTCTCTTAATGCTCCGCTGCTCCTAATTTGCATACTCATACTTTTCTATTAATCCCCCACAGGACTGCGAGACCAGATGGGAACATTGAAATAGGAACTTACCAAAAGCTCCAGGATAAAAACAGACACAGACACAGAAACAAATAGCAGGTGAGCTGAGGATAAGGCCAATAAGGGCAATCACAGTGATTTTTATTCAGCCCATGTTTTATTGAGTAACTAGCATGCGCTAGGAGGCATGGGAAAGAGAGTATAGTTGTCCTTTGGTATCTGTGGGAGACTGGCTCCAGGATCTCTGCAGATGGATTCCTTTACATGGAGTGATGTAACATTCTTACAGAACTTCTGCACATCTTCCCATATACTTTATAAGTAACTCTTGGTTACTTGTAAAATCTCATACAATGATAATGTTATGCAAATAGTTGTTACCGTGTGTTGCTTAAAAATAATGAAGAGAAAGTCTGCACATGCTCATTATAGACAGTTATAAGAACATTTTCATCTACTGTTAATTGGGTCCTTGGATGTGAAAATGATGGATTTAGGGGGCTGACTGCATATGGCCCTAGCCTTCATGGGGCTGTCAGTGGTAGAGGGATAATTATGACAGCAGAAACAAGGAGGGCCCAACTTAGCCCTGGGGAGTGAGGGAGAGGAAGCACATGGAAGAAGAAGGAATTGTCTAGGTGTGTTTACAGTCGCTGTGTGGAGAGGCTTTGGAGCCAAAGGGTTGGGAGGGGTTAGAGTGAACAGCAGAACAAAAGTACACACGTGATCACTCAGCCTGTTGTGGTTCACTGAGGCACAAGGAAGCCCTGGTGGAGCATGGCAGACAAGTGATGGGGAGGCAGAAGAGAAGACAGCGGGTCCCTGAGAGCCACTTCCTTGCGTAGCTCCTGGTCCCTTTCCATGCTGTTGTCTCCTGGACATTTGAAAGTACTTACCAGGAATCAGACCATGTAAATGCCCCTGAATGCAGGTACAAGAAGGCTGGTTCTCACAGATGCCAGAGTCCTCTCAGGGCCTTGGAGGAGACAGGCATTAAGATTGGCCCACCTTTTCAGAAGAGACCCCCTTGCTTTTCAGTCAGGCACACAGAGGAATTCATCCAAAGCCAAGCACCTGATTCCTAAATGACAGTCACTGAGCCGGAAGGACCTATGACTGAACTCTCAGTTTGGTGAAGGTCTCTATTTGTGATTAAGCTTGACTTTTTTTTTTTTTTGGTTTTTCAAGGTAAGGTCTCACTCTGGTTCCGGGCTGACCTGGAATTAACTATGTAGTCTCAGGGTGGCCTCAAACTCACGGCAATCCTCCTACCTCTGCCTCCCGAGTGCTGGGATTAAAGGAGGGTGCCACCATGCCCGGCTGACATTTATCTTTTGAGTGTCTAATATGCCTGAGTCATTGGTGTCTTTCCTTTTCACGTGCACTACTCAGGAAACTTCTCAGAGAGATATCTTTATTGACTAATAAATTAAACTTAGCTTACTCTAACTTTTTTACTTTATAAATTAAAAATATTTTTTAGATATTTTGTTATTTTTGAAAGAGAGAGAGAGTGAGAGAGATAAAATGGGCACACCAGGGCCTCCAGCCCCTGCATATGAATTCCAGAAGAATGCGCCACCTTGTGCATCTTGCTTATGTAGGTCATGGGGAATCAAACCTGTGTCCTTTGGCTTTGCAGGCAAGTGCCTTAACCACTAAGCAATCTCTCCAGATCTAAAAACTAGTATTTATTTATTTGAGCCAGAGAAAGACGAAGGCAGAGAGAGAGACAGAGAAAGAGAGAGAAGAGAGAGAAAGAGAGAGAGAATGAATGGGTGTGCCAGGGCCTTTGGTCATTGCAAATAAACTCCAGACACATACACCACTGTGTGTATCTGGCTTTATGTGGTACTGGGGAATCAAACCCAGGCTGTTAGGCTTTGCAAGCAAGTGTCTTTAACCACTGATACATCTCTCTAGCCATACTTTATAAAGTTTTGAAAAGTTTTGCAATAAAGATTTAGAAAATATTTTATTTATTTATTTATTTACAAGCAGAGGGAGACAAAGAGAAGATAGGCAGACAGAGAAAATAGGCACACCAGGGACTCTAGCCACTGCAAATAAACTCCAGATGTATGTACCACTTTGTGCATCTGGATTTACATGGGTACTGAGGAATCAAACTCAGGTTGTTAGGCTTTGCAGTCAAGTGTCTTAACTGCTGAGTCATCTCTCCAGCCAAGCAATAAAGGTTTATAAAGTTTTGAAAACTTTAGCTTAAAACACAAGCACATTTTCCAACTGTGCAAAAGAGGTTTTCTTTATACTCTTATTCTATAAGATTTTTCTGTCTTTAAAATGTATTACTTTTTGGGGCTGGAGAGATGGCTTAGTGGTTAAGTGCTTGCCTGTGAAGCCAAAGTACCCCGGTTCGAGGCTCGATTCTCCAGGACCCACGCTAGCCAGATGCACAAGGGGGCGCACATGTCTGGAGTTTGTTTGCAGTGGTTGGAAGCCCTGGCGCGCCCATTTGCTCTCTCTCTCTCTGCCTCTTTCTCTCTCTGTCACTCTCAAATAAATAAATAAAGAACAAAAAAAATTGGAAAATAGAAAATTTAAAAAAGTATTACTTTTCATTTTAACATTTAATTTAGCACATATTATTTTCTTAAACTAACAGGTTTCATGTGACATTTTCATGCATGTTTATAATGTGTTTCAATCATATTCATGCCCTCTGTCACCCTCTCTGTTTTCCCTGTCCCTGCCCATTGGTCCCTTACCTCTTCCCAAATTGTCCCCCTTCAACTTCTTATGTAATTTTGTTTGTTTTACATGTATGGGTGTGACATGTATGTGTGCACACATGTCCATGTGGGTGTGCATGCATGTGTGTGTGTGGAGGCCATTGGTAGATGTCAGATGTTTTCCTTATTCACTCTCCATCTTAATTATTGTGACAGAGTCTCTCACTGAACCCAGACCTCATCAATTCAGGTAGTCTAGCAGACATCTTGCCCCAGGGATCTGGCTGTCTCTGCTGGGATTACAGGAGTGCATGGCCATGCCTGATATCTGCTTGGATACTGGATATCTGACTTCATGTCCTCATGCTGAGTGCCAACCGAGCCATCTCCCTAATTTCTTACTTTAACCCCCACCCTTTTATTGTTTTCAATTAAACTATGACAGTGTAGTAGCCTAGGTCTACCCAGGGTCAAGATCATCCCTATCATTGCTTTCCTCTTGCATCTCTTGTCCCACTGGAAAGTCTTGAGGGGAAGTAACATGCATACAGCTGCTGTCTCCTAATGCAACCTGAGAGTTAGTCTTTGGCTGGACATGCCTGTGAGGGATTATCTAGATTTGGTTAACCTTTGGGCTGGCATGTGAGGAATTAGCTAGATTAGGTTAATTGAGGAAGGAAGACCCACCTTAAGCACAATTCCATGGGCTGGAGACTTGGACTGTATCAAGAGGAGAGAGTTTTGGCTGAGCACCAACATTCATTGCTTCCTCCTCGCTGTGGACTGAATGCGAGCAGCTGCCTCAAGCTCCTGCGGCCGCGCCTTCCCTGCCAGGATGGGCTGAAACCCAGGGTGTAAGCCAAACTAGATCGCTCCTTCTTGAGAAGGTTTTGACAGGGAGTCTGGTCAGAACAATGAGAGAGTAACTGGGACAGACAATAAGGCCGTCTTCTGGAACCTGCCTCAGGACCTGCCTGAGGCTGTTTGCTTTTTTTTTTTTTTAAACAAAAGCCTTTTCTTAAAAAATTGTGTGTGTGTGTGTGTGTGTGTGTGTGTGTGTGTGTGTGTAGTTTGTTGTGGTGTGTGTGGTATATGCATGCATATGTGTACTTGTGGCATTCCATATGCTCACCCGTGGCAGGATGAGCTCACCTGCAGTGTCTGGAGTGGAACTTTGCATGTCCTCATCAATTGCTCATCTTCCCTGGTCTTTTTTTTTTTTTTTCTCTCTCTCTCCCTCTTTTTACTGATTCTGGATCTTCTGGGGTTCTAATGATTCTCAGAACCCCCGTGGGACTGGCATTACAGTTATGTGTGACTGTGCTCCATTATTTATATGGGATCTGGACATTTGAACTTGCATAGGACATGCACTTATCCACTGAGCAAACCCTCTAGCTCTGGGGCTGTTTTATAATTATTTTTTGGAAAACATAGTAATTTATTATCAAGTATGATTCCAGTGTGATGTACTGCACATGATTACATACCTTACTTTTGTTTGTTTGTTTGTCTTCCAAGGCAGGGTCTCGCTCTAGCCCAGGGTGACCTAGAATTTACTCAGTAGTCTCAGGGTGGCTTTGAACTCATGCAATCCTCCTACCTCTACCTCCCAAGTGCTGGGATTAAAGGTGTGCAGCAGCACATATGGCCGTGGTATAGTGGTTTTGTTTTTACCAGCATCTCCATTAATTTGGGAGCAATGTCTCACACTATGACATCATTAAGCAATAGGAGCTTTTCAGTCCATTATAAACTTGTGGGGTGACTGCTGTACACTAGTCTGTCACTAGCTGAAGCGTTGTTGTGAAGTATATGTCTCTTTCTCTCTGTGTGTATTTTTATTGCCTATGGTAGAGGGCTGATGGGATAGCTGCTGGACCAACTGGGAGGACCTGACTAATGTTTTGGCACTGTGTGAATGGGTGATGGGGGCCACCTTCCTGACCCTAGGTACCTGATCTCCCATGAGCTTTGGGGAAAGCAGCCACCTGTGTGTGGATTAGAGACTGATGGCTCAGAGCTGCAAGGCTCAGGCCTGGGCAGGCATAGCTACCTTTACAGTGCTGGGACAAAACACCCTAGCAAAAGCAGCAGTGGGAAGGAGATGGTTTATTTTGGCTTATATTCTCAAGAGGAAGCCTCATGACGGTAGGGAAAGGACGGTAGAGCAGAGTCTGGCTATTGTGCCTTGTCACAGCAGCTGGCAGAAAGAAGCAAGAATGAGTTGATGAATTCTGGCAAGAGGGAAGCTGGGCTATATTACCCCCAAGGCCACCACCCATCAATACAACTCTCCCAGCAGGGCTGCTCCACTTGCCAAATTGCCAGTTGAGAACCATGCATTCAAAATCCATGAGGTTACTGGGGCATTCTACACTCAAACTACCATAGCAGTTGAGTCACCATATAGCCTGAGCCCATCTTCGGCCATTGCTGTTTTAGCAATGGTGGGAATGGAAGCTGGGTACTGAGATTAGAGGCAGTATTTGGAGTATTTCTTTGGACTTCTTGAACTCTTTGCAGTCTAGCTATGAGAGGCAGATTAGGAGTGAGAAGGGCTTCTGGGCAACTGGGAGTAGATGAAATCGTCACATCCTCAAGGTTACACTTGAACCTGGAATGTGGTAACAGATAACACCTAGAAGCTGACTCAGAGGCCAGGTGATCTGTTTGGGGATCCCTAATAATATAAGGTGAGAAACTCCAGGAAAAGATTAAACTTTTTTTTTTTTTCTTTTTGAGGTAGGTTCTTACTCTATCCCAGGCTGACCTGGAACTCATTCTGTAGCCCCAGGCTGGCCTTGAACTTATGCCAATCCTTTTAACTCAGACTCCCGAGTGCTGGGATTAAAGACATATACCACTATACCAAGCAAAATTGATTTTTATTTATTTATTTGAGAGCGACAGACAGAGAGAGAAAGAGACAGAGAGGAAGAGAGAGAGCAGGCACATCAGGGCCTCCAGCCACTGCAAACAAACTCCAGACACATGTGCCACTTTGTGCATCTGGCTTATGTGGGTCTTGGGGGGAATCAAGCCTCGAACCGGGGTCCTTAGGCTTCACAGGCAAGTGCTTAACAGCTAAGCCATCTCTCCAGCCCAAGATCAAATTTTTGATAACTTTGGAAAGTGGGGACTTGGAGTCACTATAATTCCATTATTGAAAGTCACATGGCAGGCGGCAGGTCCTGCTTTCTAGTGTGCGCTCCGAACCCATTCCCATTTCTTTTCTCCTCATGAGCATCTCATTTCAGCACTAAGAGTATGGTCTCTGGATATATCTGTATAACTGGAAAAATTACTCATGAGTATACTGGCAAGTCCAGACACTGAAATATACTAAAGGCTGACTCTTTTGTCACTGTCTTTTGGGACATGGTGACAAGATGACACCTGCTGGGTACAAGTGGTGTTTTTCTCTGAAGGAGATGAATGTTCCCACTGTCAGTCATCGAGGGAGTGATTAATCACACGACAGAAAAGTGAAGACCCTTTCTTTGCCAAGCTGCCCAGGAAGGATGTGAAGTCATGCTGCTCAGCATGGCCAGCGATGGTCTAATTGTGTTACCTGGAGCAGGAAAATGGATCAAGTCTGTCAATTACACAGGGAGAGAGGAAGAAAAGGCTCACTGATGCATCATGGGAAGACAGAACCCTGAGAGGCTGAGGTGACTCTCAACTCCTAGGAAGAACACAAGACAGGGCATGAAAGGCATGGGACACACACACACACACACACACACACACACACACACAAACACATTACTGTTGTTCCATTTTGTCTCAGGCCAGCCCTGCTAGTCAGCAGGTAAGACAGGAACATCTGTTCAGCAGACAACTTTTAGATTGTTTCATGGCTCACACCTACACCAGTCATTTGTAATGACAGGGACCCCAGGAGCAGCAAGGTAAGGTGGTTTCACTTGGGAAAGCAATGAAGCACAAAGCAAGCAGGAGTCCCTGTAAAAGTGGGTTACTGTCCCCTCCATCCACTAGGGAGCCAGGACCCCACTCTTCAGTGTTTGGCCTGCATTACTCAGAGTTGACTAAGGTTGCTGCCTATGCTCTATGCTTTCAGCCTTGCTAGGTACCTAGCATTCCCACTTTTCATTTCTATGGGGTAGGCATTATGTTCCAGGGATCTCCTATAAAAATGCAAATGTCTACCATAGGTGGTACACTAAAATGTGGTCAGATCTTAATGCAATATGGGGGTGGGGTTAGTTTAACTTTGAGTGCCTCTAAGTGGGCTGTTGCATTATCAGATCACTATTTATTTTATTATATGTATGTTTTTAAAAAAATCATTTATTTTATTTATGAGAATGAGAGAGGCAGATAGAGAGAATGGGCACTCCAGGGCCTTCAGCCACTGCAAACGAGCTCTAAACCTTGTGCATCTGGCTTATGTGGGTCCTGAGGAATTGAACCTGGGTCCTTTGGCTTTGCAGGCAAGCACCTTCACCACTAAGCCATCTCTCCAGCCCTGTTATATATATATATAAATATATATATATATATATATTTTTTTTTGTTTAACTGCTTTTTTTCCCTGAGGCAAATAGGCCTGTTTGTGAATGTTAGAGATACAAAAGTTCTTTATTTTATTTTTTCATTTTCATACATGTATAAAATTTATTTCAATCTTATACCCCCAGAATTACCCTATATTATCCCCCTCTCATTAACACCCCTTTACATTCTCATTTATATCCATCTTACTTGCATGCCTCTTTTGTTTTTACCCATTGAGTTAAATTAGGGTTGCTTGCATGGTCTGGGGTGGAAGGTTATTTATGATGGAACCGGCAACTTGCCAGTGGCTACCTCACCAGTGCACCTTGACTCCTGTCTCCCAGCAGCCATTAGCCTCCATTGGCTACCCTGTGAGGTCTGGGGATTCATGTGTACTTCCCCATTGATAGTGAAGTAGTCACAGGTTCACGCTTGTGCAGGAAACCAGAGCTGCTGTGAATTGATGAGTATCATGGCTATCTATGGTCTAGAAGACAGTGTTTTGCAGACTTCTCCCCATCTTCCTGATCTTACATTCCTTCTGACCCCTTGTCCATGAAGTTCTCTGAGAAGGGGTGGTTTAGATGTCCTGTTTGACACTAAGCACACAGTCGTCACTTCTCAGCTGTGTTGTCAGGTCTGCATCTCCTCATTAACCATTGACCATAGTAGCAAGAACTCTTAGTGACCAAGGCTTCAAGCAGAACTCATCGATGGGAACAAATATGGGCATTTAGAAGGCAGCTTGACAATGCTCTTTATAAAGTAAACTTTTAAATTATTTTTGAGAAGGCAGTGTAAAGGAAAAATATTAAACACTCTACAAGAAAGGTATGTATGGACGTAGAAAGTACCCCAATGACCAGTTTAACAATAGATAGAGGGCAAGGGCTCCCCATGGTGGGGATGGGAAATGCAGAGGAAGGGTTCTGAGCTCACTCCATTGTCAAGGATAGGCTTTGAAGGGGTGGGGTAGGGGTGCATGGGAAGGCGCCCAGGACATCATGAGGCAAACCAAGAGGGTGAGCCATCAGTCTTTGCTCCAGCTTTGACACGACAGCCACCAAGGTCTCAGGTGCCCTGTGTTTCTTCTCCTTCCCACCCTGAGCACTGGGCTGGGCAGGGTAGTGTTTACACATAGCCTCCCTCCTTGTGGAAAAGAAAGCTAAGTGAAGCCTCAATAGCCATCCTCTGGGTTGTCTTCTCATGACGAGAAAGTGACAATGTTAGATGACCTCAAGTGTTAATGCTGTGATGACACGTGGGAGTGGAAACATTCTTCAAAGGTTTTGGAACGTGAACAATGTGCTTTAAGGAAGCGTTAGCCTCAGCCATGGTCTGGGAGGGTACATGAAGTGGCTGTGCTGATCTTTGGGGTTTGTTGCCCTGGCCTTTTCAGAATGTGCCCCTTGGAGATGAGCTCATGGGGGACAGAGGCTCCTGGTCTAAAGGAGGAACGGGGGTCCTAGAGGTGCCTAAGGAGTCAGGGATGGAATTGGGAACTCAGTTTGAATTACTGAGCTGAGTGCAAAGCCAGTTTCTCAAAGGTGCTGAGGTGTCTTGGATATGGGCAGGCCTAATGTGTTTGTCCTAGGGAATCTATTTGAATCCTTCACTCCACCAGTTCCGATGTGTGTGTTGGGGGACCCAGTGTGGCCCTAGAACTCTCTCAAACCTTGTTTCTGTTATGACATCTCCCTGCATCCCTCACTTGCAATTCTGGTTTGGGAGAAAGGGGCACCATCAAATTCCAAGTGCAGTCACTCTTGGATTAAAACCTAACTCCCTGTACAAAGTATGTACCAAGATTTTAATTCTCCCAGCAACAAACAAGCTCGTTAATCCTAATTGAGCCTGTAGAAGTTGAACGTTACAATTGAATGGAGACCACACAACAGGCCAGAGGCATGCTGTAGGATCCTCTGTCCTTCCACACCTGCTACTAGGGATCGATGAGAAGGTGCAATGGGCATTTGTACTGGACCAGGAGCCAGCAAACCTTCCCATAAAGTGCCAGATTGGGAACATGTCTCGCTGGGTGGGGGCCATACAGGCTCTGTTGCTACCATTGGGCTCTGATGCAGTGGCTGAGAAAGGCCATAGACATTATAGTAAGGATGGACTTAACCCATTTGTGTGGGTTGAATTTGGTTCATGGACCATATTTTTAAAATTTTATTTATTTATGAGAGAGAGAGAGAGAGAGAGAGAGAAAGAGAGAGATAGAGAATGGGCACACCAGGGCCTTTACCCAGTGCAAACAAACTCCAAATGCATGTGCCACTTTGTGCATCTGGCTTATGTGTGTACTGGGGGATCAAACCTGGGTCCCTAGGCTTTGCAGGCAAGTGCTTAACAGCTAAGCCATCTCTCCATTCCATGGGCCACATGTTGTCTGCACTTGATTTAGACTATCTTTCTACAGGTTTGAGACTTGAATGTGTCTGAGGGCTATAGGGGAGAGGTTTAGAGACAGAGTGGCTCAGAGGGTTTTCTGAAGATGATTTTGATGACATGTAATTAATTTTGTAAATACTTTGTTCCCAGTGCTGGCCTAACCTATTCCATGCATTTGGATATTTTAACATCTGAGAGGATCAAATTTTGCAAAAAGGAACATTTGTTGCTCATTGGGAGTCACAGATCTGGGATTTGACCTTGTGTCAGTGTGTTTTTAGAACACTCCTCATAAAATATCCAGGATGATACAGCAACGTACTCCATCAGGAAGCTGTTGGAGACTTCAGTGAGTATAATGATATGAATGAGGGAAGGAATAAGAAACGTTTTTACTAAGGGAGGGTGCAAAGAGAGCAGCAATGTCCAATCTCCAGGTAGTCCCTCCCTCCTTCCATCTCTTCTCTTCCCCGCCTCCCCGCAATATAAATCCCTTGAAATATAATCAGGCTTTCTGTGGACCTAGACATTTTTATTAGATGTCAGGATAATATTTGGCCAAAGTGACGGGACTCACATTTCTTGAGAAAGTATGATGTCATTTTAGAAGTTCATGTTCTTGACATTGTTTCAAAAGTCCCGTTACAGAGCCAAATACATTTTTATGGGCTTTCATAACAGGGAAGCAGCCATGGCCATGCACGGCCATATCAATTAGAAGTGGATTAATTAAGCAATAAGACAGGAGCAGCGGTGCATTTCAGAGAGGCTATTGCACGGCTCATAGAGTGCTGCTGAGGCATCCAGCCAAGAGTCAAGTGACTTCTACTGGCCAAAGCACTTCAGCCATCCAAGACGTGTAAGACTCCCAGAAACAGGATCCTCTGCCATCCATTTCCTCTGTGAGGAATAAAAGGCCTTCTCACTAACTACGTGTTATTAGCCATGGGCAAATTGACAGCCATTTCATTATTTCATAATTATGATTAATGACCTGCCCAATGAAGTCATCGTCCACTACCCTAAAGCCAATCGGTCCCTTCTGGGACAGTGTCACACCAAGTCATGGCTAATGTTCCTAGAAGCATGGAACATGTCAGGTTTCACAAAGCACTGGGGAGGGAACGGGGGTCCTTAATTGCCTTTGGAGACTGTTTGCATAGGAAGCATGCCTCTTACTGGTAATCTCTGAAGAGGCCAAAGTGGGGTGGGGCTGCTGTGCCAGTGTGGTAATGGGAGGAACTGCAGGGAGCATTCAAGCCATACCTTTCTCTTACGAAGCACATTCACTTGGGTTTTCAGCTGAGCTCCTGAATAATCCTTTCAAGCAAACATCATTTTGTGACTACAGGTGACTAAACAGTCCAGAGAGGGCAGGCAACGGGCATGAGGTTACAGAGCTATTAGGTGGCAGAGTTGGCATTCCAGCCCAGAGCTTTGACTGGTGCCCATCTTGTTCTATGGACAGAGCTCTGAGCTGCAGATGATAGCCATGTGATGCTGGTTAGATTCACCAACTTAATTTACAGGAAACCACTGGACAGTTTCTTTTTGGATTAGGCACAGAGATAGTGTTGTGATCTGATTCATGCCCCTCAAAGATTCACAGGGTTCTCTAAACAGGTGATTACAGTAAAATGAGGTCATTTGGGCCCTAATACAAAATGACTACGGTCATTGTAAGAAAGAGATTAGAACGCAGACTCCTACTATGTAAAGATCTACGAAAAGACAGACATCCATAACCCAAGAAGGTCTTCTGCAGAAGGAATTCATCTTGCTGTCTCCTTGGCCTTGGCCTTGTAGCCCAGAGCTGTGGGAAGTGAATTTCTATTGTTTGAGCCACCAGTCTGTGATATTTGTTATTACAGCCCTAGAGAACCAATACCAATAGGAAGGAAATATCACCCATGGTGAAGTGTGATCAGAGCTATAAGATTAGAAAGGCAGATAAAATGAATAAAATAAAATAAGACACTTCTTTTGTGTGAGCATTTTGGTAATATACTACTATTTCTGCTTTAAATGTTAATATCCCTTCACCCAGACATCTTATATTTTAAATTTCATCTTAAAGAATAATTTTACATAGATAGATTTAGAGTAATGATGGGTATCTCAGAAAGTTGGAAACTAACTAAATTCCACAGATAGCAGACGTGTTCAATGAAGTATGGTACCCTGAAGCCATGGGATATAATGAGCCACTGCAGAGGGACAAGAAGGAATTGGTAGCATTGATATGAATGATGGCTACAATATATTGTAGACTGAGATAATCTGTGTAGGAGATCTCTATTTATACTTCCATTTTAGAAGTATCTACAAGAATGCTCACCAATTGCTAACAGTAACTTTCTCCAATCTGGTGTCCTTTGAAGGGGACATTGACTTTTTACTTAATGGAAGAGAGAGGAGCTCTAATCAGAGGGGTGATTTTTTTTAACCTTCTCCCTTATATTATGAGAGTTGAATGAATGCACGAGTTATGTGGGAAAATAAAACAAAGTAGAATATAGCCAGATCTCCTGAGTACTATCCAAGTGTTTTGCATGCAATAAACTCATTCAGTTCTCAGAAAAGCCCAATGAGGGAAGTACTGATGTGGGCCTCACCTTACAGATACAGGAATTTAGGCAGACCCAGACAGGCTATGCATGTATGTTGTCCAAGTTCACGGCTAGGCAGCGGCTAATCTGTGATTTGCCTTGTTAGAAAGATTTATACTCCCTGGGGAAGTTTTATTAGCCAGTGAGCATTTGCCTGGAGGGCAGGAGGAAGATGGTCACGGGGATACTAGAGCTGACATGGGGATTCCATTTGTGGTATGTTTATGGATGCTAGTGAATTTGTCTTTTGAATATATTATGTTAATCTCATACTATTCCTAAAGAGCATGGTTAGCATTCCTATTTTCCAAATGAGGCAAGTTGAGGCTTAGAGACATTGAGTCACTTACCAAAGATGAGTTAGAATCCAAAGTGGAAGGGGTGGGAAGATGATTCAGTCAGTAAGGAGGCTGTCGAGCTGCATGAGGACCATATCTTATGAATGTTGGGCTCCGTGGCACATACCTGTAATCCCAGTGCTCTGTAGGCAGACAGATCCTTGGGGTATGCTGGCCAGCTGGTCTAGCTGAATTGCCAAGCTCGAGATCCTATTTCAATGACTATGATGGAGAACAATTTAGGAAGACATTAATGTTAGCCTCTGGCCTCCAAATACATGCACAAATACACACACACACACACACACACACACACACACACACACACACGTGTGCATGTGTGCACAGCCCAGACTCATAGAAATATGCAAAGATGCATACATACCACCCACAAATGCACTTGCAAAAATTAAAAAAAGAAAAAGAATTAAAATTTTCTTCTTTTTGAATCAGGATCTTACTATGTAGGCCAGCTGGGATCACAGGTATGTGCTACCACACCCAGCTTAAATAGATTTATTCTTCCTTTTTTTTTTTTTTTTTTTTTAGTGAACCCAGGGTTATGCACATACAAGGCAAACACTGTATTACTGAGCTATATTCTCCACCATTTATGTCTGACTCTTCACCTCTGGGCTTTATGACATCCTAGGGTGCTAGTAAGCTTCAGTCACGCTCCCTGTGACCACCCTCAGTGTTTGGATTGACCATGTTTGAGCAAAATACATTGGTGGCAGTTTTTAGCTTGGCTGTACATTTTCTATTTTCAAACTCCAGATTGTTCTTCCTGGAACATCCTCTAATCTCAAGAGTTCTTCTGGGCTTCTCCACGGGAGAACATGTGGCTCCCTCCTTATCCTCTTACCCTCCTGCTTCTTGTTTCTCTGACACAGTATGACCACCTTACAGCCTGTGGTGCAGGGAAGGGATTCTGCCTCCATCCACGCCAACACGTAATGGTACCCTCAGCAGGACAGGAGTCACTCCTGTATTTATGTTCAACATACCTTTTTAATTAGGTTTTATATCTCCCAGGGTTACAAAATTAATAGTGATTTTTTTCCATTTAAAAATATTTATTATTTAAACTTTTTTATTGACAACTTCCATAATTATAGACAATAACCACGATAATACACAAGACCCTCATAATAGGAAGAAAAGATGACATCAAAATAAAACAGACTAATGGAGAGAAGGAGGGGATGTGATAGAGTGTGGGTTTGTGAAGGAGAAAGTGGGGGAGGGGAGGAAATTATCACGGCTTATTGTCTATAAATATGGAAGCTGTCAATAAAAATATTTATAATTAAAAGATAAAAAATTTAAAAAAATTTAAAATTTATTCCAGAGTGACAGATATCAATAAAAATATTTATGTTTAAAAGATAAAAAATTAAAATATTTAAAAGTTATTTCAGAGTGACAGACAGAGAGACAAAAGGCAGAGAGAGGGAGAGAGATTGGATGTACCAGGGCCTCCAGCCACTGCAAATGAACTCCAGGCGCATGAGCCACCTTGTGCATCTGGCTTATGTGGGTTCTGGGGAATTGAGCCTCGTACCAGGGTCCTTAGGCTTCATAAACAAGCACTTAACCAATAAGCCATCTCTCCAGCCCTTATTTTTAAAACTTTTTTATTGACAACTTCCATAATTATAGATAATAACCATGATAATTCCCTCCCCTCCCTGACTTTCCCATTCACAAATCTACTGTCCAGCATATCTCCTCCCTCTCTCAATTAATCTCTCCTTTATTTATTTTTAAAAATATTTACTTATTTATTTATTTATGAGAGAGGGACATGGGGAGAGAAAGAGAGAGAATGGGCACACCAGGGACTCTAGCTACTGCAAATGAACTCCAGGTGGTTGTGCCAGCTTGTGCATCTGGCTTACTTTGGTACTGGGGAATCAAACCTGGGTCCTTAGGCTTCTTAGGCAAGTGCCTTAACCATTGAGCAATCACTCCAGCCCAATCTCTCTTTCATTTTGATGTTATCATCTTTTCTTTCTATTATGAGGGTCTTGTGAAGGGAGTACAAGACACTGCAAGGTCATGGATATCAGGGCCTATTTCTGTCTGAATGATTGCATTGCAAGCAGTTCTACCCTTCCTGTGGCTCTTACATTCTTTCCACCACCTCTTCCACAATGGATCCTGAGCCTTGGAGGGTGTGATAGAAGTGTTTTAGTGCTGAATACTCCTCTGTTCCTTCTCAGCACTATGGTGCTGTTTGGGTCAACGTGGTGGTCACTGCCATCTGAAAAGAGAAGTTTCTTTAACCAAAAGTGAGAATTGCATTAATATACAGGTATGAATTTAAAGAAAAATGCTTACAGGGAAGTTTGGTGAGCATAATATATGCATTTAGCTAGACAAGAGCAAGCGTTACACTCCTAGGGCTCATGACCTCACCTGCCATAGGCTTTTGATTATGTGTTCAGTTCCAGGCATGCGTACCCTCCCATGGATTAGACTCCCACTCCAGTTAGAGAGCAGTTGGTTTCTCTCATAACAGACATGCCATTATTTCATCCATTGGGTCACTTGGCCTGGCTGACCAGACTTAAGGCTTACAAAGTGTCCACTGTTTTCACTGCTGATGGCTTCTTTCTCCCATGGGGCTGCACGCAGCATAGCTTTTTCCAGCTTTCTTTCAGCTGGTCTATAGAGAGGAGGTTTTCAGCTAAGCTCCAGCAAGATTTCTCAATGACCATGCAGCCCAAGCATGTGGAGTCTTTAGCAATAGGGTCTTACCATCTATTTCTGAAGGGAAACCAAGAGCCTTGGCAATGGCCTGTAATGTTTTGGGGGCATCAGGGCATTTGGCTCACTGGCCAACAACCCACTGGAAGGTCCCTGACACTGAAATTTTTCTAATGACAAACTATGGCTTCTGGGTACACCATTATCCAAAAATGTAGGTTTCCATATGGCTTATTCATAACATCATAATGTTAGTCAACTTTGATTAACCTTTGCTCTAAAAGTTTGCTGGTAGAGTCTTTAGAGTCCTTTATGTATAGAATCATATAATCTACAAATAATGATAATTTGATCTCTTCCTTTCCAATTTCTATCCTTTTTATGTGTGCCTCTTTCCTTATTGCTATAACTAAGATTTCTAGTACTATATTAAATAAATAAAAGTGGGGACAGTGGGCACCCTGCCTTGTTCCTGATTTTAGTGTAAATGCTTCAATCTTTTCACCATTTAGTATTATGTGGTCCTTTTTTAAGCAAACCTTCATTCTTTGTCTACTGGTAACTGTAATTTTCCTTTATACCCCAATCCTTCATCTTTTTTTTAACCTTTTACTAATAAGACTGGTATTTATTGGGCATTCACCGTATGTTCTCCTAGTGCTATGTGTGTTAATGCAGGCTCTGGTCCCTCAGAACAGCCCTTGACAGACATCACCACAACTACTATTTTATAGACAAGTATACAGAGCCTAGCATATATGCCAATCTTTAAAATGCATGGGGACAGGCTGGAGAGATGGCTCAGTGGCTCAGGTATTTGCCTGCAAAACCTAAGGACCAGAGTTTGATTTCCTAGTACACACATCAAGTCAGATGCACAGTGGTACATGCATCTGGAGTTCATTTCCAGTGGCTGGAAGCTCTGGTGCAGCCATTTTCTCTGTATGTCTCCTCTCCCTCTCTCTCTGTCTCTGCTAGCAAATAAATAAAAAAAAAATATGTAGATGAAGTGGTGAATTAATGCAAGGTCACAGAATGTTGGAGAACCAAGATAAGAAGCCATCACACACACACACACACACACACACACAGACTCTCTCTCTCTCTCTCTCTCTCTCTCTCTCTTTCTCTCCTATTTTTTGCAGATACAGCTATATGATTTGTGGGGCTCAGAGCAAAATGAAAATGAATGAAGAATTTTCAAGGTGGCTGGAGCAGAATATTAAAGCAAATGTAGAACCTTTTGAGCCTGGGGCCCTCTGACTGCAGAGGTAACATGCCCACAAAGATGGCCCTTCTCTTAGGCTGCTGTTGTCCCCTCCTCTCCCTCTGAAACTAAGCCTAAGCCCTGCTGGCACCTTGAGCTTGTCTCTTTCAGGATTTCTAGACTGCAACACTTTGCTGAGCTTCTGAGTGTGCCAATGCCCTTTGTGTTCTCAGCACAGGTACTGCTGTGCCTGCCAGCCTCTCTTACCTGTTAGGGGAGATGTTCTGAGACACTCAGAAGATGCCCAAAGCCTCAGATAGTACTGAATATCATATATACTATGGTTCCATATGCATATATACTTTTTACTTATTTATTTATTGGAGAGAGAGAGAGAACATGGGCACACCAGGGCCTCTAGCCACTGCAAACTAACTCCAGACACATGTGCTACCTTGTGCATCTGGCTTACATGGGTACTGGGGAATTGAACCTGGGTCCTCAGGCTTTGCAGGCAAGTGCCTTAAACCCTTCACCATTTCTCTAGCCCCCAACATATTCTTTTGATAATGTTTTATTTATGAATTTTTAATTTATTTATTTATATATTTATATTTATTTGTTTATGGTAAGAAATTAACAATAATAAGAAGACAACACTTATAACAAACATGCTCTAATCAAAGTTATGTCCTATTATACTTAACTCACCCTTCTGATGATAATGCTGTGAGATGATATAATACCTACCTGAGATGAAGGGAGGTGAATAATGTAGGCTTTGCAAGATCATGTTAGACTACCACACAGAATTACTTGAGCAGTAGTGTGGCAGTTTGACTATGAATGTATGTCCCCCACAGCCTCAGGTATTTTTGCTTAAGGTTAAAGCTTCCCCCTTAAGTCTCCAGAAGTCTGCTGGAAGAGATGTCACTGGGGGCAGATTCTGGGGTCCAGTTGTGTTTGCAAGTGGGGGGATCTTTACTCCAGCCCCAAGGTATGTGGAGAGCAGTTTTGATCTCTGGTGTTTGTCCTGGCTGGTGGGATTTCTCTCCGTTTGGATTGATGAAAGGGAGCTAACTTCTTCGACCATTGATGAAACTTCCCCTGGATCTGTAAACTTGAAACAAATCCCTTCCTCCAATAAACTGTGTCTGGTTAGATGTTCCTGTAATGTGGAGCTGACCACAACAAATGGAATTGCATGTGATACTCCAAAAGTTGGTCTGATAAACAAGGAAACTCTTACGTCATTAGTGGCAGGGTACCATATACACTCTGTATACACAAGACAAAGAGAGGCATCACATCTTGGGTAGGATGCAATAGGACAAGATAAGATTTAATTACACTAACAATGGCATGCAATTTAAAATTTATGTTTTTTTCTGGAATTTTCACTGTAACATATTTAGATTTCAGAAAAGGAAGTCTGTGATACTAAAAGAATGAGCAAGAAATGTAAAGGAAGCTTACACCTGTGGTTTGAGGTGGAATGGCAGACATTTGAGCCAAAATGTAAGATGACCAGGGCTTATGTGACTATGAGGCCCTCCTTGCAGAGGCCAATGATGAAGGTGAGCATGACTGAAGACACTGGATGAAGGATGATTTACTATAAGACGAGAATGAGGTTGCTGTGCAACACTGCATTAGTAGTTAGAAGAGAGAGGGGTATCATTATAAAACTAAATAATAGTCTCTTCTGAGCACTTCCTGAACACTAAGCACTATGCCAAGATACTTATCCTTCTTCATATAATACTGTCGGATAAATGATATTAATATATCCTATACACAGGAAGATAAAGGGAGTCTAAAGTCCTCAAAGAATTCACCTAACCTTGCATGTGACCCAGATGGGTGTCTTAGTCCATTTTCTGTTGCTATAGCTGAATACAACAGGCTAAGCAATTTATAAAGAATTTGACACACTTAGGAAAGTTATGAAGTTCAAAACTGGTGGTGGCATCTTGTAAAGTACATTTGCTGGTGGAAACTGCTGAGAAGGACAAAGCATCACAAAGTGAGAGGAACAGTGTTTTAGCTTAGGTCTCAACTCTTGCTTCAAAGCCATATTGCCATTGGATTAGGGCTTCGGACTCAAGGATTAATTCTCTCCAAAGATCTCATCTTCAAACACTATGTTCAGATAAAGTGTTCACCCTCTGTTGTTGGAGTGAGATGGTGATTGAACACATGACCTTGCGCAGCAAATGTTCTACTATTGAGCCACACTGTCTTTTTCTCTTTTTTGAGACAAGTTGTTGGAATGTAGCTCAGGTTGGCCTTGGACTTGTGATCCTTCTGCCTCTGCTTTCCATGTGCTGAGATTACAGGTGTGTATCACCATGTGCATAAGTTTTCACCCTCTTAATAACTCACAGGGTTGATTATATCACATTAGTTTTTCTGGGAACATCCAAAACAGAGCACTATGGTTGGGGCTCCAGTCCTTAGGATGAACTCCAATGCTTCTACTCTTGACTATTCTTCTCTCATCTTTTACTTCAGCATAGTTTGCACAGCAGAATTTTGATGGGGAGCGGGGGGAGATGTTGGCTATTCATGAGAGTTATCTACTTTCCCCTCCTCTTACTCCCAAGGGCCTCAGGGAACTCTAAATAGCTCTTCTCCCAGCCTTCCCTAATGAGCTTGTTTAAAATAGCTTCTCCTGTGAGGCAAGATGGCTCTGATCCTGCGGCTGGTGGTGGGGAAGTTATCCGATCCAGTTAACAAAGGCTTCTTCCCTTGCCATTTTGCCAGGAAAGTGATACCTGAATCCAAAGCCGAGTAATTAAAAACCCTCTTAACACCAGTTGGTTTCAAGCGCTTCATGTACAACATGCTGAGTCTGTCCTCTGGGCTTGGGGAAATGATTGTCTTAATACTCAGCTTCACTTGTCATTTGAACCTCATGAGAAGCAAATAGAACGAAAGCAAGATCTTTAAAAAAAAGCAACATCAAAAAATTGACAAAAATATGCTGCCCTGTAATTATGTTTTCCATAATTTGCCACTTGACCTCTTATTATTTGGACTTATAAAGCAAGTCCCAAACCCAAAATAACATACATCCTTTTGGAGAGTGTTTTGGCTTCAAGTCATCATGCCTTTTTTCCCCCTGTATAATGAAATCTCACATTTACTAAAATAGCTTACAGTTAATTACATTTCATTGGGAATTCATATTGACTCTATGTGTTTACACTAGCAGGTTATCACGAATTTAACACACCTGAGTAGTAATTTGCCTTTTCAGAATATTGCCAAGTCTCTCTGAGTTCCCCCAGGTGGGCTCCTGTTTTTTGTTTAATTTTTTTTTTTTTTTCTGGAGGGGAGGAAACACAGGCAGAAATTGTGACTGTGCTGGGGATGGGAAGTTTATCCTTTCTTCTTCAGGTGTCATTCATCAAACCTACTTTTGAGTAGGTGCACGCTACTTCTGAAGAGTGTTCATGAATGATATATCCTTCCTTTCTAAATTGTTTTCTTTTAATAAGATTAAAAGAATTATAGTACTTTAAAATTTATTTATTTATTTAATTTATTTGAGAACAAGGGAGAAAGAGATGGTAGAGAGAGAGAGAAAGAGAGAGAGAGAGAGAGAGAGAGAGAGAGAGAGAGAGAGAGAGAGAGAATGGGTACTCCAGTATCTTCAGCCACTGTAAGTGAACTCCAGATGCATGCAGCACCTTGGCTTATGTGGTTCCTGGGGAATTGAACCTGGGTACTTTGGATTTGAAGGCAAATGCCTTAACCACGAAGCAATCTCTCCAGCCTTACAGTTCTTTTTAAAACATGTTTTTATCTATGTGTGTGTGTGTGTGAGAGAGAGAGAGAGAGAGAGAAAGAGAGAGAGAGAGAGAGGGAGAGAGGGAGAGAGAGAAAGAGAGAGAGGGAGTTTGTGTGTGTGTAAGGGCACATTAGGGACACTTGCTATTGCCAAAAAAAAAAAAAAAAAAAAAACAACATTCTAGTTGCTTGTACCACTTTTTGCATCTGGCTATACTTGGGCACTAGGGAATCAAACCAAAGCCAGTAGGTTTTCCAAGCAAGTACATTTAACTGCTGAGCCATCTCCCTAGGTCCTCTTTTTTTTTTTTTTTTTAACCATCTCTATCAGTTATTTTCTCATAGGTGTGACAAGAGACCTAATGGAAGCAGCTTCTGGAAGGTAAAGGGTTTAATTCAGCATGCAGCTCTAGGTGGGACAGTCCATCATGGCAGGGAAGGCCTGGTGGGCTGGAGTGGACGCTGCAGTCCCTGGAAGGCAGGACAAGGAGAAAGAACAGCAAGCAGGGGTGGACTGTGAAATCTCAAGGCCCATTCCCAGTGATCCACTTCCTCCAGCAAGGCTCCACCTGATGCTGAGCCATCTCTCCAAATCTTTACCAAAAGCTGTCATCAGCTGGGAATTCAATATTCAAACCCATCAGCGTGTGAGGGTCATTTTACATTCAAACCACCACACCACCCAAGCCAATGTCACCATCATTGTTAGGGTTTGGGTATAAAGTGTCTGCCCAACAAAGGCTCCTGTGTTAAAGATTTGTTCCCTAATGCAAATGTGGGGTTTTGGGGCAGTGATTGCACCATGAAGGCTCTGCCTTCATCAGTGGGTTAATCCATTGGTGGATTTGTAACTTGACAAAATTATTGGGAGGTGATGGAAAGTAGGTGGTAGGGACTTATATGGAGGAAGTAAGATACTTGGATATGATTTTGAAAAGGATATCTTGTTACTGGTCCTTCTACTCCCTTCCCCTCCCTTCCCTTCCCCTCTTTTTCTTTTTCCTCTACCTTCCCCCTCTCTCGTTCTGTCTCCTTTCTGCCTCCCTTCCATGAGGCAGGCAGCCTCCTTTTTCACATGCTCCCATCAGCATGATATTCTATCTCACCATAGGCCCATTGCATAGGAGCTAACTGAAACTCCTAAAAGTGAGCCAAAAATATATCCTTTCTCCCTCTAAGTTGTTTCAGTCATGTATTTGTCATAGGAACAAAAAATAACTAACACAGTCATCATCATTACCAACATCATTTTTTTTTACACTTTCCTAATAGCCAAGCACAGTGCTAAACACTTTACATGTTGTAGTTTTTATGTAGATGTCCCCCATAGTCTCATGTGTTGTGATCAAATTTCATACTTGATATCCACTGGTGGAGCCTTGCTGGAAGAGGTGTGTTAGTGGGGGTGGGCCTTGGGCTTTTCATGGTTCAGTCCCTTTTCCAGTGCTAGCTCAGCTCTCTCTTGCTGCTTCCTCACAGATGATGTGACAAGACGTGATGCTGTGCTGGCAATCTGCATGTGCCATGTTTTCTTAACCATGATGAAATTTCTCTTTAATACTATGAGCTGAAATAAACCCTTTCTCCCATAAGCTTCTGCTTGGGTATTTTGTCTCAGCAACAGCAAGGTAACTGCTGACCACATGTTTTATTATAGCATCCTCTTTAGGCTTTACAATACCTTGTGAAGTAGGTACTATTTTTATTTTAATTTTTTTTTGTTCATTTTTTATTTATTTATTTGAGAGCGACAGACACAGGGAGAAAGATAGATAGAGGGAGAGAGATAGAATGGGCGCGCCAGGGCTTCCAGCCACTGCAAACGAACTCCAGATGCGTGCGCCCCCTTGTGCATCTGGCTAACGTGGGACCTGGGGAACCGAGCCTTGAACCGGGGTCCTTAGGCTTCACAGGCAAGCACTTAACCGCTAAGCCATCTCTCCAGCCCCTATTTTTATTTTATAGGCAAGGAAATGAAAGCTAGGAGAGGTCAAGGAACTTGCTCAAGGCCACACGACCAGATATGGTCCTGAGTCGTCCAGCTTCGAGGTGTGTTTCATTGAGCTTTGTGGTATTCACCCTCCAAAGAGGCAGCAGAGGGAAGGTATGTCATTCATGGAATGAAGTCGTGGGGGGCTTCTACTCTTTAGTTATGTGACCTCACACTGCCCCAAATGTTGATGATTAGGTGACTGAGCAGATAGCTTCTGAAGAATGTCTGCTATGTTTGTGTAACCTAAGACAAGGTAGAAATAATCTAATATTTCATCAGAATGAAGAATGGTTTGTGCTCTTAGTGCAGTACACTAGACCATTGAAAAGAATGCCAGGCTGAGTGTGGATGGAAGAAGGACTGTTAAATAGGCTAAGGAACTTGTCCCAGATCACACATGTACCGTCCCTAACTCCTAGTCCTGATCCTCTTCTTTAGTACAATGCCCAATAGGTTGCATGCATCAGTTAAGTAGCCAGAGCCCAACACTCCCCCCATTGTGACCAACTCTGCGGGTAAACTAAAGAGTCTTGGTTAGGGAGTGTCTTGGCCTCAGCTAAGCCTGGGCTTGAATATTGAGGACAAAACCCCACTGTGTTACTTTGTCTTAGTCCATATTCTGTTGCTGTAACAGAATGTGACAACAGTATATCACAGACTAGGAAATTTATAAACAATATAAGTTTCTTTAGGTCATGGATGTAGAGGCTAGAAAGGCTAAGAGTATTGTGGTGTGAAACAGTTGTTCTCCATAAACTCATGTGTTTTGAAAGCTTGGTCCCTAGCTGGTGGCAATTTTGGAGCCTTACAGGAGGAGCTGTGTTATTGTGGGTGGGCTTATGGGTGTTATAGCCAGTTCCCCCTTTCCAGAACTTGGCTCACTATCTTGTTGCTTATGTCCACCTGCTGTGGCAGAGGTGCTGTCCAGCCCCTGAGCATGCCATGCTTTCTCCTGCCATCAAAGAGCTTCCTGTTGAGACTCCCATCAGCTGCTTTTCATCATGTGTTTTGCCCCAGCAATGAGAAGGTAATTACAAGAAGTATAACACTGACCAGTGACCTCTGGGCTATGTTAAGACACAAGGGCAAAACAAGCATGTGTGAGAAAAAGAGAGAAAAAGGGGTGGAACTCACTGTTTTTTTTTTTTTTTTTTCAGGCGCCTACTCCTGTGGTAATAGCATCAATCCATCTGTGAGATCAGAACCTGTAATGACTTTATCATCTCTTAAAGGTCCCCACTTACTGATGCTGCCACAGGGGTCCCAAATTTCAGCATAAGCTTTGGAGTGGACACTCAAGCCATCAAGCACATCCCCCCAGCATGGCACTTGGAACACAGTGGTGGTTTGGGGGTGAGCCTAGGGGGCAGGTTTCACTTTCACTGAGCCTCTTCTTCCTAAGCTGGTACAGAGCAGTAGGAAGAAGCCTGGGTTATCTCACAGCCACCAAGCAGCCATGAACCAGGGGAGAATACTATAGGTGCAGACAGGAGAGGACATAGTCATGTGCATCGGAGATTGATGGTTAGCATCAGATGGGATGTCAGCAAAATTCCAGAATCTGTGTGTTCTTAGAAAGTAGATTCCGTTACAGAGAAATAGTATTTTCTTGTGAACCTGATTGGATGGTCTGAGATTCAGTCAGTTCAATGAGTCTGTTTCCCCATTGGTTTCCTGTTCTTGCCCTTATATTTTCTTAATCTGGGGGCTGCTGTTTTGAGTGTCCCTAACCATTGTGATTCCTGACCTCATCTTTAATTTGGTGATGGACTTGGGATGGTTTCCCCTAAAAAGAACCCAGGTGCCCCTTGCCATTTCCGCAACAGGGTGGATGATGGCCATCACTCTCACCCCATGGGAGAGAGCTGCAGTACAATTAGAATGGGTGGCAGGTGATTCCAAGGATACTAAATGGCTTTATTAATCATAACCACCAAGTAGAGGGTGTGTGTTTCTGCAGGGGTGGAATGAGAGATTGCCTTGTCTAGGGCTGCTCCCACAGTATAATCAAGGCATCAAGCTAAATTAAAGGAAATGCCATCTTCCCATGACAGCAGGTGCAAAATTACCTCTAATTATGAATTTGCTAGGTACAACAGTGACTCTGTGTGAGTTGTAACATTGCATTCATTAAAACAACCACTTAGGGTCTCACCTTGACGTGATCACAGAATTGCAGACTCAGGCAGGCAATCCATTCAAGTCGTCCATGGTGCTCTTGGAGAACAGCACTCTTCTGACAATGTGCAACCCAAACCTCTTGTTCAGAGTAAGGATCACTGGATCTGAGTCCCAGATTTACTATGGATTAATATGAACAGTGAACCTTTCAAGAACTCATTTCTTTCTCTGTTACTTGAGAGGGGTGGGATTGCAGATGCTTTAAGGCAGTACAGAAGTAGCAGCATCTTCCCAAGTCTTGTTTGAAACACAGAATCTTGAGACCTTCCCACTACAATATCCATCAGCTGGGACCTTGTTAACAATGCAGGCTCTGACTTAATAGACCTGTGTGGCACCTGAGATTGTGCATTCCACCAAACTCTCAGGAGATGCTACTGCCATCTCTCTATGAGCTACATTGGAGTGACATGGTTCTAGGTTCCCGTTAGCTGTTTATCATAATAGTAGGTGACAGTTGTGGGCGTGGCATGTGTCTTGGTTTGTTTTATCATCTCATCTAATTCTCTTTGAAGAAGGGATGTTGTTAATCACATTTACATTTTATAGATAATAAACATGAGAATCATAGATAGAGCCAGCTACACCGAGGTCACATGAAAGATAGAGTTGATATTGAACCATGATCATTTCACTCTGTTGCTCATAAGTATTTCTCTATCACCCTCTAAGTCATGTAGTTTCTGGCAAACAAATGCTACATCCTTGCTGTTCTGGATAAAGCATGATGGCTGACTCTCTAAAGCAATGGGACACTTATATAACTAGATGGATGATGTGACATCAGTTCTATCTTACTCTTTTCTAGGGTTGTAAGCAGTAGACTGAATTTGCTACCTGCCCCAAATTCATATGTTGGAACATGAACCCTCATATTAGGAGATGAGGCCTTTGGGAGATTCTTAGGTCATGAGCAAGTTAGAACCCTTATGAATGAGAGCTGTACCCTTATAAGAGAGGCTCTGTGGCCTGGAGAGATGGCTTAGTGGTTAAGGCACTTGCCTATGAAGCCCAAGGACCCACATTCAATTCCCCAGTACCCACATAAGCCAGAATGCTCATAGTAGTGGATGCATCTGGAGTTCATTTGCAGTGGCTAGAGGCCCTGGCATGCCCATCCTTTCTCTATCTGCCTCCCTCTCTCCCCCCTCCCCCCCTCTTTCTCTCTCTCTGTCTCATAAGTGAAATATTTAAAAAAGAGGCTCCATAGGGCAACTTTGTCATCATTTTTATTGTGTAAGGATGCAGCCAGGATGGGTCATACTGAAATGTGGAACAAGATTCTCACTAAATATTTACCATGCTAGCACCCAGATCATAGGCTTCCAGTAATAAATTTCTATTGCTGATAAGACATTCAATTGATGTTTTGTTAGAACAGTTCAAATGGTATAAGACAGGTGTAATTATATATTTCCCTATCTAAAGAAAGCCATCTTGGAACATTTCACATTTTTCTTCTGGGCAGTGTTGTAACAAACACACTTGTATATCTACTGTGAGCATAGTGTAAGTGGTGGACAGACTCCTAGAAGCCTATGTGTGGATCAAAGAATACACATTGGTATGTTTTTGGGTTTGCCACCCATCTTATCTACCATTGAGGCTCATAGTTTGAGCATTAAAATTAGAGTGCCTCAGTGAGTGGCTAAATTTAAATTTTTATGTCCATCATCTTGAAGCCAAATATCTTTATGTCATATTTCTTTATTTTTCTCACTATTTGAAAAAATTTATTTTTTAAAATTGGCATATAACATAATGGGGATCATTATGACAATTTCCTACATGTATAGAATTGTATTTTCTATAACCTCTCCCTCATTACTTGTTATTTATTTATTTTATTTTATTATTTTTTTAGTTCTATTTTCAGTTTATTGAAGTATTTCCATATTGAATTTCCACAGTGGCTAGACTAATTTACATGATCACAAAAAATGTATAAAGGTTCCATTTTCCCTATAACCTCACTTGTATTTGTTAGTGTTTATTTTCTTTTTAAAATTTTTTTATGTTTATTATTAGTACCATTTTTAACAACATATTTCATAAGGATACATCATATGTTGGTACCCCACTGGAGATGGGATGCTCCTCAGTGGGGTTGCAGGTATTCCCCATGGGGTTGTGGTTTATGCTGTGGGAGCAGCAGTCAGTTATTTTGAGGGGAAGGGAATGCCTCTGGGCATGATGTCTCAACCTGTGTCTCTTACAATCTTTCTGTCCCCTCTTCCCCCAAATTTACTGAGCCGTGGTGGGTGAGTTTTAAGTCTACTTCAGTGATGAGCTCTTAGGAGTCTCTGGATCTCTGCTTTGGTAGGCGTTGAGAGTTCTCAGGTCTGTCTCCTACCCCCTGGTGCTAATTATCAGGTTCAGCATGGAAGCAGCTCTTATGTTCCTCACCCCAACTCCTCTGTGGTTTCAGCTGAGGCTTGGCTGAAGTGGGAGGGGTAGTTTATCTCCTCCGGTCTTGGTACTTTCTGAAAAAGAAAAACAGATTTCTGCACGCACCCCCTTGAGCAGAGGATCCAGGAATTAGGGACACAGGGGCCCTTTAATCAGGAAGGTGGATCAAGGGGCCTGCTTCCGCAGCAAGCTTGCAGGGTCCAAGCCTATTTATATTATTTTTGTAGGCAAACTCCTTAACCGGTGAGCCATCTCTCCAGACTCTATTTTATTTGTGTGTGAGTGTGTGCGTGCATGCGTGCTCATGTGTATGTGTAGCATGTACAGTGTGGTGTGTGGGTTTTATATGCATGTGTGTACATGCACCCCACAGGCACATGTGTGGAGGCTGGAGGAGAATTTCAGGTGTCCTCCCTCTGTGACTTATCCATATGTTTCCTTTAGACGAAAGCTCTTGGTGACTCCAGAGTTTGCCATTTTCATGAGCTCAAATGATTCTCCAGTCTCTGATCCTCAAAGGACTTAGGTTATGGACATGTGTGGCCACACCGCTTGTGGGAGAGGTGCTTTTACCTGCTCAACCATCTTCCCAGCCCCTCGTTACCTTCTCTTGTACCCCCATTGTTCCTTTCCTCTCTTTGGATAGACCCACTTCTGCATTCATATCTTATATATGCTTTTAAGTTTTTTTTGGTTGTTGTTCATTTTTATTTATTTATTTTTGAGAGTGACAGAGAAAGAAGCAGATAGGGAGAGAGACAGAGAATGGGCACGCCAGGGCTTCCAGCCACTGCAAACGAACTCCAGACGCGTGTGCCCCCTTGTGCATCTGGCTAAGGTGGGTCCTGGGGAATCAAGCCTTGAACCAGGGTCCTTAGACTTCACAGGCAAGCGCTTAACCGCTAAGCCATCTCTCCAGCCCTGCTTTTAAGTTTTGATCCCTCACATGAGAGAAAACGTTTTTGTCTTGTTTCCCCCACCATTATCCTCTCTTTTCCCTTTCCCATTAGTCTCCTTCCCCTACCCAGTAGGCCCTGTTCTGCTTTTATGACATACATTATTTTTCTTTTTAAAATCAAGATTCTGCAAGCATGCTTCATATTTTCAGGTAGAAAATGATTACTCGTGAAGGTGGACTCTCTGGTTGTTCTATCTCCCCAAATGTTTATCCCAATGGAACACAGTGTGTCTCTGAGAAAAAATTGAAAACATAAAGAAAAGTAAATCATGCAATGAAATGGGCTGAACCTATATTCAGCTAGATTTGGAAAGGACAAGCCTCCTATGTGGGAAAACAGCATCATTTGGTTTCTCTGCTTGCTCCACATAATTAGTGTAAACCTCAAAAGATTCTGTCTAGGGCAGCTAAAACTTTAGGAAAAAAATCACAAAGGCACATTTTGATGAAAAGATTGAACTCCAAATGGTTGTTTGGGGAACCAGCTTAGACTTCTGGCTAAAATTCAAGATAGTATGCATTTGCGTACATATTTAATACCATGCTCCAGTTCCCAAGACTTCTTTGATGGGTATTTTTTATTTGTGTGTCCCCCTGTAAATGGTTATTTCTCTACACATATCCACATGGGAGGATATTTAATTAGAACCGAAAATGTTTTGAGCATGTTAAATAGGATGTAAGTGATAAGCCTCATGATCTTCAAATGATACAGTAAGTATTATAATACATGTCTAATTCACTGATGAGTACTTGGCATGTCTTTGACAAATTCTTAATAAATTGCTCAAAAGAGCCCTTTAGAAAGTGTCATTTCACACTATATAACTCTACCTCTGATATTTCTCAACCTTGTCTATCTGCAGAAGTGGGAAATTCTCTTGAACATTTTTCTTAACTGATTCTGATTTATGGGCTCCGGAGGAAACTCCCAGGGACTTGTTGCAATATACTGTAAATGAAATCTGCTAGCTACACAATTTGGAAAGTGAAGGTTGCAGTCTCTAAGTTTTCTGAAGCAGTCCATTTCATCTAGACAATGAATTATAGGATCCATAAGTACATGGAAAGCGTGAGTGGATCTTGCACTTGCTGTCTTCAAGGAAAAGCTGGATGAATCTTACTAAGAACTTCCACAGCCCATATGCCATCTACATGATATTTGGACAAGATTTGTTGCAATTTAGTTGATTGTTAGTGTTAATGGCAATGGTTGTTTAGTATCAAGGGACTCAATAAATGCTGCTGATGCCCAGATCTCAAACTTTGCAATAAAATTTCAGCTTAAGTAAAATATATTTTTAAACCATTAAAAAAAATATTTTTAGCTTGGGTATGGTGGACTACACCTTTAATCCCAGTACTTGGGAGGCAGAGGTAGGAGTACACCATGAGTTCAAGGCTATGCTGAGACTACATAGTGAATTCCAGGTCAGCCTGAGCTAGAGTGAGACCCTACCTTGAAAAACCAAATATATATATGAATACACACACACACACACACACACACACACACACACACACACACACACATTTGTTTATTGGAGAGAGGGAGAGAGGGAGAGAGAGAGGCAGATAGAGAGAGAATGGGCCTACTAGGGCCTCCACCCACTGTAATTGAACTCCAGACACATATGCCCCCTTGTGCATCTGGCTTGCATGGATCCTTGGGAATTGAACCTGGATCCTTAGGCTTCACAGGCAAGTGCCTTAACTGCTAAGCACTCCTTCTAGCCCAGTAAAAGATATTTTGGAAATTATTTTTTAAAGACATCAATGTAATGAAGTCTATGGAAAGTGGTAAAAAAATAACACTGAGTTTGGCAGGATCATTTATTTATTTCCTATTATGTGCCCCAAGCTAGATGTTCTAACTGCAAGTTTTGATAGTAAGTAGTTAATTTCAAGCTTCTTTATCTGCAATAAAATATCTGAAAAGATGGAATGTACTTAAGCTGATGGGTTAGGAGAAGCTAAAGGAGGTTATATAAGTTTTTTATGTTCACACTAATAGTGAAGGGATCTGGTCATTGAGCTAAAAATAGCATTTTTATTCTTGAATAATTTTAGATTTGCAGAAAATTTGCTAAGGTAATTGAGCTCCTATATACTTATTACCAAAATGTTAACATGTTAGATATCCAATAATGTGTTTTCCATAATAAAGAAATTAATGTTGGCACATTACTTTTAACTAAATGCTAGACTTTATTCAAATTTTGTAACTTTTTTTTTTCTATCACTAATGTGCCACTTTCTAACCTAGGATCCTATTCAAGATTCTGTGGCTAGGAATGTAACTCAGTGGTCAGATGCTTGCCTAACATGCCCAAAGTTCTGAGTTCAATTTCCAGCACTACAAAAAACAATCAAATGAAAAGCCATACCACATGACATTTAGTTTATATCTTTTCTTTGTTTTCTTATCTGTAATCTTCTCTGTCTTTCTTTGTTTTTCATGATCTTGACAGTGTTGAAGTGTACTACTCAAGCATTTTGTATAATGTTTCTCATTTTGAGTTTATCTTGATTTGTTTTCATAGACTAGGGCTATGAGTTTTGAGTAAATACATTACAAAGGTGAAGCATCTTCTTGTCATATCATACCATGTCATGTCACATTGCATCACATCATGTCATATGTTTTCTTTTTTTTTTTTTCAGGTGAAGAAATGGATTCAGTTAGAAGGATTTCATATATCACATTTGTGGTCCAGCCATTATATTTTAAACATTAAAAAAAAATAAATTCTGAGTACCTATAAATATGCAAGAGACATTTTATGTATCTCAATTAATAGACTGAAAATCTATTGGAGGTTTAGGTTATAGTTATGAAATCATCTGATTTTTTCATTATGATTTTAATTGAAAAAAATTAAAAACCACAAAAAAAGAGAAGACATGTGGGATGCCCAGAGAGTCACCATTAGTGCCTCAAGCATAGAGGGCTAAGACTGAAATCCCATCCTCTGAGTCTTCAACATGTTTAATCCCTTGCTTGTGTCTGCTGCTGTCTTCAGTAAGTCACATAAGCCCTAGCACCCCTAGAGTCTCCTTCAGGGGACCACCACAGCGAGTACTTTCCAGTAGAACATCAGAACACTTTCTCTCTGCCTCACCAAAACATTTTCATTTGTTATCAATAAATGGGTCACCTTTGCCAACTTTGGACTTTTAAAAGTTCACTTAGGTGTAAATAACATAGAAGCAGCCATTCATTAGTGGGACATGGGCTTTGCATTGGTAAATAAAATCCACAAGATCCCTACCCAAGTACAGTTTACAGCCAAGCACAGTTGGACAATGTAAAATAAATTAGAATAACTTATATGAAG
The DNA here is from genome assembly GCF_020740685.1 of Jaculus jaculus. NCBI lineage: Eukaryota > Metazoa > Chordata > Mammalia > Rodentia > Dipodidae > Jaculus > Jaculus jaculus. Next base: position 236,775,685 of record NC_059102.1, on the reverse strand, counting down.
TGTGAAGAATGATTGATGGGAACAGATATGGTGGGTTGACACAGTAGTCAGGAGAGCTATGGAATCAAGATGTCTAGGGAAGAATATTGACTCAGAAAGTATTGCCAGACCAAGGCTTTGAGTCCAAATGGATTGTTAGAGGCACTAAGAGGAAAGGATGACAAGAGCTAGAAGAATGCCTGGAAAATCTGGATTTTAGTAAACAGTGGAGGGGTGGGCTGCTGGTGTCTGTCATGATTTAAATGAGAATGGTTTCCTGTGGGTGCATGTGTTGGAGCACTTGGTGTCCAGTGAGGGGTGCTGTTTGGGAGGGATGTGGGACACGTAGAGGTGGAGCCTTGATGGAGGAAGTGCATCAGCATGGAGGGAGCTTGAACTTTATAGCCTGGCCCCACTTCCTGTTGTTTTTTTTCCTCTTTCTCTCTTTGACTATAGATGCATTGTGACCAGCCAGCTTCCTGCCACTGGTGCCATGCCTTCCCGGCTATGATATACTACAACCCCAGGAACTGTAAGCAGAAATTAAACCCTTGCTTAACTGCTTCTTGTCAGGTAGTTGGTGGCAGCAACAGATAAAGTAACTAATACAGTACCCTACCCATATTCACTGGGCACTGAACCCATGCTCCCACATACAGTGGTGGCCTTTTCTGGCATAGTGGGTATGCCACTATGTTGTTGCATGTTGTATGTATGTTGATATTAGGTTGGAGGTGATAGGGAGTTGATGCCCAGGAGCTGTTCTTTTTCTTATTTTTAATTTTTATTTATTTATTTGCAAGCAACAGAGAGAGAGAGAGAGAGAAAGAGGCAGGTAGATAGAGAAAGAATGGGCACACCAGGGCCTTCAGCCACTGCAATCGAACTCCAGATGTATGTGCCCCCTTGTGCATCTGGCTTACGTGGGTCCTGGGCATTTGAGCCTCTAATGAGGTCCTTAGGCTTCACAGGTAAGTGCTTAACTTCCAAGCCATCTCTCCAGCCCCAGCCAGAATCTGTTCTTGAGCTGTCGTGAATGGGTTAATGGGCGACCACTCTCCCTCAGAGGGATAACTCAAGGTGGGTACAGTACTTTCCTCTGTCTCCCAGAAGTCCTTGGTGGGGATTCAACTTGCTGATTGTGATAAGCTGTTTGATAATGTACCTGTTACTGGCTTCCTTTGCTTCATAGCCTCTCTTCCTCAATTCCTTATCATTTCTTCCCATATGAGCTACTTGGTCTCACATCCTTATCTCAGAGTCTCACTGGGATGAATTTAGCCAGTAATGAATGGAAAAGTTGAACAGAAAGGACAATACAAGCTTTGTTAGAAATATAGGCAGGGTCTTGAAAAGGATACTCTAAAAATACAGGTTAGCTTTACAATCATGGATTTAGAAGACACCTTAAGGATAATCTATTTGAAAGCTTCTTTTAAGCAAACGAGATCTATATATGTAGTAACTTGTCCAAGGCCACATAGTGGGTGAGGTTGGGCCCAACTATCCATTAAATCTCATGATCAAGGTCTCCTGAGGACACAGGACTGAGCAGTGGGTCCTCCCCATTCACTTGTGATGGCACTGATAACCTCAGAGATCAATGTCATCCAAGACGGAATGTGCCAGGGAAAATAAAATGAATTCTGAACTCAACATTGTGCTGTAGAGGAGTGCATTAGATAATTACCTTAATGTATTAGACAGCTGAAATTGTAGAAGAGAAAACCAGTTAAGACGTACTAGGCATTAAAGACACTGACAGGTTTTTGCTGCCTGATAAGTACCAGGATGAGGCACAGTAACCATTTGCAAATATTTGTAAAGGTGCCGACAGAGAGGAGAGAGAAATTACTTAGCTTAGAACAGCGAGGAAAGTGTGAAGTAATGAGGTAGGACAAAAAGGGAAATATTATTAGCCAAAGAGTGGGGACAGAGTCTTTGCAATGAGAACCAGTTGATTGTATTTACACACAAACCCAATTGTCTGAGTGAATCTTATGTAAGACTGAAATGAAAAAAGAAAAAAAAAATGAGAAAGCTTAATGCCGGCATGTATTTCCTGTATTTCTTGAAATTATTTTCTCTTATTCTCCTACTTTCCAGGCACATTTGCTACATATTCGAAACACAATTGTTCTACAGCCATACACGTGTCATGTAGTTTGATTAGTTTTATGACTAAGCCAAATTTCTCTCTTACGAACAGAGTTGGTTAAATAATTGGACTACAAACCAACTGTTCTCTAGTTATATTGCACTCCCTGAGTATGTAGCATTAAAAGAGACTACATTACCACTGTTACTTATTTTTTACACTTTTAACATGTGTACAAGTTTATATTCCTAGGATTTTTGTTAGAGGTGTTGGAGTCAAACCCAGGGCCTTCCATATGCTAGGCAAGCGCCCTGTCACTCAGGTCCACCCTAGGCCCTTTTAACGTTTGAATAGTTTTCAACTGCAAAAGTCAAGGAACTGAATACTCACTGGAAGTCTACAAACAGAAATAAAACGCAAACAGAAAACAACTCACTGGTCACTTCAGATGTTTTCAGGGACTCCATCAGTGATTATTATTGAATAAGGCTCATTAGTGATCAAAGTCATTTTTCCTGATTTTTTTTTTTCTGGATTTGTTGGATTGGCCAGCATTAATTATTTCACAGCCTGTAAAAGTGGTGGCAACCCGTCCACAGACAGAGTCCTACGGCTGGCCCTCTGCAGGCCTGACTTGCAGGTTGGGCCTCTTCACCCTGGTTCAAAGTTTCATCATCGAAAACAGTTTCTTCATTTGCTTTATCTTCTGTTCACAGCCAGCAAAATAGCAACTCTAGTTATATCAAGAGGATGCCCATTTGATGGAGGGCTGGCCTGAAAGTATTCTCTATCTTACCTCTGAGGAAGCCACATAAAATCCCGGTCTTCAAACTGCTGAGCGAACCTTGGCTCCACGAGATTCTAAACGAAGCGCCAAAGTCCACGACAAAACCATTTATCTGACCACAGAACCATTGAAAAATCACTTTGACGAATGCAAACACATTTGTCATCCACCCCAGGAAATGTTTTACGTCATTATCTCGGAGCTGTTGTAGTAAGGGATAGAGGCTCACAGCAAGCTGGCTTAGGCGAGGAAAGGAATTCATCACAGGTACACAGGGGTGTGTGCCACAGTCTCCAAGGGGCTTGGAAAATCATCCAGAACTCAGGCAGTGATTCTTTGGGTGATGAGAATTCAGGGCCCCCTGGCTTCTCGGCCTTTCTCCGTGTAACACCATCACTCTCTGGCTTGAGATCTGCCCTCCTTGCTGCTTGTTTCCCATTTCCCTCTTGACCTGACCACCTCCATCCTGAGCTACTTCATGCAGCTCATTAATGCATCTGGCAGTTCCGATTCAGTTAAGTTTTTTTTTTGGGGGTGGGGGGCTGCAGGCTGCCTTATGAGTCCTGTGAGGGTCATGGCCTGTCCTGGGCAGCCACAGGAGACTATATGCTCCAAATATGGCTGCCAGGGCTTCAGGCTTGTGGTCAGGGGAGTTTTTAGAAATTTCACAATGTTGACTACGATTACCTTCAGATTGTAGCTCATCATTCAAGCAATGTTTATTGAATGCTGTGTGCCAGGCCTAGGAATACAGGAGAGAAGAGAGATTTCACTTGAGGATGAAGTCATAATCTTTGACCTCACCAAGTAGTCTGGAGGTAGAAGGAGATTAAACCAGTAAACAGGGTAAGTGGGAAAAATTCCCAACTGAAAAGGACTATGAAGATTGACATCATCATCATCATCATCATCATCATCATCATCATCATGAAGCATATGTAGAAGGACCAACAAAAGTGAATTTAGGAGGGAAAAGGGAGTGTCAAGGGCTTTCAGACATGTAATTTTAGAGGGTTTACATAGAAATGGTGTCTTGAAGTTGATATTTGATCTCTGAAAAGCAATTAAGGGAGTCACTTAGATGTTGCATGCTTAATTCTGAGTTGACTTTTATTAACCCCAAAAAACCACAGGATGACAACTAAAGGTTTTTATTTTATTTTATTTTTTTTTATTTTGAAGTTTGTCACAGAAATTGGTTTTTCTAGGAAGTTGAACCTTGTGATAATTCTACTTAAAATTTTCTTGGCATCCCAAGATTCTGAAGTCAGGCATTCTGGTTACAGACCACATGCTTTAGTACATCAAAATTAAATAATGTACACTGACAGTACTGGTTGGAGAAGAAGCTAACCGACCAACCAATCAGCTCAGAGAATCACTTTAAAAATATTTCATTTATTTAATTATTGGAGAGAGAGAGGGGAGAGGAGGAGCAGAGAGAGAATATGAGAGTGTGGTTAGGCATGCCAGGGCCTCCAGCCACTGCAAATGAACTACAGACACATGTGATACCTTGTGCATCTAGCTTACGTGGCTAATAGGGAATCAAACCTGGGTCCTTAGGCTTCTCAGGCAAGTGCTTTCACTGCTAAGCCATCTCTCCAGCCTGAGGATCACTTTTGAAAAAGGGACCATGACATTATACAAATCCAGTTCCACTGGACTGGAGGTCAGGAGGGACAGAACAGGATGCTATCCAGGAAGTGCCCACAGCTGTGGTTGGGAGAGTCAGGATGAGGGATGGCTGTGGGATGGGATCTTCTCCACAGGATTTCAAGTCAGATGGGTCAGATCAACAATCAGTTGTACCTTTTAATATGTTCTGTTCATTTGTTATTAGTTAATAGGCTATATGAGTTCAAGTGAGGTGAAAATCCCTTCCATCTTGGTGGCCGTATGTCTATGAGGTTATCATTTCCTCCACTACAAAAGTGGATGATGGCACACCCATGTTCCTAGAAGCCGCATCCAGCAGCGTAGTTAATGTCTGTCAATGAATGGATAGACAATACGGTATATAGGCATGTGGGAATAGTATTGAACTTTTTTTTTTTTTTTTTTTTTTTAGTTTTTTGAGGTAGGGTCTCACGCTGACCTAGAATTCACTATATAGTCTCAAGGTGGCCTTGAACTCACATCGGTCCTCCTACCTCTGCCTCCAGAGTGCTGAGATTAAAGGCATGTGCTACCACACCTAGCTTTTATTGAATTTTAAAATGGCATGAAGTCCCATCATGTGTTACAACATGGATGGACTTGAGGACATTTTGCTAAATGAAATAAACCATTCATAGAAGGACAAAAACTATACAGTTTCACTTATCTGAGGTAGAAGTGACTATAAACAGGTTGGAGGTAAGAGTAGAGGAAGGAAGAAACAGATGTTTAATGGACACAGGCTTTTCAGTTTAACAAGATGAAAATCTCCTAGAGACAATGTGAATGTAGTTAACACTTCTGAACTGTACATTTCACAATTGACTTGATAAATTTTATGTGTTTATCATAATTAAAGAAGAAATAAAAAGAACAATGGGACAGAAAGACACAAGAAGCTGGCATCAAAGAAGGTTGTGCTAGCCTTGTTATAGATTTCCTACGATAAAAACAAAGAGAAGTCAAAGCTGGATGATGGTTCTGTCCAAGCTACTGACTGTCAGTCAAGATCATCTACTCACTCCTTCTAAACTGGCTTGTCCTGCTCCCTGAAGCTCATCCAATCTAACCTCTGTGATCCACATGTCTGCCAGGCATAGCCCAGTGTCCCAGCCTCACCTTCCATGTGTCCCCCCACCCCCAGTGTTTTGTGCTATTAGGATTTGTAACAATTTTCCCATTCATGATATCCACCTTTTTCATAGTGCTTGGCCTTTCTTGTCTTGTATTGGAATTTGGACAGAAATCTTGTCTTTTTAGTTACATTCTTTGACATGACAAAGCATAACTTAAAAATTATTATGTTGCTAGGGATGTAGCTCAGTGGCAGAGTATGTACCTAGCATGCTCAAGGTTCTAAGTTCAATCCCCCATAATGCAAATCCATCCATCCATCCATCCATCCATCCATCCATCCATCCATCCATCCATCTATCTATCTATCTATCTGTCTATCTAACTGTCTGTCTATATCTTCCATAGCACTTATCTAAGTGCCAAGCACATAGCTAGTTCTGGGAATGCAAAACAAAACAAAACACACACATAAACAAGAATCCCACAAATCAAAAACTTGGTCAGAAATTTTAATGAAGGCTGAAATGAAGGTGCACACATTTTTTAAACTAGGTTTTAAAAAAATTAATTTAATTAATTTATTATATATATATATATATATATACATATATATATATATCTATATGGAGAGAGAGAGAGAGAGAGAGAGAGAATGAGAATGAGAGAGACAGAGGGAGGGAATGGGTACATCAGGGCCTCTAGTCATTGCAAACTAACTGCAGAAGCATACACTACCTTATGCATCTGGTTTACATGGGTCCTGGGGAATCGAACTTGGGTCCTTAAGCTTTGCAGGCAAGCACCTTAACTGCTAAGATATCTCTTCAGCACAAGATGTACACATTTTTTAAGGCCTAGAATTTATTGATTTCATGACTTTGTTTTTTAAGTATGAACATGTAACACATTGACATGGATTAGACAGAAGTGTCACATTAAAAATGGAATTCTACTTCTCTTTTCAGATGGCAGTGACCTTGGGATGACTCAGAAGGTATCATGGTGCTGGAAAGAAGTGACCGGAGTGCTTGGTACTGTAATATCTCTATCACACCTTCCAAGGCTCCGGGTCTAATACAGAAGATGTAGCAGAAAGAATGTAAGAGCCAAAGGAAGGGTAGGACTGCTTACAACGTGCTCCCCCCAGATGGAAAATGGCCTGGATATCCATGACCTCACAGTGCCTGACACTACCTACAAAGGACCATCATAAGAGGAGAAAAAGATCATGACATCAAAATAAAAGAGAGACTGATTGAGATGGGGAGGGGAGATGATGGAGAATGGAGTTTCAAAGGGGAAAGTGGGGGGAGGGAGGCTATTACCATGGAATATTTTTTATAATCATGGAAGCTGTTAATAAAAAAAATGGGATTTTGTGAAGCAAAGTGGACCAGCTGTGCCATGAATCATTAGCTCTGTAAGAACGATAACACAGAATTGATTATTTTTATATAACATTTGCACCATATAGACTAGAAGTTTCTCATTTTTCTCCAGTATTAAAACTCCTATATTTAATGTGAATTTTATGGTAATCTTTTTTTGTTCCTGGAGATTGAGAAAATACACAGTGATAAAGCTGTGGCAAAATCAGTGATGCTTACAAAAACCTTTCATATCTTGTTAGCCCATGGTATCCTGGTTTTAAAAATAGCAGAATTTACTTGTGTGGCCCACATTATTTATTCCAACATTAGACAATGACATTTGCAAGTACAGATTTTCTGAGACCTTTACAGTGGAACCACTGATATAATTGTTAGTCAACCAATGTTGGTCAAATATCTATCTTTTGTGGTTAGATTCCATTGAGACACCTTTCATCCCTGTAAACAAGAGAGAAAAATATTGCCTTTATAGTACTTGTGGATTTTGCTCATTCATAGTTGGACTATGTATCTTATTCAATGGAATTAAGATGGTTTATATCAAGGGCCAACATACACAACCACATGCCCAGCCACTGACAATCAACTTTATGACAACTTCAGTGGGATCTAGTATGAATGGCAAGACTTTCATAATTGGATCTTGGTGAAAACTTTTGCTCTGACATATGTGCCTTCTGCTGTTGTTATCCAGTCTACCTTTATCTCACATATCCTTTGTATTGGACCAGCCTATGTCCTTACTTCTCCGCTTACATACCATCTCTTCATGAAGGTTTTGTCTAGTCTTCCTCAGCATAGTAGATTTCACTTTTGTAACATGACTGTGTCATGATCCCACTGTAAGAATGGCATACCATAGACATCTGAGACTGTCTCTCTCACCTTTGTCTCCTTAGCACAGAGTGACTGATGAGCCCATTTATTGAATAGATGAATGAAGAAATAATCCCAGCTATTTCATATTGAGCATTATTAATTGGAGAGGAATTCAACCTCAGCCTTAAATTTTCTCAAATGCAGATTAAATCACTTGCCTTGGCCTAATAGACTTACATCTATTCTTATTTGTGGCTGCACCTATATATGAACAAGTGTGGGAATCTGCCCAGGTCTCACCCAGTGAATGATCTGAAATACACTTGCCTTTCTTCACTACTATTCAGTTACTTTTCAACAACTGTTGACACTGGCTACCTAGAATGTATCTCCTATGAGGGCAAGAACCTTGTTTATCTGATTTCTGTTATGTCCTAGCTCCTAGAAGACTGCATGGCAGGTCCCTGCCAAAAATATATACTATAAATAAATGACTATAGCCTGACTGATTTGTTTTAATGTTGAAATATGAATGTGTTAAAATGCTTCCCATAGAAAGTAGCAACTATGACCTTTTCTCTTTAGTGTGTACTATGATAAACTAATCAGGCCCACATTCATATGTTAGCTCTGATCTTTAAATTGCCTGTCTTTTCTTAAGGGTAAAATCTAACTGCTTACAACCTAATTTCCCTAGTGGTCAATGTGTTATTCCCTAGACACTGGACTTTTTTTTTTTTTTTAAATCTTCCTTCAACCTCAAGTTCATATAGAAATAGCATATCACAGAGACCTGGGTTCCCCAAATATCTAAGTATGTATTCACTGTTCCTCATATTACCCTATCAGTACTGTGGGCTGTTGAGGAGGATCAATGAAGACTTTATAGTTCAGGTTTGATCTCAAACCCCATTTGCATTCTGAAACAAAGAACAAGTCTGTGTTTCATGGTGACAGTATAATAGGAAGTAAAGGACTGGGGCTTATGTTACTTAGAGTTGAGTTAAATTTTTATGAACCTGATACCTCTGAAAAGCAATAATCAGAGTGAAGCCATGGTAATTATTTTCATTTGAAAACATCAGAATAGGACCTCATTAGATTCTGGGGAGTGACTCAAGAGCATGTATGGGAAGGCAAACCATTTTGATGGTAAATTTCTTAAAATACACAGCAAAGTCAGAAGGAAGTACCAAGCCCAGTGGTGACAATTTTCCATCAATATTCCAAGCTCCTTAATTAAGAATGTCTTGGGATTGCACACAGTGCTGGGACATACATATGTATCTATCATAAACAAGATGTATTTTGCAGAAATGGATTTGGGTTTTGGCACCAACTTGATAGGGAGATCAAAGCACTAGTTAGCATTAGAAGGATTTAGATACATTTGTCATAGGCAGCTGTTATGCTAATCTCATTTGTGCAGTTGTCAGCTGATAGGCTCTGATGAGCCAGCTGAGTGGGAAAATCATTATTCTATCCCTATTGTGGTAAGTGTTATTTGTTACTGTCAAATGGTATTAATGTTTGATTCAAAGATGGGGAGTGGGCACCATCTACATGAAGTTCATCCATTCATGGTCAACTGCAACAAAAGGAATCGCTGAATTCCAGCCAAACGAACTTCATTTCTGGGTGAAAAAAGAATAATGGATTTAATTTGCATATGTTTTAAAAGGGTAATGAAGTAATATGATGTTTATCTTGGTTGAAGAGTGGTAATTTTCCTTGGCGGGTCTCCAGGCTTGTTGGAGCCATTGTGAGGCATTTATGTTGGGTGGGTATGGAAGGCCTTTTCAAAGTAGCAGGTGCATTGGGGGTAAGATGGGGGGGCAGAATGATTTATTCATTAGGCCAAAAATGAGCAATCTGGACATCTATTTTTTTCTTCATCTTCCTCAGAAATGTATTGGTAACTAAATCCCTTCTCACATCTCCCCCATGATGGTGATATCCCTTGATTTCCACATTCTTTTTGTGGCCTTTGACAATTTAATTATGTGAAATTCCTAACCCATCACTCACTTCATTTCTGTTCGCCTTTTGTTATGATCAAATTTTCTGCTTCCACTCCCTCTAAACTGCTATCCATGTTTTGGAATGGGGTACTGCTCTCTAGTTATGGTGAAGCCAGGAGGCAGTTGAGGATGGTTACCAACGGTTCTTAAGTATTTTGTTCAATTAACTGCTAAGCCGAGCTCTGCGTTGTTAAAAATGATTCCCCTCTGTTAGGAGACTCGCAGAGAGCTGTCCCCCTTCCATACAGCTGCATTGGTTAGTGCCGCTTTGGATTATTTTTCTTGTGTTAAAAATACAGATAACCTAATTATAGCGCCTCCCAGTTCCCAAACGCCTCACTTAATGACTCATTAGTGCAGTGAGAACACTTTCCATCGCTTGCTAAATAATATCTTGTTTCTAAGGACTTCATCTTCCTTTTTGGTTTTCACTCTGGGAAAAAAAAAAAAAAGATTGACTCAACATATTTCAGAGCCTTTGGATTTTGCTGATTGGCTATGTTTCTATAAGGAGCACTTTTCAGGGCACAGCTCTTTCTTCTTGTGAGTTGATAAAGATGGGGCCAGGTGTCTTGGATGAGTGGGAAGAAGACATGGGAAATGATTTCCAGTAAGCCCTTGACCTCAAAACTGTCTTCCTTCTCACCCACGATTGACTCACCTTTATGGGAATTTAAACTCTTCCACGGTAAGACGTAAGTTGTCGTGTGTGCCAAAGGCCAACATGCCTGACACAGAAAGAAGGAATGGGCCTTAGGAAGGTTATGGCAGACTTGCTGCCTGTGCAAACTTTGTCTACAAAGGACCAGACGGTAAATATCTTAGGTTTTGTGGGCCAGATGGTGTTCTTTGCAGATATTCAAACACTGATGTCCAAGTATGAAAACCAGGAGACCCATATGTATAGGAATGTGTCTCAGTAAGTCCTGACATTTGAACTTTATGTAAGCTGTATGAACCATGAATTTTTTTCCCACCAATTTTCTCTCAACCAATTAAAAATGTAAAAGCCGGGCGGGGGAGATGGCTTAGTGGTTAAGCACTTGCCTGTGAAGCCTAAGGACCCCGGTTCAAGGCTCGATTCCCCAGGGCCCATGTTAGCCAGATGCACAAGGGGGAGTTTGTATGCAGTGGCTGGAAGCCCTGGTGCACCCATTCTCTCTCTCTTTCTCCCTGCCTCTTTCTCTCTCTGTCTGTCACTCTCGAATAAATAAATAAATAAAAATAAAAATTAAATTAAAAATGTAAAGCTCCTACCTATCTCACTGACCATACAGACACTGTACGTTGGATTTGGCCTAGGGGCTATAGTTTGCTAAACCCTGACCCTGAGCATCCTGAGGGCACTGGAGTTCTCACCTCTCTGGCTTCACATCCTGTTCTCTCTCTCATGTGCTGCTGTCCAGCGTCCTCGCTTCTGCCCAGTGAACGTGCTAGCCTTGATCTTCCTTGGGGCCTGTGTCTTTGTTCTTTACTGCTTTACCCTCAGATGTTCCCATGGTTGGCTTTCTGTTCATAATTTATTTGGGTCTCAGCTAAAATACTACCTGTTCATGGTGCCCTTTCCTGATATGTTTAAAAAAATATGGCATATATATATTTATATATATAACATATATATAATATATATGACATATATCTCTCTCTATATGACATATATATCTATATATATACTTGACATATCTATCTATCTATCTATCTATCTATCTATCTATCTATCTATCTATCTTCTGGAATTGAGTTCCTTGAGATCAGAACAATTTGCTATGTTTTGGAATCTGACTGCAGTGTTAGCCCTGTTTCTGGCCCATGTAGAGGGTGAATGATGATGGCATACGGATGGAAAGGGGGTGCAGTCATAGTGAGTAGAATGCAAAAGAATATCAAAAAGAAGATATATTCTTGCATTCCAGAAGTCATTTTTGCATACCTCTCCTAAGACCTGAACCATCAATAGGGAACAGATGTATACACAAATAATTGTGATACAAGACACCACACTCGAAGGGCTGCAAGAGACTCCAAGGCAGAGTATGACTCAGGTGTAATGAAAATGGAGTCTTCATTGGAGGGTAGAGTCTGTACTGAATGCTATAACTTCAGAGAGTAGTGGGGAGGGTTTGCCATAGTTCAGCGCTCCAGGTGCAGAAGGAATATCCAAGGGACCTCAACTTCCGAGGATGCCTCATGATGATTGCAGTTAAGTGTGGAACACTTCCTGTTGCAGAAAAGAGATAGAGATGTGGGTCTTTGGATGCTAAGAAATCAGGAAGCACCTGACAGAGGGGCATGGTAAGTACTTAGTCCATTTTCAGTATTCATGATCTACAACCTCAGCAGCAACTAGATCCTAAACTTTTCTCAGCAAGTGAAGTACAGGGACCCTATGGGTCAAAGAGCAGGTGTGACAGATTTACTCTATGAGTCTATCTTCAATATGGTCCGGCTTTTACTGGACATTTTGGCATTTTCCTCATCCTTCCTATATGTACCCTATACTCCAGCCTGCCCAAGATGTCATGATATTTTATACTTTTGCATTAGCCAAGCTATCTTCTCCCTCCTTTTAAAAATAATTTTATTTATTTGAGATAGATAGATGGATAGAGACAGAGAGAGAGAGACAAAGAGAGTGAGTATGGGCATGCCAGGGCCTCCTGCCACTGCAACCAAATTCCAGATACATCCACCACTTTGTGCATCTGGATTGATGTGGGTACTGGGCAATCAAAACCAGGCCATCAGGCTTTGCAAGCAAGCACCTTTAACTGCCGAGCCATCTCTCTAGCCCTCCTTTCCCTTTTAAAATAGACGATCACTATGTAGCTCCTGTTCAGCTCAAGCTTTCAAAATTATTTATTTATTTGTCTGTTTGCTTATATAAGAGAGAGAGAGAGGGAGAGAGTGGAGTATATGTGCACAGGGGCCTTTTGCCTGTGTACAAGTACTCCAGACACCTGTGCCATTTTGTCCATCTGACTTTACATGGGTTACTGGGATACTGAACCCCAGACATCAGGCTTTGTAAACAAGTGCCTTTTACCACTGAGCCATTTCTCCAGTATAGAGCTTGAAGTTTTGATCATTTTGCTTCTGCCCCCAGGGTTGAGATTACATGTGAGCCACATGCCCAACTATTTTTTCTAATGTGTGTGTTGTGTAACAAGTTCCTTTGACTTAAAACAGTCCATCCTAGAAGGAGGGGCATGCTCATGAGACTCAGGAAGTCAATAACAATCAAGTCACAGGAAACTTGTGATCTATGAGATAGATCCATGGGATTCTTTCCCAAGGTTATAGCAGCCACAGCCAACTGCTAGGGAGGAGAGACTCTTAACAGTAGAGCTGCCTTCGAATTGTGTAGGGAGTTCCAAAGATGCAGTTTCTGTGAGTCATGGACATTTTGGTGATGCAGCCTCCTGTGAATCACTCATGCCCTTGTAAGTAACCCCTCACCATTAGTTCTGTAAGCAAACCCAATAAACTCATTGGTTTACTGGGATGGACTTTGGTGTGTCATTGTTTCTTTGGTCTGTTGTTGGTGCCCTATGTAGGGGTGAAGAGATGTCTGTTCACATGTCTCATGTCTCCATGAGTAGCCACAGTGTGTGTGTGTGTGTGTGTGTGTGTGTGTGTGTGTGTGTGTGTGTGTGTGTTTGTGGACTTATGGCACTGGGGATTGAACTCACAGGTTCACTCATGTTACACAAGAAATTTATACTCAGCAATAGCCTTAGGCCAATTTCAAAATGTTTTTTTTTAATCTTTTTGTTTATTTTACTCATTTATTTGAGAGTGACAGAGAGAAAGAGGCACAGAGAGAGAGAATGGGCGCGCCAGGGCTTCCAGGAACTGCAAACGAACTCCAGACTCGTGTGCCCCTTGTGCATCTGGCTAAGTTGGGTCCTGGGGAACCAAGACTCGAACCAGGGTCCTTAGGCTTCACAGGCAAGCGCTTAACCACTAAGCCATCTCTCCAGCCCTCAAAATGGTTTTAACCAATATGTAGTTCCTTCACTTACTCTTTGAATTGTCCGCAGGGCTAGGAAGACAAATTGGGTAAGTGAAATGGCCTTGTGGTGTCTGAGACCAACTTGCCTTCAATAAGAAGAGTTTGCAGCTCACCCTTGCTGTTCCCCTGCCCCATGGAGGAGGGTGGGCTTCGTGTTGACAAACTTCCAATGGTTTTGGGTTTGGTTTTTCTGAGAAGTGGAGAACCTGGGTTTTTAACTATGAGCACCCATTTGAAATTTTGAAAAGATGCACAGGCTAGAACGGCAGGCTGGACCTGACCTGCGGCCTGCTCCTCTGCTTCCTTAGTCTAACCAACTCCACTTCCTTCTTGAACACTGCTTCCGGGCTGCCTCTTTCTTTGTGTATTCCCAATACTTTGCAAACCATGTGACTATCCACATGCGGGCTGTAATTCAAACTGGACTCCTCAGAGGCCCCAGTCCGACAATTAGCTCCCGGGAGATACGGATTAGACAGCAGCCTGCTTAGCCCAGGTGGCTCTGGCCCCGATGTTGCCACCCTGCCTTTTGCAGCATCGCATGGACTTCACACTCCAATAGATGAAGGCATGATGTTGTCAAGGAAACGTCCCAGCATTCCTTTACATGTAACTCGAGTTTTCTTTCCAGAAAAGCTTGGCTTCCTCTAAACAACTGATGCCTCTCTCTCTCTCTCTCTCTCTCCCTGTGTGTGTGTGTGTGTGTGTGTGTGTGTGAGAGAGAGAGAGAGAGAGAGAGAGAGAGAGAGAGAGAGGGCAAGTGGCAAGTGTGTGTTCTTTTTTGCTTTGCCTCTTAGGAAGCTAGATCCCTGCTTCATTTATAGTACAATTAATTTCAGCCAAATGTTCACCTATTCACTTTCTTTCATCTGAGTTTAGTCTGTTATACTTTATGTGTTTTTAAAAGGAATCTCATATCCACCTTTGACAGGATATGAATGAATAAATAAACACGAATCATATTTAACTTTATATTTTTCTAGGTTGCCCTCTAAGTGTGTTAGTTTTGGGGATGGGAGGAAATGAGATGTCTTTGAATATCTCGGGTATGTATCTTGGGTCATACTGTGCCTGCTACTACTGTTGTCTGTATACCCTGAATGGTGAATAGACCATGAGACATCTGCCCATGCCAATTGATTTCTCTTAGATAATCCATTTAAAGTGGCAAATAAATTGAGACAAACCACTTTCACTACCAAGAATGAAGATGTGTATTTGAGAATTTTAGCTTCTTTGCCATATTTAAAATTTTATTGCTATGCTTTCTACACTGGAGCAGTTAGTGAGAATAAGTTTAAGGAGACCGAAATTACATCACATTATAAGTGACATTTCTAGGATTAATTTTACAACTTGTGATTTTAATTTTGGTGAGAATGTATTTAAAATTATCACTTGTCACCCTCTCTTATTAAACATAATGAAACTTGATGATATTCTAATAACATTAAACTGTTTTAGTAGTCACTAAGGTTGGAATGAAATGACTATTCAAGCTAAGAAAATAGTGGATCATTTCTGAAAGAAGTATTCGGGATGCTTTGCAAAGTTGAGTATTTCATTCATCTCACACACTACATTATCCCTTACACCAGTGAGTAATTTAGAAGGTATTCTCTGTGTTAGATATGCTAATATTCAGTTAATAGAGGGAAATCAAGGACATTTTTAGCAAACAAAACAAGAAGGGTACATCACTTCACTACTTTGTTGTCTGTGTTTCAGTGTGATTTTCATTATTAGCCCAGTTCTGAAAAGTCCTGGGTCCCCAGAACTTGGTCGATTAAATTACTGATGTAACTAGGTCATTGCACTTGTTGGGGGGAGGGAGAGGAGAAATAGGGTCAGGCAGAGGAAGTTGAACTGGAAGAGCAAGGGACAGGAAAGCATGGAGGGTGACTCTGAAGCCCCCTGGTCTCCTGATGCAAGGCATTCATCCCCAGCTGACATGAAACTGCTGGCAGCCCTGGCAGCTCATGGCACTCAGATTCTAGTGGAAAAGGTAGAAGACATAAGAAGCTCCATGTTCATGGGGGGCGGGGGGGGACTGAATGATCAAAGATTTGGGATGATTATGTGGCTCAGTGGTAGAGCACTTGCCTAGAGTGAGGGAGGCTTGGTTTTGGTCTCTAGTATTAAAAAAAAAAATGAAATAAACGAACAAAACCCCTAATGGAATATAAATTTCAAGCTAAGCATGCTAACATATACCTGTAATCCCAGCATCCCGGAAGCTGAAGCAGAAGGATTGGTGAGTTTGAGGCTAGCCTGGGCTTACCTAGCAACTTCATGACATTGTCTCAACTAAACAAAAAACAGCAAAGCCTTAAGGCTTAATACCTCACTTCTGCTTGTACCCATTGTGGTAGAACCTTGGTCTGCATGGCATCTGTCCCTTGACCTGTCGTAGCCCAGTTGCAGGCATCCTGGGAGACGTACTAGAAGCATAGGTTATAGAAACGGGGAAGACTGGCATCAGTTAGATGCATACTCTCCTAAGGAGAAGAGAAATTCTCAAAACCTTCTCAGATACCCTTGGCTCTTTCACAAGTCCTCTTTTACACATGAGCACCTGTAATCTTTTCCTATCATCCACTGTCTCATAAAAATTTTAACTTAAATGCCTTATATAATTGTTATCTTGGGAAATGTGTCTCTTCTGTCCATAATGATTTTTTTCTCATTACTCCTTCAGATAGTATTTTTTGTTTTCTTTTGTTTTGTTTGTTTTCAACATTGAAGATAGAACCTAGGGCCGTGTACGTGCTAAGCATACATTCTACCACTGAGCTACATTCCTAGCCCTTGGGTTTTTGACACAACTGTGTTGTAGCCTGGTCTTGAACTCACAGTATAGCCCATGCTGACCTCAAAGCCATGATCATCAGCCTGTTCAGTGCTGGAATTATAGGCATGCAACACCATGCCTGCCTATTTATGTTTTTTTTTTTTAAATAATGTTTTTTATTCTTGACATTGAAAAAAGTGGTGTCTATAAAAAAGCATTTATTATCATATTATTTTAAACATTTTATTTATTTATTTGAAAGAGAGTGAAAAGCAAAGAGAGAAAGAAAAAGAGAGGGAGAGAGAATGGGTGCTCCAGGGCCTCCAACCACTGCAAATGAACTCCAGATGCATGTAGCACCATGTTTATCTTGCTTTCTGTGGGTAGTGGGAATAGAACTTGGGGCCTTGTAGGCAAGCGCCTTAACCACTGAGTTTTCTCTTTAATCCTGGTATCATATTCTTAACCCTAGTTTCCTCTTAAATATTTCACACGGAGTCTTTCTTCCCTCTGCGAAGTTTTCTTCATCTTCTTCTTCTCTGATATAATACATGCATTTCTTCCACAGTTCTTAATTTTCATTTGGTTTCCTTCTGATTCACTTAAAATGAGTATCTCTCTTGCAAGAAGTGTTTCTCTTCCACCATATGAAGCTTGAAACAAATATAAAGCAGTAACTGCTACCTATTAGTCTCATCACCATCCTTATTTCTTCCATTGTTCCCTCTCTTGCTCTCTGTCCATAAGTGCTGACCACCCTTGCTGGCATCTGTCACTTCTACCATTTATTAATGCTGAACATCCTTCTTTCCCTTCTTCTGAGTTTAGCTTTTAATCACTTAATTCTGGGCAACTTTGTGGCAGGAGCTGTGTGCTTCTTTACCCCTGACTGCTTACAATCTTTCTGCACATTCTATGATCTTGGAATGTTTCTATTTGAACAACGATTTGCTAAACTTATGAGCATTTCCATAAATGAGTTGACTTTAACTTGCCCCAGTCTCCACATTGGGATTCTAATCAGCACACTAATGAATGGGTGCAGAATGAGCCTGTTTGCAAATTGCCAGCTTAGACTTGTCCCTGTTTAACTAAAAGCTTTAACTTTAAAAGCAGGGCTTAAAATACTGAAGACGCTAAAGCCTCTTCCATCCTTGAACATTTCTTGGTTCTTTAAAAGTGCTTAAGGAAATTTTCACTCCTTGTTGACAGATTAAGTTTAGAACAATGGAGCATGGCTTAAATCATCATTCAAGATGATCTTGTTACTAATATAGTGTTTCAAACTTACTCTCTCAGGTTTTAAAAATATTCTGATTTAGGACTAAAATTATGAACTGTGATTGATGTATCTTCTGTGCTGGCTTAAGTCCTGCCTGCTTAATTGGGCTCAGTCGATTTCAGCGTGTTTCCTATGACATTTCCATCTTACAGCTGTCAACCCAAAGAAAGAATTAATATCAATAATCCAGTGATCGGATTTAATCTGTAAGATTAGTCATCAACTGAGCTACAGAGACCTGGGCTGAAAAGAAAACCCTTGTCAATTTTATGTTCTCACGCGATAGCGTAAGGTGACTATTCATGTCTGCATGTAAAATCACACATTCACGTGTATTTTATTGCATTCTTTGTGTTTTAGAAAACAATGTAAAGCATTGTGCTAGAAAAAAAACTCTTTTCTTCTCCCAAATGGCCTATTGTCTACTCTGATTTCATTTCTCACATATCCAGAAGCAGCCTTGGTGCTACTCATTCGGGTCCTCAGAGATTCCCATTTTTGTACATTTGTTTTAACAAGCATTGATTGATAGGCCGTTTTCTCAATTACGAAGGCATTGCTTTCTTCACTGTATTGTATAGATTGAGAGATAAAGACAGAAAGGGAGAAAGGCAGAAAATAAGGCCTCCATGCCTCTCGTCTGTAGAAGGTATTTCTCATCCGGCTCTGCGACATGTACTCTTCCCATGGTTTAGCAGTTGAGGAGGCCTGGGAACAGTGTGTCTTCCTGCTGGTACACAACTTCATGGCAAAGTACTGTTGATTTTCTTGTTTTAAGGTAAGTTAAATGGACCAGTCAGAAAAATACCTGTTTTGCAAGGTATTGATATTTTCTTTAGGACATTTATCTGTTGAGGGGATATTGTGCAGTTACTTTCTTTTTTTAATATATACTTTCTATTCATTTATTTGAGAGTGACAGAGAGAGAAAGAGGCAGATAGAGAGAGAGAGAGAATGGGCACGCCAGGGCTTCCAGCCACTGCAAATGAACTCCAGACACATGTACCCCCTTGTGCATCTGGCTAATGTGGGTCCTGGGGAATCGAGACTCAAACTGGGGTCCTTAGGCTTCAAAGGCAAGCGCTTAACTGCTAAGCTATCTCTCCAGCCCGCAGTTACTTTCTTATTATTGGGACAAAATATCCAACTAGAAGCTCCTTATGGAGGGGAAGGGCTTATTTCAGTTTATAGCTTTGATGGGAAGTGACCATGGCTAGAAAACATGACAGGAGCAGACAGCTGGTGCATATCTTCACATCAGCCATGTGGAAGCAGGTATAATATGGCAAGCTGGGCTGCCCTTCACACAGTGACACACTTCCTTTAACAAGACTTGACACCCAGTGGTCCCACAAACTTCTCAAACATTGCCACCAGCTGAAGACCAAGTATTCAAACATGTGAGTCTGTGGGGGACATTTGACATTCAAACCACCACAGATATGCTGAGAACAAAAGGGTCTGTTGATCAGACATGTTTCGGTCAATTGCAGAAAGCCTTATCGTTAAGGGCCATAATGTAAAATAGCATTTTAGATATTCTAAGAAATCCTGAAACAAAGAAACAAAAAGAACTCAGTATGATTTTTCTAGCTTAATGTATGTATTTCTGCATGTGACACAAACACACTGGTCACTGGAGAATTTGCTCTGTGTCAGCATCCATTCTCAATGGCTGGTTAACGAAGCACACAACATCTTCCTAACAACTTCAGGATCTAAGATAACACTCAGGTATAGTTTCTTCTCTCTATGCCCATGACTCAAAGCCTAAGGAATCTGGTTTAAAAAAAGGGAGAAATCCATTCATTAATTTGTTCTTTCAGTAAGCAAACATTCATTACATATCAATTTTGGCTTAGGCAAAGTAAGATGGAGGTGATATGATGATAGACAACCAAGTTGTATGGCAAAATAGGGACAGTTTCCTGATGAAGCAACATATGGGCTGAATCTTGAAGGGTAATGAAGTGGGCAGATACCCAACAGGTGGGAGGGAGCTGGTTGTGGAAGCGCATTCTAACCCAAGCAATTGCTCATGCGAAAAGATAGAAGATTAAGAGCATAGCAAACTCAAGGGAGAATAGGTGAATCTACCTACCCTTTTCCACCATCGGTTGCTTTTCTGTGTGTTACCTGTCTCTATTGCTCATATCTAAGCTCCAGGAGGGAGGGCCTCTTCTGTGCCATTTGCCATGGCCTCCTCTCATGCATGCGGCAAAATGTTCTTCTAATAGTAGGGACACAGTAAGTTCTCAGCAAATGAATGGCAAGTAGTTAAACTCTGCTGTCAACTTGATCAGATTAGGAATCAAGTAAGAGACGTGCTTCTTGGGCCTGTCCCTGAGGGTGTTTCCAGGGAGGATTAACTGAGCTAGGAAGTTCTTCCTCCACAGTGAGCAGTGATTCCCATGGAGACTGTGTATAAGGGAGCTCCAGGAGAACACAGAGCCTTTTGCCTGGCTGTCTGCGCTACTTACTGGTACAAGCTTTTTGTTCCTTTCCTCATTGCTCTGGCTTTTCACTCAGGCGCATGTCCATTTTGGCTATCCTCTCTGGACGTTGGGAACTCATCATCTTCATGCGCAGAGTAGCTACCACAACCTTTCTGAACAGCGCCACCATCTGGGGACTAAGCATTCAAACACATAAGTCAATGGGTCATTTTACATTTAAACCACGGCACCAAGTCACTAGGAGAATGACAGTGCAGCCTAAGGTGTGCTGAGGCAGTTAAGGGAGCTAGTCTTGGCTTTACCACTTAATAGTTGTGGAATAAGAGCATGTTATTGACTGCTTAGAACCTAAGTTTCCTTATCTGCAAACTGGGGTTCACAATGTCAAATTTATTGTATGGATACAATGGAAACTTCTATTGAAAGAAACCTGGTAGACTTCCTGCAGTGCAATAAGCCCTTTAAAGCGGTAGTAGTTATGGTCATGACATCATCCTAAAGAAACTTGACAGCAGCTTGCATGGTGAGCAGTACCGGGCACCTCTCTCATTCCTCAGTGTTTAGCCCAATTCAATGAGTGTAGTTGGCCTCTGTGTATAATTACTTAGAATATTGATCCCATGTCTTCACTGTTCTGTTAAACACAATGGGGAGCCAAACAGAAAAAATAATTGGTTAATAGAGTAAACTCACTCACATGCACGAAGGTAAGGAAATGCTTTCATGTACATTGCCTCATGAAGTGTCAATCAATGGCATGCTGCCTTGAAGAGTCAATTGTTCAGTTCTCTTTCCTCCACCTGTGGTGACATCACATTGGTGGTGGAAGCCTTTACACCAGTGAAGCAAACACAGGCCACACATCAGGGTCTTTCTTTTACTCCAAGAGAGCTGGAGTTTATCACCAAGTAGCACAATACTGTCACTAGTCACTGGGTTAGGTGATTAGCATATACTGACTGATTAATCCTTTTGCTGCTACGAGGTGGCTGCTGTTATTATACTCATTTTTGAATAGGAAACTGAGGCACAGAGGAACAGAGTATAGCTAACAGATGGCAGAGTCAGATTCAAATCCAGTAACTGTCTCTAGACTGGAACTCTTTGAGTGTAAGTATGTGTTTGGTGGAGTGTGCATGGTATATGCACGTGTGTATGTGGGGGGGTGAGTATGTGTGGCAGATGCATGAGTGTGTGTATGTGTGGTAGATTCACATTGTGTGTATGTGTGGTGGAGTGTGTGTGGTAGATGCACGTGTGTGTGTGCTCATCCCTGTATTTCCTTAAGAAGGAGTCTCTCACTGAGCCTGAAAGTTTTCAGTCAAACTAGTTGACTTGTGAGCCCCAGACTTTTCTCTGCTCCCAACAAGGCTGGGGTTCCAGGTGTGCATGGTCACTCCCAGCTGTTTATGTGGGTGGGTGCTGGGATGCTTAACTCAGGGAGAATCAGGCCTTCTCAGGTCCTTGTGCTTGCATGGCAAGCGCTTTTATCTACTATACTTTTGCCTCTCCAACCTTCCTGCTGTAATAACATAATTCAATATTTGAAGAGATGAAGGGTAGATAACTATAGAGGGAAAATGAACAGGTGCATTACTTTACATAGGCATGTATAAAAAAAGATTATTGAGTGCCTACTATACAGCCTGTTCTCTGGAAAAGATTAAAAACGACAAAATGAGTTGACAGTGTAGCCCACAAGCCCTGCCCTCTGTCCCACAACTAGACGGTGAACTTTTCAGAAACACAAGATGACACCTGAGTAATCTCTGTTTTCTCAAGTGTCGCTTGGTTGCTGGCACATGCTAATTGTAGTTGAATAAGAGAAGGCTGCCTCTGAGGACGAATGCTGTTTTATGGGCACAGTACTCTTCCCTTCAGCAGCAGAGAGGCTTTCTTGCCCTGAGGTCAGCGTGGGCTCCCGCTCTACAGCTCTGGTCTTTCTCTACATGGCATTTTATGACTTCCAATTCCGTTCCCACGCTGGACGGCTAGACCCCAGGTTTTGCCTCCAGACCATGAGTGAGACCAAGAGACAAGGTCAGCCCATGATTGAACATTTGGGTCAGTCCTCTGTGATGAACACAGAGGTCAAACTGTTTCACCAAGCTGGTGCTACGAGTTCAAGAGCGGGGCAAGTGCCACGTTCACGTTGAATAACATGACAGTAAAGAATACTACTGTGGAGTTCAGGACATACACGTACAAGAACAAGAGGGGTGTTGCTGATAGTTATACAGAGACATCAACCATAAACATGGAAGATTCCAGGCAAATTGCAATGAATGAGCCCCTATTTAAGGGTCAGATGGGGAATTATCACAAATTAAAGATAGTGCAACATTTGGTAGAAAGGACTCTCTAGGTTGGAGATGTGTGTGGCAGTTACTTTCTCATTGCTGGGACAAGACACCTGACCAAAAGCAGCTGATGGGAGCAAAGGGTTTACTGTGACTTTGAGAGGAAACTTCATCATGGCGGGGAAAGCATGGCAGGGGAGAGGCTGGGCATCACATCTTGGTACATCAGCCATAAGGTAGCAGCAAGAGTGGGTGAGGCAGGGAACACCCAGAAGGACTAGATTAATAAACCTCAATGTCCACTTCTCAGTGACACACCTCCTTCAACAAGGCTCCACCTCCCAAAGGCTCTCCCTGCTGGTGTTTGAGTAATTGGTTTCATCACAAACACATGAGGTGATAAGTGGATGTGGTGGTTTGATTCAGGTGTCCCCCATAAACTATGTTCTGAATGCAGGGTCCCCAGCTGGTGACAATTTGGGAATTGAAGCCTCCTGGAGGCAGTGTATTGTTGGGGGAGGGCTTATGGATGTTATAGCCAGCTTCTCCTTATCAGTGTTAGGCACACTCTCCTGCTACTACTGTCTACCTGATGTTGTTCAAGAGGTGATGGCCACCCTCTGCTTATGCCATCATTTCCCCTGCCATCACGGAGCTTCCCCTCGAGTCTATAAGCCAAAATAAACCCTTGCCTCCCACAATCTGCTCTGGGTCACGTTCTTTGGGCCAGCAACATGAAGTTGAGTGCAACAGAGGACATTTCTCATCCAAACTACCTACCACAGCATGGGAGTTTCAATCTCAGCTCTACTTCCTTCTGGCTTATTACCCTGGAACTCTTGTGTCTTAGCTAAAGCCCTGAAGTAGATCATAGGTCCCCTATCATTTCCATGCCCTCCCCACCAAATGGACTACTTCTTTCAAATAATCCTTGTACAAGAACATTTTGGGAGATCTTCAAGCTCTCCTATGGCCTTAATGTTGCTGAGTTGCAGGATTAAGATTTACTCTGTTTCCTTATCCATATGGCTCCTTATTTTTATCTTGTCCCTGCGATGAGTCAGGCATTCATACATGACTCAACATATGAGCTTGAAAGGGACTGTGCAATCAGTGTCTTCATTTACAAATCAGGACAGTCCCTGAGTTATGCAGCAGAAAACATAGGAAAGACAAGAAAGTAACACACATATATACAACCACTAGAATGGTTCTAGTATAGGATATTATCATACATATAGACACAGACACACACACACACACACACACACACACACACACACACACACTTCAGGTGACATGTCTGCATTTATACACAGTCCCACTTTAGTGCAGTCCACCGAAAGCAACATGCAGTCAGAAAGGACATTTTGCACATGAGATGAGCAGAGGGAATGTAGGATCCAGATGCTAACAGAGGCCTAGCTTTCTGATTGGTCAGCTGGGAGCTACTCCAGTCCAGAGAGCAAGCAATCAACCCTTGCCACCTGAAACAGACAGGGCTCTGAGCAGGGCCATAGGGAGCAGCGAGGAAGGGTGATGAGGTCTCTAGTTGTTGCCTTGGGTACCCCCCACCTCCTTCACCCACTGCATCTTCACTTAGAAATGTTCCTCAACTTTTGTTGTACTTGATCAATTGAAAATTGTTAGAGCCCTTGATTTTTGTTAAAAGTGAAAAAATAGAGCCTATTAAATGCAATGGCCAAGAAGTTCCAATGTCTCTGTAACATATTTGAGGCACAGAGTGAAAAAGCACAGGATAATCCAGGAAAAAGCCCTCCAGGGACACAAAAAAGGGCAACCTTGTCTAGGAACCCTTATTTTCCAAAGATGTTAAAATTTCATTTCACAAAAGATCACTTCCAAAAACAATTTCTTAATCGAAAACCACTCTGTCTTCATTTGTCTTATAGGTGGCCACTTCCAGCAGAAATGTGCCCAAGTCCCCTAGCACAGACCAGGGCTTCTTTTATTATGCAGGTGAAGGAGCAGGGCAGCCTCTGCCAGCCAATTGCAGGCACCCTATTTGCATAATGACCAGCCTCCTTGAAGATGGGCAGTTAAACCAAATAGTTTATGAGTTTCTTTTGTAAAATGTCTGCCTCTTTATTTAATGTTGAAAACTGAAGGGAGTCGAGGAAGGGTAGTGACTAAACAGGGTTTTTAAATGTTACCTCTGTAATTATCTGTGGAATTAAGCCTGCAGAACCACATTAACTCATCAGAAAATGGAATTATGAAAATTCTTATTAACAACAGCTCTGGCCCCATCTCACAGTATTCACTGGAGTAATTATTTTTTGGGAGAGGCTGGGATTAATTTTTTTTAAGATAGAGAAAATAAATTCTTAGCCATTGCCTGCTTTGGACATACAGGAGACAAAGCAATATGAACTTTTATTTTAAGGAGAGAAAAAGATTTTTTTTCAAAATGTAATTTTGCTCTAATTTCTAAGGGAATTCTTATGCAAGGCATTTTGTATATAAAGGGATTATATGTCACCAATGCAAAATGAAATACAAAATAAACCAAAGAGCTATGAATGTCCTAAGTGCAGAAAATAATATATAATTTATGATACTTTAAATCTCATTAAAAACACTAGCTTTTGTAGCTTCCTAGCAACCAATCCTCAGGAGTCTCTCTGTAAAGAGGTTGGCTCTCCCCAAGCTCCGGGTCCAAAGCTTTAATAAATGAAGCCCATATGGTGAGTCTATGAGGGTTCCCTGTGTGTAGGCCATTTGTCTGGGTGTTCTCAAAAGCCTCATATGATAGCTTGTAATTTGCTAATCCAATATAATAAACATGAAAGCACTTTGTTAAACTAATGTTCAGGGTCTAAATTAAACCAGTCAAAGCCAGAGAGTTAGAGAAAAACTTGGAGGTCCATAATTGCAGCCTTGAATCAGGATGGAGCATCAAGGTTCTGGAAGATGATACTGGGATGTTACCATCATCTTCCCTTTCTTTTTAAAAAGCACCTCCATATGCATTATTTTTTTCAGTTTGCATTCCTAATAATCCTGGGAAGTAAATGAAGCAGGAATTTTTGTGCCCATTTGTCAGATGTAGATATTCATGTTTAGAAAGTGAAGTCCTTGTGGGCATGTGCAAAGGCAGGGCTGGGAGGAGTGTTCAGGACTCCTTTCCTTCCTTCCTTCCTTCCTTCCTTCCTTCCTTCCTTCCTTCCTTCCTTCCTTCCTTCCTTCCTTCCTTCCTTTTCCCTTCCTTTCCTTCCTTCTTTCTCTTCTTTCTTCTTTTCTCTCCTTTTCTTTCTTTCTATCTTTCTTTCTTTTACTTCTTATTAAAAACCAATTTTTGTATGCAAGACACTCTTTTCAGCTGGTGCTTATGATGAAATTTTCATCAGTCTGAAGAAACATGGTAAGCTGGATGAGCAAGCTGGGGGCATGGCTCAGTGGTAGAACACTTGCCTAGCAGATGTAAGCCTCTGCTTTGATTCCCAGCACACCACACACACACACACACACACACACACACACACACACACACACACACACACAGTAAGTTTATCTAATAAAGCAAAGAAATAAACTTTATACAAGAAAATTTTATTGGGAATTTTTACAAAAGTGCAGAATGTATTTGGATCACAGTCTCTTCCTAGTGCCTTCTGTTTTTTTTTTTTTTTTCCAATCCTGTGCCTTCTTCACTGAAACTCTTCTTTCTAATTTGTCCCTCTTCTATTTTAATGTCTCTTTTCCCTTCCTCCAGAATGAATGTAGAAATGTTGATGGGCCAGTATTATGGGATGCAGGTGCAGTTAGCGAGGGCTGTTGTGAGGTTATAAATGTAATGGATACTTGATATCAGTGTTCCAAGACACATTTCCTCATCATCTGGTTCTTAATTCTTTCTGTTCCTTCTTTCATGATGTTTCCTGAGCCTTGGAGAAGGTGGTAGAGATGTTGCATTTACAAAAGTGTTCAATGGTGTAATGGTTAGTACTCTGGACTCTAAATTTAGAGATATCTCATTTAGTACTGAGCACCCAGCACTCACTTATTTTGATTAGTTTTATGTTTCCCCACTAGTCACTGGCATCTGCAAAAAGCTTTTCTGACCAAAGAAGAGATAGCACCAACCTATGGCCATAAAAATAAATCTCTAGTGGGTATTTTTATGGGCACAACATATCCATTTCACCAAACAAAAGTGGTAGCTCTCTTCTTAGGGCTTATGACCCTCCCTGCCATGGGCATTTGACTAAGTTTTTGTGTGTGTTTATTTTTATTTATTTATTTGAGAGCAACAGACAGAGAAAGAGGCAGAGGGAGAGAAAGAGAGAAAGAGAGAGAGAGAATGGGCACGCTGGGGCCTCAAGTCACTGAAAATGAACGCCAGACACATGTGCCCCCTGTGCATCTGGCAAACATGGGTCCTGGGGAATTGAGCCTCTAACCAGGGTTCTTAGGCTTCACAGGCAAGTGCTTAACCACTAAGTCATCTCTCCAGCCTTTGACTAACTTTTTAGTACTAGGTATGAATTCCTTCCCATGGAGCAGGCCTCAAATACAGGCAGAAAACTGTTGGTTACCCCATAACAGTCATGACATTATTGCATCAGTAGATACATCTTGCTTGCCTTGCTGGCAGATGAATCGACTGTTGGGTAAGACTGTTGATAACTTTTCTTCTTAGTACTCTACATAGTACTTTCTAGCATTGTGACAGTTAGCCAGCAGGGTGGAGATTTCCAGCTTAATTTCAACTTGATTTTTTAAAAAAAAATATTTATTTATTTGCAGGCAGAGAGAGATAGATAGAAGAGAGAGAGACAGAGAGAAAATGGGTGTGCCAGGGTCTTTAGCCACTGTAAACAAACTCCACATGCATGTGCCCCTTTGTGCATCTGGCTTACGTGGGTCCTGGAGAATTGAACCTGGGTTCTTTGGCTTCACAGGCAATTGCCTTAACCACTAAGCAATCTCTCCAGCTCATCAACTTGATTTTTTAGTGTTCTACAACTGAACTATGTGAAATCTTCAGCAACAGGAACTTACCGTCTAGTTTTGGTGGGCAGTCAAGAGTACTGGTAGTAGTCTATATTGTTTTGGGGGGTGGTCTCAGGGACCTCCCTGACTAAGAATTAACTCTCAGAGAGGTATCCCACTTATTTATTTATTTATTTATTTATTTATCTATTTATTTATGAGAGAGGGAGCGAGAGAGAGAAAAGAGAGAAAGGGAGATTGGGCACACCCAGGCTTCTAGCCACTGCAAACGAACTTCAGATGCATATGCCACCATGTGCATCTAGCTTTACGTGGGTACTGGGGAATAAAACCTGAGTTCTTTGGCCTTACCAGAAAGCATCTTAACCACTAAGCCATCTCTTCCAGCCCAAAAATCAACTTTTAAATTGAAGCTACTTTGAGATATTGTCTCTAGATTTTTTATAGCAAAATTACCTTTATATTATAATACGGATGATAGATTATAGCTTCTATTTTATGTTTTTAACAAACTTAAACATTGATAATCCTAAATTGATTTTGAAATCTCTGTCTTTCCCTTTATATTTTTTAACAAGTAGGAAAAATAGAGAGGGGGTTGGTCATGGGTGGGTGCATTTATACAGCATTGAACAACAAGAGGGTGTCACAACCAGGTTGAGGCCACTAGCTTCTGGGTTTCCAGGTCAATGGACAGGGTCAAGGGGACACAAATAGTATTAGTTTATATTTCAGAGGAAAAACTTAATCTGATGGGCTTTTACTTTGTTTTCTGAAGGAATCTGTAGTGCAAGTGCTTTGAGTATAATGAGATCCCATCCCATAGCAGCACAATAAAATAGGAACTTCATCAAGGATAGGCAAGCATCTGAAATAAAATAAATAGTTCCAGCTCTTCTTTAGGGACAGTAGACATGTGGTCCCATTGTCTTTAAGAAGAGGCCAAAGATGGTTACTCCACCTCTTTACAATTAGAGGTGTCATCCCTCCTCTCACCTATGAACAAGGTACCTTGTCTGTTGGCATCTTGCTGGGGTCTGTGGACCCACCTGCTGCTGAAGGTCACTCTAGGCTACCCTGGTGAGGGTCAGGAGGTGGGGCATTTCATCTTTTTCCCTTTTTAAAAATTTTAACACAGTATATCACTTTGTTGCCCAGGTTGGTCTTGAACTTTTGATCCTCCTGCCTCAGCCCCCCTGAGTGCAGAGATTCTAGACCTGGTGCAGCATGTTCCTTGTACTAACTAAGGCTATGATTCCCAAACCTCATGGCAAGATACACTGGGATATTACAGCTAATTCTGCACCATGGGATATTTGTTTATGTATTCAATCAGTCCTTGATATTTTTGAAGCAAACCAATGATAGTTGGCATCTCACTGTATAAACTGCTCACAGGCATTATTAGATAATACTAAATTTCTTTCTTTCATAGCTTTGTGCTATGCATCTGTCTATCTATCTATCTATCTATCATCTATTATGTTTCTATCTATGTATCATTTATCATCTATGTAGTTAGGATAGTAACTGGGATCAAAAGCAAGGGGTTGCACCGAAGAGATGGTTCAGTGATTAAAGGCTCTTGCTTTCAAAGCCTTATGGCCTGGATTTGATTCTCCAGTACCCATATAATGCCAGATACAAAAAGTGGCATATATGTCTGGAGTTCATTTGCAACACCAAGAATCCCTGTGTACCCAGTCTCTCTCCCCTTCTCAACTTGCAAATAAATAAATAATTTTTTTCAAAAAAGCAATAAGTTTGTGAACTTTGATGCAGAACGCAAAATAAAGTAAGGGTTATAGGGTATAGGCTTTTTTTTTTTTTTTTTTTTTGGTATAGGCTATTTTTGAGGTTTGAGAATTTTTACACTGTCTGACAAGTGCCTGTGAATATTAAAGAGTAAAATACAAATATATTTTTCTTTAAAATTCTTTGTGTTGCTTTTTCACGTTATTCCTAAGTTGTTAGAATGCAAATGTTAGTTGACTGGACCTAATTAAATATATGGTCTAGAGGCCCCATGAGCAGTGGTTCCTTGAGGCTCCAAGGGAGCTGTGAGCAAAAGAGGTTTAGGAACATTGTGGGGATTGTTTGAAGAGCAGGTGAACTGCCAGGGAAGGAGGATATCTGTAGCTACCAAAATACCAGACTTTGACAAGAAGTTTGAGCTGTGTGGCCTGGGGCAAGCCACATCCCTTCTCTAATTTTCATTTTATCTGCCTACAGAAGTGCTTCTCCCCCCTTCCTAATTCTTTCTTCCTCTTTTGGGAGCCTCAAACACTTCTGGGAATCCGTCTTTTTGAATCTGGATCGGGTAGGGCTGACCCTACTTCCCCATTCCCCAGTAAGGAGATCCATGGCAGCATAGTCAAGTACTGACTGTCCAGGAGAGACTGTATTCAGTGTTTTGGATGAATGAGGGGAATATAGAGAAAGACTAGCCCCTGGAACCCTGACAGTCCATTTTTAATCCTATGAAGTTCCTCTGTGTCTTAATTCAAGCAAATCTTTGTTTCAATAACATGTTTGAGGTTTATCTATAAGGTCAGTTGAATGAACTCTCCCTGGAAAGACATATGTCTATTCACCCCAGATAGGGCACAAATAACAGTCTAAGGAAATGATTCCTCCACCCACATCTAGTTTAATAAACCAATGAACTTGATTGGCGTTACTTCCTGGAATAGGTCAACTTATGGGTGACTAAACCCTTGAAGAAAAGCCTCCCTCCAGTAGCCTTAACTGCCTATATATCCCATCCCTGGGGAGGGGGCGAGGCCTCACGAGCTCTTCCCTCCTCCATGACTGAATAAAATTGGCCCACTCTTGTGCAGGTCATCTGTTGCAGTCCGGTTCACATTGCTGGTAGAAATGACCCAACGAAGAGCAGTATGTCGGAAAAAAATAGGTTTATTTTGGCTTACAGGCTTGAGGGGAAGCTCCACAATGGCAGGGAAAATGATGGCATGAACAGAGGGTGGACATCACCCTCTGGCCAACATAAGGTGGACAATAGCAACAGGAGAGTGTGCCAAACACTGGTAAGACAGAAACTGGCTATAACACCTACAAGCCCGCTCCCAACAATACACTCCTCCAGGAGGCGTTAATTCCCAAATCTCCATCAGCTGGGAACCTAGCATTCAGAACACCTAAGCTTATGGGGGACACTTGAATCAAACCACCACATCATCATAGTTGCTGAGCATTCAGAAGGACAATGGCTATATCATGCCCAGAGGACAATATTCTACAACACAGGTTCAGCAAACCAAGTTTGGCTAAATTCTTTTTTAAAAAACAAACAAAAAACCTACAACAGATTATTTGCTGGATTAATTGAATAAATCTACTATTCTGCATCCTGTGGAAACACTGTCTGTAAGACAAATAGTGTCAAGGTGTGTGACACACTGTCTTTGGAGTACTTAATGAAAATATCCCATAGAAAGGTAACATTACAATAGGCATTTAGTCTTGACCCAACAGATATCAGAGAACTATGAAACATAGTTGTCACTGCTTTGTTAGTTAGGACAGTTTTCATTCCACCAGAAAGGAACCCAACTTGATTTGGCATAAGTAAAGAAAGAACTTGATATAAAAGATAGCTTAGTGTCTCTTACAACTTATAAGCAGGTGTTAAGAAATCACTTGCCCAGAGCTCAAACATGGCTGTGGTCTTGCTTATCTTGGCTTCTCTCTGTGGGCTGACTTCCTTCCTACCACTCATAGCAGGTAATTCTCTCATTATCATTTTGCAGTTCATTGTGCTAGTCACCTTCTGAACTTCAGGTTTAAAGTTCCAGAGAAGCTCTCTAGTTGGTACATTTAAATCTCACTCCTGAATGGATCTGTTGTGTCTGGGGCAGGTCTCATCGCTAAAAATGGCTGCTCCCATGATGACTGTAAGGATGTAAGTGATCTATGAGGTAATGGGAAAGATCTTAGATAATCAGAGAAATGGGGCAGAGAAAACAAAGAATGCTGGTGTAGTTCATGCACATCCTTCGCCAGGGCCTCTTTTATTTGAGTGTAATAAATTACCCCAAAGTCAGCGACTTGAGGCAAAACCCACATTAGCCCATGGTTCTGCAGACTGGCTGTCAAGTCATGGCTTGGTTCTTAGGTTGGAGTGTCACAAGCCAGAAATGAGAGTGCCAGTCATGCACAGAAATGAAAGTGCAGTCATCTTGAACTCAAGGTCTGCTGTCATGTGGCAGGGCAGATTCCAGTTATTGAGGCTACAACAAGGACATCCCTATTTCCTTGGTAGGTATCCACTAGGGGCTGTTCTCCCGAGACTGCCACGTTTCCTTCCCACATGGGCCCCTCCATTGTCAAAACTAGCAGTGGAAAACCATCCCTCCTGTTGAATCTCATGCTTCCAAGTCTTCAGCCAGGAATAACCCCACCCCTTTTAGCAGGTCAGGCCCACTGAAGATCATCTCCACAAGTTAAAGGCAAAGTCCTTCATAAGACTGACCCCCACTTTGAGTGGCTCGAAGTGAGACCTGAGGCCACCCACCCTACTCATTGGCTTGCTTAAATTCAAGGACTTCTATAGTACCCAATTCAATAATTCATTGAAATGGCTCACAGAACAGGATCATACATCTAATTATAGCTTTATTATAAAGGATTAGATCTTGGGGAAGCATAGAGCCTCCACTTCCTTTTCCTGATGTGGTCAAATGCATGGCCTTCCCCAGACACATTCATTATTCACCTCCCCGTAAGCTCCATTAAGCCATCATGTCCAGAGTTTTTGGTGGGGTTTCATAACATACCACAATTCTTTGTATATGTGTGTGTAGCGTGGTGTAGTGTATGTGCAGTATGCACATGTATGTGCCTTTGCAGCACTCGTGCTCTTGCCTGTAGTGGCAGGAGCTCACCTGTGCTCTGAGCAGAACATGGGCTGTCCCACTCCGTCACTCTTCTGTCTGATCTCATTTTGGAACTAGAGTCTCTCTCTTTTTAAAAAAAAATATCTTATTTATTTATTAGAGAGAAAGAGACTGATAGAGAGAAAGAGAGAATGGGAATGCCAGGGCCTCTAGCCAGTACATACGAACTCCAGACACATGTGCCCCCTTGTGCATCTGGCTTTTGTGGGTCCTGGTGAATTGAACGCGGGTCCTTAGGCTTCCAAGGCCAATGCTGTAAATGCTAAGCCATTTCCTTAGTCCCTCAGCATCTCTTAATGATACCAGGGCTTGCTGTTTTTTTTTTTTTTTTTTTTTTTGTGAGCCTGGGCAATTCACTTTGTGGGACTGAGGTTGTGGCTACCCCCATCTGTTTATGTAGGATCTGAAGATTAGAACTCAGGTGATTTCAGGTCCCCATGGGACCTCTTTGCTTGTGCAAGAAGCACACTTACCCCTGAGCCATCCCTCTAACCCACATATCACAATTGCTTGCATCACTGGCCACATGATTGAAGTCAGTCTTCAGCCTTCCCTGCTTCTCAGGAGGTGATAGTTTCAGGCTGATCCCAAGTTTCAGCCATTGAATCATGTACTTTTATTTATTTATTTTTTTCTGGTGACCAATCCTCATCCCATTCTCTCTAGGGACCTGACAGTTACCTCATTACAAAGCCAACACATTCCCTTGAGGAAATCCCAAGAGGCTTTAAAATACTCAGCAAGGAGCTCAAGAAAAAAGCAGACAAGTTCTCCATTATACTACAGGCCTATCTTAGGGTTCCGCATGCCACATCGCTCTTCTGCCTCAACATCTTTATGCCTTGAAGTCCTTCAAAGTCCACCCCAGGTGCCATCTCTTCAATGAGCTTTGTCTCCCAGCCTCCAAGTAGATCTGCTCCTTGCCTCCTTCAGGCTCTGCAAGGATTTGCAGTGTAACTACCTCCATGATACAGATTCCCATCCTTATTACAGGTTTCTTCGCTATACCTGGATTGCATAAAGACACAAACTTCATTGATTTAAATATGGCAAGAGCTCCAAAACTATTTATCTAGTGGAATTAAATATTAAAGGTGAAATCATCCTATAGGGTGTCCTTGAAATCAGATAACCAAATCATATGAGATGGCAATTAGGACACGTTCTCCATGAAACTGCCCTTTAAAGTACTAGAGGCAGGGTGTGGCAAGATGGCAGTATAATTATGTATTGCAGTTAGCTTTGCATTGCTGCTTGTGGGAGGAAAGGGCTTATTTTGGCTTATCTTGAGAGGAAGCTCCATGATGGCAGAGGAAAACTAGACATGGGTAGAAGCCGGGCATCATCTCCTGGCCAACATCTGGTGATCAACAGTAGCAGGAGAGTGAGTGGAACACCAGGAAGGGGAAGCTGACTACAAAATCCACAAGAATACTCCCCCAAAACCTGCCTCCTTTAGCAAGGACCCATTTCCCAAATTGCCACTAGCTTGGGGCCGCGCATCCAGAATATATGAGTCTATGGGGTATACCTAATCCAGACCACCCCTTGATATATGTTCTTTTCAATCTTGATTTAAGTCCTTGCCATAGATCTTAAGGGAAGCCTGAGAGTCTAGGGGAGATCTGTAAGCCTTTTTGTCAATTTCTTGGGGACAAAGAGAATTTGTAGCATTGGCAAGTCTCTGAAAAACGGGATGCTGTGCCAAAGGAAGATTCCAGGGCTATTATTCCTGTGTAGCACACTCATGTCTTATCAGGAGGATGAGAAGTGTCTGTACAGTTTCTTGGGCTTGCAGACATGTCCTGTAAGATTCCAGGAATGATTGTGATTTTATCAGAGCAGATAATTAGGACGATAGGTAGCAATATGAGGAAGACATAATCCATGGCACATTAGCAATCTCCTCTCCTCTCTTCTTTTTCTCTATTCTCTTCTTTCTTCTCTCTTCTCTTTATCTTTCCCCTCTCTCCTCTCTTCTTTCTCTTCTCTCTTTCTTTCTCTCATCTCTTTGAAACAGAGTTCCCCTATGTAGCTCAAGCTGGCCTTGAACTCACAATCTTCCTTCCTCAATCTCTAGTGCTAGGAAAAGCAAACCCTTCTTATCATGGCTGATTTCTAATTGTCATTGCCTTTATCCTTGCTTCCATTTTTGCACTCTCCTCTCCCATAATGTCTATTTTCTCTCTCTCTCTAATATTCATTTTTTTTTTTCTGAAATGACATACCCTAAGCTAACACTGTTCTAGCCAAATGAGAGATCAAGCTAAATTAGACCCTTCCTGCTTCCAACAGTTGCAAATAAGAGTACAGCTTCAAATGTGCCTCTTCGGGGACCAACACTGTGTGGGTCACTATGTCCCCTACACATTGGAAGCTGTTGCTATTTTTCTGAGTGAAAGCATCAGGTGTTTGCAGCGTAGAGACCAAAGACATGTTGTGAGGACTAACATGGTTTCTTAAACTTGGCGTTCTCTTCCTTGTATGGACTTGTACTTGTACCTGGTATGCACTTCTGGAAAGTTCCTCTCAACTCTTCCCCTTTGTTTCTCTCCAAATCCGTTTACTAGTTTCACTAAGGGGTGTTTGCTGTATATGCTGTTATGGGGTCCAGAGTGTCTAATTGACAAATTACATTGTGCTTTTGGTGGCTTTAAGTAATCATTTAAAATAAATAAGATCATAATTATCAGTTTTCATTTACCCATTTATTAAGGAACAATGTTCACACTGAGCAGTTTGATTTTGTGTTATAATAAGGCAATCTCTACATGATGACAGATGGTGTTTCATTTTGCCGACACTGTGCTAAAGTGCTCTGAGTTGTGATGTGTTTGATTTTATTAGAGATCAGATTTAACACATGCATGCTACATAACTGCGATCGCATTCCCATTTCTCATCTGTAGGAGAAAATGAAACTGTGATGAAATGTAATAGACTCACCCTCAGGCAGAACTAGTGGGACTGGGAATTGCAACATAATAAATCTAATGGATATTACACTATAGGACCCTAGAAATTTACTGTTATTATGTGCAGGGAAGGAACTCGGTTTTGTAAAACTCACTTTTATTTCACCGGCATCAGTGCAATTTCACATTATTTAACTGTTGTGTCCCAATAGCAGAGATGGTATTTGTGGTGTTGGAAAGGAAACTTGCCCACCAAAGAACACAGGGATCCAGGAACCCAGAGTAGAAAGCTAGTGGAGAGCCAATGGCAAGGGGAAAATAACTGCATTTACCAAATGCAAATGATAACAATGGCACATCATTAACAATGGATTGTTGGGACTGTCAAATGAAGCTTCATTTAGCTATGCTGTCAGTGTGACACCCACCAGAGGAAGACACATCAGTAAAAGCTCCCACTAGGGGATTGAGAGTTTATATTCTCAGCCTTCCCCGCTGCCTCAACCCCGGGGTTGGGAAACTAAGTTAATTACACATCTAGTTATTGATGTACTGGCGATAGAGCTTTTTCTCTAATGAGGCCATTGTCAAGTGGAATTGCAAAGGTGGAGGCAAGCAACCTTTGGAGCTCTTGTGCCAACAAGATAAAGCCTGGTGACTCTGCATGGCTGTCTGAAGGAAAGTGCAAAAGAATCTGTCTGCCTTTGTGTTAGTTACTTTCTCATTCCGGGGGGGTGCCAAATCATTAGAAGCAGCTTACTGGGGGGGAAGGGCGTATTTTGGCTTACAGTTTTGGGGGGAGAGGCAAGGCATAGAGGAAGTGGGAAGCGGACATCATTTCGTCTCATCAGCAGGGAGTAAAGAGAAAACACCAGCGGGCTGAGGCTCCACCACGTGACGACTTGCTCCCAGTGATGTACTTCCTCTTGCCAAGCTCCGCCTCTTCAGAGTTCCACCGCCTTCCCTTGACCAGCACCACCAGCTGAGGACTCAGTATTCAAATGCAGGATTGAGTGTTTGGGGACATTTTATATTCAAGCCACCATAGTCTCATTCCCAAAAGTTTCCTCAGCAGTTTCCTGCCTCCAGCCTCCACCTTCTACTATGCATCATAGATGTCCACTTCTCCAACCTGCCCGTCCCAACTGCCCACGTCCACCATGCTGCTTCAGTGGCCCAAGCCTCACCACTGCTCCATGCTGGCACTGCTCACAGTTTTGGTTCCTGAATTAAGTCTGTTATCTCAGTGAAGTCAGCCTCTTCGTTGTTCTTCACACATGACAAGCTCATGTTTCTCTTCATTTTGGAGCAGATGGTTTTTCTTTTTTTTATTGTTTTTGTTTCTGTTTTTTTTTTTTTTTTTTTTTTGGTTGCACAGAAACTCTATTTGCATTTGCTTGTAAGAAAGGGATGCTTGAATCTCATGGGTTCTCAGACTGAAGGGCAGGGTGCTGTCTTTTGTGACTTGCCACAGATGGGACTAGAGCTACTTTCGATGATGGTCTCTCATTCCTTGTCACTACTTAGATGTGAAGAGTCACACTTTCATTTCCAGTAGTCACTGCCTTTATCCTTGCTTCCGCTTTTGCACCCTTTTTTTTGGTTCCCTTTTCTACCTTTATGTCTTTATTTTTTTTTTAACTTTTTTTAAAAAATACTTTTATTTATTTGTTTGAGAGCGACAGACAAAGAGGCAGATAGAGAGAAGGATAGAGAATGGGCGCGCCAGGGCCTCCAGCCACTGCAAACGGATTCCAGACGCGTGCGCCCCCTTGTGCATCTGGCTAACGTGGGACCTGGGGAACCGAGCCTCGAACTGGGGTCGTTAGGCTTCACAGGCAAGGGCTTAACCACTAAGCCATCTCTACAGCCCCCGTCTTTATTTTTGATTATTAGCATATAAAGAATTATGTTTCATTATTTGTGTTTTCAAATGAATTTGTTTGTCTTTTTAAACAGTTTATTTATTTTTATTTATTTACTTGACAAAGGGAGAGAGAGAGAAGTATGGGGGGGGGGAGAGATTGGGTGTACCAGGACTTCCAGCCACTGCAAACGAACTTCAGATGTGTGTGCATCTGTCTAATGTGGGTCCTGGGGAATTGAACCTGGGTCCTTTGGCTTTGCAGGCAAACACCTTAACTGCTAAGCCATTCCTCCAGCCCTGTCTTTTTTTTAAAATCTAGATTCTGCATACTTGTCTTTCTGAGTCTGACTTATTTTACTTACCATGATGATTTCCACCAATTTTCATGCAAAGGATGTTTTTTCATTCTTCTGTATGGCTGGATAATATTTCACTGTTTATGTGTGTCACATTTTCTTTATGCATTCATCTATTGATGGGCAACTGGGTAGATTCTATAGCTTGGCTACTGAGATTCACACTATCTTTACTGGAAAGCCACTGCTTCCATGGGATAGGAGCTTTCAGATGGGAGGAACTGAAATTGTCAAGTTCAGGTTCCAAACTTACACAGGAAGAGCACTAACAGATCCAGTTTGTGTCAAATGCAATAGGGAAAGGCAATGTTTGGCTACTAGCACTAGCCCAATTTGTTTTAGGATAAGTTTCTACAGTAATTCTGCCAGGAAAGTGGGACCTATATGATTGAAATGAGGAAGGGAGTTGTCATAGTTAAGGTGTTGTCAATTTGATCTGTTTAGTAATCCACAGAAATCCCTTTTAGGTGGGTCTCTGAGGTTGTTTCCAGGAAGGATTAACTGAAGGAGGAAGTCCTTCCCCCAGAGGGGACTGTCCCTGTCAGAGGGGGCTTTATATAAGGAATTTCTGGGGGTAAAAGAGCCTCCTCCCTCCCTCCCTCCCTCCCTCCCTCCCTCCCTCCCTCCCTTCCTTTTTTATTCTTGGCTGCTGGAGCTGCTTACTGCCTTTCAGCATGGATTGAAGACCAGCATCAACTGAAGACCCATGTGGATTGAAACCCAGTGGCTCCTCAGGAAGCCTCCAGGCCTTCAGTGCTGGATGGGGACTGCTGAGGTATCTGGCCACATGGGCTGAGCAGCTACTGGATTCTTTGATTCTCGGGCCTGCAACTGCTATTGGACTACCATAAACTAATCCAATAAATTTCTTTTTAAACTAATTCATTCTAGCAGTTCTGTGCCTCTAGAGAATGCTGACTAATACAGGAGCAGAGTATAGGAAAAATGTGAGCTGTTAGTCTGGAGATTTGAGTAGCCAAATCATATCCAAACCTAGGCAGCACCACACCTACTGTGTTCCCATTCTCCTTTACTATTCCCCCCTCTGAATAATCTCCCTTACAGAATGAACTGTCCAGGTTGTAGAGGGAATGCTAATATTTTAGTGTCTTCACATTGTGGATATTATAGGTTGGGGAGGCAGCCCAGCAGTAGGGCACATCTAGTATGTACAAGGCCTGTGGTTTGACTCCTAGTGCCACAAAAAATAATAAGAATAATATAAATTATATATAAAGTAATCCCCACAATTGCCTTCTAAATGGAATACTGTTATCCATATTTTATAGAAGAGCTTAGAAAAGCTATCTACCTTAACCAAGTTAGTAGGTGAACAAGGCCACTTCCTGGATTCTGCTCAAAGATTAAATATTCAGGAAGGGTTTGTTTCTTTTGAACTGTGAGAAAAATCTGAAACTACCTAGACACTTTATTTACATAATCCAGAATGTGTAATTTTCGTTGGGAGCAGGCAGGAGGGGTGACCAGGTAATTACCCAGGGCAATTTTCTTGGGCAGGCCCAGTTCCAATCACAGCTCATTCTTTCACTCGGCAAACATTTATTGACACTGGCCATGTTAATCATCTAATTACCCTTTCATACCATTTCCTTCTTTATTTTTTTACATCGGATTTAAAACTTTACACCACTCACATTCATTCATGTGTACTCAGTTCCATTCCAACTGGCCACTTTACTATTTCCTGACTTTTCTGGCCTCAACTCCTCTTGCTTAAAAGACCTCCTTCTCCCGTCTTTTCTTCCATGCTTGATTCAAATTCTGACTCCCTCAGCGATGCTCTCACTCATCTCAACGCTGGAGAAGTGACTCCCTCCAGTTTATGCTATCAAGCCAACACGCTGCAAGTACTTACATAGCTAGGGCCGCGGCATGCTACCAAACTCTCCAGATCAGCTGTCGTGGTGCTGGGCACATGGCAAACACTCAGTAACTGTTTGTCGAGATGAGAAATGCTCTATTATGTTAACACAAAATTATTGAGAAAAATGCAATGCAATACCATGGGCGGCATGCAAGTCATGGGATGTAGAGTTAAGGTGCAGGGGTAGCTCTCATAAAGCAGAATTTCAATCTGGCTTATATTATTTAGTTGCTGTGGCATCCCAGTCATGCCTCAGTTCCTAACTTTTGAAGTGGACATAAGGATTTTATCCTTCTTAGTAGAAATGTATATGTATGTGTTGGGAATTAACGTCAGAGCCTCACTTATGCTAAGCAAAGTACGCTAGTACTAGCTACAGACTCAGTCCTCAGCCCCTTCCTGCCTGCTTGCTTGCTTGCTTGCTTGCTTGCTTTCTTTCTTTCTTTCTTTCTTTCTTTCTTTTTTTTTTTTTTTTGACAAGGTCTTGTGAATTGTAATCCTCAGACTGTCCTGCCTCTGTCACTGGAGAAGCTGGGATCCAGGCTCAGCAGCACAGAGATTTCTGCTGAGAGAAGCGTGTGGGCTGCAGTGGGCGGAGGGTTTTCATCGCTGCGCACAGGTGGTACATGGGAGGGGACCTGTTGCCATGACCTTCTTGTTGTGGGGACAAAACACCTGACAAGCAGCAGCAGCTGATGGGAGGAAGGGATTTGTTTTGGTTTACAGTCTTGAGGGGGAAACTTCACACTGGCAGAGAAAGCATGGCATGAGGAGAGGATGGGCATCACCTCTGCCACAGCAGGTAGAGAGCAGCAGCAGGAGGGTGAGCAGAGCTGTGACAAGGGGGAGCTGGCTATTATACCCCTAAGCCTGCCCCCAACAACACACTTCCCCAGCAAGGCTCCACTTCCTAAACTGCCATCAGCTGGGGACTAAGTATTCAGAGCACATGAGTATAAGGGGACTATCTGATTCAAACCCCTAAACAACCACACATCTGGGGGTCTAGGCAAAAAGTTCATTCCCATTAGAGTAACAGATCAGGATAAGGTCTCAGCTCAAGTTGCCACATAATCATTACAGCCCATAGTATTCTAAGATGCTATCACTTCCTTTCTTGACGTCTTGCTAGGGGGATGGGGAGGGGCTCATGGGTAGGCTTCTCTGAAGGTTACATTTGCTTCTTGATCGAAGTGACAAGGAGTCAGTCATGTGGAAATCTGGAAGAACATTCCAAACTAGAACTTCAAGTGATAAGGGCCTGAGGCAGGAGCATGCTTGAGGTGTGAGAGGTGTCCATAGTAGTTGGAACTAAATGGGAAGTTGGGAGGAAAGTGGAGGCCAGATTGTACAAGGCTCAGAAAATCTTTGTAACAGAGTAGATTTTATTCTAAGAAGGGATTTAAGTGAAGGTGTCATTCAATAGCCGGTGTCCAATCCAAGGGGATCTCCAAGAGGTCCTGGCTTCCTTCTATACGTACCCTTAATATTGAATAAGGTATACCTGGAATTAAGAGGCTATTAAGAGAATGGCAGTGTGACTCTCAGGCTGCAAATGTGTTGGGGTTCTTGCCTTGCCCCTTGTGAAGTGGCAAGCTGCTGAGCCACCAGGGCGTGCAGGCAGTATGGGGAGAGGAGCGACATGGGGGCCTCCTGTCGCCAGCCTGGTGCATGAGCCCTGTGGTAGGCGGGGCCTCCCATGACTGAAGAGCTGTGGCCTCCTGACTCCATTTTCAGGAGACTGGCTCAGAGCCACCAGCACTTAAGCTCCAGGTTCATAGAAACTGCCGAGATTATATGTGCTAAGTGGCTACATTTTGGTGCAGTAGGTAATTAATTCAAACGGCATCAGCTGATGTTGATTGTCCGCACTTGGGAAGAGCGGAACATGGGAGCAAGGAGGACCCTGACCAGCGCTGATGTGACCCCAGTGAGCGATGGCTTAGATCGGTGCGAGGACTTGTCAGCTAATGCGGTCTGCCAAAGGGTTTGCTGGTGAGGCTGTGGGGAGGGAGGACTCCAGGTTGACTTCTTCATTTGGGGTCTGGGCACTTGGGTGGATGGTGGTGGTGCCATTGACTGAGGGGATGAGTCAGTTTAGGGAGGAAAATCCAGACTCCACTGAGCACAAAATAAACATTGCATTGGGAAAGAGGAGGAGAGAAAGATTGACTAGAAGCAGTTTTTCTGTCACCTATGGAGTACAAATAAGATCT
The DNA here is from genome assembly GCF_020740685.1 of Jaculus jaculus. Lineage (NCBI taxonomy): Eukaryota > Metazoa > Chordata > Mammalia > Rodentia > Dipodidae > Jaculus > Jaculus jaculus. The sequence goes on along the minus strand of NC_059102.1, from coordinate 236,733,880 downwards.
ATGTTTCAAAAACAACACCTTCCTTCAGTATGTTGGAACTGGCTTCCTTCTTCTTAATTAAGTAGCCGACAATTAAATTACAGCCCAACTTCGAGGAGTTCATTATGCCTCATCGAAAATGATAAATGACTCTTAGTGACCTCTTCACCTCGCCAACACGATCCCACATCGGTTTGCAAAGAGCTAATGAAACGGATGGATTTCTTTCTCCTCAGTAGCAGTGCCAAGAAAAACAGAGCACACACCGTGGCTTGTGCAGAAGGCAGAGAAAGGGGCAGGAGGGGAAATCTACCCTAGTTCACGTTTGACAACTGGCTAGAGTGATTCTGAAGTGCAAACCTGGAGGAAACAAAACAAAGCAAAGCCTCACCTACCTACATATTTATTTCTTGTCTGTTCCATTGTTTTAATCCATCTTTGTTTTAAATGCAACACTGAGCACTCTCTGTGTGTGTGTGTGCGCGCGCGCGTGCGCGTATAAATACACATGTGTGGGGGTCAGGCCCACACTTTCTCTTTGGAAAAAAGGAAGACATGGGGGAAAGGGAAAGGCGACTGAGAAGGTGCTTAGGAATCACAGAAAAAACAAGGGTTTATTTTTTTCCTACAGTCACCCTGAGTCAGAGTGAGGACTCAATTTCCTTCCCCTCTTTGGCTAGCAATGGGTCGAATCTGGCTTCAAAACCTGGAGGCAGGAGGAAGGAGGGGTTATAGTCAAGAGCTTGGGATCTTACCTTTAATCCTGATTTCTCTGCTTTCCCGCTCTCCAGCTTTAAGGCCTTCATTTCTCTGAGCCCATCTCTGAAATGGGAATGATTCTACTTTTAGGGGCTGGTTATGAAGATTATGTACATCAGTTGCTTTACTGTTGCTGCACATAGCATAAGCACTTGGGTGGGGTCTGCTATTTTTGCTGTTCTTCATTCTAATGCCCAAGATTATATTATATATATATATATATATATATATATATATATATATATATATATGTAAGTATGTATATGTATATATGTATGCATATATTTGCATTGTGTCTTCCATGATTGGGCTCAGGAACTCTATTTAAAATGTATACATGAGAGCTGGAGAGATTGCTTAGTGGTTAGTGTGCCTGCTGGCAAAGCCAAAGGACACAGGTTTGATTCCCCAGTTCCCAGGCCAAGCTGGATGCACAAGGTGGCACATGTGTGTGGAGTTCATTTGCAGTGGCTGAAGGCCCTGGTGTGCCCATTCTCTCTCTATCTGCCTTTTCCTCTTTTAAATAAATAAATTACTTATTTAAAAAATATAAACAGTATTCAGAAAATGCATCCTGCAAAGGGCTATTATTATATATTTTCTTTATAAGCCATACACTTTCCTAACATTGCAGGTTGCAGTCAGCTATAGACAATAAGTAAACACATATGCCTGGCTGCATTCCAATAAAACTTGACTTACAAAAGCAGATGGCACCTGGATTTGGTTTCCTAGTCCCAAGTTTAGGACATATAACTAGGTAGCTGTCATTTCAGGTGTCTGGATTGTATCCATGCTATTTTCACTGCTGTCTTCTGTTGATGTTGTATCTAGAACTACCCAAATACTTGAAGGCATACCTTTCATTTGTCTCCACAGTAACCCTATAAAGAAGGGCTAACAACTAACATTTACTGGATGTTTGGCATGAATGCAGTGTAATGATAATTGCTTCGCAGGTGTCACAAAAGACAGCAGAGTTGAAGTACATTCAGGCTCTGGATCCATATGGTTGGAAGTTGCATATTAAGCCTGTGACCTTGGCCATGTCACCTGACCACTCTGTGCCACCAATTTCTCCCCTGTGAATGCCTTTCTACTTGAAAGCTCTTAGAAGTAGATGTGGCATAGGATAGATGCAAGAACTATTAGCTAACTCAATCAGTCAGCACAACCACATGGTAGAGGGTTACCACAGTCCCCATATTATAGATAACAAAATTGAGGCACAGAAGAGAGAACTACATTTCCTGAAGTTACTGGGAAAGGTGTCCAGAAGGGCAGGCAGGAATGAGCTATGTATCTTTATTAAGATACAATGTGTGGTCATCATCCTCTTTTTATGGAGGAAGAAACCATGAATCAGATGATATTAGTATTCCCATCACACAGATCAGGAAACCGAGGTTCAATGAGGACAATGACTTGCTCATGGGGACGTAGCTAGTGCATTGGGAATTCAAGCTCAGTTTTACCTCTAGGACCAAGATACTGTTCTGTGACCTGTTAGCACAGTGCTACCTTTTTGTTTTTGTCCTCATGTTAAAATTTATCCCTAGAAGAAGTCTTGAGCTTCTCAGACTACTTGTCCGGCTTTTTGGCTCATAAGTGTGACCACTGTCAGAGCACCATAGCAGTTCACAGGAGTCATCTTGCCTCTCTTCCTGTGGTCTTGGTCCAACTTTAAGAATTTCTTCCTCTGATGAGGACTTTCTTATAACCATGCTTGTGATCAGGAGTAGGGAGCAAGATTCTAACCGATATATATATGTATATATGTACCAGAAAAGTCCTGCTATGGAATTTCTTATGGCAAAATTCTAGAAAGAGTTGTGACAGTTTGAGCTAATGCATGCAGGGGCTGGAAAAAAATGGATCAGCAGTTAAGGCCCTTACCTGCAAAGCCTAAGCACCCAGATTAGATTCCATAGACCCCATGTAAGCCAGATGCACAAGATGGCACAAGTATCTGGAGTTCGTTTGCAGTGGCTAGAGGACCTGACATGCCTGTTTTCTCTCTCTCCCTCTCTCTGTCTCATATATATATATATATATATATATATATATATATATATATATATATATCAAGTGCATGTGGACTGTTTTCTGGTTAAACATCAGAATTATAATATCTGACATTGAGATTTAAAAAAAGAAAGGAAGGAAGGAAGGAAGGAAGGAAGGAAGGAAGGAAGGAAGAAAGGAAGGAAGGAAGAAATAGAAAGACCATCTTTAATTGACATATAAAAGCACATTGCTTATAGATTCTGGGTTCTAGCACTGAGGAGGCTGATCTTGCCTATAAATTCATATCAAATGTTTGTCTTGCAGCTGTCATTTGGATCCTCTGTCCTCACAGATATCAATGACTAGCTGTTTTACATATCTCCAGAACAACTTAAATTTTAATTTAAGTAAATCCTGTGACATGAAGACAGACTTGCATGCTTAAATTACCCTACATCCTTGTCATTAAGATCTGTGTTTAGTGGATTTAGTTATGGGGGGGGGCAATGTATTGTTTGAGACTCACCCTGACTGAGAAGATGAGGAAAATAGCTTAGATTGTCTTAACATTATATTTTTCCAAATACATTCTTATTTATCGATACAATTTTTTGAAAATTTCACGATGCATATAATGTACTTGAATTGTCTTCATCCCCATGACCCCCTCTTTCACTCCTGGTAGGCCCCTCCTTTCATGTCTGTTTTGGGGATGTCCACTGAGTTTAATTAGGGTTTCTTGCATGAACTTGGGTAGGGAGTATGGGCAACTTCCCCATGGCCACACCACTGAAGAGCATGCCTCTGTATCCCCCAGCAACCACTGACTGCTCAGAGCTCCTTCGAGACGGTTGGGGCCTCATAGTCCCTCCCCCAGCCACGATGGAATGTTGATGAGCCCGGTTTTGTGCAGGAAACCACAGCAGCTGTGAATTCATGACTGCAACAGCAAGCCACGTTCTGAAGACGGCGCCCCACACTACTCCTCTACATCCTCAGCTCTTACATTCTTCCCATCTTCTCTTCTGCCACGTTCCCCAGGCCTTGGAGAGGGTGACACAGAGGTCCCATTTAAGTCTGAGCAGTCACCAAGTCACTTGTCCTGAGCACCTTGATAGCAGCACTGGTGTCCAAGCAAGCTCTTGCCAGGAGTCCGAGGGGAGCAGCTGCTGCAGGAAAGGATTGTCTTGGGGAAAATGTAGCATGGGCGGTCTCAGCTGACTCAATACTTCTTCATTCAGGAGAGGCTTGGAAGAGAGGTCTAGAGGAGATTGGAAGGGAACCCAGAGGGAGTCCCTTCCTGTCATGGATATACCATTCCTAGGATGAGTTCCTGGGCACAGGAACCATCCTGCGAGTTGCCTCCAGCCCCAGCAGAGGGAAGTTCACACGTAGGGAGAGGAGGAAAGCTGTGTTTGATTGTGGATCACATCAGAGCTGTGGGCCAGGTGGTATTAGTCACTTAGTGCCGTTTACTCTGTGCTTCGCAGGAAAAGCACAGCAGGCTTGTAATACTTGAGTTTTTAAACATTAGGAAGGCTGTGATGCTATAAATAGTTTCTTGTGTCAGAGATTAAATCAACCAGGATGCCTGCCATGCCAACTTTATTTCTGAAACAACGTGTTTTCAACAGAAATCAAAATACATGTTAATCCTTCCCTTCTGACAGACTCACACGAGCCTTGAAAACCACAGTGGAGAGCTTACTGAGGATGTGAAGTGGGAGAAGCTGTGTGTATGCGGCTATCTGCTGCCACCCCTCTTCTTGGACGGCTTTCTCCTGGACTTGCGGCGCGCTGCTGCAGGATGGTGATTGGGTCTGGCCGTTATCTTGAGAGAAGACTGGCCATTGTGTTTTGGATAAAGCAACACAAGGATGTCTGTGAGATGATTAATCATAGGTTAGCACATAGCTATCCAGTCCAATATCCATTCCCCCTTCTTTAAAAAAATTTTTTATTTTATTTTATTTTTTTTATTTATTTGAGAGCAATAGAAAGAGAGAGAGAGAGAGAGAGAGAGAGAGAGAGAGAGACAGACAGACAGACAGACAGATAGAGAGAATGGGCACACAGGGCCTCCAGCCCCTGCAAAGGAACTCCAGACACGTGCGCCCCTTTGTGCATCTGGCTAACATGGGTCCTGGGAAATCGAGCCTTGAACCGGGGTCCTTAAGCTTCCCAGGCAAGCACTTAACCACTAAGCCATCTCTCCAGCCCCATTCCCCTTTCTTTTGATAACAGCACTCCAGTTTTCCCTGAGAAACCATGATTGGCACACTCTTAAGCTATGTATTTCTGCACCGATAACTCCATCTCTAGCAGCGAAGGTGAGTTCCTAGCCAACCAATCAGAGCTGTCCAGCTCTTTCCTTGCCCATGTCGATTGGTTTTCGCGGTGAACCAATGACCAGGGTGTGCAGTTGGATTTCATTCTGGATGCTGGCTGACACCAGGAAAAGAAGAGCTCTTGTTTTTGCTCAGAGCTGTGGAACTTCATCGCTGCCACCTGATCGCCTGAGACTGAAGCCACTTCACCATAAAGCAGTGGAGGATAGAGACAGATTCCTGGTGATACTGTGTGAGCACCTGGTGAAAATGAGTACTCCTGGACTTGCATCCATGTACAAGCTCTGTTCTTACTCAGCCAGACTGTGTCAGCATTCTGTCACTTAAACTTGAAATTGTCCCACCTTACTCACCTTGTTCAGAGTCCAGCTGGTCCATTCAGCCAAACTGGTCAATTCAGTAACAAAAGGTATTATGGGGTTTTCAATCTGTTATTAAGCTAGATGTATTTTAACTTAGTAAGACTGACTGGTTAGGCGATCCAGAACAGACTCCGCTCTAGTGAAAAAGGGTAGCCATCAAGGTTAAGGAAGCAGAGCTCAGAAAACTTAGTGTGGATGTTCTGAGCAAAGGTTATCCTTGTCCATGGGAAGAGGTACTCTCCGACCATGTATCCTCAGCCTTTGGAAGTATCTGTGAGGATGTGATAAAGTTTTCCCCTATGAAAGAATCCACATGCTTTTTCTCACAAAGATTTCCAGGAAATTCTGGGAGGGTCACAGAATTATAGATACCCAATCATGAGTCCTTAGTGGTTCCAGATCAAACATTAAGGATTATTTATAGATTTATTATTGACATTTCAGAATATCTCTTGTGACTAATCTATATTTTGCTGGGTAAGTTTTGAAGATTTACTGTGCCCCAGTAACCATACTTAACAGGTAGTATCTTACTGTAGTTTTACAGTGACCCTCTGGAGTAGAAGTCATTATGGTCCCAAGATGGAAAAGTTATATAGCTTGCTCAGGGTTGGGCAAAATCTGCATTCAAGCCTAAAATACAAAAGAGGTAATGTTCTGAATCACTTTACTGCACAAATTATTAACGGTTCACAATTATGAGTATTCCATCATGGTTGGCGTCCTTACATTCAGCTTAAATCCATTATGATTCAGTTTGGTCCCATCCTTTCCTGTAGTGAATATGAGATTAAATTGATTCAGATCCTAAGTTAGACATACACTTTCTAATAGATTACTTAGTATCTGAAACTCAGGTTTTCTTTATGGAGAGTGTGGTTAATGCATTTTTATTGTTTTCATTTTTCTTATTTTTACAAATTTTGCAGAATTGAAAAGGGAAAATGTGCATAAAGACTTAATATGCAAATAAAAAGTTATGGATAGATTTAGCTCGAATGTTTCCTTGGTGGCTCTGGCTACAGCAGTCTCCTTTTTCAGAAAAAATCAGTCTTAAGGGGCTATATATTGTTTTCTAAAACCTTTCCTTAACAAATATACACTTTGCTACAATCAAAAATAAAAATTTCATATACTGAAGGTTTCAAGCAGTGTTTTGATACATGTATACAGTATAAATCAATCATAAGAAAGCTGATTGGCTTATTCAGTATCCTTCTGTCCTTTCTCCCTCTCTTCTTTCTTCCCCACCTCCTTCCTTTATTCCCTTCATTCCTTCTTCCCTCCCTTCCTTCCTTTTCCCCTTCCTTCCTAATCTCCCTCCTTCCCATTGTCTTTCTCTTTCTCTCCCCACTTAGAATGCAGCTTAACCATATAATATTGTATTGTTAACTACAGTCACATCGCTTTTTATAGGTTACTTAAAAAATCATACATCTTGGCACCTTTCATGTTAGTGGAACATATGTAGACCTACTACATATATTCATATATATCTACATTCATAGTTCTACTACATACACAGATCTACTACATATGTAGATCTACCACATAGACAGATCTAGTACATATATAGATTTGCTACATAGACAGACCTGCTACATACATATATAGATCTACTGCATGGACAGATCTATTGCATATGGAGATGTACTACAGTGCTTTTGACATCTGCATCTAATCCACAGAGATGGTTGCAAATATTTCTTCCTTAAATGATGGACACCTCCTTGGCTTCTATTTAACAAAAATTAAATTCTGCAGCAGCTAATGCCCTTGTACTTATATTCTTGCTCACATGACTGGATATTTTGATGAAGCACATCCTTAGGAGCAGAATGACATCTCTGTGCTAGAGTTAATGCATAAGAGACAGTTTTTGGCATTATTAAGGGAGTCCCAGGAAATAAATATCCTAGGGCTTGCTGGGTTTGGCTCTTGTTCTGTGCGCAGGGGAACTGAACGTGCCTCTGTGGTTTCCCTGGTTGTCACATTCCCCCTGGGGTCTTCTTTATATTCACAAGCTCATCTGAGCCCCGTCTTCCTGGGAGCACTCCAGGGCTGATATTTATTGTGGCAGATTTGGAACCAGTTTCCCAAGCTGTGCACATCTCCCGCCTGAGCACATGCTGTGCACCTGCAGACATCAGCTGGGCCAGGGAGCTGCTGCCTAACCAGGCAGCAACTGGTGTACCCTTGGTGATGCCTAAGGCCACAGTCACAAACCACTGGCTGGCAAGAATGTGAGGGGAGCCTATCAGAAAAGTGACCCAGGATGTGGCAGGTGACATAGAGCTTTCACAAAACCTTATTTGGTTCATTCCTTCAACGACTCCTTTGTGTGTGTGTGTGTGTGTGTGTGTGTGTGTGTGTGTGTGTGTGTATTTAAGCATCTGACATGAGCCAAACACTGTGTCTAGAGTTATAGAAACAGTATATCACCATAAACAACTGTACTTATGGTGATCCCAGCACCACAATGGTTGCTATACCCTCCTGTACAGTGTGGCTGCATGCTCTGAGAGTACTTTAATTAATTAACTCATTAATTTTTTTTTTTTTTTTGAGGTAGGGTCTCACTCTGGCTCAGGCTGACCTGGAATTCACTATGTAGTCTCAGGATGGCCTTGAACTCTTGGCGATCCTCCTACCTCTGCCTCCCGAGTGCTGGGATTAAAGGCGTGCGCACGCTCGGCTAACTCATTAATTTTTATTGACAACTTCCATGATTATAAACACTATCCCGTGGTAATTCCCTCCCTTCCCCCATTTTCCCCTTTGAAACTCCACTCTCCATCATATCACCTCTGCCTCTCAGAATACTTTAAATGAAAAGTATACTTTATAAAAGGTGTTTTAGAAACCAGAACTAATCTGCTCAAGATAGGGCAAAGACCACTTTCATTTAGAAAAACAAATAACATCTCACATTGTAATGGTTATACCAATAGAGTTATTAGGGTAGAAAATTAAACCAAATGATGGTAATCATTTTTATCCTTCTCTCCTTTCTGTGCAGTTGTTTCTTCCACCCATACTGAGGTGGCTGAGACCCTCTTACTGCAGACACATGTGACTGGTTCAGAACTGAACCCTTCATTCTGGGTACCCCACTCTCCTGGGGACCTGGGAATGTAGCATCAGAACTCAAGTTGCTTAGAGTGAGTCTTTTGAGGTCACCTCATTTGGGAGATATCAAAAGGGTGGAACCATGTCTGAGCCCATGGGCAGATGGAACAGGGTAGGTCACACTGCAGAGAAACAGAGACCCCTATGCCCCAGAGGGAAACAGAAAGCTGGATATTTAGTTCATTTCATGTCAGAATGCTAAAATTAAGAATCCTTTGTGTGATAGCATCCTTGAGTTTTTTCTGAAACCATTCCAACAAAATTCTGTTTTTTTTCCTTTCCTTTCCCCTCCCCCCTCCTTCCCCTTCTTTTCCCCTCTGCCCCTAGCTAATCTGATGGTTTATCTTTCCAATAATCATCCCCATTTCCCTGGCTAAGGCAATATTTCCTCCCCTTTGTACTACTGAAAAAGAAAGGCAATAGAAATGCTTCTTGTCATTCTGTCCCCAAAGGCTAAACAAAATCAGTTCTTGGGAGACACATTTTGTTTGACTCTGTCACTTCTCAGATGGCCTGATTGTTTTGGAAATGGGCTATACTCTGTCCTCAGGGACCTTCTAGAGGAGGCTCAGCTTGAGAGATCTCTGGATCAATTTTTTTTTTAGCAATTACATTAGGGTGGCCTGGAAGCAGACACTGGGCAGGCCACCTCTCACTGCTCTCTGCTGGGTAGAGATGGGACCCATAGAGTATATTGGCAGAATTGTCCTCAGAAGTGTGGCCTCATTTGTGATGGTCTTGTAATTTTCCTCAGCAAAGCAGGTGACTTGGATATGCTTGTTGAGTCCAAAATGATAGTATTTGCAGAGAGAGAGAGAAAGAGAGAGAGATAGTGAGAGTGAGAGTGAGAGAGAAAGAATGGGTATGTCAGGGCCTCTGGCAGCTGCAAATAAACTGCAGACTCATTCGCCACCTATGCATTTGGCTTTCCGTGTGCACTGCAGAATCGGACCCAGGCTGTTAGACTTTGCAAGCAAGAGTCTTTTACTGCTGAGTCATCTCTCCAGCCTCTAAAATTATAATTTTAATCCTTGCCTAGTAGTTCAAGGACAGTGGGAAAGTATGGACATTCCTAAAGGATTTCTAATTCTAGAGTAGTGAGAGGAGCCAAGAGGAGGAGGATGGTCCAGGAAAGCACTTCCTGTCAGTGACTAAGAAAACATGGAGACATGCAAACAAATTCATCTTCCTGATTTGATTACACAAACACACTGGAAACATGTTACATGAAGCCCATGTGCATCTCTCTCAAGAAAACTGGGTGAACTGGTATCCAATGGAGGGCTTCTGAGGATGGGTGAGTTTACCGTGCGTTTTAGCACCCCTATGGGAATCTTCACCAAGGTGAATCTTTCCTTTCTCCAGAACCTTAGGAAGAAGTGCAATTTCTAATGAAAAACAAGCCAAAGGATATAAGCCATCTCCTCCTGCTACCTGATTCCCCATGACCTATCCAGTGCTATCCAGTGACAATACAAAACTCTACCTACCCCTGAAGGGCCAGCTTGGATGCCTATGCCCCTAAATTCCCATGTCTCTAGGTCTCCTTCGTGGCTTTTCTCACTTGCGCAGGCATTTTGCATACAGTGCTGAGCAGCAGGGAACTCAGGCTGACATTAGGAGAAAATCTGGTTCTTTCTTTGTCTTTACTCCCCCTCTCCTCCTCCCCCCCTCCCTTTGGTAGGAGCATTCAGCTGCGTATAAATGAAGCCCGGTCTCCTGCTTTTGCAGGTCACATCTGGGGTATTCTGGACATCTCTTGTATCTATTCTGAATTTATAAAACCGGTAATTTGGAGCTCCCAGTTCATAATGCCTGACATTGTCACTGTTTGCTTAGAGTTTTGGTATCTGATATGCCTAATGTTAAGGTCAATTTTATTGATACTGAACTCTGTGCCCTCATTTCTTTCCCCATTGCATTTTTTTATTATTTTTTTGAGGCACACACAAGAGAGGGTAACTAATCTTAATATCTTGTGTTCACAATTCTATTTAGCATGAAATCAGTAACTGACATATTAATTATAATAATCTGTTAAATATACTTTACCTACATGTTAATTATGGGAGACCATTCTCATTTATTTCTCTGGGTAGCCTATTAATTCAACCCAGATGGTACAGCTTTGTGAGACGGTAACACTGAGCATTTGCAGAATAAATCATGTTGCCAAGATACAGCAGCAAAAATGTTATCACATCTGAATAAGCTTTAGCATGATATAAACATGAAAGAAACTTACCTATTACTCACAAACTGGAGGTTGGTTACAAAACAGGGTCCATACACCAAATGCAGAAAAAAAATTTTTTTTTTGAACATGTAGTGGTTTTCTCCATAATAGTAGATTCTTTATTCAAGAGCAATGCCCCATAAATAATACCAAGAGGGGGAAATGGAGTCCTGATGCAGCGTGTTCATCATAATTTGGGATGGGGAGGGGAAGAGAGACAGCTGTGCTGTTTGTGAACATTCTGATGTCAAGACTGGCGTCATTGTGAGAAATGCTGAGACACCCTGCTTCATAACTTCTTCCTGGATGGTGATAAGCATAACTCTGGGCTCCATTTTCTTTTTCTTTTTTTCTTTTCAGTTTTTAAAAACATTCATTTGCCAACATACAGAGAAAGACAAAGAGAGAAGGAAGGAAAGGAAGGAAGACGCGGAGAGTGAGACAGTATGGGTATACCAAGGCCCCTTGCTGCTGTAAATGAGCTCCAGATGCATGCGCCACTTTGTGCTTCTGGACTTACGTGGATGCAGGGAATTAAACCCAGAGCAGCAGGCTTTGCAGGCAAATCACCTTAACTGTTGAACCATTTCTTCATGGGCTCCATTTTCTGAGCACTCTCTACTTTGGGCTGTTTTCTACCAGAGAAGCTTGTTCCTCTCCAGACAGAGATGCTTTCAAGGGCAGAGCTTGGTGTTAGTCCATGGGTGAGGGCAAGAGCATCTTTCTGGGGAGGTTCTAATTCCACTGGACAGAGACATTTTCAGCTCAGCAACAAGGTTCAGCAATTTCATCGTTACTCACTCATTACTTGAAAAATTTATTTGCCAGGAGACAGAGGGGAAGAGAGAGATAGAGGGGAGACAGATGGACGGATAGATAGATAGGTAGGTAGGTAGGTAGATAGATAGATAGATAGATAGATAGATAGATAGATAGATAGATAGATAGAGAATGGATATTCCAGGGCCTCTTGCAATTGCAAACACACTCCAGATGCATGTGTCCCCCCTTTGTGCATCTGACTTTATGTGGGTACTGGGGATGTTAATGGTACTAGGGATCTGAGCCTGGATCAACCTGGGCTGGCAGTTTTTTTTTTTTTTTTTTTTTCAAGCAAGCACCTTTAACTACAGAGAAAAAGAAAGAGAGAGGGAGAACGAGAATGTGACTATGAGTGTACCAGGGGCTCTTGCCCCTGAAAATAAACTCTAGACGCACATGTCATTTTGTGCATCCAGCTTTATGTGCATGTTGGGGAATTGAATCTGTGCCAGCAGGTTTTGCAAGCAAGTGCCTTTGACTACTAAGCCATTTCCCCAGCCTCATTTATTACTTTTATGAAGATCTGTGAGAAGCTCCTAATAATATGTACCTGAGTAGCTTATTGCTACTGTATTTGGCTGCCCAACAATTAAGCGAGAAGTCCCTATTGCTGAAGATAGTACACACTTCAGTTGTAGAACATAGGAAAATCAAACGGTAATTGAGCTGGATGGAAGCTTCCTCCCTGTTGGCTAGCACTCATAGTGTAGGAAGGTACTATGAAGGCTGCTGTGGGGAGAAAAGTAATCAACAGTCTTACCCAGCTGTGGACCCCACATGTTATTAATCTGCCAGGTAAAATGTGCCCACTGTGCAATAGTGGCATGACTGGGGTTAAGCAACCATTTTTTGATTAGAGACATTGCATGCATGATACTGTACACACGGTTAAAAGTCTGTGGCTGAGGAGGTAACAAGCCCAAGGAGGGAGTCTGCTGCTGTAGTTTTATAAATGGACTTAATGTCAAATTGTCTTCTAGGTTACAGAGATGGGCCCAGAGGTTAAAAGTGTGTGATTTCAAAGCCTTCTAGCCTAAGTTCAATTCCCCAGCCACCCATGTAAAAGCGAGATGCAAAAAGTGGCACGATTATCTGAGAGCCAGGCACACTTACACATGCATGTACATGCATGCAAACAAAGTAGTTAATTAAAATACCTTTTAATATTTATGTTTATGCCCATAGATTAGTGCTGCTCTCAGTGTTGGTCAGAGAAGCTTCTTGCAGTGGGTGGTTCATGTAGAGACTCACAATGGGTCAAATCTCTGGGAGTAAGTGATGATTGACTGCTCAGAGCTAATGGGGCATTTATATCGCCCTCCCTCCAAGGCTCAAGGGACATGGCCAAACAAAGGGTGGAAAGAACGTAAGAAGTGGAGGCTGGGAGAAGTATTGTGGAACGCTGTTTTTTGAACATGCCATGGCCTCTACACTCATGAACTCATAGCAGCTGTTACCTACACAGGACCTGCATAAGACTGGACCCAGCATTATTCCGTCAGGGCTGGGAGAAAGGCTCATGAGATGCCACCCTTGCATGAGGAACTAGCAGGTAATGAGTGCTGTAGAGAGGCAGTCATTTGTTTCAGTGCTGTAGCGACTGTTCTGCTACTTATGTTCTAGTAAGTAACCCCACCACCCCATGCTCATGCAAACAACCCTAGCTAAATTGTGTCATGAAAGTAAGGGGACTCATTGAGAAGAAAAACAAATGAGTTCAGTGGGGAAAGGGGATATACAAGGCTATTGGGAGTGAATGTGATCAGAATTATTTACATGTATGAAATTATAAACAAACAAGTAAACAGATAAATGAAGAAGACCTTTGGGAACCAGCTGCAGACAAGGCCTATGCTGGTTCTGCTTTCACAGAGCTTATGATGAAGGAATGCAGGGGAGAGACAAACAGTGACAGGATGGTGCCAGAGGACCACATTTGTAGGAGCATGCTGCAAAGGCCACCAGGTTCCTCCCCTGGAGGAGGCTCAGTGGTGGCTTCCCCAGGGTAATGATTTCATCACTTGCTCCCAAAGGAGGAGCTGGAGGTAGTCAAGTGGGGGGTGAAGGACTGAAGAGTGGAAGGGGCAACATCTTCAAATAGTGTATTATACAGCTATCATGGGACTACAGGAAGTTGGTGCAAGTGGAGCATACAGTTATGAGGTAAACAGGAGACTTTTGAGAGATGCGGCTAGATTGGTGTGCAGGGCTGGGTCATGGAGGTGTCTGAAAGCCTTCCCCCTGAAGACAGCGTGCTCCACGTATGGGTTTAAACAGTGAGGAGACATAGCCAAATTTACATTTTACTCATTTTCCCCTGGCTTCCCAAATGACAGCAGAAGGCTGGTTGTAGCTTTTGTTAAAGCAAGAGATGTGGTGTCCTTGACTAGAAGAGAGATGGCCTGGGTTCCCACAGCCCTGCCTACCTCCCTTCTCTTTTTTGAAGCCTCTCCTGAACTGTGCAGACTTCACAAGCTCTTCCTTCTTTGAGCTTGAATGCAATGCTTTACAAATTATTGCACAGTGGAAAGCAAGCAAAAATCAGAACTTTGGCTTGCTTCTCTATTCCCATGAGTCCAGTGTATTAGTCCAGTATCTATGTCCACTGTGATGTTCAAGGTTGCTCTCTGATTTCTTGTTGTTGCTCCTCCATGGACATGTGACTTGTAGAAACATGTACACTTGACCAACTCAGAATTCATGATGTCCATGGCTTTGCTCCATATTTATTAGATATTACATTTTATGATTTGTGGTAGCTTGAATGTAGACTGGTCCCCAGAGTCACAAGTGTTCATGATTAAGCCTCATACTTAGTCCCTAGTAAGTGGAGCTTTTAGGAGCTAGATCTTTGCTGGATGATGTGAGCCACTGGGAGCAGACATTAGGTTTATTAGTCTAATCCACTGGGTATGCTGAGCTGGCTCACTCAGACTACTTCCTTCCTGCTTCTGTGACAAGATGTGATGCCTAGCCTCTGCTCTGCCATACTTTCCTCGCTATGATGAAACTTCCCCTTGCGACTATAAGTCAAAATAAACCCTTTCCTCCCATCAGCTGCTCTTGGTCAGGTGTTTTGCCCTAGCAACAAGAAGATAACTGCTAGATGACTGCTCTTTGATCACTCAGTCTAAAGTGAGTCACTCTCATAGCACCCGTATCTTGCCTTCCTAGCACTGAGCACAATGTGGAATTAGATATTAATTTGACTGGCTTTTCTATTTTGCTTTGAGTTTTGACTCCTTCACTAGACATTAAGTCCCATGGTGGTAGAAGCTATGCTTACTTTCCCTCTTTGCCTCTGAGCATATGGCTAGCACACAATGTCTGTCTGGCCCAGAGTAGTTGTGTAACAGATGAGAAATTTGTTGATTGGATAGCTGCATTATTTTTTTAAAGTCCCTAAAACTCTTAGTGGAGCACCTGGCTCTCAGAATACACTTCATAGGACTGCTTTTAAGCTTAGAGAAAGAGATAAAAACTGGAAGGGTAGAAATGAGAACCACAGACCAAAAATATGACATTGTATGGAAAGTTGACTCCTCTTGTCATGGTAAGAATTTAAATCAGTGAGAGCTGGAGAGATGGCTTAGTGGTTAAGGCACTTGCCGGCAATGCCAAAGGACCCGGATTTGATTCACTAGTACCCACATAAAGCCAGATGCACAAGGTGGCCCATGTGTCTGGAGTTTGCTTGCAGTGGCTGGAGTCCCTGGCATGCCCGATATCTCTCTCTCTCTTTCTGCTTATTTCTCTCTCAAATAAATAAAATATCAAAAAAATATTTAGGAGCTGGGTGTGGTGCCTCACGCCTTTAATCTGAGCACTCAGGAGGCAGAAGTAGGAAGATCACCATGAGTTTGAGGCCACCCTAAGATTACATCATGAATTCCAGGTCAGCTCGGGCTATAGCGAGACCCTACCTAAAAAAACAAAACAAAACAAACAAACAAAAAACCTAACAAACAACAACAACGAAAAGAACTATTTAGATCAATGACCTCCCAAGTTCACTATAAAGAGACTTATCTGAAGGTTGGGAACTGTAGATTTGGGAACAAGTTTTGAGTATCTAAATAGCAACTCTAATATGCATATGATGTTCAGAGGGGATGGATTTCTGTAGGATTGGCTTTGAATTTATCTCCACCAAGCTACCTTCTTTTGTTCAATCCCCTCAGTCATCAGCTGTTTCTTGAGTGGGTGAAGAATCCTATGTGCTCAGTCTCTCTGGAAAGTGATGCAGAAAATTTGGTGGATAAATGTCAAGTTACTGATAGTCATGTCCACATTTGCACTGATTAGTCAAAGGAGAGGCCTGGGCAGAAAGAAAGGGTTCTAGCTGAAAGGCAGTGTTGATCCAGGTTTTACCCCTGCCTTCTCTTCTGAAAGTATGTTGGGACAGTACTGAGGGCTGACATATCTGCAGAGCCCTCTGAAATCACAGCTGAGCCCCCTCTCGCTGGATTGAACATCACCGCATTCCACATCCACGACACGGTTAAGAGGAACTTCTAGCTGGGGAATATAAAATTGTAAATGGCACAGATAACGTCAGTCTGAGTTACTGTTTTCAGAATGACACAGATGTTAGGATAAGGGAGCATAAATGGAAATTAAAGAGAAACAAATTCAGAACAGATGTCAGGAAGCATTTTTTTTTTTTTTTCATGCGGAGAATCACAAATGTGTGGAATGGCCTACCAGGCTCAATTGTTAAGTCGAAGACACAGGGGACATTCAAGAACTGATCAGATGGCGCCATGAGGGAATTAGGCAGTAAAGCGGAAGGAGCGTGCGCGTGGCCGCGGGCTCTCTGCTCTCCTCTGCAGTGCCCGCGCCCTCGCTGGGCTCACGCCTACTGACTCACCTTGGATAAACATATAAACATGGTGGCTTGTCTTGTTGTTGTAGTAGTGTTTTGTTTTATTTGTCATAGATTGCACCGACCAAAAAGTGTAATTATTACACCCTAAAGATGACATTGGCAGAATGGAAGAGAGAGAGAGATCCTTTCCTGTAGCTAGTTTTCAGAAGGGTGTTATCATTAATGTATTGTGCGTGGAAGACAACATCAAAATATGTGTGTATGGTGTAACCCCAGAGTCGGGCGCAAGGGTGAGCCAGCGAGCCCTCAGCACTCTCTCATGAAGCTGTCCTTCTAAATTTCCCTGCATGTAGTACATGACCAAAGGGTCCCTTTGGAGAGCCTCCGTAAGCCTTTCTTTCTTTCTAATGGCCTCATGGTGTTCAAGTGCCTCCAAAAACATATTGCATATGGAAAGAAAAAAAAAAAAAAGAAATTAAGCTGGTTGTCAGCTTTCCAAAGGTACTTGCTGAAAAGAGTTTGAAGCAAGGATGGGGTAACAGGATGTGTGGGGCTCCATTATGTTTCTCTTTCTTTTCCTTATGTCCCTGGAGCAGCCCTGCGGAGACTGTAACCTTTAGCTGGGTATCACCTGGGGATATAGCTTATGATAATAAGGATGGAAAGAGAAGGAAGCGATGACTCTAGCCCCAAGGGAAGGTAGTTGAGGATGAAAAGTAGAGTAAAACCTCATTAATCTGGACCACGCTAATTTAGAATGTATGAATAATTCAGACACTCAGGCTGCCTATAGCTTACCTTTGTACTAGATATGGTAGAAGGGTTTGCTAAGCAAATTAATAGTGTAAACAAGATTGAGGGTAGGGAATATATAGCCTACTTAGAAGAACAAATTGTTTTCACATACTTAGCAGAACCATCTGCATAGGAACAATGAATAGGTCAATTATACATAATCTTGGCCAATTCATTAATCTCAGCCTACTGGGTGTCCATCCTTGGCTAAACTTTATCAGCATTAGAGATGTGATATTGAATAAGGAGGGACATTCTTGACAGCTCATGCTTAAGGCATGTGGTTAATTTATGTTTCTTGTCCATCTGTCATTTACTTCAGACTTTTATGACTTCAAAGTCCTCTTGAAAATCCTTTCTTAGACCCAATTTTTCCCCTTTATCTCTTGAGAGGCTAGAAAGACCATCTTGCTGAATGCAGTCCTGGGTAGTGTCAGCCACAAGGTCAAGTACAGAAAGCTTGCTTGGGCAGCTTCACTTAACAAGAATAGGGTGCTGCAGAATTGGAAGTATGTATTCAGAGACTGCAAATACTTGCCCTTGGAGTTGGGCAGACCACATATTCTCTCTGAGCATCATCACTTTGCACATTTGTAAAAAGCATAAGATCAATGGCATCTCAAGACTCTTCCAACTGGACCATGCCATGATGGTCATTTATCTCCATGGAGACATGTCATCAGTATAAATATATCTGGTGATTGTGGTGCTGTTTTGACAATCAAATGATATAGCAACTAAAGCACAGAGCATAAATAAGGAAGAGTAAATCAGGAGAAAGAATGAGCATATCTGTGCTGCTAACATAAACTAAGAATTAGCTCTTTCCCACTCTTAGGTCATGGTTACTCTCTTTCCTCCTCCTTCATCATCCATGCCTGTTTTCATACTTTTCCCCACTGGACAGTATCAGAACTTTGACTGTACTACACTTGCTCCCAGCTTCTTTAGCCTGTTCTGTTTGTTTCTTCTCAAAGTGGAAGCAGAGGGACAGGTAGCTACATGAAATTCAAGGGGCAGAGAAGGTCCTCAGCAGCAGTGGAGGAGAGGAGCTGGATGGCTGTCACCCAGAGACCTGGTGCCAGCTTGGACACCCTTAAAAACAACAAAGAGTTGTACCCATGTGAATTTCCCAAACCTAAAGATAGGAGAGGAGCAGCAGGCATAAGTTTGGTTTCAGTCTCAGGTTCTGCCAGTTATTGGCTCAAAGTAATCAATCCAATATTGATTTTATGTACCTTTTCCATTTAAGTTATTCTCCAATAATGTTTGATCAATGTGCACTTAAAACCTTTGTCACTTAAATGAGTACCTGGTCCCTTTCAGAGGTAGGCTATCCCAGTGCCATGTTAGGTTGCCTTGTCATAGTTGGGTAAACATGTTTACCTTCCTAAATGTGCTTTTGACAGGTAAAGTCAGGTCTCTCTTCTGCAATTGGGAAATAGCACAATTGCTTCAGAGATTTGCAAAAATCATGTAAATCTCATTGATGTGTGTGGTTGTACCCACTTATCTGTGTTTTTACTTTCTGAGATCTGCAAGTATTAAATGGAAAACTCCAGCAATAAATATTGAGTTTGGGGGCTGGAGAGATGGCATAGCAGTTAAGGTGCTTGCCAGCAAAGCCAAAGGACCCAGGTTCAATTCTCCAGAATCCACATAAATGTACAAGGTGGTATATGCATCTAGAGTTCATTTGCAGGGCTAGAGGCCCTGGGGCGTCAGTTCTCTTCTCTCTCTCTCTCTCACCCACACACTCTCTCTCTGCCTCTCTCTCCAATAAATAAAAAAAAATGGAGTTTTAAGTACCTTATATTATACAATATGATTATAATTGATTTATTTTATTATTAGTCATTGTTGTTATACTTGAATAATACTTTTTTTTAAGATACAGGGTCTCGGTGTCATATCCCAGGCTGTCATTTAACTCACAATCCTCCTGCCTCAGCCTCCTGAGGGGTGAGATTATAGGCATTATATCATAGATTTGTGCACATAGTTAAAAAGTTGGTTATATGTAGAGTTTAGGACTATTTTTGTTTTCAGGAATCAACTGGGGTTCTTGGAACTTATTTCTCACAGATAAGGGGAGCCTACCTTACTATGTGTAGATTAGAGACTTTCTCTGTGAAATGGAAGAAGGATGGGGAAACTGTGTTTGGTGCCATGAGTAGTTTCAGTGGGAGGAGGGTTTTAATCAAAGTTTCTGGTCCTGCTACATCTGCCAGGCAGGAAGGCCTTGCCTCATGGGGACTATTTCAGTGACTTACTTAAATTACCTTGTCAGACTTGGAAAGGCAGCTTCTCCAGAATCACAATATTTGGTTATATAAAAGTTTTGGGGAGGCCATGTGACATCCTTGAGGAGCAGACTGAAGTGGGTACCTTGGCCCATGCCACTGCTGGTGCAGCGCCGGCTGAGCTCCCAGTGTTTGTCAGCAGTCTCACTTTGGTTCTCATTTGGAATTGACTGCTTGCCATGAGTTTCATCTTCTGCAAGTGCTTTAAGTTTGCAGAAAAATGCTCCTCTCTCATCCACTTCCAGGAGTATGTGCTCTCGGTGAAGGGCCAGGCAGAGAGAACAATGGTTGCAGAATGATAAACGTGACCTGAAGATGTAGTTTGGTGTGCCTTGTGCCTACCCCTGAATCAGCAAATATACAGAATTAAATATATATAATTAAAAACATCAGTTGAAGCTGGGAGTGGTGGTACACACCTTTAATTCCAGCATTTGGGAGGCTGACATAGGAGGATCACTGTGAGCTCAACGCCAGCCTTAGCTGGAGCAAGACTCTACCTCAAAAAACGAAACAAAACAAAACAAACAAAACCCCCAAATGAACAAAGAAAAACCATCAGTTGATTGGAAACAGAGGTCCTTAATTCTTTCATGGCCATATCCAACTAGACCTGAGTAGTGGCTATTTCTTTATATTGAAGAATATTCCTTCTAGCTCACCATAGTCCCCACCACTTCACATTGCTTGATTTCATTCCTACTAACTGTTGTGTGATGAGGTCCTCTGAGTAAACCCACTATTGCCAACTTTATCAGAAACACATGCAACTAATGAAATTGGGTCTGTTGAAATTCCCTCACAGAAGGAGGAAGGTAGGTAGAGAGGGTCATCAGACCCTTACCTGAGATCTCAGGTGTCCTTGTTCCAGCTATATACAATGATGCACAAGGTCTCTAATGCTGAACAAGGTCTTGCGGCCTCAGGAGAAGGTAGAATACACAGAGGATAGAAGACCAAGAGTCATCTATGCAGCTACAAGGAGGTAGTCATCCAGGCTTGTATGAGGTTTTCTAGATGTATGCTATGGCTGCTTTGGGATCTGCAAGCTCCTGTAAGTAACTCTTCACCTGTGCTGTGTAAGGAAACCCAATTAAATCATTGATTGGTCAAGATGAACTCTGGTGGGACCAGCCTTTAATCAGTCAGAGAGTGCCCGGCCTGTGGGGGGGGGATGCACTCATTAGTCCTTCCCCAGAAAAGAGTTCACAGTACAACTCATTGCTTCAAATCACTGCATTTGTTGGAGCCATTACTGAAGAATGACACCAGTCTGTCAGGTGTATGCCAAGTGAGTAGCCCAGATCTCTGTGGTCCCCCGCCTTGTCCCAGTACCCTGGTCCCAGTTGGCTCCCCTGCTGCTGGCTTGGGACTGCCTGGACCCTGAAAGCTTGCTGTGGAAGCAGGCTCCTTGCTTTACCTTCCTGACTGAAGGACCCCTGGGTCCCAAAATCCCTATTCCCCTGAGTCAGATAGTACATGGGGGCCACTGTAAAAGCTGGCCTCTTGCCACTGGCTCTCTAGCTTCCCAGATCCTGGTTCCCCACCCCTGAGCCCTGTGTGCTGAAGAGTACATGCAAGTAGAGTGAGTTGGCCAGAGCTCCCGGTTCCCTACCTCCTAGATTCCCAGGTACCTTCAATGTAATTACAATCTGTCCATCTGTTATTATAATTCCATCATACACCAGTTTGATTCACATTTAAAACAGAACACCCACTGAAGATCCTACAAGGACAAATGCTTGCTTCCCCTTCAATAGAATAAAACATTTGCCCAAGATGGATAAATCACAATACAAATAAATAAATAAATAAAAATTAATTCAGAAAACAGAGAACTTCACCAAGGATGCCTAGTCTCACAATGGAAGCCTCCAATGAAATCATAGAGAAATTAACAGAAATTGGGTCCCAAAATGAAAATACAAAATCCAATGTGACCCTGATTAAAAAAAAAAATTTCTAAATTGGAAGTAAGCCATTAAAACACCAATGATAACATGAATAAACTTGAGCAGAATTGTCTCTTAGAACACTCAGCTTTATTTTTATTTGAGAGTGACAGACAGACAGAGAGAGAAAGAGAAAAGAGAGAGAGAGGGAGAGAGAGAGAATGGGCACAGCAGGGCTTCCAGCCACTGCAAACAAACTCCAGATGCATGCACCCCCTTGTGCATTGGCTAACATGGGTCCTGGGGAGTCAAGCCTTGAAACGGGGTCCTCAGGCTTCACAGGCAAGTGCTTAACTGCTAAGCCATCTCTCCAGCCCTCAGCTTTTGACACTAGGCTTAGCTTAATTGAAGAATATCATAGGAGCCTCAAAAAAGATATAAATGAATTGAAGGTAAGTAACAAATGGAAGATCTCAATAACCAGAAGATTTAGCTTAGTGAAGTCTTGATCAAATGCAAGAATGAATTCCAGGAAGTATCAAGAAAATCAGACCTTGAACTGAAATCATACCTCAAAAAGCAGATGGATACAATGCAAAATAACACAAAAGAAAAAAAATCAAATAGAGCTTTTAAAAACCTCTCTAGAACCCCTCACTATGAAAGTTACTCATGTGGAAGACAGAAACTTTGAGCTGGAAGAAAAGACAGAAGAAATTGACCAGAAGGCCAAAAATGTTGCTAAGTTCAAAAAATTAAAGTGAACAGAATATAAGGGAATTGTAGGATACCCTAAAACAATGAGACATCCAGAGCATGGGTATACCAGAAGGAGAGAAAATCCAGGCCGGAGGCATAGAGACTATATTCAACAAAATTATTGAAGAAAAAAATTCCCAATCACTCAAAATAGAGGCCCACCTAGGTACAAGAAACCCACAGAATACCAAACAGACAGGACCAAAGAAACTTTGCAAGACACATTATAGTAAAAACTCTTAAAAATGAAAACAAAACTTCCAGTTAAAATGGCAGTATAGGAACCATGCCAAAGCAGCCTAGGGGAGAAAAAGCCAAAAGAGAAAAGAAAAGAAAAAAAACACACAGCAAAAATACACTCTTCTACTAAAAAGTGAGATGTATAAGAAATTACCAATGGCAGCAGAGAAGTAGGAAAGATACATAGCATCCAGAGCCCACACAGGCAGGCAGAAGTGGCTCCAGGTCAACAGGGCCACAGCTGCAAGGCCTAGCTTGAGCTTCAGGAAAAGCCAGGTGAGGGGATTTTCCACCCACACTGGAGCTCTTCATAAACTCAAGAAATGTGGAGAACTGCAGTGAACAATGGAGGAGCAGATCACGAGGTAAAGGATCATGTGTACCAGTGGGAGAATTATAGTCACCATCCACAGCCTCCCCTCCCCCACCACCAGTGCAAGCACCAGCAAGCACCAGAGACCAGCGGAAGGGAGCTCACAGCACCCAGCACTGGTGACCAGAGCAGCAATCCAATGACCCAGCCAGCGTACTTGAACCCACAGTGCACCAAAGAGGGACCCAAGCAGGAGGGAAGCATAACTGAGACCAAAATCATCCCAAAAGATAACTGGGATTATACCAGGTCAGTACCCACCAAATAAGCCTGGTATATAGGCCTGAACTGGAAGTGCTAATTGCACCTTCCATACTAGGATAAATAATATGTTAAATCTGATGGGTGGTCAGATTTTCCATTCTTAAATAAGATATATTTTGGGCTTGTTAGTTGTTGCTTCTTGATTTATAGTGGCCTTATTTCCTCTTCTGTTGTATCTTAGGGAAGGGTCTCACTTGGTCACAAGCTGACTTGGAACCTTCAACAGACCCAAAATCTTAACCTCCTTGTTGACAAGATTAAGGGTGTGGGTTACCACACACCCTAAGGGACAGTGATACTGTTAGAGGATCTGGTTGTCATAATACCTACTCTTGATAAATAATCTGTGCTGTTTTTCATTGAAAGTGTACAATGTTTAGTTAAATTTTAGAATCTGCCTGTATTTTGTTCCACTCAGCCTACTTGAATATTCTCATAGCAGGCAAACCCAACACCTAGGCTCACTTTATAAATACTCTGAGAGTCTTGAGAGCCACACCTAGCATCTTAAGCTCCTACCCTGAAGATATATAACATCAGATTGATTGATACATCTAATAATACTGCAGCTAACTAGAAAATTCAAGCATTAAATTAACCCACGATGCAAAAATATATACATCATACACAAGAAATACCAAAAATCAAGACAATATAAATCCACCAAAAAGTATTAATGCGTCAGAAATGACCTCCAGTGAGAATGAGTTAGAGGAAATGCCTGAGAATGATTTCAAAAGAATGATTATAAACATGCTCAAAGAAGTCAAAGAGGAAATCAAAGGAATGAAAGAGGAAATCAAAGGAATCAAAGAAGGCACAGGACACAAATTTAATGAAATAAAGAGGTCAATACAAGACATAAATAAGGAAATAAAAATAATAAAGAAAAATCAGTCAGCATTACTAGCAATGAAGAACACAGTTAATGAAATAAAAAGCTCTGTAGAAAATCTCACCAGTAAAATGGATGAAGGAGAGGACAGAATATCTTAACTAGAAGACTAGATGGCAGATCTAATACAGTCCAACAAAGAGAAAGAAAAACTAATAGGAAACTATGAATGGGAATTTCAAGATATTTGGGAAACTATGAAAAGATCAAACATAAGAATTCAGGGTATAGTAGAAGGAGAAGAATTTCACTCTAAAGGCATAGTAGGCATTTTCAACAAAATTATAGAAGAAAACTTCCTCCAAATTGGGGAAGAGGTGCCAATGCAGATTCAGGAATCATTTAGAACACAAACCAGATAAAACCTGGAAAGCACCTCTCCTCACCATAGTATATATTGAAAGCAGTTTGAGAGAAAAATCAAGTTATCTACAAAGGTAAGTCCATCAGGATCACAGCAGATTACTCAACACAAACTTTAAAAGCCAGAAGGGCTTGGAGTGATGTATTCCAAGTTTTGAAAGATAACAACCAAGGTTACTTTATCCTGCAAAGCTATCCATTCAAATAGATGGAAAAACAAGGCCATTCCAAAACAAAAGCAGGCTAAAAGAATATTTGAAGACAAAACCAGCTTTACAGCAAATACTTGAAAGAATCCTCCATGCTAAAGAGAAAGAAAAGCACACATATAAGTAACCTGGAAAAAACAAACAATACTTAAATACTAGTTAATACAAGAGAGCAAAGGTAAAATCGAAAGAACTAAAAAAAAAAAATGGCAAAAGTAAATACACACCTTTCAATAGTATCTCTTAATATCAACGGCTTCAATGTCCCTACCAAAAGACATAGGTTTGCAGATTAGGTCAAAAAACAGGATCCTTCAATTTGTTGCCTCTAAGAAACTCACCTTTCTACAAAGGAAGGACACTACCTTAGGGTGAAAGGTTGGAAAATGGTGTTTCAAGCAAATGGGCCTAGAAAGCAAGCAGGGGTTGCTATACTAATACCTGACAAGGTAGACTTCAGTCCAACACTAGTTAAGAAAGATAAGGCAGGTCATTTTATATTGATTAAAGGCACACTCCAACAGGAAGACATTATAATCCTAAACATACATGCACCTAACATGGAGGCTCCCAAATTCATCAAACAAATGCTATTAGAACTAAGGTCATACATAAGACAATACACCGTGGCAGTGGGTGATTTCAACACCACTCTCATCAGTTGACAGGTCATTCTGGCAAAAAATCAACAGAGAGGCATGTAGATTAAATGAGGTCATAGAAGAAATGTACCTAACAGATATATACAGGACATTTCATCCAAATGCTGCAGAATATACATTCTTTTCAGCAGCACATGGAACATTCTCTAAAAGAGACCGTATATTAGGACACAAAGCAAATCTTAACAAATACACGAAAACTGAAAAAATTCCATGCATTCTATCCGACCACAGTGGAATCAAACTACAAATCAATAGCAAGAAAAGCTATAGAGCATACACAAAATCATGGAAACTAAATAATACATTACTAAATATTGCATGGGTCAATGAAGAAATCAAGAAGGAAATCAAAAAATTCATAGGGTCAAATGATAATGAGAGCACAATATACCAAAACCTTTGGGACACAATGAAGGCAATCCTAAGAGGTAAATTTATAGCTTCAAGAGCCTATATTAAGAAATTAGAAAGGTCACAAATAAATGACCTAATGCTTTACCTTATAGCCTTGGAAAAAGAAGAACAAGGCAAACCAAAAATCAGTAGATGGGAAGAAATAAGAAATAATAAAGATTAGGGTAGAAATAAATGAAAAGGAAACAAAAAAATATCAAAAGAATCAATGAAACAAAGAGTTGGTTCTTTGAAAGGATAAACAAGATTGATAAACCCTTAGCAAATCTGACCAAAAGAAAGAAGAGACACAAATTAATAAAATTAGAGATGAAAAACATCACAACAGATACCAGAGAAGTTCAAAAAAATCATAGGGACATACTATACAAACACATGCTCCACCAAGTATGAAAATCTGAAAGAAATGGATGATTTCCTTTGTGGTGGTTTGATTCAGGTGTCCCCCATAAACTTAGGTGTTCTAAATGCTAGGTTTCCAGCTGATGGATATTTGGGAATTAATGCCTCCTGGAGGGAGTGTATTGTTGGGGGCGGTCTTATGGGTATTAAAGCCAGTTTCCCCATGCCAGTATTTGGCACACCCTCCTGTTGCTGTGTCCCATCTTATGTTGGCCAGGGGGTGATGTCCACCCTCTGCTCATGCCATCGTTTTCCCCTGCCATCATGGAGCTTCCCCTCGAGCCTGTAAGCCAAAATAAATCCCAGAGTCCAGGTAGGTATAGCCACCTGATATTTGATAAAAATGCCAAAAATATGCATTGGAGAAAAGACAGCCTCTTCAGCAAATAGTGCTGGAAAAACTGGATATGTATCTGTAGAAAGATGAATATAGATTATTATCTCTCTCCATGCACAAGAATTAAGTCCAAATTGATTAAAGACCTTAACATCAGATCTGAAATTACTAGAATAAAAAGTAGGGGAAACCCTTCAACATATTGGTCTTGGCAATGAGTTTCTGAATATAACCCCAATTGCTCAGGCAATAAAACCACAGATTAACTGCTTGGACCTCATAAAATTACAAATATTTTGTATGGCAAAGGACACTGTGAATAAAGCAAAGAGTCAACCTACAGAATGGGAAAAAAAAATCTTTGCCAGCTATACATCTGATAGAGGATTAATATCTAGGATATACAAAGAACTAAAAAAATTAATAATAAGAAATTAAACAAGCCAATTAAAACAGACAATAGAACTAAACAGAGAGTCTCAGAAGAAGAAATATAAATGGCATATAAGCATCTAAAAAATATTCTACATCCCTAGTCATCAGGTAAATGCAGATTAAAATTACATTGAGATTCTATCTCACTCCTTTTAGATTGGCTACCATCATGAAAACAAATGACCATAAATACTGGCAAGGATGTGGTAAAAGAGGAACCCTTCTACACTGTTGGTGGGAATGCAATCTGGTCCAGCCATTGTGGAAATCAGTGTGGATGTTTCTAAGACAGCTAAAAATAGATCTACCATATGACCCAGATATAGCACTCCTAGGCATATATCCTAAGGACTCATCTCATTACCTTACAGATACTTGCTGAACCATGTTTATTGGCACTCAATTCACAATAGCTGAGAAATGGAACCAGCCTAGATGTCCCTAAACTGATGAGTGGATAATGATGATATGGAACATTTATACAATGGAGTTCTACACAGTGGCAAAGAAAAATGAAGTTATGAAATTTTCAGGAAAATGATGGATCTGGAAAGGATTATAGTAAGTGAGTAACCCAGGCCCAGAAAGCCAAGCGTCACATGTTCTCTCTCATATGAGGATCCTAGCTACAGATGAGTGGACTTCTGTGTGAGTAGGAAGAAAACTCAATAGCAAAGGCCAGTAATCTAGAAAAGAGATATAAAGGGAAGAGAAAGGAAGTGGGGATACTTAATAGGATGGTATCGTATATATGTAAGCATTAATTAATGGGGGTGAAAAGGCCCAAGTAAGGTCAAGGGAAGAGATTTAGTAACAGAAAGGTGGAGGGAGGGCTAATAAAAATCCAAGAGGGGGCTGGAGAGATGGCTTAGCGGTTAAGCGCTTGCCTGTGAAGCCTAAGGACCCTGGTTCGAGGCTCGGTTCCCCAGGTCCCACGTTAGCCAGATGCACAAGGGGGCGCACGCATCTGGAGTTCGTTTGCAGAGGCTGGAAGCCCTGGCGCGCCCATTCTCTCTCTCCCTCTATCTGTCTTTCTCTCTGTGTCTGTCGCTCTCAAATAAATAAATTAAAAAAAAATTAAAAAAAAATCCAAGAGGATATAAATATATCATATAGAAACCTACTTTTTTGGACAATGGAACATTCAGGAGCCATAGATTGTTTCTAGAAATCTTTCAGTGCCAGGGATGGTATACCTTTCAGTGAGTTGTTGGCCAGGTAGGTCCCTGATGCCCCCAAAATATTATAGGCCATTGCTGAGGCCCTTATTTCCCACCAGAAATACATGGTAAGACTCCATTACTGAAAACTCCACATACTTGTACTGCAAGGCCACTGAGAAATCCTGCTGGAACTGAGCTGATAACCTCCTCCATGTAGACCAGCTGACAGAAAGCTGGAAGAAGCCATTTTGCATGCAGTTCAAAGGGAGAAAGAGAAATCACCAGTAAAGATACTCAACAGTGGACACTGCAAGCTTTAAATTTTGCCAGCCAGGCCAAATGAGCCAATGGGTGCAATAGTGGCATGACTGTCATCGTGGAAGCCAACTGCCCTCTAATTGGACTTGAGGCTCATTCCATGGGATGAAATACATCCTTGATCCTGAAAACTTAAAACAGGGGTAGTCATGATCTCTAGGGGTATAACATCTGCTGCTGTCTGGTAAATGTATATACTATGCTTATCAAACTGACCAGTAAGCACTTCTCTTAATGTTCATACTTTTATATTAATTCTGCTCTTACTTTTGTTAGAGAATCTTCTCTTTTTAGTTGGGAATGACTTTGGGATGACTCAGAAGGCATCATGGTGATAGAAAGAAATGACAGGACTGCTCAGTACTGCAATATCTCTATCACACCTTCCAAGGCTCAGGGTCTCATGTGGAAGAGGTGGCAGAGAGAATGTAAGAGCCAAAGGAAGGGTAGGGCTCTTTACAATATGCTCCCCCCAGATACAAAATGACCCAGATATCCATGACCTCACAGTGCCTGAAACTACATACACAAGACCATCATAATAGGAGGAAAAGATCATGACATCAAAATAAACAAGAGACTGAGTGAGATGGGGAGGCTATATGATAGAGAATGGAGTTCCAAAGGGGAAAGTGGGGTGGAGGGAGAGTATTACCATGGGATATTTTTTTATAATCATAGAAGTTGTTAATAAAAAAAAATTGAAGAAAAGAAGAAAACAAAGAGAGGATGCTAAAAACAGCAAGAGAGAAACAACTCACTACATACAAAGTCAATTGCATCAGAATTACCTCAGATTTTCCAACGTAAACCCTGAAATCCTGAAGGGCCTAGAATGGAACACTTCAAATGGCTTCCTACCCAAGGTGTTGGACTCAGTGGAAGTATCACTCATAATAGATGGTGAAAGACAAACTTCATGAAAAAAAAGTCAACTATATTAAATGAACACAAAGCCAAACCTACAGAGAATACTTCAGGGAATACTCCTCACAGAACAGCCAAAAGTGCCTATAAAAAGAAAAGCACATACATAGGCGACTGGGGGAAGCGACCAAGATCTGTCCAAGCAACACATTGTTTAACCTAAGTAGCAACAATTAACCGGATGTGATACCCACACAAGTGCAATAGTGGTACACAGCCATGGTGAGGAATCAATTGCTCTTGATTTGGCTAACTGATCCACTCAGTGGTACTAGACCCTTAGCTGGAGCTGGGAAACAAGTCAGAACCATACCCAAACACAAGCCCACTCTACAATATCAAGCTACCATCAATCACGGGGTATAAGAGGGCTTATACCTATCAAACTGTCTATCAAAAAAGTAAGTGTTATCTCAATTTTCTGGGTGCTAACTTACTCTCCGTTGGAGAATCTGCTTCTCTTTTCCAGATAGATGCAGATCCTAAGAAGAGAGCTGCCCCAACATACCTCAGAAGGGGCCCAACTGAAACTAAGGACAACTGGCGAAATAAGCAAGGGTGATGTTTTCCTGTGAACTGGATACCAGCACAAAGGGGAAGGAGATCAGTGCAGAGAAAAATCAACTCCTACCAAATCAGAGAGCCAGAGCCTCAGAGGCCCCCAACACCTCAGCACTGAAGCAGACCAAAAATGAACCCAACATGGCTCAGGGAAATCTTGCGGAAGAGGGGGCGGAAAGAATGTCAGAGTTACATGTTGGGTCATGATTTTCAGAGACATTTATTATACTAATAACTGGGGGCTAACTCCACAATGCACGACCCATTTTCAATAACAAGGAGGGTCTAATGGGAGGGGGTAGATCACAGATGAGCCTAAATAATGGTACCAAACTGCCTGTATTTACTGAAAAGAAAACTAATAAATTAAATTAAAAAAAAAAAAAAAGAAAAGCACAATAACCAAAACTAGAGCAGGCTCATACAAGTACAAAACACAAGAAAGCACCAAATTCCATAAAGCACCCAATCATAGCAGGGTTAATCAAACCTCACAGTTAAAACCTTAAATGTTAATGGTCTTAACTCACCGATCAAAAGACACAAGTTAATAGGGTGGATCAAAAGAGAAAAAATATGGACCCATCTATCTGCTGTCTTTAAGAAACCCACCTCACCACTAAAGACAGACTCCTCGTCAGGGTGAAAGGATGGAAATGATATTCCAAACAAATGGAAATAAGAAACAAGCAAGTCTTGCTGTATTAATATCTGATGAAATAGATTTGAAAAAAAAGCAATCAAAAAGGACAAAGAAGATCACTTTTTACTCATCAAGGAAATGATCCAACATGAGGAAATCACAATCATAAATCTATATGTGTGAAACACAGGTGCACCACAGTTTATAAAACAAAGCCTACTTGACAACAAAACAGAAATAAATACCAACACCATCATATTTGGATACTATAATACTTTACTATCATCAATAGACAAATTATCCAAGCAGAAAATCAACAGGAAAATAATAGAGCTCAACATCACCATAGATAAACTAGACCTAACAGACATCTACAGAACTTTCCACCCAGCTCTATAGAACACACATTCTTCTTATAATCCCAGGGAACCTTTTCCAAAATAGATCATATATTAGGCCATAAAGCATGCCTACATAAATTCAGGAAAATTGAATTAACTCCTGCATCATATCAGATCACAATGTTTTAAATCTAGAAATTAACAACAAGGGACATATCAGGAACTCTACCAGCTCCTGGACTGAACAATACACTTATTTATTTATTTTTATTATTAATTATGTACACAGTGTGTATACAGCCATATTGGTATCATCATTAGCCTCCTCCATATCCTCCCCCAACATGGGACCCTCCTCGTTGGAGAATGTGGGTTGTGCATTTTTGGGTTAGCCATCAGTTATGGGGAGGAGGCAATGTCTCTGTGCATACTGTTCCAACATGTGGCTCTAACAATCTTTCTGCCCCCCACCCCCATGAATTTCCCTGAGCCATGTTGGGTTCATTCCACTGAGTGTATCCATTATCCAAATCAAGACCAGTTGGTTACCCACCATGGCTGTGTGCTACTATTACACTTGTGTGAGCATCACACCAGATTGTTTACTGCTGAGTAGCTTAGACCATGAGTTGCTTGGACAGATATTGGTCATTTTCCCCCAGTTGCTCATGTAGCACCTTCTGGCACTAGATAAGCTAACTGTCTGGGGATTGACACTCTTTCAGATTCTAGCCAGGTCACTCCATGGTCCATACCAACAGCATATGGTGTCTTCAGCAGTAGGGTCTTACCATTAACCTTTGGCGGGTCATCAAGTACTCTTACAGAAATCTGTCTTCTTTTGGGAAAACTTGTAGGTCTCTCTGATCAACAGCTCATTGTGGATGTTAATCACAGGGAGGTACTGGGAGTTACAGGCCAGCACCAAGGGAAAAGAAGAAAGAAAAAGATGGGTAATATAAAAGAGAGAGAAGAGGGAGAGGGTGGGAGAGAGAGGGATGGAGAGAGAGGGATGGAGAGAGAGAGAAACAGGAGAAGATTAAGGTTAGTCTTTATCATGCCCTCTCCAGGGCCCTGTGATTCAGGTGTTCTTTCTAAGGCCTGGATGAAGGTTCAACAATTTTGTCTGTCTTTTATGATATAGAATTTTATGTTACCGCTGCCCTTTGGGTCCAGTTTTGTGTCTCCCCACACCCTTACTTTCCTCTCCCACCCCACCCACCCTATTGTCTGCTCCTTGAGATGCTCATTAGGTACATCAGCATCTTAGGTAGATTCATGTTAGGAGCCACAGATGAGTGAGATCAGGCGATGATTATCTTTCTGTGATTGGGTGAGTTCACTGTGAATGATCTGTTCAAAGTTCAACCATTTTTCTTCAAATTTCATTGTGTTATTTTTCCTTACTGCTGTATAGAATTCCATGTGTAGATATACCAGATCCTCATTATCCATTCGTCTAATGATGGACATCTGGGTTGATTCCAGCTCTTAGCTATTATGAATTGAGCAGTAATAAACATGGTTGAGAAAATCTCTCTGAATGGAGGCATGAAGCTTTTGGGGTAAATGCACAGTAAGGGAATAACTGGGTCTGTCGGTAACTCTATAGTCAACCTTTTTTAGGAGTCTATATTGCTTTCCATAGTGGTTGTACCATCATACATTCCCACCAACAGTGAAAGACGGTTCCTATTTATTCACATCCTCTGCAGCATTTGTTTTCATTTGATTTTTAATGTTTGCTATTCTTACTGGGGTAAGGTGGAATCTTATAGTTGTTTTCATTGCATTTCCCTGATGATTGCGGATGATGAACATTTTCTTAAGTGTGTGTTTGCCATTTGTATTTCTTCCTCTGAGAACTGTCTGTATAGTTCTATGCCCCCTTTTGTGAGTGGGCTGTTTGACTTTTGATTGTTTAGTTTTTTGAGTTCTTTGTAGATTCTAGAAATTAGGCTTCTGTCAGTTGTATAGCCTGCAAAACATTTCTCCTATTCTGTGGGTAATCTATTGGCTCTGCCTTTTATATGTTTATCTGTGAAGAAACTTTTCAGTTTCATGAAATCCCAATGTTTGAGTAATTGTTTAAGTTCCTGAGCTATGGGGGTTTTGTTCAGGAAGTCTTTTCCCATTCCTATATCATGGAAAGTCCCTCCTATTGTTTCTTCCTGTAGTAGCAGAGTTTCTGGTCTTATAGTAAGGTCTTTGATCCATTTGGACTTGATTTTTGTATATGGTGAGATCTGTAGATCAAGTTTCATTTTCCTGCATATGGTTATGCAGTTTGTCAAGCACCATTTGTTGCAGATGCTATCTTTTTTGCCAGCCCACATTGTTAGGGCCTTTATCAAGTAGCTATAGTTACCTGACACAAAGTCCGGATCCTCGATTCTGTTCCATTGGTCTATACTCCTGTTTTCATGCCAGTACCATGTTTTTATCTTTATTACTATGGCTTTGTAATATAGCTTTAAATCAGGTATGGTGATACCTCCAGAGGTGTTTCTTTTGCTAAGGATATGCTTGAATATCCAAGGCTTTCTTTCATTCCATGTGAATTTTGAGATCATTTCTTCTATCTCTGTGAAGAAAAATGTTGGGATTTTTATTGGTATTGCATTAAATCTTGCCTTTGGTAAGATTGCCATTTTCACAATGTTAATTCTGCCTATCCAGGAGTAAGGGCAGTCTTTCCATTTTCTCAAGTCCTCCTCAATTTCTTTCTTGAGTGTTTTTATGTTTTCATTGTATAGGTCTTTCACATTCTTGGTTAATATTATTCCAAGGTATTTTATTTTTACTTTTTGCTATTAAAATGGGACAATGTTGCTTATTTCTTTCACTGTATCTTTGTCTTTTGCATATAGATAGGTTATTGATTTTTGTGCATTGGTTTTGTATCCTGCTACTTTGCTGAAGGAGTTAATCACCTTTAAGAGTTTTGAGATGGAGGTTCTCAGGTCTTTTATGTATAGAATCATAGGGCTAACTTAACTTTTTCCTTTCCAATTTGTATCCTTTTTCTTTCTCCTGTCTTAGTGTTTGAGCTAGGACTTCCAGTACTATGTTGAAGAGCAAAGGTGTGAGCAGACACCCCTGTCTTGTTCCTGATGTCAATGGGAATTCCTTCAATCTCTCCTCATTAAGTATTATTTGTGTTTTAGGAGCTTTATATATAGCCTTTATTATGTTTGGATATAAACCATACATGCCTATTCTCTCTAATGTTTTGATCATGAAGTGAGGTTATATTTTGTCAAAGGCCTGTTCTGTATCTATTGAAATTATCATGTGGTTTTTGTGTTTAACCTTATTTATGTGGTGTAGTACATTGACAAATTTCTGTATGGCGAATGACCCCTGCATTCCTGGGATGAAGGTGGATAACACTTTTGAGATGTTGTTGAATTTGGTTTGTGAGGATTTTGTTCAAGATCTTTGTGTCTCTGTTCATCAGTGAAATAGGCCTATAGTTTTCTTTTCTTGTGACATCTTTGCCTGGTTTTGGTATTAGGGTGATACTAGCTTTATAAAAGGAGTTGGGGAGCTTTCCCTGTGTTCTAATTATGTGGCACAGTTTCAGAAAAATTGGTTTCAGTTCTTCCATGAATGCTTGATAGAATTCAGCTGAGAAATCAACTGGTCCTAGACTCTTCTTTTGGGGGATGTTTTTGGTTACCTTTTCAATCTCAGTGGGTGTGATAGTTTTATTTAGGAGATTAATCTGCTTTGAGTTTAGCTTTGGTAGTTGGTATGTATCTAGGAATTCATCCATTTCCTCCATATTATCCAGTTGTGTGGCATAGAGGTTTTTGAAATAAGCTCAGATGATTCTCCTAATTTCAATTATGTGTTTTGTGATCTCTCCTTTTTCATTTCTAATTTTGTTAATTTGAAGCACCTCTTTTTTTTGCTGAATCAAATTGGCCAGGGGTTTATCAATCTTGTTTACTTTTTAAAAAACCAGCTCTTTTTAGTATTTATTTATTTATTTTATTAGTTTTCTATTCTGCAAGTACAGTCAGTTTGATACCATTATTAGGCTCTTCCGTGACCTACCCCCTCCCCATTGGCCTCTCCTTGTTGAGGTATATGGGTTGTGCATTGTGGAGTTTGCCCACAGTTATTGGTACTATAAATGTCTCTGCATATCATGATCCAACATGTGGCTCTGACATTCTTTCCACCCCCTCTTCCACAAAATTTCCCTGAGCCATGTTGGGTTCATTTTTTTGTCTGCTTCAGTGATGAGGTGTTGGGGGCCTCTGGGGCTCTGGCTCTCTGATTTGATAGGCATTGATTTTTCTCTGTGTTGGTCTTCTTCCCCCTTGTGCTGGTAACTGCTTCATCAGGAAAGCAGCACCCTTGCTTGTTTCACCAATTTTCCTTAGTTTCAGCTGGGGCCCTTTTGAGGTATGATGGGGTAGCTCTCTCCTTAGCATCTGCATCTATCTGAAAAAGAGAAGCAGATTCAATAACAGAGAGTAAGTTAGCACCAGGACAAATGAGATAGCCCCTACTTTTTTATAGAGAGTTTAATAGGTGTAGGCCCTCTTGTATCCCATGATTGATGGTGGCTTGATATTGGAGAGTGGGCTTATGTTTGGATATGGTTCTGACTTGTTTCCCAGCGCCAGCTATGGGTCTCATACCACTGAGGGGATCAGTTAGATGAATCAAGAGCAGTTGATTCCCCACCATGGCTGTGTTCCACTATTGCACTTGTGTGGGCATCATACCAGATTATTTGCTGCTAAGTAGGTTGGACCATGAGTTGCTTGGACAGATATTGGTCATTTCCCCCAGTTGCCCATGTAGCACCTTCTGGCACTAGACATGCTGACTGTCTGGGAACTGATTCTCTCATGGCTTCCAGCCATGCCATTCCATTTTATGTGTCAGCTGCATATGGTGTCTTCAGCAATAGGGTCTTACCTCTAACCTTTGGTGGGTCATCAAGTACTCTGACAGAGATCTGTCATTCTTAAAAAAAAAAAAGCTCTTTGTTTCATTCTCTTAATTATTTCTCAGATTCCAGTTCATTATTTTCTGCTCTGATCTTTATTGTTTCTTTCCATCTGGAAGCTTGTTCAATTTGGTTTGTATTTTCTACTGTTTTTTTTATGTATACTTTCCATCCCTCTGTTGAGTTCCCTTTTCACATCATTTTCTGATTTTCTTTATGCTTCTTGGAATTCATTCTTGCATTTATTTATGTCTTCATTGAGCTTAGTCAGTTGGTTATTGAGGTCCTCTTTTTTGTTGCTCTCCTTCAGATCACTTAACTGTTTTTGGAACCCTTCTTTGTTCTTTTCTATTAGGTCTATTCTAGCAAGGACAGCATTAATACAAGTATCAGCCCTTTGTTGATTTCTGAAAGTTCTGTTATTTGCTTAGCCAGGGTTGCATAGCTTGCATCTTCATTTTGGAGTTCTGATCCTATTGTCTTTTCTATGTTTTTTGTTACAGACATCCATTGTGGGACTGAGCAATCTTGTTGGGTTTACTTGAGTTTGATTTTATATTTTATATTTTGTTTTTTTTTTTCAAGGTAAGGTCTCACTCTAGCTGAGGCTGACCTGGAATTCACTTTGTAGTATCAGGGTGGCCTTGAACTCACCACAATCCACCTACCTCTGCCTTCTGAGTGCTGGGATTAAAGGAATGCACCACCACAGCTGGGTCTGAATTTGATTTTTCATGCTATTCCTTTTGCACTGTGGTCTGCTCATCACAGTGTAGGCATTTTATTTAATTTAAATGGAAGCTGGAGTCTACCCTTGAAGTATCTTCAGTGATTATTCCCTTTTGTTTGTTCTGACTAGGCTTCTGATGGCAGTGGGGCCTGACAGCTCAAAGGGAAGGAGCCCATGAGGTTCTGGTGGGGACCTGGGGGCCTGATGAAAGATCTTGTTGTTCGGTGATTCAGGGTATGGGACTGCATGATCAGGTGACCCAAGGGGACAGGGGTCAGGAGGAATGTGACAAAGCAGACTGGTTTTGCTGCTGGGATACAGGGGGTGGGTGGAGGAGGATAGGTATTTGTGATGGTTCTGTAATGCTGAGGGGTGAGGGGATGGGATAGAAGGTCCATTGAAACTCTGTAGCAGGGGGTAGATGGGACTGCTGGGTCCTGTGACCAGGCAGGGCAGGGATGTGGGACTGCAGAGCGTCGGGTGATGCTCAGCAGGAACATGTAGGTCCCCGGGGCAGGAAAGCCTAGGAAGAAGGGAATGCTAACCTACTAGCCTGGGTCTGCACAAGGGGGGCGGGGGCGACAGCAAGTGGGATGGTGTTTATGCATTGATGTCCCCTGGGGGAACACTAGCCTGCTGGCCTGAGTCTCACACAGGGGTATGGGGTGGTGGTGAGTGGGATGGCATTCTTGCGTGGAGGTCCCCTTGGTGAATGCTAGCCTGCTAGCCTGGGTCTGTGCATGGGGGGAGGGGGGCAGTGAGTGTGACAGTGTACATGTGTGGAGGTCCCCTGGAATAATGCTAGTGTTCTGGCCTGCATCTGCCATGGGGTGGGGGGTGGCTGCAAGTGGGACAGCAAGTGGGGTAGCATTTGCATATGGAGTGTGCTGGCCTGCTGGTCTGGGTCCACTTAGCCTGCAGTTCATGCAGGATTAACCTGGGGTTGGGATTATGGCTGGGACAGTTGCTTGAGGGGACTGGTAGACTGGTGGGCTATCCGAGAGCATGGGAGGCATCAGATTTGCTCCTCCATGCCCTCCCACCAGAGGTCTATTAGAATCTGCAAATCCATGAAAAACCCAATGATTCCTAAAGGTCTTGCCTTTCCTTCCCCAGGAGGTGAGGTGTGGTTAAGCAGATGCCATCTTGACCTGAAGTCCCTTTTAAACACACACTTTTAAACAATGAATGGGTTGTGGCAGAAATTGTAAAATTCATAGAACTGAATGATAATGAATATATACTTTACCAAAACTTATGGTGCACAATGAAGGCATTCCAAAGGGGAAAATTCATAGTGCCAAGTACTTTCACAAAAAAAAAAAAAACCAAGAGATCCAAAATTAGTAACCTAACTTTCCACCTAAAGGCATTGAAAAAACAGAAGAATCCAACCCTAAAAGCTCTAGATGAAGTAAATAATCAAGATCAGAGCGGAAATTAAAGAACTGGAAACTAAGAAAAAAAATTAAATTGATGAAGAGCTGGTTCTTTGAAAAACAAATAAGATTGATAAACCCCTGTCCAATTTGATCAAGCAAAGAGGGAGGGAGAGAGAGAGAGAGAGAGAGAGAGAGATTGAGAGGTTCTTTAATAAAATCAGAAATGAAAAAGGAGAGGTCATAGCAGATGTCAATAAAATTGGAATAATTATCAGGTCATAATTCCAAATCTCTTGTCCATAAAGTTGGATCATTGGGAAGAAAGGATGAATTCCTAGCCATATACTACCTACCAAATCTAAACTCAGGGCAGATTAAACAAACCTATCACATCCATGGAGAATGAAAAGGTAATCAAAAATCTCCCCAAAAAAGAAAAGTCCAGAATCAGATGGCTTCTTAGTCAAATTCTATCAAAACTTCATTGAAGAACTGAAACCAATTTTTCTCAAATGGCTTCACATAATCAGAGACTTGGAAATCATCCTCAACTCCTTTTATGAACCTAACATGACCCTAACCATCACCAAAACCAGACAGAGATATAAAAAAACTATAGGCCTATATCCCTGATAAATTTAGATGTAAAGATCCTGAACAAAATCCTCACAAACTGATTTAAACAACATATCAAAAGCATTATCCACTTTGATCATGTAGACTTTATGCCCATGAAGCAGGGATGATCCAACATATAGAAATTAGTCAATGTAATGCACCACATAAATAGACTTAACCATAAGAACCATATGATCATCTCAATTGTTGCAGAGAAGGTCTTTGACAAAATACAACACCATTTCATGATCAAAATGCTGGAAAGAATAGGCGTTGATGGTGTATATCTCAACACAATAAAGGCTATATATAAAGCACCCAATACCCAAATAATACTTAGTGGGGAAACACTCAAGGATTTCCCACTGAGATCAGGAATAAGACAGGGGGGCCCACTTTCATCCCTGCTCTTCAACACAGTCCTAGAAGTACTACCCCAAGCAATAAGACAGGAAAAAGAAATAAAAGCGATTCAAATTGGAAAGGAAGAAGTCAAGTCAGCCCTATTTGTAGATGACATGATCCTGTGCATAAGTGACCCAAAAGTCTCCATCTCAAAACTTGTTAAGCTGATTAATTCCTTCAGTAAAGTGGCAAGATACAAAACCAACACCCAAAACCAGTAGCTTTTCTATATGCAAAGGACAAATATACAGAGTAAGAAATCAGTGAGGCTGTCCTATTTTCAATAGCAACAAAAAAATTAAATACCTTGGAATAACACTAACCAAGGATGTAAAAGATCTATGTAATGAAAACACTAAAATATTCAATAAAGAAATCAAGGAAGACTTGAGAAGATGGAAAGACTTCTTATGCTCCTGGGTAGGTAGAATTAATATTGTGAAAATAGCAATTCTACCAAAAGAAATATAAAGATTCATTGCAATACAAATAAAGTGACCTGCACCATTTTTCACAGAGTTAGAAAAACAATGATCTCAAAATTCATATGGAATGGCAGTAGGTCTCAGGTTACCAAACATATCCTCGATAAAAGAAACATCTCTGGAGGTATTACCATGCCCAATCTAAAGCTATATTATAAACCCATAGTAAAAATAAAAATAGCATGGTACTACATAAAAAACAAAAAGGAAACATACAAATGGAACATAATTGAAGGCCTGGATCTTAGGTCAAGTAACTATAGCTATTTGATCTTTGACAAAGTTGCCAATAAAATAGATTGGAGAAAAAAAAACAGCATCTTCAACAAATGGTGTTGGACAAATTGGATAACCATTTGTATAAGAATGAAACTAGACCCACTCATACACAAAAATCAAGTCCAAATGGATTAAAGACCTCAATATAAGACCTGAAACTCATTCTTCTCCTATGGGAAGAAACAAATAGGAGGAACTCTTCACAATATAGGAGTGTGGAAAGATTTCCTGAACAAAACCCCAGTAGACCAGAAAAGCTAAAAATCACTCAACCAATGTGATCTCATGAAGCTAAGAAGCTTTTGCATAGACAAACATACCATAAGCAGAGCCAACAGTTTACTTACTGAATGTGAGAAAATCTTTGTCAGCTGTACCACTGAGAGAATCCTAATATCTAGAATCTACGGAGAACCTAAAAAGCTAACCAATAAAAGAATCAAGCAACACATCCTAAAAGGGGGCAGATAACTGAATAGGGTGTTATCAGAGGGAGAAATACAAGTGGCTAACACACACTTAAGAAAATGTTCAACATACCTAACAATTAGGGAAATGCAAATTAAAACAACTATGAGATCCCACCTTATTCCAGTAATGATGGCAAACATTAAAAAATCTAATAGCAACAAATATTGGTGAGGATATGGAGAAAGAGGAACCTTCATCCACTCTTGGTAGGAATGTAAACTTGTACCACCACTATATAAATCAAGATGGAGACTCCTGAAAGAATGAACAGAAAAGCTACCAACAGAACTAGTTATTCACTTACTGGGCATTTATCCTAAATGGTCCATGCATCAAAACAGAGATATTTGGTCAACCATGCTTATAGCTGCTCAATTCATTATACCTAAGAGCTGGAATCAATTCATTATACCTAAGAGCTGGAATCAGCTGTGGTAAATTTACACAGCGCAATTCTACTCAGCAGTAAGAAAAATATGATACAATGAAATCTGTAGAAAAATGGACAGACTTGGAAGAGATCATACTCAGTGAACTCATACAGTCACAGAAAGACACACATGGCTGCATGGTCTCACTTATGTGCAGTTCCTAACCTGGATCATCCTGAATTTCTGACACACCTGACAGGCAACTAAGGGCCCAGATAATAGGAATGGCAGGGAATTGGGGAGGGGAAGGGGAAGGTGGGAAAAAATAAAAATAAAAATAAATCCAAAATGAACTGGTATAATAGAAACCTTTATCCCTGGAAATAGATTAAAAGATATAACCCTAAAGAGGAGTAAAGGGGAGGGGATACCTGAAAAGAAGGTCCCTGGGATAAAGCCTAAGCTTAAATTTTTTTTTTTTTTTTGCTCTCTGGTATGTAACTCCCAATACAAGAAATTGGTTGCTACCCACAATAAACTTTCAATCAGAGAGAAATACCAGGTCCCCAAATCAAGACCCTATTGTTGAAGACACCATATGCTGCTAAACACACTCCATGGAGAGACCTGACTGGAATCCAGAAGAGAGCCGGTCTCCAGATAGTTAGCCTATCTACTGCTGGAAAGCACTACAGGAGCTTCTAGGGGAAAGTGGCCAACAACGGACTGAGCAATCAGGGGTCTAAGCTACCCAGAAGCAAATATCCTGACAGAATACATGCCAGTGCAATAGTGGCACACAGCCTTGGTGGGTAACCAATAGCTTTCCGATTGGCTAAGAGATCTGCTCAGTAAAAAGGAACCCATATCTGGAATTGGGAATTAGGCCAGAAACCTATGGAGACAAAGATTATGTTCTCCAGTGTCAAACTCTCACTAATCTTTGGCTAAAAGAGGGATTACATACATCAAGTTCTCCCTACATCAATAATGCTTATCCCATTCAAACTCTGCTGATTTCACTCTACATTGGAAAATCTGTTCTTTTTCAGAAGGTAGCAAGACTCATAGAGATAAACTATCCCTTGCACTTTAGCCAAGTCACAGCTGAAACCATAGAGGAGTTGGGGAGATGTGCAGCACTGCTGCTTCCATGCTGACCTGATAATCAGTGTCAAGGTGAGGGAGACAGATGCTGAGGACACTCAATAGTTACCAAAGCAGAGATCCAGAGGCTCCTAAGATCTTATCACTGAAGTAGACTTAAAACTCATCCACACAGCTCAGGGAATTTGGTATAAGAAGGGGAAGAAAGATTGTAAGAGTCATAGGTTGAGACATCATCCCAGAGGCATTTCCTCCCCCCAACAAAAAAAGGACTGCTGCTCCCAAAATGAATATTCCAGAGCCCCATAAGGAATACCTGCAATCCCACTCCCCAGTGAAAAGGGGGCAGGGTCGAGGAAAAAGACAGTACCAACACATGATGTATCCATTCAAAGTATGTTGTTAATAATAATAATAATAATAATAATAATAACAATAATGATTTAAAAAATTATTGGGGAGAAAAAAGAATGACACAATTGCTATAGAAAAGGCATTGCACAATCCAATGAGAGTTCTGTGGATGCGCTGACAAGGTGACTATTGAAGTACCCAGACCTTCTTTACTTGGAAATCCCTGTGAATCATGATTGGTTTGGAAGCTGTCTTGAAAAAAGCAAAAGAGCCAATGTGATGCCTCTAACAGCACTGCTTTCTGTGATCAGCATTCCTGTGTGCTTCACAGCTGGAGCTAAAGCAGTGGTGATGCTCACAGGAAATGTGCCACCATATGAATGACTCGTGCCCCACGATGTAGAAGGTGAGGCTCAGACCTTCAGAGTGGTAAATACTCACGTGGCACTGGAGGATTGAGCCATAGGGCGCTGCTGCACAGCCCTCTGCCTGTTTTCTGATGTAGTGTGATCCACGGATGACGCTGTGGGGGAGAAATTGTGTAGAAGATGCTCACTGGAGTGACGTGTCCAGCAGGATGGGTCCCCGGAGGACTGAGTGATGGTTGGTACAGTTGGCAATGGAGATAACAATTGGGGCAGACATCATTTTTATATGAAAAATAATCTTTGTGTGTATGTGTGTGAGTACTCATGTGGGGTGCATGGTCAGAGGACAACTGAAAGCATCAGACCAGGTCTTCTACCTTGTCAGAGACAGGCTGTCTTGTTTGCAGCTGTGCGTGGCAGACCTGCTAGTCTGTGAGTTTCCAAGGGTTCTCCTGTCTTCATCTCCCAATTTGCCATGGGCATGTTGAGATTACAGACACTCATCCTACAGTATCTGGCTAAATGTGAAAATCTGAGCTCACGTCCTCACATTTACATAGCAAATACTTTGCCCCACCATGCTATCTCCTCAGCCCCTTGTTTTTGTTTTGTATTTGACTTGTATAAATTCTGTTTGATTTTTTTTTTTTTTCTGCACAGAGTAGGACCTCTTCTCACTCAACTCATGTAATTCAAGTGGAGTAACTCCACCCTGTGGTGTCAGGGCAGACTCATAATTCAGACTGACCATGGGAGATGTTAACACCTCTCTGCTCATCATTTGAGGGGTGAGTGGGCAGACATGTTGGGACATTAGCACTGAGCCACAGGGACTCCAGTCCTCTTCTGACCAGCATACATGTTCTTTCTTGTAGATTGCAGATGGTGGAATGTCAGCCTGGAGTGTGACAAGGGGGTTCTACCTGAAATGAGATGTAACAAATGTAACGAAGATGGAGTCCATATTGTGCTGCCTTGTTCTAGCCACACCTGAAGTCATTGCTTCCATCTTTGGCGTCATTCCTTTCCGTCAGCATGATGGAACACCACATCCATTCATGTCTTTGACGAATGAAAAACTAACTAAATAAAAAGCTTTCTTTTCTCCCTATGGCTAGGCTGATATTGCCCATGTGCTTCAAGCTCTGTTTCTCCAAGGCCTTGTGCAAACAAGGAAATGTCTCCCCTCTCTCTGTGTCATGGATGTGCTGAAGAACAATTAAGTGAATAGTTAACAGACAAGCAGTGGCCCTCAACCAGACAGCTGTGCTGTTCATTCCCCATGCAATTTCTAGCACTTTGGAATCCAGGGCATCTCTGAAATTTTTTGTCCAGAATGGAAGGAGATAACATAAAAGCAGGAAGAGAAAGCACTTTGGAACAGGCAGGGCACAACCAAAAGGTTCTTTCTAGCATTATCCTTGGCAGGGACAGCAGGGCAGGAGCAGAAAGCAGGGTGTCACACCTCCATACCAGCAGGGAAGAAGGACAGAGACTGTTCCTCAGGTGTGCCATCTTCATTGTTAACATGGTCCGCTATTGTCCTGGAACTCAACCAATTAGGCATGACTGTTGGCCAGCCAGCCCTATTTCTACTTGGGATTACATGGGATAACATTTTTTACATGGGTTCTGGGGAATTGAACTCAGGTCTTCAAACTTACGAGGCACACACTTAACCCATCAAGTTGTCTCTCCAGTACCCACCCTAGCCCACTTACATTAACCAGCTATATCCACTTAAATTGCTTTAAATGATTATCAACATTGACAAGGTTAAAATATAAGCATAAATGAAGTTGATCTAAAGCTGCTCTCTTAACTGTTACCACATCCATGTATGTTGCCAAAGTCTTCTTTGAGATCTTCAATCTTAACTGAGATATCACATGTAAAGACTTTTTCTAATCAAATCTTGTTTTAAAGATTATCATCAAGATATTGAGTGGTGCAAAAACCAAATA
The DNA here is from genome assembly GCF_020740685.1 of Jaculus jaculus. Lineage (NCBI taxonomy): Eukaryota > Metazoa > Chordata > Mammalia > Rodentia > Dipodidae > Jaculus > Jaculus jaculus. Next base: position 236,689,608 of record NC_059102.1, on the reverse strand, counting down.
CAATTTATTATTAGCAGAATCTACAGTGGACAGTAAGTTGTTGAATTCATTTTTCTCAGCTATCTTCATTAATGAGAAAAGTGAAGGAAGTAAAATGAGACACTAAAAACTAATAGAAGTATTTAATGTAACTACCAGCAAAGAGTATGAAAGACGTCTTTTAAAAATTTTAATAGAAATAAGTGAGAATGTTTAATGAGAGGCAGCCAAGGAAAGAAGAACATTTGTTAAGTTCAATGGCTGCATTATTCCTAGGTATTTTCCCTGAGCCAGGAAAGGTTTTGCAATTTTTTAAAGCACTAGCAACTGTGACCCATGAGTTTATCAACAAATAAAAATGAATGAATATTACTTCCTGTGCTTTTTAAACTAAGCCATTCTTTTGCCATCATATATGGTCCTATAATCTATTTAGAATGCCATATTGGTGTTCAATATTTCATTACATGGGAAAATAATGTAAATCAGGATAGAAAGTTCTTTTCAGGTAGAGCAGGATATTTGTAAAAGAGCTTTGTAACACTGAACAAACCACATCTCTAGAGAAACCCCTTCCAAGCCATCATTTTAGCAAGTTGAGACAGGAAGATTATGAGTTCAAAGTCAGTCTGTGCTGCTACATAGTGAGAACCTGTCTCAAAAACAAAACAAACCAAAAGAAAAAGAACCCACAATTTTACATGTCTAGGTGTTTTCCAAAAACTATTCAGTCTGATAATACTCATATAATTTTCAAACATCATATACTAAGAGGGCAAAAGTTATTCTAAAACCCAGTGGCAGCCTGTTAAGGGCAGGCAGAGCTTGCCATATGTTTCCTGTGATATTCCCTAGACTGCCACAGTTAAATTCTTGCCAGATATTCATTTTAAAATAGAGAAAACTAGGGCTATAGGGGTTGAGATGGAAGGGAATCTTGGAGAGGATCATCATAAAGGGCTTCATGTTCAAGAATAATTTGAAACAACAGTGAAATTGACAAAAAGTTGTTTTTCATTTTCATTTCATTTCCCCAAAATTCTAAATTTCTAAATTCTAAAGCAGTGATTAATGCTCCTCTCTGGGAAAAGAAGAAAATCTTTTCTTAGCCTAAGTTCTAAATAACAGCTATCATGTCAGTTGAGTTTAATGATATAAATATAAGCTTCAAATTAGCACTTTTTATCACTGTGTTTTAATAAATAGTGCATTCTGCATGTAGGTAACTCCGAGAGCTCCTAGTTGTTCAGCGGAGCCAGTCCCATGAGGACTCAGCTACAGGCTGCATGTCAACAGGGTAATTTTGCCAATGTTCAGACTCACTGTGCTAACTTCTGCCGAAGCTTGTGTCTCTAACCCCTGTGGTGTGACATATTCCTGTGCTGATGCGGCAGGTGTAAAATAAACACTGAGAGTAAATGTAAAGATGAGAAATGTGGTTATTTTAGTGTTCACTAGGGGATTTCATTTGTGTTTACAGTAGTGGAGCAGTACAAATGACCTGATATAATTTCAGTATTTGGTAAAAATAAGTAGTCCATATATAATACATTTTACAAACTTTGGAAATATCTTTTAAACTGAAATTTATTGTTTTTAAATTATTTTTGCTTGCTTTGAAGCTAGAGGAAGACTAATGATTATTTGATTATTAAATATGTATGGTGGTCAATAACTTCTTGTATAATGAATAGGAATATTTTAAAAGGATGGTTTTGTGTTTTAAAGATACCACACTCTTAAATGCAAGACATACCATTATAATAGATTGGAAATGACTGGTGCTTGCTGTACACACAACACATGTTTTGCAAAAATGGAACTGTCTCACTCACATAATAGCTGTGGAGTAGGAACATTTTACTCATTATTTCTTCCATCTTGCAGAAGAAAACACTTTATAACTGAGTTATAAAGATGCAATGGAAGTACAGATCAGCTGAAAACCCAGCTGGACTGACTTCAGTAGCTATACCATTACCCCCAATGCCTCTCAATCACTCATCTACACATCCATCATATCAAGCTGCTCTTTAGTGAACTCCGTTTGCAGGTCTGAAGCTCTGTATACTTTATCTCACTTAACACTTTAATGCTGATAAGAAGCCTATTATGGTCATTTGAATGTTCTCACTTGTTTATGATTAAGCCTAACACTTAATCCTCAGCTGTTGGAGCCTTTGGGAGATGGAGTCTTTGTTGAGGAGGTTTGTTGCTGACAGGTTTGTTGAGTATGTGTAGGTGTTATCGCCTCACCTCACCTCTTGCCTCCACATGCATGAGCATACAAGTGTATACACACTCACACACACACAGACACAGACACAGACATAGACACACACACACACACGCTCACACACAACATTAAAAAAAGGTGAGATGGATTCAGAAAATAGTTATCTCTGTGCACTAACATCCCTCTATGGTACTTTTGTCATGAACAGAGTACCTGGTGGCCTGGCTGGGAAGAGAAAGTGAAGTCATCTGTAGCACAATACTAACAAAGTTAACAATAACGTGAGGCATGTTTCTACCTCAAGATATTTACAGTCAGAGGTTGACCAAAGGTAAGTTAGCCACCATCCAGTTATATCTGTCCTCATTCCTGATTGAATCAAGGTAGTACTCCCTCCAACCAGCATTTCTGATAATGCAGCGTATTATGCTGGACGTTAGCTACAGTCTCTAAACTCTTTGATATGATCATGTGGTATGTAATACACAATTTACACACAAAGAAGAGGAGGAAAAAGAAGTGAATAATCAGCAATAAAATAGTCAATAGAGGGCTGGAGAGATGGCTTAGCGGTTAAGCGCTTGCCTGTGAAGCCTAAGGACCCCTGTTCGAGGCTCGGTTCCCCAGGACCCACATTAGCCAGATGCACAAGGGGGCGCACGCGTCTGGAGTTCGTCTGCAGTGGTTGGAAGCCCTGGTGTGCCCATTCTCAATCTCTTTCTCTCTCTCTCTCTGTCTGTCGCTCTCAAATAAAAAAAAAATAGTCAATAGAAACAGACCCATGGATGATTGGAGTTAGCAAACAAATATCATAAAATAATGGCAATAGATGTGTTAAATAAAAGTAAGATAGAGAAATCTGGATGGAAAGAGAGACTTTCAGTAGAAATGTAAAATGTCTAAAAGGGAAATAATGGATATTCTAGAATGAAATAATATTTGAAATCAGAAATTTAACAAACAAGCTTAGTAGCAGCAAAAAAGGATAAACAAACTTAAATAAATGTTAAAGTATGAGCGATTGGGCAAGTGACAGAGAGAGAGAGAATAAAGCAGGAACTTAGCTTCCATAAACAGACACATACACCATTTTCAAATGGTCTAACATGAATGTAATTGGAAACTCAGAAGGAAGGGAAAGAGAAAATGGAGGAGAAATAGTCAAGATGTCTTTGTTGAGTAGGAATATTCCAATATGGGGCTGGAGAGATGACTCAGCAGTTAAGAACTTGTCTGTGAAGCCTAAGGCCCTGGTTTGAGGCTTGATTCCCCAGTACCCACGTAAGCCAGATGCACAAGGTGGCACATGCATCTGGAGATTGTTTGCAGTGGCTGGAGACCCTAATATGCCCATTCTCTTTCTCTCTCTCTCTCTCTGCCTCTTTGTCTGTCTGTTACTGTCAAATTAATAAATAAAAATAAACAAAAATTAAAAATTTCCTAGTATGTAAGATAGATATCAACACCAAGAAACATAGCAATCCCCCAAATGGATAGCTTGCAACAATGAAAATAGTACCTTGACATAGTGTAGTCAGCCTGTTGGAATCAAAGATCAAAAGAAAACTCTTACAGGCTGGCAGAGTGAAAAGACTCAGCATTTTCAGGGACCAGGAGAAGGATATGGTCATGTTCTCAGCAAAGGCCAGGTGAGTTAAAAGCCAATAGGGTAATATCTTTACCATGTAAGAAGGAAGGAAAGCCTTCTGTTTTAGCACCATTCTTCCTAGAAAAAAATCCTTCAGAGGTGAAGGAAAAACTTCTCTCCAAAAGTTGGTATGATAGAAGAGGAAAGATAAGCCACAGACAGAAGATAATCCTACTATATCTGGCAAGAGACTTGGATACAGACATATACAGAACTCTAATAACTCAAAAATTCCTAAAAACGGGCAAAAGTATGTATGTATATATGTATGTATGTATGTATGTATGTATGTATGTATGTATGTGTGTGTGTGTGTGTGTATGTACACACACACAAATGGCTGGTAGAAATATGAGAAGTTGCTCAATTGTTACTTGTTAGGAAAATGGAAATCTAAATTACTACTCACTCACTAAGTAGCTGAAATTGAAGACTAACATGACCAAGGGCTGGGAGGGCATCACGCAGCTGCAATGCTCATAGTCACTGTCAGGAATGTAAAACTCTACAGCTGTAGAGAATACTTTGGTATTTTCTTGAGTGTTAAACCTAATTACTTATAAGATCTAGCAATACCTCTCTCAGACATTCACCTACAGAAAAAAGAAAACATGTTTCAAGAGATATTCACACCTTCTTTCTTCATGATACCTAAAACTTAGATACCTTCCAGTTGCATTTCAGCAGATGAAAGAAGAGAAGGGGAGTGTTTCCAGGTGAAAGGATGGAACTTTGAGAAGGAACCAAGAACTCTTGGAAGGGCATGTGTGCACAAAAATTATTGATTACTTATAAAGCAATAACTGTCTTATGGTGTTTATGGCATAGAAAGTAAACCACAGTAATACAAAGGGTTGGGGAGGCAAATCAATGATAAGTTTACAATCTTAAAGGTAAAAATTGATATTGAGTTTCCTGAAGGTCAAAATAAAGAATGAAATATTACTATTTTCATGTCCACAAAAATGTATGTTTACCCCTCAGGCAACAAAATTTTCGTGTGAGGACTGAAATAAAATAAAACTTCATTTGTGACTTACACAATGGATAATATATTCAGACTTCCCTACGATGGATAAACTAATGGGAATAATGGGGTTTATTGCTTCATTTTGCTTTTGGGGTGGTACTGGAGATGGAACCTAGAGACTTAAGCATACTAGACATGTGTTCTCTTATTGACCTACATCCTTAGTCCATATCTGGAGTTTCTTAAAGCATCTCCATCCTGCAAGCCTAGAGTGTAATGCTAGGGCATGGATAGTAAGGGCTTTTCTGTTGGTAGACTTTTTTTTTTTTTTTTTAATTTATTTGAGAGTGACAGACACAGAGAGAAAGACAGATAGAGGGAGAGAGAGAGAATGGGCGCGCCAGGGCTTCCAGCCTCTGCAAACGAACTCCAGACGCATGCGCCCCCTTGTGCATCTGGCTAACGTGGGACCTGGGGAACCGAGCCTCGAACCGGGGTCCTTAGGCTTCACAGGCAAGCGCTTAACCGCTAAGCCATCTCTCCAGCCCTGTTGGTAGACTGTATAGTCTGATTTACCACTCAGCACAGAAGGGTTACATGCTTGGTCAGAAGATCCTTTCCTGTCACTGTTCACCTCACATAGTTCTTAGAAATTGCATTCATGAACATATTTGGAATTGACTGAACTCATGATATATCAATAGTTACCTTATATACAAATGAGTTAAATATATTGATTAAAAGAGATTAGCAGAATGGATTTATTTATTATTTATTTGAGAGAGTATATGAGAAAGAAAGAAGGAGAGTGAGAGAAAAAAAATGAATGGGTGTGCTAGGGCCTCTAGTCACTGCAAATGAACTCCAGATGTATGAGCCACTTAGTGCATCTGTTGCTTCACATGGGTACTAGGGAATTGAACCTGGGTCCTTAGGCTTTGCAGGCAAGTAGCTCAACTGCTGAGCCAACTTTCTAGCCCTGACAGAATGGGTTTTAAAAAAATATAATATATGCTTTAAAATCATCTAATATATGTTGTCTAATAGAAATTCACTTCAACAACAACTGCTAGTAATGTTTTGACACATTCAAAATCCTAGACAAGGGCTGGAGAGATGGCTTAGCGGTTAAGCGCTTGCCTGTGAAGCCTAAGGACCCCGGTTCGAGGCTCGGTTCCCCAGGTCCCACGTTAGCCAGATGCACTAGGGGGCGCACGTGTCTGGAGTTTGTTTGCAGAGGCTGGAAGCCCTGGCGTGCCCATTCTCTCTCTCTCCCTCTATCTGTCTTTCTCTCTGTGTCTGTCGCTCTCAAATAAATAAATAAATAAAAATTAAAAAAAAAATCCTAGACAACTTATACTTTGCCCGAGGCAATAAATTTAGTTCAAAGCATTTGTGCAATAATTTGACTAGCTTCTTATCAAAGTTTAGAATCCAAACCAAAACAATGTTAGCATTGGCTAATATTAATGTTGCTTTTCTTTCTCAGCAATTAATAGATCATATGTGTTCACAGAGTGACTACTTGGGACCAGATTATGATCTGTTTTGTACCCATGTGACTCTCAAACTCAAGTACATTTAATCACATCAGCTCTGAGATTGGAACAGGTTGGTTATTAAGGCAGAGGCTTGAAAACATTGAGTTCTGAACAGAGAGAGAAAGAACTCCTTTATTCCTGGGAACATGAGTATCAATAAAGTGAGACTTCAGTAATCTAAAGAAAAAGAAAAATTTTTTTTTTTGAATCAGAATAAAGAAAAACTAAAGCTAACCAGAGACTTGGTCTGTGAGTATATAATGAAATATTTTTATTGTTTTATCAGTATTCCACTATGAACAAAAGATATTTTCCTTAAAGGTTTAACTATTTCTTTTGTCTCTCCATATTAGAAAAAATAATATATTTTCAATCTGTCTTACAAATTTTTTAACTAGTAGATTTGTATCACTTGGATAAAGCTGAGGAACAGTCCATCAATGTGTTACCTAAGGATAGAAACACTTTTCAATCTATTTCAAGGGGCTTTCATAATCCTAATACCCAAGCTTGATAAAACCTCACAAAATAAGAAATTCAGCCTCAGTTTGGAATATAGAGGCCATAATCCTGAGCATTACTATACTTGTCAAATTTAATACTTCAGGGTCAAATCAGTGGAAAAGAATATCTCAACATGACTTGCTATGTAGATTTAATCACTTATGGCCTTACCTAGATTGACCATAAAATAAAGCTTACTAGAAGTTGGAGTTGCCAAAACATTTTATTTCATTGCTGAGAAAAAAAAGTACTTTGAAGGAAGTTAGATGTTCTGAACAATGGACTATGATAATGTATGTTTTCTGTTTTCTTGGTATGTTTTTATTGTTGCAGTAAATTATGGGCAATTTTATGATGAGGTTCTTGATTTATTTTTAAAGGAGATATTAGCTTTATTATTTATTGATTCTAATGGATTTCTTCTATAAACACTCCATAAATATTAACATATCTGATGGATGGAGAAATCTGTTGAAAGTGAAAAAAATATGGTGCCTGACGGATGGCACTGTTTGGTGACACCTTCATTTTATGTTGTTTGTTTTTTATTGCTTTTCTAGAAAAAGCGCAATTAATTAATAACAAATGTCAATGGAAGAAAAAATATAGTGTTAATGTAGTAAACTATATATTCTTCATTCTTCCACCAGAAAGAAATGTATCATTATTTCTGGAAGTCTGTGGTTCTGTTTTTTTTTTTTTTTTTTTTTATTATTCCTGGACATGGTGGCACATGCTTTTATGGGAGAGAGAGAGAGAGAGGAGAAAGAATTGGCATGTCAGACCTCCAGCCCCTGCAATTGAACTCCAGACACATGCTCCACCTTGTGCGCATGTGCAACCTTGTGCACTTGCATCACCCCGTGCATATGGCTTATGTGGGACCTGGAGAGTCGAACATGGGTCCTTAGGCTTCACAGGCAAGCACCTTAATCGCTAAGCAATCTCTCCAGATCTGTGGTTTTGGGTTTTAAGGTTTTCCTAAATTCAAATTTACTAAAATGTTTTCTTCCACTTGCTACTGAAAATAATTTTAAGAGAATCAAAGTTTATATTACTAAACTCTGAAAATGATCAGTGAGTGACATTGTCATCCATTATGTCAAATATTTGGAAAATGAGGCACACTTGGGAGGTGCAGTGTGTGTGTGTGTGTGTGTGTGTGTGTGTGTGTGTGCGCGCGTATGTATTTCTTCAAATATATATATAACATACTTGAGCATGGTGTATGCCTGTAATCCAACCACTAGGGAGGCTGAGACAGGATGATGGTGAGTTGGTGGTTAGCCTAGAATACATAGTTCAAAGCTACTCTAGGCTATTCAGAAATATCTTGTCTCAAAGAAAATCTGAGACAATATGCAAATATTTACAAATTGAGTATAATTTGTACTGCAGTGACTTTCTTAATATATCTGAGCACCACATTTCCCCCTAATGTCTTAAAAAGAGAGTTCCCAAAATTCATGGTTCAATGGATCTCCTGAGCAGCAGAACCCTAGCTCACCTGTAGCATTTCTTCTTGGGTAGATCTGGATTGGGCCCAAGAATATTCATTTATGGGGGGCAGGAACTCTAATTTTTTTAAAAAAATATTTAATTTATTTATTTGCAAGCAGAGAGAGATAGAGAGAAGAGAAACAGAGAGAATGGGCATGGCAAGGCCTCTAGCCACTATGAATAAACTCCACATGCATGTGCCACTTTGTGCATCTGGCTTTATGTGGGTGCTATGTTATCAAGCCTGGGTATTAGGCTTTTTAGGCAAGTGTCTAACTGCTAAGCCATCTCTCTAGCCACTAGGAATTCTATTTTTAGAAGAATTCTGTAGCATACAGATATTAATTGAAGGTTTGTAGTGGTGATAGATATTAGTGAAGGTTTATAGCAGTGGGAAAGACATAGAGATAGATAGGTGATGGTGGATGGATGGACAGATGATAGGCAGAGAAAAATCTCTCTCCCTACATGGGACATAGAGCATACAATGAAGGCAGAAACTAATGTGGCAGGAAATACTAGTTTTAAAATGTCTTTCAGTAGCTATTCTTATTTTTATAGTTTGTCCAGAAATTTTAAAGTGAAAAGTCTACTTGTAAAGAAAAGGTAAATACAACCAGGAAGGGTAAATGGCCAAAAATCCTCATGAACAGGAAGAATGTGGGTCAACCTATTGCATTAATAGAAGTAAGCTACACATTGGGAAAGTTATTCCCATTTCATTTGTTTCCTTCCTTATGATTGCAACAAGAAGAGACTCTTTTTTAATCTGTTTATTTATTTATTTGCGTGTATGTGAGAGAGAGAGAAAGAGAGAGACAGAGAGAGAGAGAGAGAGAGAGAGAGAGAGAGAGAGAGAGAGGGAGGGAGGGAGGGAGAGAGAATTCGTGTGCCAGGGCCTCCAGCCACTGCAAACAAACTCCAGACACATATACCACCTTGTGAATCTGGCTTATGTGGATCCTGAGGAATTAAACCAAGGTCCTTTGACTTTGCAAACAAGTGACTTAACTACTACACCATCTTTCAGCCCAAGGACAGACTCTATCTCTCTCTTTGGAGGGGCAGTGTTGAGGTAGGGTCTGACTCTAGTTCAGGCTGACCTGGAATTCACTATGTAGTCTCAGGGTGGCCTTGAACTCATGATGATCCTCCTACCTCTGCCTCCTGAGGGCTGGGATTAAAGGCGTGTGCCACCACGTCTGGGTTAAGGACAGTCTCTTGATTAGACAATGTTTTTACATTTCTACAGTGTCTTTACTCCCTTTTACCTTCATTACTCCTCCTCTGTCCTCTCTCTCTCTCTCTCTCCTTCTCTTTCTTTCCCTGCAAAGCAATTGCTTATAGCTAAACAGAGGACTGAAGCTCAAGAAAAACATGGAAAGCTCTGTTACTTTTGTCATATCCACAAAGGCTCACAGACTTTAACATCCATGTACACACTTTCTGCAGGTTTTTCAAACGAAGCATATAGTACTGGGATTTCTGAAATTATGTGCATATATAAACATCAGGTGATCAAACCAACATGGATACTATGAACTTCTGTGATATTTGTTTTAGAAAGAAAGAGAAATGAAAAAGGGAATTTTATTAAAACTTTCGCTTTTGAATTACACAAGACAGTTCTGAACTTGAATTTCTGACCCTTCCAATGTTAACTCCCAATATCTACCACAGGGGTGGCTCACTTGAGGGTTTCATGCCCTTCGACATCATACTAAGCTCTCAGGGTTCATCTTGTTAATTTTCAAGCTGCCATGCATACCCAAGTGTTACTAACTCAGTGGTGGATGAAGGAAACAGCTCATATGCTTCCCATCAAATAGCTGGGATGGGATGTGATCCTTAATTTCTCTGATTGTATGTGGTTCTTTTGCAACATTCCTTCTTTGTTCCCTCTTTTAATTTCTAATGAAAGTAAGAGGAAGAAGGAAAAAGCATATTTTATACTTAATTTCATGTCCGCCATTTCATTTCTTCTAGATCTGAGCTCCCATGTTGCTCATTCAGGTGTGAGAAATCTCTGTTTTTCTCATTTTGCACATTTGTTTCTGAAATTCTCCAGTGTCTATTCCATCCCAGCGTTTGAAGGACCTGCTTTACCGCATGTCAAGCTCTGGGTTGGCAATGGCTGTTTTCAGCACTCTGAAGATGGTATTCTGTTGTCACCACGTGACTGCTGCTTTTCCTGAGAAGTTGGCTAGGAAATATCATTATTTCTGTCTGTGATGTGTGTCATTTTACTCTGGGTGTTTCATGGGTTTGTTTTCTTTTAATTTTTAGGATATTATGTATAATCTGTTTCATTGTGGTTTCTCCATTTATCCTACATGGGGTTTAATTGAATTGTGATGGTTTTTCATAAACTTTGAGGCTTTTACATCATCACTATTTTTAAAATTTACTTATTTATCTATTTACACACACAGACACACACACAAATATAGAGATAGATAATGGGCATACCAGAGCCTCTAGTCATTACAAACAAAGTCCAGATGCATGCACCATCTAGTGCACTTGGCTTTACGTGAGTACTGGGGAATTGAACCATGGTCATTTGGCTTTGCAGGAAAGCACCTTAACTACTGAACCATCTCTCCGGTCTGCATTACTATGTCTTAAATGTCTCAACCCCATTCTTGAGCTTTCTCTCTCTTTTTTTCTTTTTTCTGTTACTCTAGTCACATTGTCTGCTATTGCTCCATCCACCAGATCACCAAGGCTCTTTTACTTCTTATCTATTAAAACATGTAATCTTATTGAATTATTGCATTTACTCTGTTTGATTTTATTTAAGTGTATGTGCTGTGAATGTGTGTACACTTGTGTGTTTAGGTTCATGTGGTGCCAGAGGTCAATGTTAGATGTTGTCCTCAATCACTTTACACTTTATGTTTTGAGATAGGGTTGCTCCCTGACCCTGGAGCTCATAGCTCCCACTAGGCTAGTTGTCCAGCAAGCCCTGGGCATCTTCTTGTCTCTGCCTCCCTGGCACTGGGATTACAGGCATGTACCATGCCGCCTGGCTTTTACATGGCTGCTTAGGATTTAAACTCAGTGCCTCACACTTGTCCCACCAGTGTTTACTAATGAGCCATCTCCCTGGCCTACGAATTTACTGGTTTAGAAGTCAGTGGTCATTTTATCTCCTGTGTCTATCATGTAGCCCATGCAGTGAACTTTACATGTAGATGTTGTACTTCCATTGTATGGAACTTCCATGTACCTCTTTCTTCTCCGACACTGGAGATGGAGCCCATTGTGCTGTGCTTCCTAGGCAAGTGGTCTGCCACTAATCCAGACTCTCAAACCCAAAATGAGTTCTTTTTATAGTTTCTGTTTCTACCCCATTGAATTATGAACTATATTTTCATTTGAGTCTTTGACTATATTTGTAACAGTGGATTTACAGTCTTTCCCTTTTTTATTGCAATATCTAAGTCATGTCGGGGTCTACTCTATGGCTTCCATCTTGATTATTTGTCACACATCCTCTTCTCACCACGCATGTAGTCATTTTTTTCTTATCATGGACCGTGATGATAGATCATGTGATCTACGACAGTTGAATTACACTGCTTCCTTTTAAAGGCTGCTGAGCTTTGTCTTTGCAATTAACTTGCTGTGCCCTTGAGAATCTACACTTCACTCTTTATGTCGCTGGAGGTACTCTGCCCTGTGAAGCCTTGCCTTGATCAGCCTAGCCCATCATTTGACCAAGGATACAGAACTTCTCCACGGAAACTTCTGGAGCATTTGTATTTATGAAGGAGCTTCATTTGCAGAACCCAGCTGCTCCACCTGTCTCACATTCTGGTCTCTGTTTCCTCATCATGCTTTGCTTGGGTCTGACACTCCTGCCTGACATTGTCAGTAAACTATCTCTATACAGAATTCTATGCAGGACTCAACCCACATATGTCCCCTCTTTTATATTTCTGCACTATGTTTTATTTGTTTAAAATGACTATCTTCACTATTTTGTTCAGTTTCATAGCAATCAGGACAAGTCCAGCACACGTTACTCTGTGCTTGATAAAAACAACAAAAACACTTCTCTTCATTTTTCTCCTTCTCCTTTGCCTGTGACACTTCTTGCCAGTCCCACTTACTTAGCTGCTTCCTGCTATTTAAAATAGGCAATGTTCCATGAAGCTTCTATTTATCACCTTTTCTATTTTCTAAGACATGCCATGGTCCATTTTCATCTATCTCTATTCCTATTGTTCCAACTCATTTAATAGTAATCAACTCAAAGCACAGTGAGTTCTTTATCTGAGCCAGGCATGGTGGAATCACCAGGATAACCTGCAGGATCTTCCTTCGAGGAGCTCCTGGTCTATAGGAGGGAGGCGTTAGAATACAACATGGTTAGGTGGTTGCTAGCACAGAAACAGAAGCTAATTGTGGTAGGGAAGGAATCTGGACCTCTTTATGGACACAAAGACGTGCTGGATTGCAGTCTAGAGTAGCAGAAGGTGTATAAGAGAAGGAAGGCATCCTCAGAAGATAACAGAATGCCAAATGCCTGGTCACATTACCAAAGCATGCAAGGATGGGGTGGCCACACTCAGTTGTGAGGCCTTATGTCTGTGAGAAGCTGGGAGATCAGTAGATTGAAATGCAAATTTGGCCTCATCCTCCCCACCCATTTCTATTTCCAGCTTTATTCAGGTGTAATTTATAAATAAAACTTTGAAAGTGTACAATGTGATGATTTGTTTTATGTATGTATTGTGAAATGCTTGCCATAATTAAGCTAGCTAACATGCCCATCTGCTCTGTCCCTCCTCCAGGGATACAGGTGTTAGTGGTCATGTGCAGCCTTTTATGTGGGTGCTGGAGATTGAACTCATGCTCTCGCAGGGCCCTTTTAGGCCCTCATGAAACCTTTGAAGCAAAAGTCATTGTCCATGAAAGAAAACAATTAACAAATTAGAGTTTATTGAGGATGTCCATCAACCAACCAAAACTACAATGAAAATCTAGCAAAATAAAATGAACAGTCTGCCCTCACTTTGTATATCCATAAAGGCACTTATTAATGATATACCCAAAACTCTTCTAGAGTCTTGTAGAAGATAAAGAAGATCTAATAGAAGGATAAATAATGAACTTGTAGTTTGGTGGCATATCACTTGTGTAGACACATAAACTTGTGTTTGAGTTTGATCCCCAGCACCACAAAATAGTAAAATAAACAAATAAAAACTCAAAGACAAAACAAAAAAGGAAGAAAGCCCAAGATAATTCAACTGATAATTCACAAAAGAGCCAATTAATACAAAATAATACATTTTATGAATCTTCTATGAGACAGAAAGTAAAATTGTAATGCAATACCACTTACATACCACCCTGATGATTCAAGTGGTTAGCAGGAAAAAGACAGAAAATACCAAGTCTGTAAATAACATCACTCAACTGGGCCACTAAAGTAGAATTTTAAATTAACGCAACCACTTTGAATAGCTGTTCAACAATATCTTCTTCAGCTGAACTTACACCCTCCCATGACAAAGAAGTTCTCCTCCTGGGCATGCAGACAAACAATATGCATAGTTGTTAGACACAATACTGAAGTGTTTACACGAGAACGGATGATTTGTCACAGCCTGAAGTGGAAAGTATCCAAATGCCCATCAACAGTAGGATAGGCCCATGAGTGGTGTGGTGCATTGAGTGTGAGCAGTCTACAGCCACATGTAACATGAACAGATGTCACAAACCTAATGATGAAAAGAAAGCACCACTCCAAAGTCTACAGTATTATAACAGTTCCTATAGAACACAAAATGGCCAAGTTAATCCATGTTGTTACCAGTGACAATAGCGGTCTCTCCTGGGTAGGTGATGAGACAGAAATCTCAGTATGAAGGTGTCTCTGTGGTGTTGGTTACAGCATTTATGGTGCTGCACACATCATTTAGATATGTATGCCTCTGTGCATCTGTTGTATCTATGTCCATCTATGCATCTCCCATAGTTTTTTTTTTTATTTAATTGGCTTGTGGCAGAGCCAACAGAGACCCGCCCCTTTGGTACTGTTGATTGAATTGAGCTAAATGAGAATTTTCCGGTTATGATTGCCCTTGTGTTTTGAGAGAAGAATCCATTTTATATTTTCTAGAGCTCCTGTAAGTGCCATGTGAAGGAGCAGAGTGGTTTGGCATCTGTCCCAGCTCCTGTCTTCAAGTGCAAGGTGTAATCTGCCTTGTGGGCAGACACATCTCAGAAACTTGATTGTTCTTTGGCTAAGACCAGTGAGCTTTTGAGACACTCCACACTGCACAGGGCTTACCAAATGCTCAGGAGCTGCTGCATGGAGAAGTGGCTAGCGTCTACTTCTCCTAAGGTGTTTAACTCTGAAGAGGTCCAGAGCTCTCTCTAGAACCCTGGAGAGGTCAACTGCTGTCACTTCTGCTGCATGAAAGCTCTGGAGTCTGGGTTCTCTTTAGTACTTGCCACCACTAAGCTGTGTGGCTTCATAGTCATTTCACTTCTATGGGCAGTTGCCTTCTGATCTCTTAAGTCTCAAGTCCTATGTTTCTGTCCCATAAAGCCTGTCTTTAAAGCTTTCCACAGGTCCAAGTGTAGCTTCCTTTCCGTATGTTATTTGACTTTGTAAAGTGTCACTTCAGCTCTTAGTATTGTCACATGCTAGTGGTATTTTTGTAGGTCCAAAAATTGTGGGCATTTGCAGGACTGGATTAGAGTATTTTTTTTTTTTTTTGGCTTTTATATCCTTCTAATTTTGGCTTTTCTCTTAATAAAGCTTTAGGAGCAACAATGGCATGAATCTTGACTATCTTATTGATAACTGGTATATGTCATTATTTTAAAATTTTTTAATTTATTTAGTGTATGTATGTATGTATGTATGTATGTATGTATGTATGTATGTATGTGTATAAATGTTCCAGAGTCTCTTACTACTGCAAATGGATGCCAGATGCTTGCACCACTTTTTGCATTTGGATTACCTGCATGCTTGGGAATTGAACCCAGGCTGGCAGCCTTTGCAAGCAAGCAATTACCACTGATCAATCTGTCCAGCCCTAATAACTCATCATTTTACTGATAACTAGTATATCTATTTTACCTTCTCTCTTATAGACTGTGGTGGTTTGGTTCAGGTGTCCCCCATAAACTTAGATGTTTTGAATGCTAGGTTCCCAGCTGATGGAGAAATGAGAATTAATGCCTTCTGGGTGTATTGTTGGGGGTGGGCTTATGGGTGTTATAGCCAGTTTCCCCTAGCCAGTATTGGCACACTCTCCTGTTGCTATTGTCCACCTTATGTTGGCCAGAGGGTGATGTCCATCCTCTGCTCATGTTGTAATTTTCCCTGCCATTGTGGAGCTTCCCCTTGTAAGTCAAAATAAACCTCTTTTTCCCACAAGCTGCTCCTGGTTGGGTGATTTCTACCAGAAATGTCAACCTGACTGCAACATAGACAATAAATATATCTCACTATCATAGCAGGGTACGGTGGTGCATGCCTTTAATCCCAGCACTTGGGAGGCAGAGGTAGGAGGATTGCCACAAGTTCAAGACCACCCTAAGACTCCATAGTGAATTCCAGGTCATCCTGGGCTAGAGTGAGACCCTACCTCGAAAAAAATATATATCTCACTATCTTAACTAGTATAGCTAGTATATTTCTAACAGATGACTGGTGCCTGACTCAGTTAGTGCCTAATAATGATTTGCTGAATGACTACAAGCAAGCCTCATTAAAGGAGAGATGTCTGCTAGTCCTTTTCCAGTGAGTCTGCTTTTCTCAGTATGCCTTTTTTCATATGTAACTATCATCAAGAGTACTGCAAAGGGCTGGAGGGATGACTTAGCAGTTAAGACATGCCTATAAAGCCAAAGGACCCTGCTTCAATTCCCCAAAATCAACATAAGCTGGATGCAAAAGTGGCGCATGCATCTGGTCCTTTAGTAGAGGATCTTTTAAACTGGGCATTTCATGAACTCCTTAATTCAATGAGCTTTTCATTATACAGCACTTATGAAAGGCTTGAGGTGTTATTACTCCATAGAACAGAAGTGGGGGAATACTACCTCGCGTTTACTCAGAGGATGAATACTTGATGCCATCCTTACAGTGCTACAGTATATGGCTGCATGAGCTGAGCTGTGCTGTGGGCAATGTTAGGAGAAATTTCTCACAGTTCAACCTGCATTACTGCTAGCACAGGTTTTGTAGCACATACTTGGTTTTGCAAGTATGTTGCAATTCTTCTGAGGACAGGAAATGCATTCACCATTTCTTCCTCCATTCCTAGCTGCAGACAGGACCTCCTTTGCACAATGTGGGAGCTCCTTTTGGACTTTCCTTAAAATATGGTGGCTTGAGGACTAGAGAGATTGCTCAGTGGTTAAGACACTTGCCTGGAAAGCCTAACAACTTAGGTTCAATTCCCTAGTACACACGCAAAGGCAGTTGCACAAAGTGAAACATGTGTCTGGAGTTCATTTGCAGTGACTGGAGGCCCTGGTGCACCCATTCTCTCTTCCTATCTTTCCTCTTTCTGCTTGTAATAAATAAATAAAAGTACTGAAATAATACAGTGGCTTCTGCAGTATACTATAGAGTTAGTTTTAGGTCCAAGTGTGATGGAAGTAAACTTTCATTTTCCTTCTTGGCCTGGTTTCTTTCTTTTCTGCCTGGCTTCTACTCTGCTGCACAAATCCTCCCACGATGTTTCTCTGATCTCAAAGTTTGTGCCTCTGCCAAAATCATGGGTAACAATCCTAATCCTTGAAGCCTTTTTATGATGGTGTCCTGCGCTGAAGGGATGGCTTAGTGGTTAAGGCATTTGCCTGCAAAACCAAAGGACCCAGGTTCGATTTCTCAGGACCCACATTAGCCAGATGCACAAGGGAGTCATGCATCTGGAATTTGTTTGCAGTGGCTGGAGACCCTGGCATGCCCATTCTCTCTCTTTCATTCTTTCTCTCCCCATCTTTCTCTGTCAAATAAATAAATTAAAAATAATAAAATATATTTAAAAAAGATACTTTAGAACCATCCCCTACCTCATCTACCTCATCCACTATATGAAGTTACCATGAGGTCTTCTATGAGAAAGCAAGCCTTTAGCAATCCCTGAAATGCTAACAACTTGATCTTAGACATCTGAGCCTCCACAAAGGTGAGAAGTAAACTTATATAATTTCTGATATGCTGAGCATATGGTATTTCTGTTATAGAAACTTAAATAGAGCAAAATAAAAACCTTTTCCCCTTACACTTCCATCGAAACTTTTTTTTTATCTTACAGTTTCATCTTAGTTTACTTCTCTCTCAAGAAGTAGTTATTCCTTAAGTTTTGTCTTCTACATGGGATGGAAAGCTTGGAACTCTGTTCTAGGCATTGGTGAACTGGAGGTACACATTTGAGATAGCAACTCCCACTGGCCAATCATAAACTAATTGCCACTTTTGTTCATGATTAGATCTAGCCCTGGAAAGGCCATCTTTCCCCCTTTACTCTTCTTCTGGAAGCATATCCTGCTCTGCCTCCCCCCTTAACATGTGTACTTGGATAGAGTTCCATGTGTGGTCATGGATGTGACTCTTGCCTAGGCCCATCCACAAATACGATTCCTGTGTCACTAGAGTTGGCCCAGGGAGGATGCTTAGAACAGAGCCAGGGAAACATGATGAGGTTTGTACTAAGACCTCTGGGTCCTTAACATAGAAAGAGCCAGAACAATTGTCAACATCTGCTCCTGTGTGGAGCCAAAGAGTGACATAGAGAATGAGGGAAATTGAGTCTCCATGGCACCTTCTCATCTCCCCAGACAGTTCAGTAGGAAACTTTGGACAGAATAATAATAATCATGATAATAAGAGTAATTTCCAAACAATGAGTAATGACCCTTAGTGATTAGTGAAAATAAATTCACTGTTAACATTAAAAATTGAACTAGGACTAGGGGAGATGGCTCCGTGGGTGGGTTCTCTTAAATGAGGGCCAGAGACTGCCTGTGTTTGATTGCTAGCACTTGTGTAAAAATCTGGGTATGGACATGCACACTTGTAATCCCTAGACCTATAGAGTATTGAAACCAGAGAGTTGGTGATGCTCATTGGTCAGCCAATCTGAGTGGAAAGGGAAGCCCTGGGCCCAGTGAGAGACTCTGTCTCAAAGAAACATGCAGAGAAGCAACTGAGGAGGACACCCGCCATTGTCCTATGGCCTCTGCACACAGGCACAAAGGGTGCATGCATTGGCATATATATGTACATATAACACACATATCGCACCACACCACACATACTACACACATATGTGCAAGAAAAGAAAAATGAAATAGAATGGAAAAGAATAACTGCATTGCAATGAGATGTATCTGCTATTGGAGGTCAGAAAATATTTCAACATTGTTGCTAGTAATATATTTTGATTCCTTTTTCTGTTTATAAAACAATTGCTTTTTAAATCATGATGTGACTTAAACTCATAAATAATATATTTTTTACTTTAAAAAAAAGAAAGAACCAAGCTTTCCTAGCATGACCCCCAGTTTTCTCAGTTGGCTTTACCTAATAATTTCCTTTTTGCTTAAGCAGGCATGAGATGGATTTTCTGTCAGTTGTAACAAAAAGAAATCTAACTGAAACATTAGCCAAAGAGGTGCTCCTGGCTCTATGAGATTTCTGATTCCCTAACTACTTGGCCTAGAAATGCAGTCAGTTCACCAATGTAGAAAAAGAGAAAGAAAGAAAAACAAAGAAAGAAAGAAAGAAAAAGAAAACACTAGCAGGATGTGGTGGCTCTCATCTATAATCTCAGCACTCCAAAGGCTGATTGAGGAGGATTGTGATTTTGAGGTAAGCTTGAGTTACATTGTGATATCTTTCTCAGGTTAACCCAAACAAAGCAAAGTCAAGCAAAGCAAGACAAAACAACAACCCCCAAGAGAACAAAAATCCAGCAAAAACCAAAGACACTAACAACATCAAAACAAAAGAGCAGAGGTCAGGGAGATGGCTCAGTGTTTAAAGGCACTTGCTTGCAAAGTCTGCTAGTCTGGGTTCAACTCCCTAGTACCCACATAAAGCCAGACACACAAAGTAGGGTATGTGTCTGGAGTTCATTTGCAGTAGCAAGTCTCTGGCATGCTAGTTCTCTTTCTTTCTCTCATAAAAATATATAATAAATAAACAAACAAATAAATCAGAAGAGCAGGAAGAAAAAAAAAGAAAAAGTTGGAAGGGTGTACTCCCCAACTTCAGAAGTCAAATATTTCTGGGATGGGGAGCTGTTGGGACTAACTTTTCTTTCAGGTCCACACATATGTCAGCCTGGTGTTACCTCGCCTGCTTCCTCAAAACAACCCAAAGAAATTTAAATACCACATATGCACCATCACCATCTCTATATATTCAGGCAACATATCAGGGAAGGCCAAAAGTGAAAGGAAACCTTGGCATGCTTAGCCAGCAGGTGGCTTGTGGATGAGTGGTTTTTAGCCACAGAAAAGTCCAGCCATTTGTGTTAAAATCTGTATCAGCAAGGCCTGGTTGTTGTTATAGATGGAGTCTTCCCACCTGGACCTGGCTGACTGGCCCTCTAAGCCTCTTGAGAAGTCTCACCTGGTGACCATGTAAGAATTCTTTTTTTAAAAAGTTATTTTGTTTATTTTATTTATTTACTTGAGAGCAACAGACAGAGAGAGAGAAAGAAGCAGAGAGAGAGAGAGAGAGAGAGAGAGAGAGAGAGAGAGAGAGAGAGAGACAATGGGCGCGCCAGGGCCTCCAGCCACTGCAAACAAACTCCAGATGCGTGCGCCCCCTTGTGCATCTGGCTAATGTGGGTCCTGGGGAATCGAGCCTCGAACTGGGGTCCTTAGGCTTCACAGGCAAGTGCTTAACCGCTAAGCCATCTCTCCAGCCCACCATGCAAGAATTCTAAGAGTACCTCTTGGGCAGTATGCATTTGTTCCACACTCAAAATACTGAGAGGAAGGGAGTGCTCCTCCCCTTAGCCCACATGCAGTAGTACTCAGGGTTAACTCTGCAGAGGGCACTGGGTTCCCCCATACTGGCATTCCAACAGGAGGGTCTCTGGAGCAAGGGGTCAAAGGAGCAGCCCTGGGGGTGGTTCCTTCCTTTTTGGGTATGGAAGCGGTGAGGAGAGAGAGCTGTAAAGGGAGCTATTTGTCCAGGATTCCCTTTGAAGACTGTAACACCAGCTCTTCAAGACTAGGATACAAAATAGGGAGGCATAGAGGGCATTTTGGAATAACTGTGGGGGAGTTGGAAGAATCCAGTGACATTACCGGTAAAACCTTCCCCAAGTCTAAGCAATATCCCTGCGTGGTCTGATCTTTGATTGTTCTATAGTTGTTTTATTATATATTATATTGGTTATTTTCCTCTCTATCCCCTGTTGATGGACGGTACTCAACTGCTTAGGAATCTGTTCTAGGGTAATTCTTTTGATTTCTTAGGGAAATGGGGGTGAGAAGAGCAGGAAGAAGTAGGTCATTAGTTGGGGACAGGAGATGGAGCTCCTGGTGGCCCCTTAGGCCTTGGTCTTGGCCTGTGTGTCAGAGCATGCCACTCAGTTGCTCTAATGCTTCCGTGACCCCCACCCCACTACTTAAGGACCTAATAGACCCAAGCCCTTAGCATGATCCCTTAGGATCTGGCCCCATCTCTCTGGTCACATGGTTTTGTTATTACTACATCCTCCCTTGCTCAAGCCGCTGGGATCTTCTTATGGTTTGCATACATGATTCCTGTTCAGGGCTGTGCAAATGCTGTTCCCTCTACTTGTAATACATGAGACTGGATGATTTTCCTATCATATGGCTTCATGACACCTTACACTTGACCTTCATAGAAATTGGTCTCAGTTTGGATTTCCCTCACAGTGTAATCAAGACCAGGGTTTCGGCTAGATTCCTACGAGTGTGGCTACAGAGTAGCATAGGGAGGCTGAGAAGGGCTGAAAGAAATGGTGTGTTGAGAAAAATCAAAGGACTCATAAGACAATTGGGTCCAATCCCGAAGATCCTGCGACGTACTTTAGAACAAGTGTGAGGGACTACTTGCCTATTTTTTGTAAATAAACTTGCAGTGGGACAGAGCCATCCATGCTCCTTTGTTCATGTATTATCTGGAGTAGAACAGTTGTGACAAAATCCATATAATCCCCTCAAAGCTTAAAATGTTTATTATGTGGCCCTTTTAGTAAGTTTGTGAGCCCTGCTCTAGAAAGGATCTCAGAGTTGTTCCAGAGGCATAGACTCAGGGGGTTGACTCATCAACATCCTTCTCTCATTGGCTGAGGGTGTTCCTGGGTACCATTTCTAGGCACTTCTGAATGAGTGATAGGTAACAGACATGGAAATTCAGGCTCAGGAAGTTGTATGTCTTTATGAGGGAACAGAGGCATATGCCCAGTCCTTTTGAACACAAACCTAAAGCACTTTCCTTTCTTTAACACAAAATGGAATAACTTGCTCAAATGTGGATGATGATCCCCAAAGGAACAGGATAACAAGGGCTCAAAGCACCAGGGAGAAGCTGGGAAAGCTGAATACAACCTTGTTCAGAAAGAAAAAGTCTGAGTGACCCCTCAGGGTAGAGTTTTCAGGTAAGGCAGGTCTTCAGTGGGAGATAGCAGAAGGTGGATTGGACGGATGCCATGCTAAAGGGGTGCCAGGGAGAGTAATCTCCCCAAAGAAGAAAGGGGGTAATCAGAGGTTGAATGGGTGAGGTGGAGCCTAGTCATGGCAGCCTTGCATTGATGAGAGTCTTGGATCTTGATGAAAGGCGTAAATGCTATTTCAGGAAAGTGCCTCCTCAGCTTACTTTCCCAGCAGGCTTGGATTCCACTGGGATGGGCCCCGTGGATGACTGTGTACAAAGTACGGGCAGGAAGTGGCCTAGTGTGCCCTCAAGCCCACACATTTGGATGATTTGCTATCAACTCTCCATTCAAATGTAGACCTGTAAATGCGAAAATGAATCCTATAACAGCTAAGTGAGCTCCAACACCTGATGCTGCTCGTCCCGTCATATCTTCCCTAGTATGCTAATCATAATGGCAACTGGAAATGCTTAACCAGCACTTACTATGTACCATTGTGTCGACACTTTCTATGACATGAGCTGCACTCACAGCCACATTATAAAGTACGGATGATTGCCATGATTAATGACTGAGGACATAAAGCCACTGAGAGGTTAAGAACAGTGCCCAAGGTCCCAAGTCTTCTAAGTTGTGGAGCCAGAGTCTAAGGACAGAGACAATGGACTTGACCATGGATTGCTGTAGCACACTGCCTTGTGGGATTTGGAAAGAAATCTAACCTGGAGGCCCTGGTTTGAATTCCCTTTAGCATCTCTGGAAATCTTAAGCTTGTGGCTTCTGGGTATAAAAAAAAATGCTCTTCCTTTTGCTTTGGGAAGATTTTTACGTAGAAAAATCATTTCCCTGAGGACACAGGAGTAGATGAGAACTAGCCTGAGATCACTAATGTTAGGTCCTAAGTAACTGGGGTTGGAATTAGCCAGAGTCACAGTTGTCACCAGGAAAGCAGGATGAGTCAGCTCAATCCTGGTCCTTCCACAGTCCTGCTGGTCCTAGGGAGTTTTTGAGATCATTCCAGGAGTTATTTTGAGCCAAAGATATAGTGCAAGAAGATCACATGGGAGACACAGAGGATGCGTCTTAGGTAATAGGAACATGATTCAGGGAGGAAAAGAAGGCTGCCTCAAGATGTATCATCAGACCAGCTTGGACAATGCTGGGTGGAGTCCCACATAGGCTTCTAAACAATCCTCCCCATCCTATGGGGTCAAGGAGCTGAGATCTTTACACACCAGCTCTCAAGACTCATGGGTTGAGAGCTCCTGACAGGGTTGTGAGTTCCCTCACAGTTGTGGTCTGCTCTGCAGGCACAAGTGGCCTTTTGGAGATCTGGACAAGACCCCACTGGAGCCTCCGTGGCCCCCTTTAGATAAGCAGTCTTGGGGTGGTTTGCCGAAGGACAGACCTCAGTGTTCACCCAGGTTCCACCTCTTAAACGCTTTGATTTGTGACAAGTTATGTTCTTTTCCTAAACCTATTTCCTCTTCTGCATAGTAGAAGAGTTCTCATGGACACAGAATAGGAGCAAGCACAGGGAGTACAAAGCACTGGAGCTGACAACAAAATACAGCTTTCTTATTATGTTATGATTATTATCATTATTATCTAAAGTGATGAGTCCAAGTGGAGGGAGACTCTGGAAGGAAATGCTGGTCTCTGTGGTGCTTAAGGCAACTCAACACTCACCAAACAATTTAGAGCTGTCAAAAGATCTCAAGCGGCAGGAGGCTTCCACAAGCATTTTTCTACTTTTCCTCCCCCAAAAGGTCAAACATATGCTTTGAGTGGGACATTTCCTTCAATCACTTTCAAAATAGCAATTTGCCAGAACATTTTTATTAACCTTGAAACTTGTCCAATCTGCTGAGAAATAATAGGCTACAGTGATACGTATGGTAATAAAGTTCCAAGCAAACCTGGCCAGCAAATGACACATGGACTCTCCCCTTGTATATAATTAGATGTTTTTCTCTTTAATGCTGGTCCTCTAAAGGGGGAGCTCCTTTGGCAAACTGCTGAAAGAAGGTACAAGCTGGGGCCGAGGGCAGATAGCTCAGTGGTTGAGCACTTGCCTAGCATGCTAAGGTCCAAGTTTGGTTCCCAGAACTGTAAGTAAACAAATATACAACAAAACAAAACAAAAACAAAGAGGTAACAGAGATGATGTTTCCCTCCCGAGGAATGACTCCTGGCTTAGAAGCTATCAGATGTGTACCAGCAAGTGGCAGGATGCGGGACCCAGGAGCTAAAGGTGAAGATTGAAAGGACCACTTACAGGGAGTCCTGTGAGTCAGGGGTGACAGGGTGGCTATCTTGGATTCACTCCTTTGGCAACACATTTCCCTGATGTTCTTGGGGGACACTCTAGTACAAAAATAGGGAGGGCAAGACTGATGGAAGGGGGAAGGCGATCCTCTGTGTGGTTGTGACTAGGGCCTCTGTGGGTCTTGTGAGGAGCTCTGTAGCAGAGATATCCCTTTACATGTTCCTCAAATCTCAAATTGGAGCAAGGCAACATGAGCCTATCTCTGAAAGAAGCAGCTTTTAAATCATTATAGTCTATTTGCCAACATAGGAGAATAGAACATTATATTTAACAGTTTTTGGCTCATTTTATAACTTGTAGCTATGTAGACATATAGCATGTGGGTCTCTGTGTGATCTTTCTGCCCAGAGCCCCACTAACACTGGCTGCAGTATCAAACAAGATATGGAAGCAGTATAAGCATGGCGGGAAGGTCGGTCTTCAGGGCCTTGTCCCTACTAGATCTTCCTACCAGAAACTATATTATTAGCGTCTTCTCTTTCCTGGGTCTGGAAATTGAGGACCAGAGCAATTTAACCCTTGCAGTTGGTTAGTAGACACAGAGCCTGGATGCCACAGCTACATGGCCTTGTGTCCAAGACTGAGGAATCTTTCCACAAGATGCTTGTGCTGGGTTCATCTCTTTACTTGCTGAAATTCTAAGACTTTTCCTGAGTTAATTTGTGTCTTTTACAGATACAAGCTTAATTATCACACATGTATCTTGTCTTTCTTGAGGACTAGAACATAAATTTTTTTTTTTTTTTTTTTTTTTTTGGTTTTTCGAGGTAGGGTCTTACTCTGGCTTAGGCTGACCTGAAATTTACTATGTAATCTCAGGGAGGCCTCGAACTCTTGGCGATCCTCCTACCTCTGCCTCCCGAGTGCTGGGATTAAAGGCGTGCGCCACCACGCCCGGCTAGAACATAAATTTTTATAATGCCAGGAAGTCTGCCATATTCACCTCTATACCCTTTTATATTAATTTTTCTTGCTGTGTAATATAGTCTCATATGGGTATCAGTTTATAACAACATAAGATTACTTCATGGTTTCTAGGGGGTGTCACAAGGCTTCATTCAAGATCCTCTTCAAGCTTACTGGGGTTATTTGAATTCATTCCTTTGCATTGGAGTTCCCAATTTCTTGACAACTGTTCTTAAAAAAAAATGTAACTCCTAGCCATGTAGTTTCCATGGCTATGCACAGCATGGATGTTGACGTTGTGCCTAGCTAACTGGTCTGATTTCCTGTTCAGCAATCGGCAAAAGTATCTGATTTTAAAGGTCTCCATAATCAGGTCAGGCTTTCAAGCTAATCTCCCCTTGGCCATAAAAAACTAACCATCACAGTAGTAATGTGATGCTATTCACAAGTTCAACCCACAACCCACAGTACAAGGTCAGGGCGTGGACTTCCACTTCACCCTACCATCTTGCGAGATGAGAGCTTGCACCACAGTGGATGATTCCTCACCTAATTTTCCTACTTAATCGCATGTGGCACAGGAACAAAGCAGAGTCTATGATCTCTGCAATGGTTCTGTTTAGAAGACAAAAGAAGAATCCAGAATTCATTTTTCTTTCTCTCACTTATTTACCAAGTAAGTAAAATGCTAGGGGAATACAAGATTATTTTTAGTGGTACATGGGTATAGCAATAAATAAATTTGAAGTTCAGGGTCAGAAATACATTCCCTTTTAAATTCTTTCTTAGTATCATTCTACCCAAAATAATGCATCAATTTAAAACCAAGAAAGCCTCTGTTGGATGCCAACATGTCTTGCACACCTCCTACACTTGTGTGCCTCCCCCACCTTTTTTTTAAGCAAAAATGAGGCAAGACTGAGACTCACAGAACTAAAGGAAAAACAGTGTCAAGGTAACATTGAACAGAATTTTTAAAATATTTTTATTTAATTAATTAATTAGAGTGATTGTGTGTGTGTGTGTGTGTGAGAGAGAGAGAGAGAGAGAGAGAGAGAGAGAGAGGGAGCAAGACAGAGAGAAAGAGAGAGAGAGAATGGTCTCACCACGGCCTCTAGCTACTGCAAACTAAATCCAGATGCTTGAGCCACCTTATACATCTGGCTTTATGTGGGTACTGGGGAATCAAATCTGGGTCCTTTGGCTTTGCAGGCAAGTGCCTTAACCAGTAAGCAATCCTTCCATCCCTGAACAGCATTTTCATTTGTCCTGGGACAATGTTAGATCTTTTAAAGATATGTCAGATGATAGGTTACTGCTTATAGTACTGATAAAAAGTTTGCTTATTAAAGTGTATTTAAGAACAAAAATCCTGTAAGTGTTTCATGGTTGTGGCAAAAGTCACTGATGTAGGCCCTAATGGATAGGAGCTGGGAAGCAAACCTGATCTAGGGGGAGCAAGCTGAGGAACCTAGTCTGGTGCTGGAGCTGTAGGAAGGAATTAAAGGGAGGCTGGCATTTGGAAGAGGAATGGGATCAGGCTTTGGGAATGGCCTGGGAAGTGGGGACCTGGCTTCTTGTCCAGGCTGACCACTGTCCAGCTGTGTGGTTTAGAACATTCGTTTCCCTTTCAAAACACGCATGGTCCTCTTATGAAGCAAAGAGCTCAGTATTGATGAATCCTAGTGCTCCTTTCAATCCTGACATCCTGTGATTCTGTCAATCAGTGAGACTATTGCAGAGAAGTTCAATCATGTCAAGTCACATGTCAGCAAGAAATGTCTGTCTAATTGATCATTTAAAGCAGGCTTTCCTAATGTCCGCATCATTGAAGCACATTATGGGGTCTGATACTATTTGTTGCAGATTGTTTATAATCATCCCTGGTCCCTACCAGTAGATACACTAACAGTTCTCCAAAAATTTCTCCAGATATTGCCAAATATACCCTGGTAGGAAAAACTGCCCTGACTGGGAATCACTGATTGAGGAATTTTTGACCGATATCTGTCCCCACTGGGTTGAACAGCATAATGCCATTTTAGTGTTATTCACTCACAAGCACTTTGATGCTGAAAGTTGCTTTTGGCAAATGCCTTAACCACTAAGCCATCTCTTCAGCTCCAGCCACTTAAGTTTTATGGTAGGAAGGGATTTATTTCAAGCTTATCGATCCAGGAGACGTTCCATCAATAGTGGAAGAAGCTGGCTCCCATTCATCAATCCAAGCAGAGAGAGAAACCACCACCAGCCAGCAAACACCAAAAACCAGCAAGCATGAACTGCCACAAGCAGGGATCCACCAGAGCTCAGGCTTCTCTGCCCACCTTTGGGGTTAAATTCAGATCTGCCCCCAGTGATACCTTAGGGCTGGACTCCAGGATCTGTCCCCTAGAGACACCTCCTCCATCCAGGATGCTGGAGATCCAAAGGATAAGTTTAAGATTAAATTATTTCCTGACCACAAACAGACTGAACACAAGCCATTCAATGATGAGCAAGAGCTTTCAATAGCTCTCAGTTGCCTACCATTGGTCTAGGCATCAATTTCTTACAAAACACACAGATCTGTGACCATGTGCCCACTTTCCATTCAGTCGCTATTTCTTGCATATCCAGTGTTTATCAAGAAACATGGGAGCCAACTCGAAAGGTTGCTTAGCAGTTAAGGTGCTTGCCTGTGAAGCATAAGGACCCATATTCGATTCTCTGGGTCCCATGTAAGCCAGATGCACAAGGTGATGCAAGGTTGCATATTTGCACAAGGTGGCACATGCATTTGGAGTTTGATTACAGTGGCTAGAAGGTGCTGGTGTGCCAATTCTCTCTCTCTCTCTCTCATAAAGAAACAGATCCCAGCATGCAAGACATTCTGCTGGACATTGTTAGGCCCTTGATGGCTATGATGAATGAGCATGGGTATGATCAGTTGGCTTAGACAGGCTTTAATTTAGTGATGACAGTGAGGCACACAGCTGATGGAGTCTACTGGAAGACAAGATGGGGCAGATTCCTTTTGGATGGAAAGAATTCCCCACCTTTTACAAATGCATTTGAATTGAATAAAGACAATATTTAAGCATTAATGTATGCCCATTTCAGAGAGAGGAAAACTTCAGAAGGCTAGAGAAGTTACCTGAGGCTGCTTAGCTCGTGGAGTGCAATATGTGAATGGAGGGATAGGAGAAGGAGGTGCATCTAGGCACACTCATCTAGAGACAGCCACACCATCTACTTTTCTACTTTTCCATGCATATCCGAAAGAGCACTTAAAAGTTTCTTAAAGGGATACCAATAAAAGTTATGAACGCATGAGGGTGCAACTGTAGGAAAATGTCTACAGATATTCATCAGTAAGAAGACTGTATGAGGACCAGCTTATGAGCCTGTCTGGTGTCAGGATTCTAGACTCCCTGAATAGTCCACATCTGTGGGTGGGGTAATGTGGTAGTGGAGAAAAAGAGAAGATGTGGCCACAGCCAGATAGCTAAGCACAATTTAAAAGAAGCAAAATCTGGCAGCCAAATTCCAAATGCACTTCACAGAGCATGATGTTCTCTGGTTTTGTTTGTTTTTGAGTTTTTATAGACCATGACATCAGACAATGACTACCTCTTCATGAAAGTTTTATGAAATACACCCTTCACTCATTCTTACCTTTGGCCCACAATTTCTCTGAAAATTTACTTGCAAAACAAGTCTAAGCCTTAAAGACATCACCCATTCCTGAAGCCAGAAGTCTGTGCAGATTTCTTCACTGACCTCACTGCTGAGTGAACCACATGACCACAGCTGAGATTACCCACTGATCTTAGGAGCAAGCAAGCATTTTCAGTACATGCTGTACATACTCTGGGCAGGGGTCCCTACACCATCTCAATGCCATCCTTCCTCCTACACCAATCTCAATTTGCTGACCTCTTCTCTTGTGATTTGTTCATAAATAATACAAAATTCTAGAGCAATTTTATCTTGTTCCATCAAAAGAATTTCTGTGGGAGTGTAATTTATTTCTTTGCTAATGGTTTTTAACTATCTGAAAGACTAGTTATGTCTAGCCACAAATGCCTTAATGTTGAAAAAATGGTAAACCTTATTGGAGTGTAGGGTTGGGAGATGGTATAAGAAGGTATAACATTTAGAGATGTCATGATTACTGCATTATTAACAAATTGTCAACCTGTTAGGCTTTGAGAATTAGACCTTTGGGGAACAGTATTTACCTTGATGGACCCAAAATCACAGTAAGTACCCAGGCTCATATAAAAGTCTCTTGGGGAAAAAAAATCAAGGCAATTAATCTAAGTGTATATATATATATATATGTGCCTATGTTACATTATAGGCTCACTGATATCAGGAATCAGGGCTTTTGTCTTTCAAACTACCAGGCATGGTGGCATCCAGAAGGGGTGGTAGTGTTGATATATACTGGTTTATACAAGCTAGAAATTTAGCAAGCCAGCTGTAAAATATTTGGGAGCTTGAAGATGGCCCTAGTAAGATTATTGACTCCTTAAAAAATGACAAATACTTCCAAAATTGGAAACTTTGTGTGTATCTGTTCATTTATGTGTTTTGTTTTGAGAGCTGGTTTACCAACACATTGCTGCACTTAATCAAGAAATGTTCACTCATCTTGAATGTAGAAGCTTCTGTTTTGGAACAAAAATCAAGAAAAACCCAAACTAAGTCTTTATGATCAATTAGGTTATATATTTTTTTCCATTTGTTACCTCATATAGTCTACCCCTTCTCCCCAGTAAAGTTATTTTACAATATGTCTGGAAGAGACCAAGGTAAAAAGTTATATCAAATTTTCAGGCATCCAAAACTCATTGAATCAGCTGTATCCCCAAAAAGAAGCATGTCTAACATTTTTGTATGTTATATAATTTTCATACAACTTACCCTCACTATTATCAATACTCTGATACTTCATTAGAATTAATGCTTTTATAGCCATCTTGGAATACTATACAGCAAAAGACATTTACAGAGACTAAAGGACTAAAAGCTAGTTTAACTATTTGATAGTCCTCCTCTAGGAGGGATGGGATTGTAAGTATTTGAGGGAATCTGGGCACTGGTTTGCTTATTTTTTTTTAAATTTTTTTTTTTTTTGGTAGGGTTTCACTCTAGCTCAGGATGACCTGGAATTTACTATGTAGTCTCAGGGTGGCCTCGAACTCATGGTGATCCTCCTACCTCTGAGTAAGGTATAGAGCTAGACATGTAAATTTAAGTGGAAGTGTATGTTGGGCCTGGGTAATTGTGGAGCTGAAAGTTGGGCAAAGGAAACATTTTGAAAAGAAGCATGTGTTTGAGAACCACTATTATTTTTTTCCAATTGTGGTCATAATTGTGCTTAGGCTGTTGACTAGAACTGTTACAATTCAAATACAAAATGTTCCCCATAGGCTCATGTCCTAGTCTAGTGGGGCTAATTTGAGAGGTGGGGTCTAGCTGGAGGAAGTAGTACACTAGGGAAATATCTTTTTTTCTCATTTTTAAAAATTAATTAGTTTTGTACTCAGTGAATACAGTCAAGTTGGTACCATTGATAGCCTTCTCCCTGTTCTCCTTCCTCCCTCGGCCCCTCTTTGTTTGGGGTGTATGAGTCATGCATTGTAGGGTTAGCCCTCAGTTATGGGTAGTAGGAAATGTCTCTGTGTATCATGATCCAACATGTGACTCTAACATTCTTTCTGCCCCCTCTTCTGCAATTGTCCCTGAGCCATGTTGGGTTCATTTTAGGTCTGTTTCAGTGATGAGGTCTTGGGAGACTCTGTGTCTCTGGATATCTGACTTGGTAGGAGTTGATTGTTCTCTGTGTTGATCTCCTTCACCCTTGTCCTGGTACCAGGTTCACCAAGAAAACAGCACCCTTGCTTGTTTTGCCAATTATTCTTACTTTTAGCTGGGGCTCTTTTGAGGTATGATGGGGTGGTTCTCTCCTTAGGATCTGCTTCTATCTGAAAAAGAGAAGCAGATTCTCTGACAAAGAGTAAAATTAGTACCAGATAAATGGGATGACCATTATATTTTTAGAGAGAATTTAATAGGTGTAGCCCATGATTGGCGGTAGCTTGATAATGGAGAGTGGGCTCATTTTTGAATCTGGTTCTGACTTGTTTCCCAGCTCCAGCTATGGGTTCTGTTCCACTGAGTAGATCAGTTAGCCAAATCAAGAGTAGTTGGTTTTCCACCATGGCTGTGTGCCACTATTGCACTTGTGTGAGTATCCCAACAGGTTATTTGCTGCTAAGAAGGTTAGACCATGAGTTTCTTGGACAGGTATTGGTGATTATTCACCAGTTGCCCATGTAGCACCTTCTGGTACTAAATGCACTGATTGTCTGGGGACTGACTCTCTTCCAGCTTCCAGCCATGTCACTCCAAGTTACGTATCAACTGCATATGGTGTCTTTAGCAGTAGGGTCTTACCACTAACCTTTGGTGGGTCATCAAGTAATCTGACAGAAATCTGTCATTCTCTTGGGAAACCTTGTAGGTCTCTCTGATCAAAACCTCATTGTGGATGATAGCCACCTGCTGGCATTGGGAGTTGCAGGTCAGTGCCCATGAAGAGAAAGAAGAAAAAGATAAGTAATATAAAAGAGTTAGAAAGGAGAGAGAGAGAGAGTAGAAGATTAAGTTCAGTCTTCATCGTACCCTATCCAGGGCCTTGTGACTCAGGTATTCCCTCTAAGGCCTGGTGAAGGTTCAACCATTTGGTCTGTCTTTTAGGATGTAGAATTTTATGGTACAATTACCGTTTGGGTCCAGATTTGTGTCCCCCACTTCCTCCCTTACTTTCCCTGCCCACCCCACCCTCCCTATTGTCCAATTCTCAAGATGCTTACTGGGTATATCAACAACTTGAGTAGAGTTAGGTTAGATGCTGTAGATGAGTGAGACTGTGCAGCAATTATCTTTCTGTAATTGGGTGAGTTCACTGAGAAAGATCTATTCCAGTTTCAACCATTTTTCTTCAAATTTCATTCTGTCATTTTTTTCTTACTGCTGTTTAGAATTCCATTGTGTAGATATACCACATCTTAGTTAGCCATTTGTCTAGTGACTGACATCTGGGTTGATTCCAGCTCTTAGCTATTACGAATTGAGCAGCTATAAACATAATTGAGCAAATCTCTCTGGACTGAGGCTTGGAGGTTTTAGGGTACATGCCCAGTAATGAAATAACTGGGTCTGTTGGTAACTCTATAGTCAGCTTTTTTAGGACTCCATATTGCTTTCCATAGTGGTTGTACCATCTTACATTCCCACCAACAGTGGATAGGGTTCCTATTTCTTCACTTCCTCTCCAGCATTTATTTTCATTTGATTTTTTAATGTTTGCTATTCTTACTGGGGTAAGGTGGAATCTCATAGATGTTTTCATTGTATTTCCCTGATGATTGAGGATGATGAACATTTTCTTAAGTGTGTGTTTGCCATTTGTATTTCTTCCTCTGTGAACTGCCTGTCCAGTTCTTTGCCACATTTTATGGGTGGGTTGTTTGACTTTTACTGTTTATGTTTTTTTTTGTTCATTTTTTATTTATTTATTTGAGAGTGACAGACACAGAGAGAAAGACAGATAGAGGGGGAGAGAGAGAATGGGCGCGCCAGGGCTTCCAGCCTCTGCAAACGAACTCCAGACGCATGTGCCCCCTTGTGCATCTGGCTAACGTGGGACCTGGGGAACCGAGCCTCGAACCAGGGTCCTTAGGCTTCACAGGCAAGCGCTTAACCGCTAAGCCATCTCTCCAGCCCCTGTTTATGTTTTTGAGTTCTTTGTAGATTCTAGAGATTAGGCCTCTGTCAGTTGAATATTCAGCAAATATTTTCTCCCATTCAGTGGATAATCTATTGGCTTTGCTGATTGTGTGTTTGTCTGTGAAGAAACTCTTCAACTTCATGAGATCCCATTGGTTAAGTGATTATTTAAGATCCTGTGCTACTGGGGTTTTGTTCAGGAAGACTTTTCTCATTTGTATATAATGGAAAGTCCCTCCTATTTTTTTTTTTTTTCCAGTAGTAGCCGAGTTTCTGGTCTTAAATTGAGGCCTTTGATTCATCTGGACCCGATTGTTGTGCATGGTGAGAAGTGTGGATCAAGTTTCAATTTCCTGCATGTGGTTATCCAGTTTGTCCAGCACCATTTGTTGAAGATGCTGTGTTTCTTCCAACCTATTTTATTAGGGTCTTTATCAAATATCAAGTAGCTGTAGTTGCTTGGCCCAAAGTCCAGATCCTCTATTCTATTTTATTCCATTGGTTTATACTCCTGTTTTTATGCCAACACCACACTGTTTTTATTACTATGGCTTTGTAATATAGCTTTAGATCAGGTATGGTGATGCCTCTAGAGGTATTTCTTTTGCTGAGGATATTCTTGGATATCTGTGGCCTTTTGCTTTTCCTTATGAATTTTGAGCTCATTTTTCCATCTCTGTGAAGAGCAATGTTGGGATTTTAATTGGAATTGCATTAAATCTGTATATTGCCTTTTGTAGGATTGCCATCTTCACAATGTTAATTCTGCCTATCCAGGAGCATGGAAGGACTTTCCATTTTCTCAAGTCCTCCTCAATTTCTTTTTTGAGTGTTTTTATGTTTTTGTTGTATAGATCTTTCACTTCCTTGGCTAATGTTATTCGAAGGTATTTTATTTTTTTGTTGTTACTATTGAAAATGAGACAATATTCTTTATTTCTTTCTCTGTATCTTTGTCATTTGCATATAGGAAGGCTACTGATTTTTATACATTGATTTTGTATCCTGCTACTTTGCTAAAGGAGTTTATTACCTTCAAGAGTTTTGGGATGGAGTTTCTTGGGTCTCTTGCATATAGAATCATGATGTCTGTGAATAAAGCTAACTTGACTTCTTCCTTTCCAAATTGTATCCCTTTTATTTCTTTCTCCTGTCTTATTGCTTGAGCTAGGACTTCCAGTACTATATTGAAGAGCAGAGGTGAGAGTGGACACTCCTGTCTTGTTCCTGATCTCAATGGGAATTCCTCCAGTCTCTCTGTCCATTAAGTATTATTTGGGCTTTAGGAGCTTTGTATATAGCTGTTATTATGTTAAGATATGTACCAACCATGGCAATTTTCTCCAATGTTTTGATCAGGAGGTGGTGGTTGTATTTTGTCAAAAGCCTTTTCTGCACCTATAAAAATGATCATGTGGTTTTATGTTTAACCTTGTTTATATGGTGTATTACTTTGACAGATTTCCATATGTTGAACCACTCTTGAGTTCCTGGGATGAATCCCACTTGATCAAGGTGGGTAATGCTTTTGATGTGTTGTTAGATTCAGTTTGTGAGGATTTTGTTCAGGATCTTTGCTTCTAAGTTCATCAGTAAAATAGGCAAGGAGTTTTCTTTTCTTGTGGCATCTCTGCCTGGTTTTGGAATTAGAGTGATACTAGCTTCATAGCAGGAGTTGGAAAACTTTCCTTGTTCTCCAATTGTGTGGCACAGTTTGAGAAAGATTGGTTTGAGTTCTTCCATGAAGGTTTGATAGAAGTCAGCTGAGAAGCCATCTGGTCCTGGACTCTTCTTTTTGGGGAGGATATTTTTATTACCTTTTCCATCTCAATGAGTGTGATGGGTTTGTTTAGGAGATTAATCTGCTCTGAGTTTAGCTTTGGTAGATGGTATGTGTCCAGAAACTTATCCATTTCCTCCATCTTATCCAGTTTTATGGAGTAGAACTTTTTGAAATAATTCCTGATGATTCTCCCATTTCACTTTTGTCTGTTGTTATCTCTCATTTTTCATTTCTAATTTTGTTAATTTGAAGCATCTCTTTGTTTTGCTTGATCAAATTGGCCAGGGGCTTGCCAATCTTATTTATTTTTTCAAAGAACAAGCTCTTTGTTTCATCAATTTTCTTAGTTTCCAATTCATTAATTTCTGCTCTGATCTTAATTATTTCTTTTTTGTCTGGAGTTTCTTGGATTCTTCGTGCTTTTCCCATGTCTTTAGGTGGATGCTTAGGTTACTGATTTGGCATCTCTCTGTATTTGTTATGAAGGCATTTAGTGCTATGAATTTTCCCCTGAGGACCACCTTCATTTTGTCCCATTAGTTTTGGTATGATGTGTTCTCATCATTGTTCATTTCTAGAGATTTTACAATTTCATCTACTACCCATTTATTGTTTAAAAGTTCAGTTTCCAGGAGCTGTTGGGATTCTTGGTGGGTCTTTTGTTGTTAATTTCTAGCAATATAGCATTGTGATCTGATATCATGCAGGGAATTATGTCAATCTTCCTAAGTATATGGAGGCAGATTTATGACCCAGAATATGATCCATTTTAGAGAATGTTCCATGGGCTGCTCTGAAGAATGTGTAGTCTGTGGATTTGGGATGGAATGTTCTATAGATGTCCATTAGGTCTAAGTGATCTGTGGTTTTCTTGATGTCTCTTACTTTCTCTGTTTAGTTTCTGTTTGGATGACCTATCTGTTACTGATAATGGTGTATTGAATTCCCAAACTATGATCATGTTGGTTGTTATTTCTGTTTGATTGTCAAGTAGGTTTTGTTTTATGAACTGTGGTGCCCCTGTGTTTGGTGCAAAAGGATTTATTATTGTTATATCTTCTTGATGGATCATTCCCTTGATAAGTAGGAAGTGGCCTTCTTTGTCTTTTTTTTATTATTTTTTGGCTTGAAGTCTATTTTATCTGATATTTGTATAGCTATGCCTGCTTGTTTCTTATTCCTATTTCCTTGGAATATCATTTTCCACCCTTTCACCCTGAGGAGGTGTTTGTCTTTACTGGTGAGGTGGGTTTCTTGAGGATAACAGATTGAGGGGGCTAATTTTCTGATCCACACTGTTAGCTTGTGTCTCTTGATGGGTGAATTAAGGCCATTAATATTTGTGGGGTTTGATTTGATCCCTGCCATATTGTGTTGGTATATGTTGTTTGGTGTTTTCATCGACTTTGAAGTTTTTGTGCTTTCTCTGAGTTTGGTTATTGTGATCTGCTTCTTGTAGGCACTTGAAGTTCATTATTTGATTCTTCTGTGTGGATAATTTCCCGAAAAGCTCTCTGTAGGTTTGGTTTTGGGTTAATATAATTGTAAAGCTGAGTTTTGTCATGGAAATTTTTTCTTTCACCATCTATTATGAGAGATACTTTTGCTGGGTAAAGTAGTTTGGGTTGGAAGCCATAAGTTCTTAGACTTTGCAGTATACCATTCCAGGCTCTTCTGGCTTTCAGGGTTTTCATTGAGAAGTCTGAAGTAATTCTGGTGGGGTTACCTTTAAAAGTGATGTGCTGTTTTTCTTTAGCTGCTTCTAGGATTTTCTCTTTGCTGTCAATGTTTAGAGTCTCAATGACAGTATGCTTTGGAGAGTTTCTCCTTTGGTCCAATCTGTTTGGAGTTCTGTTTACTTCTTGTATCTTAATGGGGCTTTCTTTTTAAAATATTTTATTTATTTATTTATTTGACAGAGAAAGATGGGGAGAGAGAGACAGAGAGAGAGAATGGGCGTTCCAGGGCCTCCAGCCACTGTAAATGAACTCCAGATGCATGCACCCTCTTGTGCATTTGGCTAACATGGGTACTGGGGAGTCAAACCTCAGTCCTTTGGCTTTGCAGACAAATGTCTTAACCACTAAGCCATCACTCCAGCCCAATGGGTCTTTCTTTTGAGAGAGTGGGAAAGTTTTCTTTGATTATTTTGTTAAATAAGTTCTCCACGCCTTTGGTCTGTATTTCTTCCCCTTCTGGTATTCCCGTGATCTGGATGTTAGGACATTTACGGGTGTCCCACAATTCCCTCATGTTCTTTTGACATAAATTTTTGAATTTATTGAAACTTTTGAACTCTCAAACTTTTTCTTCTGTCTTGTCTTCCAGATCTGAGTTTCTATCCTCCACATGGCTGACTCTAGTCTTGAGAGCTTCTAAAGAGTTTTGGGCTTGTTCAATTAGGTTTGCATTTTCTACTACTTTTGTATATATAGCTTCCATCCCTCTGTCAAGTTCCCTTTTCACATCATTTACTGATTTTCTTGATGCTTCTTGGAATTCATCCTTGCATTTCTTTATGACTTCATTTAACATTGCCAGCTGATTTTTGAGGTCCTCTTTATTTTAACTCTCCTTCACATTTCTTAACTGTCTTTGATCTCCTTCCATTTTCTTATCTATTAGGTCTAGTCTAGTGATGGCAGCATCCACATGATTATCCGTCCTTTGTTAGTTTTCTAGAAGTACTACCAGTAGCTTGGTCAGGGTTACATTGCTCATAGCTTCATTTTGGTGTTCTGATCCTAATGTGTCTTCTATGTTTTGGTTAGAGACATTTATTGTAGCACTGGGGGATCTTACTGGATTTACTTGCATTTGATTTTTCATGTTATTTCTTTTGTGCTGTGGTCTGCCCATCAGTGTTTCAGCAGGGAGAGTAGGACTGTGGTCTAGATGGGCAGTGATGGGTAGGGGAAGTGGTGCCTCTTGGGGGAGCAGGCCTGAGCTCACAAGCAGGCAAGCAGACAGGCAGAGCAGTCCTGAGCTCACGTGTGGGTGGGCAGATCAGCCTGAGCTTGCAAGTGTGGCAGGCAGAGGGCGGGATTGGGCCTGAGCTTGCATGGGCAAACCAGTGAAGCTGGCCTGATCTTGCACAGCAGACAGGCAGAGAGGGCCTGAGCTTGCACGTGGGCAGGTGGAACAGGCCTAAGCTCATGTGGATGGGTGGTCTGAGTGACATGGCAGGCAGATGGGCGGGTGGCTTGCATGGCCTGAGCTTGTGAGCATGGGGGAAGACAGAGTTTGGGCCTGAGCTGGCATGGGTGGATGGGCAGAGCTGCCCTAAGCTCACGCTTGGGCAGGTGGAATGGGCCTGAGCTTACCTGTGGATGGGCGGCAAGCAGGCGGATGGGAGGTGTGGGCTAAGCTCACATGGGCGGATGGGCAGCGTGGGGACCCCTGCTCGCAGGGTGGGCAGATGGATGGATGGAGCCTGAGCTCATGCAGGCCAGCAGGCTGAGCTGCCCTGAGGTTGCAAGTTGGGCATGGGTAGCCGAGTGATCATCCCTGGCTAGTGAGGCAAGTGTAACTATGCTGGCCTGGGTCCCCTTTCCTGCAGTAAGTGCGGGAGTATCCTGAAGCTGAGAGTATAGCTAGGGCGGCTGCTTGGAATTGGGAGAATGACCTGCTACCTGAGAGCAAGAGAATCACCAATTCCCTTTTCCCCCCCTCTGTGCCCTCCCACTGGAGATCTGTTAGTGATTGCTCTCCCCTAAAAACCCAGGGAACCCTTAATGTCTTGCCTTTCCTTCCCAGGAAGGTGTGGCACAGTTAAGCAGATGCCATCTTGACCGGAAATCCCATGAAAAAATGGGGACATGTCTTTTTAAGGTATGTCTGGTCCCCATTCCTTCCTCATTCACTGTTTCCTGTCTAGCTTGAGGTGACAGCCTCTTCTTCCACATGTACTCAGTGCCATGACATTCTGCAGACCTCACATGGTCCTAGGATTAAAGATGGCAAGGACTGTAGTTAGAATCCCATGAAACCATGAGTCAAAATAAATACTTCCTCTCCTAAGTTGTTTATGATCAGTATTCTGTCATAACAATGATAAAAGTAATGGATCCAGGGGACGTTAGCAGAACTTGAGACATCAAGGTGCTTGAAATCTCCTAGAGAGCTTTGGCATGTGGGGAAATGGAGCTCACAGAGGCATCAGAAGAAGCAAGTATTGAGTAAGCAGTGAGATTTGAAGTTCATCACATCTCTGATGAAGAATGCCATGGTGGTTTGATTCAGGTGTCCCCCATAAATTTAGGTGTTCTGATTCAGGTGTCCCCATAAATTTAGGTGTTTTGAATGATAGCTTCCTAGCTGATAGAGATTTGGGAATGAATTTCTGCTGGAGGCAGTGTATTGTTGGAAGTGGGCTTATGGTTATTATAGCCAGCGTCTCATTGCCAGTGTTTGGCACATTCTTCTGTTGCTATTTTCTATCTTATGTTGGTCAGGGAGTAATGTCCACCCTCTGCTCATGCTATCGTTTTCCCTGCCATCATGGAGCTTCCCCTCAAGCCTATAAGCCAAAATAAACCTCTTTTACCACAAGCTGCTCTTGGTTGGGTGATTTCTACCAGCAATGCAAACCTGACTGCAATAGTAAAATACTACTGAGGAGTGGGGAAGCTGCTAGACACCTGACTGTGTGGCTTTGGTCTTTTGGAGCTGATTTTCAAGAGAGATGTGGAAGGATTTAAAACCTTGGCCTAAGAGATGCCTTGCAGTGCTATATGGACTATTCTGGTCAGAGTTGAAAGACCTGAATGCAATAAGAAGTATGGATTGGGGCTGGAGAGATGGCTTAGCGGTTAAGCGCTTGCCTGTGAAGCCTAAGGACCCCGGTTCGAGGCTCGGTTCCCCAGGTCCCATGTTAGCCAGATGCACAAGGGGGCGCACGCATCTGGAGTTCGTTTGCAGAGGCTGGAAGTCCTGGCGTGCCCATTTTCTCTCTCTCTCCCTGTATCTGTCTTTCTCTCTGTGTCTGTCACTCTCAAATAAATAAATAAATAAAATTAAAAAAAAAAGAAGTATGGATTGTAGGTTTGGTTTATGAGGGTGAGAAAGAGCTTTGCTTGGACTGGGCTAGCAGTTTCTGTGAAAAGGTTGCTGTTATGCCCATTTCCTGAGAAGTTGTACAGGGTTGCTTTGCATAGAAATGTGTGAGCAGAAGGATATGGCACAGAAAGAAAAAATCTTTGGGTGAACTGTTTCCCATTTAGCTGCAATTGAGAGATTACAACCTTTGAGATTGGGCCAGTTGATTTACACTGGAGCAGCAGGAAGAATGTAGACTCTTGTGAAGGGGCTGAGTCCTCAAGGGGTGCCCTGTTCTTCAAAGTCTGCTTTCTTCCCCCTGGATTAACAAATTGGCACCCTACCTAGTATTGTGGACTATAATATATGCAGGAAAGAGAGGGTCATTGAGTTTGCAACATGGTCTTGTGTTTTGGAAATGGCCATGGGCAGTGTGAAGCAGGATTGCCTGCATGGAGACCCAGTGGAGCCATGAGGATGAACCATGGATTGCAGTGGACATGCTGGGACCACTAGATGGCTGCTAAAGAAAGCTGGTGGCCTTGATGAAGTTTCCAAGGACTGCAAGTGGCCTAGCTGGAGGGGTGGAACTGGAATGCCAGAGACTTATTGCTGGTTAGAATTATCAGACTTGGAGATTTTTCACTGGCTAGAGTTGTTGGACTTGAAGCTACAGAGTTTGATGTTTGCCCGGGTTGTCTTAAATCTTATATTGGTTGAATAGTTCTTTTCTATGCATAATGCCATCTTTTGCAGTGTGAATGTTTATTCTGTGCCATTATTTTTTGGGGAGGGATTTTTTGGTATTATGGCTCAGTTAAAAAACCTTGGACTATGGAGATGTATGAGCATCATCAGAATTGATAAAAAACTATGGAGACTTTGAAAGTTGGACTAAATGCATTACATTTTATATTATGTATGGTTAACAGTTTATGGGAGCCAGGGGTGGAATGTGGTGGTTTGATTCAGGTTCACCCACAGACTTAGGTGTGCTGAATGCTAGGTTTCCAGCTGATGGAGATTTGGGAATTAATGCCTGCTGGAGGCAGTGTATTGCTGGGGTTGGCTTATGGCTATGGTAGCCAGTGTCCCCTTGCCGGTGTTTAGCACAGTCTCCTGTTGCTATTGTCTACCTTAGTTGGCCAGGGGGTGATGTCCACCCTCTTCTCATGCCATTGTTTTCCCTGCCATCATGGAGCTTCTCCTTTGAGCCTATAAGCCAAAATAAACCTCTTTTTCCCCATAAGCTGCTCTTGATTGGGTGATTTCTACCAGCAATGCGAACCTGACTGCAACAAATGCCTTTGAGAAAATGGTGGAGTTTAAAGTGGCTCTTCAGTAATGGGCAGGAAGAGGCAGGCAGTCTGTAGGTTAAAAACCGGCTTGATGAGGGAGAACTTATGGATTGTGGCATCACGGGATGGTGTGTGCCCCACTTACCAGAGCACGTGACTTAGTACGGCCATGTTCGTGTAGATTTTGATTAGTGACAGTGCTAACACATTGAATTCTTTGTTCATAATTAATTAATAACATTTCCTATGATGAAAGAATACAAAAACATGTATTTGAGAGTGAAACTTGGTTAAAACTTCACTTTTTTTTTTTTTTTTTTTTGAGGTAGGGTCTCACTCGGGTCCAGGCTGACCTGGAATTAACTCTGTAGTCTCAGGGTGGCCTTGAACTCACTGCGATCCTCCTACCTCTGCCTCCCGAGTGCTGGGATTAAAGGCGTGCGCCACCACGCCCGGCTAAAACTTCACTTTTATCAGGTTCTTAAGTGACTTGATAATTTTCATCATTCTTCCACACTTGACACATTTCTGAAGACTAAACTGGAGTTGGTAAGATACCCTGAATAATTTTTTAAAAAATAATTTAAAAATTGTATTTATTTAATTGAGAGAGAGAAAGAGGCAGACACAAAGAGAATAAGTATGGGTGCATCAGGGCTTCCAACCACTGCAAATAAACTCCAGATATATGTGCCACTTAGTGCATCTGGCTTTACATGAGTGCTTAGGAATTGAACTCTGGTCCTTAGGCTTTGCGGACAAGTGCCTTAACTGCTGAGCCATCTCTCTCAGCCCACCATGCATGATATTTGCTTTTAAAGGGAAACAGAGAGAGGAGATGCTCATGTGATGAGAACATAATGAAAATATTGAACTCTCTTAAGATGGGCATGGAAATTGAATTATAGACATGATGGCAAGGATTAGGCAAATTTATTTTAGAATGAGGAGGAGTTATAATATCTGCTCGGCCTAAGAGACATCACCAAAAATACGTCTTCCTTGGCTACCTCAGCATCTGACATGGACGTTTTCTATTTTTTAAAAATATTTTAGGGCTGGAGAGATGGCTTAGTGCTTAAGTGCTTGCCTGTGAAGCCTAAGGACCCCGGTTCGAGGCTCAGTTCCCCAGGTACCACGTTAGCCAGATGCACAAGGGGGCGCACGTGTCTGGAGTTCGTTTGCAGAGGCTGGAAGCCCTGGCGCGCCCATTCTCTCTCTCCCTCTATCTGTCTTTCTCTCTGTGTCTGTCGCTCTCAAATAAATAAATAAAAAATTTAAAAATATATATATTTAAAAATATTTTAAAAATTTACTTATTTATTTGCAAGCAGAGAGAGATAGAGGAAATAGAGACAAAATGACAGAGAGAATGGGTGTACCAGGGCAAATGAACTCCAGACACATGCACCACTTTGTGCATCTGGCTTTATGTGGGTATTGTGGAATTGAACCCTGCTTGTTAGGCTTTTCAGGCAAGCACCTTAACTGCTGAGCCATGTCTCCAGCCCTACCTTTTCTTTTTCTTTTTTCCAAGGGTCAAAACCAGAAATAGTGAAGCCTTCAGGGTCTTCATAAGCAAGAGCCATGTCTAGAGTTTACCTCCCTGTTCTATTTCTATATTAATGCCTTATTTTCCTGGCATGGTTTGACTGATTTTATGAAGTCACCAAACAGTTCCTGGCCTCTTGAGGCAGGAGTTGGGAATCAAATGGTTTATAGACATTAGCTAGCTCTCATGGAGCATATGAGAAGATAGACATCAGGTAAATGGCATCACGATTACAAGCTGGCAAACTACTAAGGAAGGCTTCTGACTGGGTCTGGGGACAGATAACAAACTATAATAGAAAAGTTAACAGGAACTTGCTTAGCAAAAGGGGCAGTGGAGTTTTAGGCATGATACAACAACACGAAGTTAGTGAAGTGAGGCTCTTATGGCCAGAGCACTAGAAAGAAGAAAGGGAGGGGTCTACTAAAAAAAATATGCCTACAAAACAACAACAATACACAATGTAAACATTTGCTAGGTGTGGTGGCTCATGTCTAATCCCAGTACTTGGAAGGTAAGGCAGGAGAATTGTAGAAAGTATGAGGCCACCCTGAGATTACATAGTGAATTCCAGGTCAGCCTGAGTTAGAGTGAGACCTCAAAACAACAACAACAAAGAAACAATAACAGCAACAACAACAAAAAACATGCCTAGCAGCATGCTTGAGGTAAGATGACATGTTTTTGACCTAAGATCTGGAACAAGACAAAGATGTCCATTGTCTTCACTCCT
This sequence comes from Jaculus jaculus, assembly GCF_020740685.1. Lineage (NCBI taxonomy): Eukaryota > Metazoa > Chordata > Mammalia > Rodentia > Dipodidae > Jaculus > Jaculus jaculus. The sequence continues at coordinate 236,646,185 of NC_059102.1, read as the reverse complement.
ATAAAGCATTGTACTGTTTTAGCCAGAACAAGTGGGCAAGAAAAAAAGGAAAAAAAGGCAATAAAAGGCATCTGTGCTAGAAAGAACTGAAGCTATCTTTATTTACAGATGGAATGGTCTGGTAGGTAGAATGCTTAAGGAATCTACAAAGAAGCAATTAGAAGCAGTGTGTATGCTCAAAGTTTACAAGGTACAGAATTGCTGATTTTTAAATATCAGATGTATTTCTACATGCTAGCAACAATTCATCTGAACATGAAAACTCTGAAAAATATCAACTTAAGACAGTATCAAGGTAATGTCACATCTCAGAATAAAACAAACAAAAGAATACCAACAATTGTATTCTGAAAACCACAAAACATTATGGAAAGTCGTTAATATCTTAATAAACAGAAAAACACCCAATGTTCCTGCATTAAAATATTTATTGTTAATATGGAAACACTATCGAAAACAATCGAGAGGTTCAGTGAAATCTTATTTTGTGAGAGAGGCCATTGGTGGGAGGATTGACAAGGTGATCCTAAAGTTCATATGAAAATTCAAGAAACCGAGAATAGTCAAAACAATCCTGAATAAGCAGAATAGAGTTTGTGGACTCACATTTTCACATTTCAAAACTTACTATTAAAAAAAATGATATGGGGGGTGGAGAGAAGACTCAGCAGTTAAAGGCACTTGATTGCAAAGCCTGATGGCCCAGGTTTGATTTCCTAGTACCCACATAAAGCCAGGTGTACAAAGTGGTGCATATGTCTGTAATTCATTTATAGTGGAAGGAGGCACTGGCATGCCTGCCTCCCTTTCTTTCTCTCTGTTCTCTATCTGCTTGAAAATGAATATATAAACAATTTTTTTAAAGTAATGGGTCTGGAGAGATGGTTTAGTGGTTAAGAATTTTGTCTGCGAAGTCTAAGGACTCAGGTTCAATCACCCAGTACCCACATAAGCCAGATACACAAGTGGATCAAATGTCTGGAGTTTGTTTGCAGTGGCTCGAAGCCCTGGTCTGCCCCTTCTCTTTCTTTGTCTCTACCTCTTTCTTTCTCTGTGTCTAATAAATAAATAAACAAAAATTTAAAAACAGTAATGAAGGGTAAGGACAAACATATGGACATATGGGATAGAAATGAGTGTTTCCAACCCCACCTTTATGTTGTGATCTATTAATTTTTGATGCAGATGCCAAAATGACTTAGTGGTTAAATAGTAACATTTTTTCAACAACTGGTACCAAATTAAAAAAAAAAAAAAGACTGACAGATCTAAATAATTTTTCTCTCAAAGGATAAAAAACATTCCATAAGTATAAGAAAAGATAATCATTAGTAATTAAGAAAATGAAATTCAATACCTGTTGGAGTTATCTTCACATTGCTGAGATAAAACTCCCAACCAAAAGCAGCTAATGGGAGGTAAGAGTTTATTTTAGCTTACAGTCTTGAGGGAAGCTTCATGAGGTCAGGGAAGAGATAGTGGAGCAGGGACTGGACATCACAACTTGCCACAGCAGGTGGAAAATAGCAGCAAGAGAGTAAGCTGAGTTCTAGCAAGGAGGAGCTGGCTATAACCTCCCTAAGTCTACCACCAGCAGCACACGTTTTTAGCAAGGCTCCACCTTCCAAATTATTACCAGCTGGGGATCAAGCATTCAAGCCACAATAGTGTATGGGAGAACATCTAATTCAAGCCACCATAATGCCACCATGAGATGTCACTGGGGGACATCTGATTCAAACTGCCATAACCCCATCATGAGATGTCACTGGGGGACATTTTGTTCAAAACGCCATAACCCCATTATGAGATGTCACTGGGGGACATCTGATTCAAACCATCATAACACTGTCATGAGATGACATTTTACATTTACTAGGATGGCAAAAATTAAAAAGTCAGACAATGACAAGTAATATGTAGAGAAATCAGATTTTCTGGTGGTAGTATTGTATAATAGTATAACTTCTGTAAAAAAGCAGTTTAGTAATTCTTGAAAATCATCAAATTACTATATGATAATGCAATTCTAATTCCAGGTATCTAACCAAGACTAATGAAAGTGTGTGTCCATGTAGATGAGAAGTATGATAGAACTTCTTCTTCCTGTCACAGTACCCTGTGCCATCTCCCTGTCCCTCCATGTCCCTAGCTTAAGCCCCAGTGAATCTAAAAGTAATGATGGAGGAGGGTTCACCCTGACATCTTACTTTTCCAAAGCATTTCCCTGGTGCTGTCAATCACTGAGCAGATTCTGAAATGAAGCTGATGCACAGCTGGAGGTCAGCACTAGTCATTGTGCATCAAAGGGCCATTCTCAAATACAGCTGCTTTGTTTAAAGCAATTTAGACAGCCACTCAGCCTTGGAATGTCCAGAATTTAGTTGGTGCTCTTCCAGTTTTCAGCTGAGATACCCCCCTTGTTCCTCAGGTCTTTCATTTAGCTCAATGTGAAGGGTAATGAGCAACACTTTGCTTTTCCTCAAGCCATGAGCACATTACAAATAGGTTGTGTAATTTTCATAGCAGCCCAATATCATTGCAGTCAATATTGTTGTTATCTCTGTTTCACAGTTGAGTACACAGAAGCTCAGAGGTTTAAATAACTAGCCCAAGATCTCCTAACCATTTAAGTGGTAAAGTTGGAATTCTAAGCCAAGTCTATGGATCTGCTCAATGTATACTCCTATAGTGTTTGAGAGAGGGCTCAGCACTTAAGATCACTTGCCACTTACGCATGAGGGCCTTTTGGGCTAGGTATCATCAAGTCTGACTCCTCAGAGGCTACATAAAAATCTGGGCATGGGGCTGGAGAGATGGCTTAGTGGTTAAGGTGCTTGCCTGCAAAGCCTAAGACCCATGTTAGATTCTACAGATCCCAGGTAAGCCAGATGCATAAAGGTGAGGCAAGCACAAGGTCGCACATACCCACTAGGGGCTACAAGTGTCTGGAGTTTGATTGCAGTGGTTGAGGCCCTGGCACACCAATTTTCTCTCTCTAAAAAAAAAAAAAAAGCCTGGGTAAGGCTGTTCTTCTCTGTGACCCCAGTGGACAGGGGCGGGATCACTGGGTCTCACTGATGGATAATAGATCCAGGTTTTGAGAAAGACCCTATCTCAAGGAAATATGCTGATAAGTGATAAGAGACACCTGGTATTCTCCTCTGGTGTCAGGGTTGGAGCATGGTACATGCATATCTGCACACACATGAACATATACCACACCACATACTTACTCTACACACACACACACACACAAACTCGAGAACTTTAGAGGGGAGACAGCTGAATATTAAACAAAGAGTAGAGGGGCTGTGACTTAAGGGCCCTGTTTGGCCTTATAGATCACATGTTTCTGAGCCAACCTTGCATCCATGGGTCCAGCTGCCAATGACAAGAGCCACCATGGAGGGATGCACTGACTTTCCAGATTCCTATATGTCTCCTTTGCAGAACCAGTTTTGGGTGGGGCCCTGGAATCTGTGTTTGTGACAGGTGTCTTCAGTGATTCTTTATCAAGCAAACTGAGGGAATTCTAAATGCCATGCACCCTGCTTTGAGCATAGCTCTGTGCTAGGCACTGAGTAGCCCTGGGCTGAGGCAAAACTGATAGTGTTAGGGAAGGGGGTGGTCAAATGTGTGCATGACAAAGTGTGCCCATCCTCAAACTTGGCCCCTCTGGCTCCTCCCAAGCCAGGAACGGGCCTCCTTTATTCCTCCCAAGGTGGAACTGCCTGAATTTTAAAGCACTGCACAATTTATTCAGAGGAAATCTTTCAAGAAGGAGTGGGAGCTAGGCCGCAGGATTCTAATCTTGAATATTCAGGGAAAGCAGCATGTCCTATTCAACACGGCTGATCAATAATGAGCGCATTCAGACTCTAAATGTGTGCATTATGTACAGATACAAAATATACAATGCCCCCAAAACGGGGAAAGACATTTCTGATTGAATTTTTTTGTTTGGTTTTATAAAAATAACTTGTGGTGCATCAATTACTCTCCATTTCCATGGATACAGGCAATACTTTATTATGTAACTGTACAGCTGTGCCGGTTTTTAATATAAAACCCAGATTTTTTCATCTTTTTCTCTTTCATAGTTACTGAACTGAGATAATAACATCTTTTACCTATGAATGTATTCAATTCCCTTTCCCCCTCCCATCATCCTGCAAACTATTATTGATTAGAATTTCATTTTGTGGCTTTTGTAATAAAATCTCCAGTAAATGTTACCATTGAAGGCAGTGGAAGTATGGAGTGGGGGAAGGTCACTCTTTATGTATATTGTGTGCAAATATGTATGCAGGAAGAATGCAGTGTGTATGCACATTCTTCTAAGTCGAACAAGTGAAGGCCTGGGCATTGTCCTGACTTCCAATTTGCTTTAGAGCAGCTTCCAAGTAGCTGTTAATTCCTTTTGAAATATTCCTCTGCACATTTACAAAAAACAAAAACAAAGGACCATTACTCCTCTACCCCCTGCTTTTTTTATTTTTATTTTTTTAAGAATAGGACTATATCCCTGCAGTTTTCAGTGCCATTGTTTTTAACCTTCCTGCTGATGGGCAAAGTTGATTGATATCATGTAGTTTGTTCCAGGTTTCTCTGAATAGAAATGATCTCCCATCCTCATAGCAGTGATTGAAGCACAGAATGAGGAGAAGACAGAATGAAGTGTGAACACTTGAAGTGAGCCTGGAAGGAGCCAGGTTAGGAGAAGGTGCTGGATGGGGCTGCTCTGCCTCTACACATGATCAGCCATTAGGAATTCTTCCACTAATGTTCTCTGTTTGTGCAAACAGGGTCAATCTTGGGGTCTGTGATGGGACCTCAAGGTCTAATGACTCCCTAAATTTTATGTGAAAAAATGTATGTGTTTGTATATGTGTTTTTTTTTTTTTTTTAAAAAAACCAAATCTATTAAGTAGATTATAGGGTGGGTGCCTGGCTTACAATAATTTCTAAAGAAGCCATTGCTTTTAAAAATATTTTATTTATTTATGTATTTATTTATTTGAGAGAGAGAAAGAAAAAGTACTACCTTGTGTATCTGGCTTTGTGTGGGCACTGAGGAATTGAACTTGGGTCCTTTGGTCTTTCAGGCAAGTGTCTTAACTACTAAGCAATCTCTCCAGCCCCTTCTGCCTTTTTTGATAATGGATTTAGCAAAGAGAGATAGTGCCACTCACCATGGGTGGTGTAAGGGACAAGCACCTGATCCCAATAGGACCGGTGAGAGTCTTACCTGGAAGTTTTCCAACTCCACCGGGAAGATCACATCCTTGGCCCTTTCTGGTGGATGATTTAAGAATTCAGCTATGTCTCTGTCATGTGGCACAGCCACTCTGCAATGGAGGGAATCAAGACACCAATCCGAGAAAACCAGAAGTGGCACTGAGAGTCAGGGAGAAAGACAGCCACACACTCCTCATGTGGCGACCCCTTGGACCAGCTCTACTCACCTCCCTTCTTTGAATGCTCAAGTCAATAAATGGCCCTTCTTGGCATAAGCTAGTCCCTTTGGGAATTCATTGCTAATGGCTGATTATAGCTTTTGTAAAACATTTTTATTTATTTTTTAGAGAGAAAGTGGCAGATAGAGACAGAGTGGGTACACCATGGTTTCCAACCACTGCAACCAAACTCCAGATGCATGCATTACCTTGTGTATCTGGCTTATGTGGATACTGGAGAATCAAACCAGGGTCCTAAGGCTTCACAGGCAAGCACCTTCTCTCCTGCCCAGTATCTTGATGAGACAGAACATATGACTTCCATCAGACCTACATGAGCCTAGGTGTCATGAAGAAACTTGTTAGAAGGCTGTTCTCCCTAAGATGCTTAATGGTTCCTTTTTCTAGGAGGAAAAACAAAATTTGTGTGGGAAAGAGAACCCGTATCGGGAAGGAGCTGACCAGATATTTTCTCCATATGATCCTGGAAATGAATGTTTGGCTTGCAATCCAGTCTGGGGGTAAAGAAGGGGATGCTGATATTGAGTAGATACTTACACACAGCTCTGGGCGTGCCACTGTGGGACGAGAAGGAATAAGGCCATGGCCCATGGCTGCACCATGGTCCGAGCATTCTTCCTTCCTCAGTCTCTCAGGAGTGTATGTCCCTGGCTCAACCTTAGAACCTCTTTTGCATGACTCTCCACAGCTGTGGGCCCAGGACAGAGCTGATTTCCAAGTTTCCACAGTAACATCTAGGCTACTAAAAACTTCCCAAGACCTCCTCCTTCTTATCTTGGAATGTCTGCCTTGAGGGGTCACACTCGTAACCAGCTATGGCTGATGCCTGCCTAGTAGCTGTCACTGGACCTAGCCAGCCATTTAGATGCCAGGGATAAGAAGAGTTCAAGGCCAAGACAGAGCAGAGAGACTCTTTGGAGAAAGGGGGTGGGGGAGAGCATTGCCCCTCCTTTCTGAAGATAAAGCCCTTTTAATGTCAGCCAGCTTAATCCAGCTACTGTTATCTAAACGCCTGCTTGCTCTGCTCTGAGGTATGTCCCCACATCTGGAACATGTACCTGTGGAGTATATGAGCTGAGATTTAGGTAGCAGGAGTGGTGATGTTATGTGGCGCACAGACACAGTCATCCTCACCATTGATTTCTACCCTGAGGAAGAAATTCCCTTCAGCCTTCTAGATTATTTCAGTTTGATGACTGTTTTTAGCACTTAAAACTTGGTAATTTTTTCTTTCTTTAAAAAAATTATCATATTTATTTATTTATTTATGATAGACAGAGAGAGAGAGAGAGAGAATGGACATGCCAGGGCTTCTAGCCACTGCAAATAGTGTGCACCTGGCCTTACATGGGTAATGGGGGATCAAACCTGGGTTGATTAGGCTTTTCAGGCAAGTGCCTTTACCATTGAGTCATCTCTACAGCACTAATTTTCTTTTCTTTTTTTTTTAAATATTTTTTATTCATTTTTATTTATTTGAGAGTGACAGACAGAGAGAGAAAGAGGCAGAGAGAGAGAGAGAGGGAGAGAGAGAGAGAGAGAATGGGCGCACCAGGGCTTCCAGCCACTGCAAACGAACTCCAGACGCGTGCGCCCCCTTGTGCATCTGGTTATCGTGGGTCCTGGGGAATCGAGCCCCAAACCGGGGTCCTTAGGCTTCACAGGTAAGCCCTTAACTGTTAAGCCATCTCTCCAGCCCCCTAATTTTCTTTTTCAACAGAGGATAGAACTTAGGCCTTAGCAATCAACATTATCAGCTAGACTTTCATAAAATTATTTTGCAGTTAGTTTTAGGTTGCCTTCTTTTGTGGGAGGTGATCTGATTTTTCCTTTCTGACCAACAGAAAACCATTAGAGATATTCATATGGTTGTTGTTTAAAGGCACTAAGTATAGAGGCAGTTTGTTGCACGGAAATGGGAAATGAGAATAAAAGCCATTCCAGACAATTCAACAGAGAGAGATGGACATAGAGATCCAGTCAGAAAAATGGTGAAACAGTGCAAAAGGCAAATAAAGGATGGCGAGGCAAGCCGGAGTTAGCGATTACAAGAAGTTGGTACAGTTCTTAGGATGGGCGAGAGAACAGTAAGTACAAGAAGTATCTACTGATCCTAGGATGGGGGAGAGTAGGATGTACTTCAAGTGTCTAAGGATCAGGACCACTTGGGAGGATCTGGAGCTATCGTGGCAACTGCCTAGTGGGAGCTGGAACCCCAAATGCAATGTAGCTACTGCAAAAGCTCTAGTTTAAAGGAGAGAGTAATGGATTAGCTTCTCCCCTTCTTTCACTTTCCAATCTCGTCAGCATCCCATGACAATCTTATCTAGAACCCTTGGTAATGGAGCCTGGGTACCACCCCCGTCAGTCTCCTGAGACACCTCAGAGACAGTTGGGGGAGGGCAGGAAGTAAATCAAAGGGCAAATGAGACACATGACCAGTATACAGTCAGATAATGCACAGAAAGACAAAGCAAGGTCAAGGAACTGCTGTGGTCTCTGGTAAGAAAGGAGGGCAGGAGAGGCACATGGAATTACATGAATTCCCTCTTAAGTGGGCCACAGAGCATTCACTGTATAGTCATCCCTGACTCCTGGGATGCCTTCATCCTTTCTAAACAGTGCTTCTGTACTGGTTACAGTTTGCACTTGCTCGAACTGCAAGTGCCTCCCTTTTGTGAAATATCCAGGGTAAAAAGACTTCAGTCAGGGATGGCTGCAGACGTTCAACGGTGTCGTCAGATAGCTGTTTCTGTCCATCTCCTGTCTCTGCTCACCCACACCTGTCTTCATTCTCAAGCAAGTTCTCCTTAGGGAGGGGCATTATAGTTGCCAGTTGCTCCAGGCTTGAACTGTCTGAGCAACCCCAAAAAAACCCCAGCTTCTTTTTTATTCCCCAGTAGTTCCAGATAAAGTCCCAAGCCGAGTTTTATTGGCCTGTCTTGAGTCAAGAATCCATGGCCTGAACTGACCCCAAGAGTCAGGGGAGCAGAGCGGGATGGTGTGATTGTTCAAACCTGCACATACATGCTCCGCTCTGGCTGGAGCCAGGACGGGAAGCGGAGTGGGGCAGGAGTTATTTGAATGGGAAGACAATTCATGTAAAGAAAACTGAAGTTGTTTTTTTTTTTTTTTTTTTCCTTTCTGCTGGGCAGGTGCAAATAACAGATGTGTTCTCTAACCCTGTTAAACTTTTATTCCCAGTCCCCTTCCTTTTTCCCTATGGTATCACATTAGTCAAACTAATCTTGAAGTTACACATGATGCCTTATTCATCTCTACATCCCAACAAAGCCTGCCTGCTGCCAAGGGCCTAACAAGTGCTCAGGAAGTGCTTGTGGGGTGGAACTTGGTGTCAGGACTTGCGCCAGACATTTATTTCTAGGGTCGGATGGATGGACATTTCCCAAGGCTGTAAGGATGCCGCTGTATTTCTTATACTTTATGGGGGGTGGCAGGCTGAGGAGGAGCAGCACTGGCCCGAACGCATACCCCCTCTTCCCCCATATTGTTCCTTTGCCGTTTGATCTCTTGGGGATACTGGCCAAACCAGCTGAGAGCTCATATCCATTTGCTATAAATGGGAAAGCCAACAGTTCCCTTTAGTTGGCCTGAGGGCACAGTCTTTCCAATTTGAATTGCACATCAGTACCATTTCTTCCCGTCAGATGTTTGAGGACAATTCTGACACTTCAGTTATTTCTCTTGTCTTTCAAGTTTACAAGAGAAAACACATTTAAGAGCCTCTTGTTGGTAGTTGAGCCCCTTTTCGAATGTTCCCTCACCATCACACAACACAATCCAAGCTCCTTAGTCACTTTACACAAATGAACTTCAGACTCCATCTCTGTATAAGCCACCACGTTAGCCTGGGCTGCTTTAGTCGTTGGCCTCTAAGCCAGCCCCCCACTAAGCAGGACCATTATGAAGCCTGTTTATAATGGTGCCATTAAAAATGAAGAGCTGTCAAGGATCCCGTATAACGATGTTGGAAACTGTGTTCCCAAAGATTTTTTAATGACTGGATGGTTTTTAAAAAGCAAGGGAACACTTTTAATGAACTATAATATAATAAATCAATCAGAGCCTCTGTCTTGACTGCACTGTCTCTATATTTATTGCAGCTTATAGAAAACCACAGGGATCATTTTATTTTAGCCCCCACCCCATGTGTCTGTAGAACCCAAGGCATCAGCTAGGTAAAGTGTATTTATGTTTTAAGAGACCCATATTTGTTTTGAGTATTATTTACCAATCCAAATCTTTAAAGTATCTATTGGAACATGTACATCTTTAAAATTTTTATTTCTCCCGTTTGTTCTTTTGAGAGGTTAGTATTAGTGTTTTTCCCATTCTAGGCAAGAGAAATAGACTCTAGCTACCTTAAGAAGATGAAATGTATTGGAAGGATGTCAGAAACTCAGAGAATGGCTAAGCACTTCCAATTTGGTTAGGATTGGACAGGAGTCCAGACAACTATGGAAGGCTAGAAAATAGAAATTCAGGAAAGATCCTAAGGCAGAACAGTGTACAAAATTTTGCTGCCTTCCTCTCTTCTTTTTTTCTCCCTCTCCCAGGATGGACAGACAGCCTCCCCCAGCTAAATTTATGGGCCCACTCCCTGCTGTACCCAAGAGGGGTGGAGGGAGAGGAAAGACAGTCTCTGTCTTCCATGGTGGGAAAAATACCTCTCTGATTTGCTATCCAATTCACATGACACATAATGGGAGAAGTAATTTCCCAAAAGGAAGTCATTGAGCTGTTAGAAAGTGATATTAATTAAGAGAATGTCAGCTGCTGTAACAGATAATATCCCCAATTCTCTTTATTGGCTCAACCCAGGAAACGTTGATTTCTCACTCACATAATCGTCCACTTTGCTCTCTTCAAATCAGGAGGCTCATTTAAGGCTAATTCAAGGACCCAAGTTCCTTCCGTGTTAGCTCTACATCTTGATGGATAACTCTGTGGGTCTTCTCTGTTCTTAGGGGCAACAGTATGGAAGTTCATCCCTGGCCTTTATGATGGGTTTCATTTCTACTTGCACTCCATTGCTAGAATTTGGCCACGTGGTCCCAAGGAGGCCCAGCTCGTACAGTCGCTTCTCCTTGACACAGTGCACCCTGGACGACAGACTAGCCCTTGTCAGAGCAGAGCAAGCGCAGGTGATTGACAGCTCCGTGCAACACATAGAGGTCTGCAGGGGCATTTGAATAGTATGTTGGACCACAGGAGATTTCCAGGAGAAACTTTTTCTGGTTCTGCCAAAATATTATTTCCATTGAAATCTATATCTTATCTAAAATTTTCTGATGAGATTGGACAGGTATTGCTAACCCAAGCTCATACCTAAGAAGTTTGTGGGTGAGATAGAATGAGAGTTGGCTAACATTAAGCTTTTTGGACCCCTAAGAGAATGCCCCTTTCACTACACGATCCTGTGTCCATTCCATTTTAACGTCTCCTTGCTTTCTTATACAAAACAGGAAGTTCCAGTTCTATACTAACCAAAACAAATTCTCCATTCCATTGCAAAGATTGCAGGGGCTTTTTCTATGTTAAATGAAACTCCACCTAACTATACTCTCTGCATAGCCCCCTTTAACACTGCTTCCTGATTCAGCTCTCTATTTCAGCTAGTCTCAGAAGTGTATTTTCCCCCCTCAGAGATGAAAAGAAAGTTCCCAACAATAACCCCAAGCATTTTAAAACAAAGATCTTAGTCGTTATGCAAACATAGTTTCATTTTCACAAAAGAACATTTCACAAAAAGAAAAATAAATGCACTTTTCAAAATGTCAGTTAAGAAATGGGAAACAAAACCAAAGCACAACAAAAAAAAAATATAAACCTGCCACGGAAAGGGTGCAGTGCAATGCCAAGTTGCCCAGAGAGAGATATTTCCCCAGTGTTATTGAGGTAAGTGAAAGAGACTGGCCTATGACCATGAGCAGTCTGACAATGTAAGATCTGAGTGTTTTGTGTATGTGAGTGTACAACACGCATATATATGAAGTATGTGGGTATTCACACATGTGAGCGCACACACACACAAACCCTCACCCAGAGAGTAAAAACAAACATTGCATATATTTTGATAGTTTGGATAGAGTGACAGGCTAGGAACAGCAAACAGGAGCTTATTGCATTAAGTTCTTTCTTCGCTACTGCGAATCTTTAACGTTAAGTCTACATTAAGCACATTATTAAGCAAAGTAATCAGCTGAAGCTTGTCTGACTGATGGAAGGGCTGGAGAAGGCCGTCCGCGCTGAACGGCACTGAATAGCATAGCTGGGACGCAGACTCTGGTAGAGCTAAGTTCAAATCCCAGGCTGGTCTGTGTCTGTGGGCATGGACTGTGAGCTTTTCTGGGACTCAGTTTCCCATACCATAAGATGAAGAAACTAGAGGAATTGATTTTGGCAGTGTTAGTTTGCCACATCAACCCCATTCTTTCTGTCCTCATTTCCTGATGCTCTGAGTTGAAACTCAGTAAGCTACAAACTTTGATGACAGCTTCATGTGCCATTGGATTTGGTTGGTTTTATATGCCCTCTGGCAGCAGCACCTCCAGCATGCCCTCTCTGGGATTTCTCACACTCCCAAAGAAGGAGTAGATGATGGTACTATTGACAGGACAGAGTTCAGCGCACAAGGGAGTTGCCCATGTGCCTTATCTCAACCTATAGCTATGAAGAGCAGGAAGTCGAGGTACATCAGCCACCATCAACATAACCTCATCTCCTAACAGCCATGGACCCGCAGTCTGCCTGGACAGGAAGTCTCCTTTCAGCATGACCTGCATGGTGCTGGTCCTGATGGCTGCAGTCCTCACCTGAGTTCAAGAGGGCAGTGCAAACCAGAAATGTGGAGGAGCAAATGCTCTCTGCTGCAAACTCCATCCTATGGGAGAGGTAGGAAAATACTGCAAACTAAGTAGCTCATCTTTCCTTCTTCCCACAGATAGTTCACAGGGGCAGTGACCCCACAGTTTCCTGAAGTGTCTCAACTGGCCAAGCAAACGGTTAGTCAGATTTCTTGGGAGGCAGGAGGATTGTGAGTTTGAGGCCAGCCTTGGGCTAAGTACTGGAACTTTGGTTCACAAAGCTGAAATCACCAAATAATACAGGGTGGTGATTAGGGACATTGCAGAAATGCACACACTGAGCATGCGCAGGATTTGGCTCAGCCAGGGATGGATAGCCAACTGTCAGCAGTTGTGATTTAGGAAGCAGCTTTAGAGCAAAGGCTTTTGCTTGGTGCTCTAGGGGCAAAAACACAGTGCCTCAAGCTCAGTTCCAAAATCCTCTTTTGCGGCTGGAGGGATGGCTTAGTGGTTAAGGTGTTTGCTTGCAAAGCCAAAGGACCCAGGTTCAATTCCCCAGGACCCATGTTAGCCAGGTGCACAAGGGGGTGCATGTGTCTGGAGTTTGTTTGCAGTGGCTGGAGGTCCTGGCGTGCTCATTCTCTCTCTCTCTCTCTTTCTCTGTCAAATAAATAAGTAATTAAAAATAAAATATATTTTCAAAATCCTCATGTGTGTGTGTGTGTGTGTGTGTGTGTGTGTGTGTTCCCATCTGACATCTTCTTGTACTCTGTGGCTGCTTTACTCCTCAAAGTCTCTAAATTCCAGCAGATTTTGGCCAATGTGTTTTAAGAAAGCAAGAAAGATTCCTACTTCCTGCTCCTGCTACCTGTAACTGTGGTTCTTGTGGTAAGTAAATAAAGAACAAGTGTGCCAATGAACAAATAAACTCAACAAGATACGAGCTTCCTCCTTATTTCCCCGTCTGCCTCGGGATTTCCTCCAAGCTTGGTCTGGTTGCTGGTCGAGCTTCAGTCTTCCCTTCCTAGCCATTCTCCAAGGCCATCCTGCTCCTTCTCTGCAGCTCCACGACCCAGGGTTGGCGGGCTGGGGGGAGGGAGGCTTCAGGGCTCTCACCTGATTTAGATGGTAACGAGGGACCTGAGGCTTCTGCATATAGGTCTGGAAGGGCACCTTCAATCCTCCCCTCATCTCAGCTTGCTTTCCCTAGACTCATTTTATTTGGAAATACTGTGGCTTCCCCAGTCTTTCCCTCCCTTCTTTTGGCTTGTTGCTCTGGGGCACCCCAGTGCCCTTTCTTTTCCTTCCATCTCTCATTCTAGACCTCTATCGCCTGTTTTGCTTCTCTAACATTTCCTGGGCCACTTTACAGGTGAACCCGCTGTCCTAAAAACTCAGTGTTTAAATGTCACTTTTCTTTCATAATTTATTGACAGGGGTTTCTCTGGGTTTGGGAAATGTCACTGCAAGGACCCCTTCCTAATGCTCAACCACCTTCTTTTGCACCCACGCCTTAAGCTAGAGGCAGAGTCCTTCTATGCAATCTGAGGTCTGTTTCTGGAACAAAGAGCCTAGGAATGTAGCACCTTTGACCCCAAGGGCATTTCCCAGTGTCAGACCCAGGAAAGTCCATGAGGGGAGGGTGGTACAGTCTCAGAACTGGGGCTGGGTCTTTCCAGATTCCTGGTCCAGGCATCTGGCAGAGAAGGAGTTAATGGGTCGGTAGTAGGGATGACCCTGGGAGCCAGCCTCATTCATATGCATGAGGACAGTCTCGGGATGTAGAGAGCCGATCCTGTGGCCTCTCACCTCCTAAAAAAAAAAAGCCAAAAATGAAAAGAAAGGGAAGGGAAAGCAAAGAGAAGAAAAAGGAGAGTCAGATAGGGAAAAAGGGACACAAGGGAGGAGAGGGAATGGAGGAATGATAGGAGATAGAGGCAATGAAACAAATAACCATGAAGGAAGCTTGAGCTTATTCCTCAACTTGGGGAAGACAAGTCGGACCTCCTTCGTGATTCTATCTCTACTGACTCCAGAACCCTGACAGACAGAACACACACCAAATTCTCCGCATTCAAGGGGAAATGAACCTGGCGAGAGTTCACCAAGGCTACTGTGGGAGCCACGATGGCAACTTTGAACTCGAGGATCAGAAAGGACCAGCCTTCTTGTCCAGGGAGCTGAAAACACCTCTTTACACACACGAGAGTCTGGAAAGAATGCAGCTATTTTTTTTTTTGCATCTTATTTTGAAGTAACCCTAGTTCTTCCATGTCTTGGAAGCTTTCCTGGGTTACACAGCTCACACTGTGTTTCCTTTTCTCAGGAAAAGCTCAATGATATTACCTACTTATATATTACCTGCCTTTCTGTCAGGAGCATTGCTTTGTTTTTTCTATCAGTCTTGCCCCCTCCCCCAACTCCGAAATGCTCATGAATCTTAGTCATGCACATAGTGGATGCTCACTAGTTACTGTTTCTTATGAAGGACAACAATCTGGGAAAGGGAGGGGGCTATCAGGAGGGGGGACAGAGAGGGCAATGAGGAGTGTCCAAGGACATGCTGGACTTGAACAAAAATGTCACTACGAAATCCATTGCTTTGTAAAATGAGTGTATATACTGTTTAAAAAAAAAAAACAAACCTATTTCTTGAGTGAACAGGTGAGGGCAATGTGGTCCTGGTAGGAAAGAATGTGAGATTTGGGGCAACCCGAGTCTCATTTCCAGTGCCTCTTGATTGAGCAGTATGGCCCTGATACTTGACTTCTCTGACCCTTAGTTTTCTCATCTGTAAAATGAGGTCACTAGTAGTCACCTTACAAGAAGGTCTCAACACCTACAGGTTGTAGGAGGCAGAATAATGCTCTCTCCACTTCAAAAACTTCCTAGTTCTGATCCCCAGATTCCCACAAACTGGGAATGTTATATACCAAAGTAAAGGTGCTTATTACTTATGCTTAAAATAGGGAGATGGAGCTGGAGAAATGGCTTAGTGATGAAGACACTTGCCTATGAGGCCTAAGGACCCATGTTTGACTCCCCAGATCCCATGTAAGCCAGATGCACAAGGTGATGCATGTGCAAGGGTGCACATGTGTACAAGGTGGTGCACACGTCTGGAGTTCAATTATAGTGGCTGGAGACCCTGAGGTGCCAATTCTCTCTCTCTCCCTTACTCTCACTCTTGCTCTCATTCTCATTCATTTTTTAAAAAGGCCAGTCTTTTGGGCTTGCCTTATAAAAATTAGGGAGATCACTTTGAATTATCTGGGTTCATCCAATATGATCACAAGGTGATTAAAAATGGCAGAGAGGGAGGTTGGAGAGATTGCTTAGTGGTTAAGGTGCTTGCCTGCAAAGCCAAAGGACCCAGGTTCAATTTCCCAGTACCCACATAAAGCCAGATGCACAAGGTGGCACATGCATCTGGAGTTCATTTGCAGTGGCTAGAGGCCCTGGTGTGACCATTCTCTCTTTCTCTCTTTATCTGCCTCTTTTTCTCTCTCTCAAATATATAGATAAATAAAGTAAAAAATAAATTTAAAAAATGGTGGAGGGGCAGAAAAGAACAAGGAGGGGGCACCATTAGTAGATTCAGACTGAACTTGTTGGCTTTGAAGAGAATGAAGCCACCATCTGGGACCTGTAGATGGCCTGGGAATTGGAAAAGGCAAGTAAAGCACCCTCTCTTAGAACTTCCAGTAAGGGTATAGCTCTGAGGACATCCTGCTTCCAGTCTAGTGAAACCCATTTTGGATTTCTGTCTCCAGAACAGCAAAAGAATGAACTTTTAGCTTTTAGCCACTGTGTGTGTGTGTGTGTGTGTGTGTGTGTGTGTGTGTGTTGATTTGTTACAGCAGTAAGAGGAAGCTAAAACACACAGTTGTACGGAAAGCACATAACACACAGTAAGTACTTTGATCATTCATAGCACACAGAATAAGTGGATGTTATGCCTTTTTCAGTGGCCCATAGGCAACCCAAGAGGTGCCATACTTCTCTGACTGGTTGGGCACATGCCAATCTTTCAAAGGTTTCTAGACTGAGCTAGAACCTTCCTTTTGGGCTTTGATTCCAACAGGAAGGATGGGAAAGAGTTTTACTATAAGAGGCAAATCAACTTCTGTCATAAGTGTGGGAGTGATGGATATGGGTAACCAAAGCACAAAATACAGACGCTAGGCTCTCAGGCTGCTGTGTGTGTGTGTGTCACATGGGTGGCTCCAGGTAGTGCTGTTTGAGGAGGCTGAGGGAAAGAAAGAACTCTTTCTAAGGCTCCACCCACCAAATACAGAGGCCAAGGCTCTGGGTGAGAGAGCTATTCACTAGGGAGAAATGGTCACGTGAGCAGGACTCTTTTTGTTTACCCTCCCTGTTTGCTGAGGCAACAGGCTGTTGAAAGCGTTGGAGCCTGGCGCTGGCCAACGCAGTGAGCACCACAGCCCTGTGGGGCTCTTGCAATGTTCTTAGCGACTTCGGCCCTCCTTGAACTCCAGGATCTAAGGGTAGAGTCTTGGTTATGGGATTGCTGATTGATGGAGCGGTGTGATGCTGTTACAGACAGCTGAACGTCTTCCTTCATTTTTAAAAGAAAAGAGAAAATTTGGTTTCAGTCCTGAGTATACTGGCTAAAAATCCCGAGGTCACTCTCTCTTTCTTTCCAGCTCTCTCTCACTCTCTTAAATAAGGAGAAAGGCTATATTTTTCCATGGATTAAGTCCAACACAGAGAAAACTGTCACTGTGAAAACAATAGAATTTATCTCCACTGATATAGCCTGACACAGGGACAAGGGCCTGAATTGTTGCCATGGTAATAAATGTGTCGGACTTATGCATGCGTTTTCTGCTATAGGATTTTGATTAATGGCATTGACTAAATGGTGTGAAGGGAAGAGGCCGAGCAGAAGGCCCAAGGAGAGAGAGCCTGCTACCGAGGGCTTGCTGTGGCCCAGGATGGAGCGTGTCAAGTGGAGTTGGCTAGAACCCAGTTAGACGTATGGCAGATCCTGCATGCTTGTGCCAGGGGTCTGGGGTACAAGATCCCAAGATTAGAGCATGTCCTGGGCCACAGATCAGATGAAAGCTCCCAGCTGATGGAGGCTTCTAAGAATTTTATTCATGTCCACTTACCTAATGCTCACAGGAGCCCTATGAGCCAACCATTATTAATCTTTTTCTGATACAAAGAGACTGAGGCACAGATAATTTGTTAAAACATTACACAGCCTGTCGGGGGCGGGGCTGGGGGCAGGATTCAAACCCAGGCTGTCGGGTTCTAGAAACTGCACTTACCCACGACACTGTGCTTTGCTCTGGGAACAAATCCCAACCTCGCCTATCAGAGCGGCAGTGAGTGCTGGAGCAGGGTGGGGTGGGGGACAGAGAGAAAGGTGCAGTGGAAAATATCCTCCCCCTGGAACAGCAGGTGCAAGAGGTTAGAGCACTCTGACTGGAGGGGGTGCATCTTATGGGCACTGTGGGTCCCTGTGAAGTGCCTGCTACATTGTATGCCCCCTGGTGGTGCATACCCAAGTCTTCACATACACCAGAAGACTTGAGTGGGCAAGACTGCCTGACCTGGGAGCTAGGAAGTCTTGACTCCTGGCTTACTGCTCCTGGTGTGACCTTGGCTGCTCACTTAACCTCTCTAGACCTCTCTTTATCTGCACAGTGGGTAGAGTTCCAGCCCTGTCTGGTCTGGGCTGGGGATGCTAAATGAGATGATAGGTGGTCAGCATTAAGCATAGTGATCGTCACATAGTATGTCTTCAGATTAAGCTAGAATAACAGGCATCAATATAGGAATGGAAACAGTGGGAAAGAAATGGGGGATCAGCAGAAGGGGATTGAGGGGACATAGGAGGGTGGTTGGAGGGGATTATAAATTAAATTAAATAAAAGTTTTTAAAAAATATGTTTGTAATTAATTAATTAGAGGCACACAGACAGACAGGGTAACAGAGAATGGGCACACCACGGCCTCTTGTCACTGAAAACGAACTCCAGACACATGTGCCATGTTGTGCATCTGGCTTCACAAGGGTACCGGGAACTCAACCTGACCTGGCAGGCACTTTAAGCAATCTCCCCAGAGCCATCTCCCCAGACCCAAGTTTTTAAAAATTTTATTTAATAAAAAAAACTAGGGCCTTTCTCTTTTCTTTCCTATTGTCTTTTCTTCCTTTCTTTCCTTCTTTTCTTCTTCCTTCTTCTCTCTCCCTTCCCTTCCCCTCCCTCCTTTACTTCTGTCTTCCTCCCTCCCTCCTTTCTTGTTTCTGGTAGACATGGAGGCTTCCCATGAAAGTTAAGTGCTATACCACGGACCTGCAACCCAAGCTCAATTTCTGAAAAGGAACTCTCTTTAGCTGGAGATATGGCTTAGTGGCTAAGGCACTTGCTTGCAAAGCCTAAGGACCCAGATTTGCATAAGATAGCATATGTGTCTGGAGTTCGTTTGCAGTGGCTAGAGGCCTTGGCATGCCCATTCTTTCTATCTGCCTTTCTTTCTTAGGTAAATAAATAAGTAAAATATTTTTTTTAATGACCCAGTTTAACTTGCTTGGTATTCAGAAAACCTTTCTGGTTCACACACTTAGACTTTCCTTCAGGTTAAACCCTTTTTCTACTAACATTATTATTTTTTTGTTAATATTTTCTTACATGTCTTCTGGATGTTCTTAGTTGCCCAACCATCTGTCTTTTTTCTTCATTTTCAAACTCCTCATTCTTCTTTGAGATGAGCTTATATTTGTCATTCATCTTCTACATCATTCACTCGGTACTTTTCTCATTATACATTCTACAACTCACTCCCCTGAAGTGACTCTTAATTTTATGTAATTTCTTCATAACTAGCCTAATGTCCTAGGTTCAATGATATATTATTTTTGAAATCACTGTGCAAAAAATTCTTTTCACTTTGTGTTCAATTTTCAGCAAACAATTTGTATGAGAAAGGCTGATTCTCTCACGCGTGCCTGTCCTGCTGGGCGATGGTGTGATGCGTGTGAGCACTTGTCACTCATCAGGTCCTCTCTCTCACTCACACTGCTTGTCGTGCTACAGGATCAACATGAGCGGGCTTGAGGAAGACATAGTAGAGTAAGAGAGGTGACGGAGATTTCATATTGAGTGGCAGCTGATGGCCTTTCTGCTAGGACAACATCTGAGCAGGAGCTCCAACAATGCGCAGGTGTCCGTGCAAAAGCCCTGCTCTTCCTACAGGAGCAAATCTGTTACTATGGACAGCGCAGGAGGGAATCCCAGCAATATGGCTGCCTCTTTCATTTTCACTCTGCCCATTTCCCGAACAAAATAACTTGATTTTGTTCAGAGTTTTCTCTGACTTCCAGAAATGCATATTTTTTTTAAATAGGGATGCAAAATTTTGATTGGTTCATGATAGGATCTTGTATGTATCCCAGCAGAAGTCCTTTGAGCTTTGGCACGCGGACAGCCTTGTTTCAGGGACACTGACGTGTGCGGGTGATGTGCTGCCGCCGTCACACTGCAGCTTGTAGTGTGATGGTCAATGCATGGCATGATAGTGTGACCCCATGGCAAACAGCACGGCCTCTTCTGGTAAGCTTTCCAGTGACGCCGAGATACAACCTCAGCATCCTTCTCAACACTCCAGACAGTGATGTTGGCACCCGAGATGTCTGACCATCCTTGGTGTTAAGTTGTGATAATATATAAACAAGTTGAATCTTCCTTAGCTTGAACTATGAGATTACTGACAGGCGGTTTTTGAATCTCAGAATGACACTGATCAGCTCAATGGACTACACTGAATTAATACAACTCCGCACTACACATTTGTGAAGTAAAGGTTACTTTGTTTCTGTGAACAGGTAATTCCTAACACACACTCAACTTTTCAGGTATTGAATTTCTTAAAGTGGGACCCACCTGTCTTTATCCATGTACTAAAGTGTCTACTGTGACACAATTTCCAGCCCTTGTCTAATTTTTTTCCACCCTTGGGAACCATTAAGTGGCTGAGTCCAGAATAAGGGGTTGCCACTGGACACACCAATGGGGTGTAGCATTTCCTCTAACCTCTGTAATATTCACTGTTCTCTTTGTTCACTGTCCTTATGACCCGTTTCTTGAGTTTTCACATTCACCTGTCCCATGATATCAAACTTGGTCATGTGACTTGCTTCACCCAATGTTAATGTGAGCTGAGAAATCCATGGGCAGATGCTTCAAAAATTGTGTGGCTCATTCATAGTGATGTGGATTAGGAAGACATGGGGAACAGAAGTAGAGAGCCTCAGCTGTGCTGATGCAACATACTTAAAACCTTCATAAAACCAAGACCTGGGGACTGTTTCTATAGTGTTACCTAGCTGAAGTTTACCATATCTTATCAGCATTGGGAAATAACTTCTCCAGATGCTGGTCCTAGTTAAGTTATACAATTGTAGTAGTCTAAGGAGGTGTTTCTGGGCTGGAGAGATGGCTTAGCTGTTAAGGTGCTAAGCCATGAAACCAAAGGACCCAGGTTCGATTCCCCAGTACTCATGTAAGTGAGATGTACAAGGTGGCACGGAGTTTCGGGCACACCCATTCTCTCTATGTGTCTATCTGCCTCTCTCTCTCAAAATAAAATAAATAACTATTTTTTTAAAAGACCTTACTTAAGGAGGTGTTTTGCTGGGCATAATAGGATGCACCTTTTCTAGGAATAACATGAAGGGTACTTTGGAAACTCTTAGGAGAACATGTGGTCATAGATGCTTTGTGAGAACACAAAATGATTTGAGGTTCAAATAACCTTGAGAACATTGGTTTAAAAGAAGCCAGCAGGTTTCCTACCAGCAAGATCTCTCAGAGCCTGCAATATACTAAGGTGCATTGTGAATATACAAAAGAAGAGAGTGAACATAGACTTTCCTGAGATGCCCCTTCCCAGTGCTGAAGATTGAATCTCATCTTCTCCATGCTGGGAAGGTGCCTATCAATAGCCCCACCCCCAGCTAACAAACTGCAAACAAATAAACAGTATTTTGTGGGTTTAATGTTTTGGAAAAAGTGTCAGTAGAATTTGGCCAACTTCTCCTATATACTCATCTCTTCTAGTCATTTGCCTCATTATTACTTGTCCCTTGTCCCCCATCCCTCTCTTCCACAGCTCTTCTGCCTGCCTCCTCCTCCCATTCTCTTCTTTCTCTCCTGCTTCCTAGTTCTCCTCTCACTCTCCTCCTCTTCATCCCCCTCTCCTCCCCACTTCCCCCTTCTTTCCCCACCTTCATCTGGTCATTCTTTGTGTCCTTTCTCTTACTCCCATTGTTTTTTTTTTCCCAAGAAGCCAGTGAGTTTTCTTGGCCTAGATGACCCATAGGGGTATCTTGCCTTATTGCAGAGGGTCATGGCTGGCCAGAGGAGTGAGCCATGGTGCAGTCTACTCCTCTGAGGTGTGGCGTTCATTTTAAAGTGATGGGTTTGATCACGACATCGGCCTCCTTAAGGGGAGATCCTTTGTTCTAGATTCAGACAAAGCAGCACAGTCGGCCTTAAAAGAAAAAAAAAAAAAGCTGTTTCATTTTATATTGGAAAAATACAATGTGACATCTGGAGAATAAATTGTTCAGTCAGCCAGAAATACGGCTTGTAAAAATTGCTTAGGTTTCTGTAACAAGATTATTTACTGAGAGTGTTCACCTATAATACAGCACACTTTTGAAATGGACCTTTTATGAAACACATCAAGAATTGTAGAAATGTATTCAGTGCATTAATCTACAACACCACACAGTTTACCACACTCTTAGAACAGATTTTAAAACTCAGACCATCTAATGAGATAGAAAAAAAAAGTTATTCACATCCTGCATTCATTCCAGTCATGTTCTATACTGAGCCCTTGGGATATTTAACATTAGGCAGTTAGGTCTTTCAACACACACACACACACACAGTCACATTGTCATACACACTCTCATTCACAAACAAAATATATGACTGTTCAGATGTGTTCTGTTGAGAATGTACTAGGCCCATATTTCAATAGCCTATGTGCAGAGCAGAGACTGGCTATTTTAGATACCAGGACTTTATAAATATTTAAATACTGTGATTTAATTCAAATGAGTGCTCTTTCAGGTGCTGTCAGTTACTTATATGCCTCCTTCTACTGATCATGGGGTGACAGTCTGGACAGTGATCTCCTGGCAATGTGTGGGAGTGCCCCAGTTGGAATCTGGCAGCTAGGACTGGGTCTGAGGTGGCTGAAGCAGGTGGATGGTGAAGTGGATCAGATGGAGGAGGTAAGGACAAACATGTATGTTTTTTTCTGACCTTGACTTTTCCTCGTTTTTCTGATGCCTGCAATGGGTTCTATCAACTGTGCTATTGGGGAATAGTTGGTCACAGTTCTTATCTCAAGGTCAAATCCACTGACCTCTTGTTTTGATGGAAAGTTAGTTCTAGGGTTGGAGAGATGGCTTAGCAGTTAAGGTGCTTGCCTGCAAAGCCTAAGAACCCAGGTTCGATTTCCCAGAACCCATGTAAGCCAGATGCACAAAGTGGCACATGCATCTGGAGTTCATTTTTAGTGGCTAGAGGCCCTGGTGTGCCAATTTTTTTTCTCTCTCTCTCTACCTCTTTTTTTTTTTTTCTCTAAAATAGATAAATAAAATATGTTTTATAAAAGGTCAGTTCTAGAAGGTATAGAGGCTCTGAGGAGTGATTTTTACATTGGTCCAACGGCAGGTCAAATCTTTTACTAGATCTGACCTGGCCCCATGACACTAGTTACTGGCAGAGCCAACTGTAGGAAATACATAATGTGGAAATTCAAGATAAAGAACCACCCTCCAGTTCCCTCATCAGTACCAAAGGTCAACTTGTTTATTAGGCATTGGTTCTCATTCAGTTGGCATAACAACACAGAAAATTTGCTATGAACTCAAAGTAGAGTTTGGTGGCAGTTTTCATCATCCATGTGTCATAAGATGAGTGCTGAAGACTGTTGATATTTTCCAAGGGTTTCTTTTACCTGGACTTTAGCATATTTCATTTTTTTTCTGAATTTTGCTCTCTGGGAAACTATCATTATTATTCAGAAAGTTTCTTTTCATCTCTGCTTCTATCCTTCTCATTAGAATGCTTCCCCCCCCCCTTTTTTTTTACAAGGTAGGGTCTTGCTCTAGCTCAGGCCAACCTGGACTTTGTGGTCTTAGGCTGGCCTTGAACTCATGGCAATCCTGCTACCTCTGCCTCCAAAGTGCTGGGATTAAAGACATGAGCCATCATACATGGCTTTCCTTCTTTGTTTCTTTTTTTAAAGTTTTTTTTTTTAACTGAAAAACTTTCATAATTATAGACAACAAACCATGGTAATTCCCTCTCCCCAATTTCCCCTTTACAACTCCATTCTCCATCGTACCTCTTCCCCCTCTCAATCACTCTCCCTTTTATTTTGATGTCATCATCTCTTCCTCCCATTATGAAAACTGTTATGTAGGTAGAGTCAGGTCATGGATATCCAGGTCATTTTGTGTCTGGAGGAGCACGTTGTAAGGAGTCCTACCCTGCCTTCGTCTCTTACATTCTTTCCACCACCTCTCCCACAATGGACCCTGAGCCTTGGAAGGTGTGATAGAGATGGTTCAGTGCTTAACACTCCCCTGTCACTTCTTCTCAGTACTATGGTGCCTTCTGAGTCACCCCAAGGTCACTGCCATCTGAAAAGGGAAGCTTTTCTAACCAAAGTGCTTCTTCATTTCTCAAGGTCCAGTCCCAGGCACCTGTCCTTCACGAAACCCACCATGCGTCTGTGACTTACACTGTTTCCTTCTCGATCCGCTCATATGATTTATTGGTCCAGGGGGTTCAGCACCCATAATGGATGCCCTTGCCTTGTTCTTCAGGTGTGTCTCCCTTTGCCCAGCAGAAGCATGGAGATAGAAAGACCAGGGTACCAAGCATAATCACAGTGGGCCTCCTCCTCCCCTTCCTTTAACTAGCATGTGAACCTTGGCCAGTACCTCACCCATCTTGAGCCTCAATTTCCTAACTCATCAAGTGAACATGTTTTTCACATTGCTTATCTCATAAAACAGTTTATTAGCACTAAATGAGATATCTTACAAACTGAAAATCCTGGAACATTTATATAGTATTAAAAATAGTGTTTTGTTCTGTCTTTATTTCCATATCTCCACAACAGCTACCAAGGAGTTGAACACATGGCAGGAAACCAGCAAAACATGATTATTATTTTTTTATTTTTATTTTTTAATTTATTTGAGAGCGACAGACACAGAGAGAAAGACAGATAGAGGGAGAGAGAGAGAATGGGCGCGCCAGGGCTTCCAGCCTCTGCAAACGAACTCCAGACGCATGCGCCCCCTTGTGCATCTGGCTAACGTGGGACCTGGGGAACCGAGCCTCGAACCGGGGTCCTTAGGCTTCACAGGCAAGCGCTTAACCACTAAGCCATCTCTCCAGCCCCAAAACATGATTATTGAATGGGATGGGTAGCATGCTTTTTGCTCCAGGTGGCCTACTCAGGTCTCAACTTCTGGAAGGCCTACTATAAAAGCACAGTGCAAGCCCTGGTCAGGATGGTCCTATCTGTTCTTAGCACAAAGATGCAGGTGGCTGAATTTGCTTTCTCTTGGGTAGAAGGAGTTACTGTGGAGCACTCCCTGGCGATGCTTAACACAGGGGCCTGAAAGTTTAGCATCAGTCATGGGACAGTCACCCTTCTTCCTCAGGAACTGAGCATGCCGGCCAATGAATTGTTTGATAAGCCAGCACTCATTGAGCTGCCTCCTGTAAGAGCTCTGTATGTGTGCCGGGAAAAGTGAGAAACCCCAAACATCTTGATGGAAATTGATTGGCTTGCCTCGTTGGTTTTGTATTTCTCCACTAATAACCTTTGCCTTGTGTTCTGAGGGAGACAATGGCCTTCAGTAGGACAAGAAACATCTTCTTCTTCTTCTTCTTTTTTTTTTTTTTGGTTTTTCGAGTTAGGGGAGGTAGGGTCTCACTCTGGCTCAGGCTGACCTGGAATTCACTATGTAGTCTCAGGGTGGCCTCGAACTCTCAGCGATCCTCCTACCTCTGCCTCCCGAGTGCTGGGATTAAAGGCGTGCACCACCACGCCCGGCTAAGAAACATCTTCTTCTGTTCTGGTGGCCTGGAAAGAAATTTGGTGAGAGGTTTTTATGCTGGCTCTGCAGCTTAGAGCCACTCCGGTTGATGAATCCACCTTCAGGCAAAGCTGAAATGCACGCCATATCTAGATAGCACTTGATGACTCTGATAGAGTGAAGGGACAGACATGTGCGGCAAGTCTGTGATCCTAGCATTAGGGAAACAGAGGCAAGAGGGCTTCAAGTTTGAGGTCATCCTGTTAAAAAAAATAAATAAAAGAACAATTGGGAGTAAACAACAGTGGAATCCCTTTGCTCAGTCCTTCCTGGGAGTTTTAGAATTTCTGTTTTATTGAAATATAGTATGGACTGGCCTTGAAATACAGTATGGACTGGCCTTGAGAGTAAGAAAGCTTAACAGCCCCTCAGACATCCTGGGCTCTGTACTCTGGTTGATGCGATTCTGTCTTTTTCTCCACTGATGTGAGGAAGCTCCAGGTTTCAGATTGAATCTCCTTTCCACAGAATTCATCTTGTTTTCCTTCAGGTGGTATGTGGGGGAAGTTAACATGGGTCACGTTCATTGGTGAAAATGTCCCTTTAAAGGCATTTGGAAGATATCCACTGACAGTTTTACGATGAAGTGAGAGGTGGTGGGTAAGAACTAAATAAGATAAGGTCCTTTTCTCAAATGTTCACCATGTTGAGTCACCATGAGATTCCAGTGGACAAATAAATATTGTAATTCACCTACAGGTCAAGTTCATTTCAGATCACGAAGGAGGACATCTTTGTGGGATGGGGAAATTAAAGAAAACCCCTTGGAGGAAGAAATAATTTAATGAGAACTCTCCATGGTGATCAAACCACGTCTTTACTTTTTATACTTCAGCCCTGATCAAAGAGGCACACGATGGGCAGTTGGCACAACATGTTAGAGAAAGTGGACTGCCTTTGGCCTGTGCAGATAGGAAGACTTGTTTCAGCACTATGGGCACTTGCAGTTTCTGGCCATCTCCTCTTAAGCATCTCCTCCTCCTCCTCCTCCTCCTTCTTCTTCTTCTTCTTTTTTTTTTTTTGGTTTTGAGTATCTTCTTGATTTAAAACTCTTAGTGGCCACTCATGTATGGGGATAACCTGATTTAGGTGCTGGAAAACCATCTGAATTTCAAGTAACAGAAACTCAGAGAGATCAAGGAAAAATGTTTACTAAAGATTATAAATATCTCACAGAACTCAACAGGAGGAATATAGTTCTTAGAAACTGGTCAAGGACGAGGTGTCCAGGCAATATTCCTGCACTCATTTCTGCTGCTCTGTGTGTCTTGTTTGTTCACTCTGCTCTTCAGAAACCAGTCTTTCTGCTTCCCAGTCCACAAGCAAAATGGTGATTATCCCAAAACATCAAGGTTTTCTTGTAATATTTTTAATTATTTTAAATGTATTTATTTATTACAGAGAGAAGAAAAGAGAGAGAGAGAGAAAGGGATGGGAACACAAGGGCCTCTAACCACTGGAGACTCCAGACGCATGCGCTACCATGTGCATCTGGCTTATATGGGCTCTGGGGAGTTGAACGTAGGTCCTTAGGCTTCACAGGCAAATGCATTAACTACTAAGCCATCTCTCCAGCACAGCACCAAGTTTTTAACATATCCTCCAAATTCTTTAGTTCATGGACAGTACCTGATTAACTCTGAATTTTTACTTCATATCTCCTGGTAAGAGAATCTATTTAAGCTATCTTAGGCCAGGTGTCTCCTTGGTCCTGCAATATTTTGTCTATAAGATATAACACTATGAACATGGCTACTGTGGTTCTTTCCCTTTGGGCAGAAAGTGAGTTCTTCAAACAGGGGAGGCTAGGTAGATCACCCCTATACACATTCACTTCACCTCTTGAAACAACATATTATCTATCCCTTTTCAAGTACCCATTCTACACGTAAATTCCAAACAGCCAATTTAAGGGAAACTTGGTTATAGGAAGAAATAAATGGAAGGAAAAAATATCATTATTGACATTTCTCAAATATGCATCAGCAATATGAACCTAACGTGTGTGTGTGTGTGTGTGTGTGTGGTTTGTGGGTGAATGTGCATATATGTGAGGAGGCAATTTATGCTTGGGTGTCCTGCCTCAGGTATTGTCCACCTTTTTTTTTTTTTTTTTTGGAGACAAGGCTTCACTGGTTTCTGTTTGACCACATTGAGGTTGTTTTTGAATGTTTCTATTATGCACCCAAGTCTATTTTGTTTGGAATCCATAACTTCATTTCCTACTAGGTGTATCATTTTGGCATAGGAACATGCATTTGATACTTCTAAGTGAGCCAGGCCCTCTGGCAAGTCCAAACTCTGATAATACTAAACACAGGTCTTAGAAAACTCTGACTCCTGCCGACTTCTCTATCAACCATTCCTACTCCAAACTGGCACTTTATGTTCCAAGTGTTTGGAACTGCTTCTAGTTCCTGAAACAATGTCTGGTGTTTGTGATGCTATGCTACCGAACATCTTGTCCCCTTATTCTGGAATTTCTTTTTATTGCCAGCTCACATTATGATCTATTTACCCATTAAAACCAATCTCATGTACTGTCCTTTCTAGGAAGCATTTGCTGAGACTCGTGCCTGCCTGCCTGCACACACACACACACACACACACACACACACACACACACACACGGGCACCCCTCCTCTATAAGGGACAAAGACGTGACCTAATATGACACAAACTGGCTCTCTAGACTGGATGCCTCTATGACTAGCAATATCATTTTTGAAAATAATTTTATTTCTTTGCATAAAAGAGAGAAGACACACAGGGAGAATGGGTACACTAGGGCCTCAAGCTGCTAAAAACACACTCCAGATGCATGTACCACTTTGTGTATCTGGCTTTATATGGGTACTAAGGAATCAAACTCTGGTTGTTAGGCTCTGTATGCAAGTGCATTAATTGTTGAGCCACCTCTCTAGCCCACTAGCAATAGCTTATGTCTCTCTGTAAATTCATTTATAAATTATCCATACTATTTTATTTCTCTGCAAGCACATACAATTGCACCAAAAATGGTCTAGCTTTGAGATTAAGTACAAGCTCTCTGCTATCAGATGCACATACCAATTCTTAACTGTAACTCTGGGCAAGTCATCCTTCTCTCTAAACCCCAGTGTTAACATCCATGAAATTATTATTGTAATGATACCCAACCTGTAAGGGTGACATTATGTTGATTTGACACGGCAATGTAACATGGTAAATTTTAACACATGTTGGCTATCATTATCTAACAATCTTATAAATTGGAAGACAGTCTCTTTCAAAAACCAAAACTGTCTTTTCACCTTGTGGGGTTTTTAATAAGAGCAATGAAACGTCACTGCTCCATAGATAGGTCAAAGTGCTGGTTACCTGAAGATTCTGATTAATACATTGAGTTCATCTCTTGCCTCATTAAACATGTCACTTTATTCCCTTTTTCATCACAGAGGAACAAATGGATTTTCAGGTGGAGCCTTGCTTTCATACCCAGGGATTCCCCTTGACAGACATGAGACAGTTGGGATGAAATGTCCTTCCAGGGCTCTTCCATCTTCCCTTCTTCCAGCTGAGCCTGTATCTACTGAACCCCCAGAGATGTGGTCAGCTGAAGACCACAGGGGATCATTGTGAAGTTCTAGAATACTGATGTTCTCAAGCAGAACCACAGGGTATGGAATAACTTCCATTCTGAAAGAATAGAGATTAGGAAGATAGCTCCTCTCTCCTTTCTTCCCTCCTGCTTCCTCTCTGTCTGCCCCTTTCTCTTCTCCCATACACACCTGCTTGAGAGTCGTAGGACTTTTAGATGAATAAGAAAACTTCACTATTTCTAAACCTACTAGCAATAACTCCTTTGCAGATCTTACTGGAGGTTGTTTTCTAGACACACCCATATCCTGAAAAGACCCATAGGCTTGGAGCCCTGATGAAAACATATTTTAGGCACCTTCTATTGTTTTCTCTCTAGCCCCTTAGTACACAAACATTGCTTCTTCTGTTCAATTTTATTCTGTTTCCTCTGTCTCTCTCTCTCCTATCATCTCTCTCTCACCCCTCTCTTCCAGTTTGGCTTCTGTGGTTGGGGGAACATGCTCACTCTTGGTCGTCACCTGTCCTCAGCTCTAGGGCATGAAACACAGAGCAGCTGCACAGACCCAGCTCCAGGGCTGTGTTCCTCACACCCGAGTACTGCCTTTGGGGGCACGCACATGCCCACAGGGACTCAGGCCTCAGAACCTAGTGAGGCAGCCTCTCCCCTCACTCTGGAGAATTCCGACAATGTTGCTTCATCCAGAGAAGCCTGCATTGCAGGGCCACTATCTTTGGCCTCTGCAAAGGGATTCTTAGAGCTCTTTATTTTAAAACCATGCCTTAGAGTCTACAACAGTTTGTCTTAGGGAAAAAACAAAAAACAAACAAACAAAAAAAAACAGCCAGGAAGAAATAAAAAGAAACAGTCTTGATTGACTGTCCTGGGAACACAATAGAACTCTGGCATGATACAAATACCAAATAACGGATGTAAGTCTGCTGCCACTTCCCCAAATGTTAGCATTAAGAATGAACAGAAAAATGTCTCCTATTCAGGAAAGAATACTAGGTTCAGGGCCAAAGGGGCCTGATTCTGAAACTCATTATGATAATTAAAACTATATGTTTTTTCAATTTGGAGAGATGAAATCGAAGATGAGAGAGAAAGAGAGAGAGAGCAAGCTGGAGCTGGGTCTGGGGCAGGGCATGCCAGAGACATTACCCAGGAGAATGACAAACCTGTGTTGGAGTCAATTTAGTTACAAGATCAAAATCTCTTGACTCACAGGAGACAGTGTTAAAAGGTTGGGAACCGTCACAGATCTGTTAAAAATCATGCTTTTGCAGCAAAATCAGATTCTGAACCGCCTTACCGTTTCTCCATTTAAGTCCATTTCATGTTGACAGCTCTGGGTGCAAGCCATCAGGATGTTTGGAAAGTTGCTGGACCAAGTGATCGTGTTCTTCTACCATCACCCTAGTCTCTCAGCCCCAACCAAGGTCAAGACCAGCTCCACAGAGCATCAGAGGAAAAAGTAATGTTTCAGACTGGGAAGCACTTTATTTTATGTGGTTTTATTTTGTCATTGCTATTTGTGTGTGTGTGTGTGTGTACTCTGTGTGGTATGTATGTGTGTGCTATGTGCACACATGTGTGCAGGTTCACTCACAGGTGCACAGAGGCCAGAGGAGAACATCAGATGTCCTTCCTCTATTACTCATCCATGTGCTCTTTGAGATGGTGTCTCTCTCTGAACATGGGGCTATAACTTTTAACAGACCAGTGATTCTCTGGTCTCTACCTTGCACAGAATTGGGGTTACAAATGTGTATGACCATACTCAGCTTCTTATCTGGGCTTTAGGGTGTCAAACTCAGGCAGTCTCAGGCCTTCTCAGGTCCTCTAAGGTTATGACAAGCACTCTTACTTGCTGGAGCCATCTCTCCAGCTTGTCTGTATTTTGCTTGTAGGACTAAGATGCCACCACATAAAACTGTCTGGTAGGGCTGGAGACATGGCTTACTGGTTAAGGCATTTGCCTGCAAAGCCAAAGGACCTTGGTTCGATAGGACCCATGTAAGCCAGAAGCACATGCATCTGGAGTTTGTTTGCAGAGTGGCTGGAAGCCCTGGCATGCCCATTCTCTCTCTCTCTCTCTCTCTCTCCCTCTTCCTCCCCCTCTCCCTCTACCTCTTTCCCTCTCTCAAATAAATAAATAAAAATAAAAATAATTTAAAAAGTCAAAAAAACTGTCTGCTAAAAGTTGTTAGCACATTAGTCAATGTCAGCTGCCAAGCACTCACTACATGACAGGCATGGCCAGCTATTGGTGGCCAAGGGTCAGCCAACTATGGCCTCTAGACCAAGTCCATTACGTTGCTTCCTTTTGTATAGCCTGCGAGCTTGGAATGTTCTTCACATTTTTTAAAATGGCTGAAAAATGGTCAAGGGAACTCATGAAATTATATGAAAATCAAGTTGCAATGCCCATACATAAAATTTTTAATATTATTGATTTGCTTATTCATGTATTGTGTGTGTGTGTGTGTGTGTGTGTGTGTGTGTGTGTGTGTGTGCATGTGTGCCAGTGTCTCTTGCTGCTACGAATGTATTCCCATCCAGCTTCATGCGGGTGGCTGGGAAGTTGAACCCAGGCTGGCAACTTCTAACCACTGAGCTATCATTAAAATCAGATGGCCACAAAGCTTAAAATCTTTATGGCCTGGTCCTTTATAGGAAAAGTTCACCAACATCTATTTATATGCAGTGTCTTATTCCTACCGGAGCTTTACAAAGTAGGGGCTGTGATTACTGACATTGTTGCAGGTGTAGGGGAACGGCAGTGCACAGAAATGAGTGTGCTCTAAGCATTTTGTTTAATTTCCTGCTTGAAAAGTCACTTTTAATGAGACTATTTCAAGATAGGCATCTCCTTAGGTGTTAGCAGTGGCTGGACAGACTTGTTGATCCTGAAGTATTTCCGTCTATATATAGTGAGTATAATTCTTCAAGGTCATAAACCCTTTCTTTTTGGGGGGATAGATGAGACAGTATCTTACTCTGTTTAGTGTGGAGCTCATAGATGATTGTTTTGTCTTAGCCTCCTGAGTGCTGGGATTATAGGTGTAAGCTACCACACCTAGCATAAACACTTTATTAAACAAATTGCACATATAGTACTTAGTATGTGGCAAGTATTCTAAGTGGCATATATTAACTGATTGAGTTCCTTCAGCAATCCTATGAGATAAATTCTATTACTTCTTCTAGCTTATAGATGGTAAAACTTAGTCAAACAGGAGCATTTCTAACCACATATTAGTCAGTGGTATAGACAAGATTTGAACTTGATTAGCATGTCCTTGCTCTCTCTCTCTCTCTCTCTGTGTGTGTGTGTGTGTGTGTGTGTGTGTGTGTGTGTGTGTGTGTGTTATGCTGTTTTTCTCTTTCAAATTATCATTTGATCTTCAGAGTAGTCCTGTAAGCAGAATGGTGACATTGCTTCCATTTAACAGATTAAGGAATTGAGGAGTCAAGAGTGAATTGACTGACTCAGGAATGAACATCTGTTCTGTTGCAAAGCTGTTCATACTCAACCATTCCTTGGCTACTTCATTCTATTGTCCTCTTGCTATTTGTCATTAAGCCATTCTGACCCTTCATCTTTTCACATGAAGTTTCCTCTGCCTCAGAAACTCCTTGCTGTGTTCATATGCTCCTTTCTCATATCTAAGATGATACAGACTTATCAAAAAAGAAAAAAAAAAGGGTCCCACTTTCCATTCTAAGGGATGTTTATCTGTGTGTCATGTAAAAGAGTGGATAGATGGTAAAGGTTGTCAGGAATTCTATAACCACTAAGGACCAGTTAGTCTCTCTCCTTAACATTATTTGTCATAAGTCCAAAAGCATGGCTGTAGCTCTTCCTATCATATCTGACTTCTAACCAACCAGAAGGAGGAAGAGAAAATAAAAAAAACTTTGTTCTTTTGATCATATCCCACAAGCTAGGATTTAGTGAGATAACCATATGTAGCTGCAAGGGAGTCTGGTACAACCATCCTTTTGTTTTCCTACAAGGCTTTGTGCTCAGCGAAAGTGGAGAATTCTGTTGAGGGAGAATAGAATGAGCAATGGAAGATAACTGTCTGAACCATGTATTTTCCCTTCTCACATTTCTGCACATTAGAATTAGCTCTTTTGTGTAAATGTGGTCATTATTTTACATCTTTCTCATTAGACTCAAACAAAGACCTTCTGACAACTAGCACTTGACAGAGGGTTGTGCAGCTTGTAGCTTATCATTAAGTATTTTTTGAATGGGTGATGTGATTATTCAGGGTTCTCTAGGGGTACCAAATTAATAGGATAAAGAGAGTTTAGATTTACTAGAGGATTGTCTTGTTTGATTATAGTGACATAAAAAGTCCTACCATAGACCACCTGGAGAACCACAGAAGCCAGTGTCAAAGCACAATCCAAATTTAAAATCCTCAGATTCATGGATCCAGTGTAGTAACTCTAAGTCTAAGGCTGAAAGCTTGTGAAGCTGTAGAGGCCATGGGTGCAAATTCTGAAGTCCAGAAACCAAAGGAATGTTGTCAGGGACAGAGGAAGAAAGGTGCCCCAGTTCTAAGAAAAAGAGGGAAAGGAAAGGAGTGAGGGGAGCTGGGAAGGAAGGAGTGAGAGAGAGGGAGAGACAGAGAGAGAGAGAAAAAGAGAGAGAGAATGTGCTTTCTTGACTTTTTTTGTTCTATTCAGACCCTCAATGGATTGAATGGGTCTCATCCACGTTCCAGTCCCAGTCTCTTCCATAACACCCTTCAATTCCAATACCAGTCACTTCCGTTGTACCTTCATAGACACATATGGAGATAATGCTTCACCAGCTATGTGGGCATCCCTTAATACAGTCAAATTGACACCTGACATCAGCCATCACAGATGTAAACCAAAATGGATGCCAAACACTTGACCTGTTCCCTCACCTCTAAGCCAAGACACAGGCAAAAGCCACCTGTCTTTGTTTAGCTGCAAAATAAGAGGATCTCAGGTGGAGAATATAAGATTTTTTTACTTCTTTCTTCAAGCCCTGGGAGAAGTCATTCTGTCTCGTTAGAAATTGGTGACAGAGTTGGTATGAATTAATGATAATGATGTGATATGATAAATACCTATACAGCTAAATGGTGGTGACCTAATTCAATAGCAAGTGGGATGACGTCCCATGTGCAATCTTTTGCTTAAGTTATACTTGGAAATTCCTGTTGGGGAACCCTAAACAACAGGCAATGTAACCATGCAACATTGTTTGAGCATAATTAACAGCAAACCCCCTCTCCCTGCTTGCAACTTTCACATTAAATATCTACTAGCCAAGGCCATAGCTTTCTCAAAGAGGAGTGCTTTTTATGGCCACATAGTTTTTATGCTGAAGAATGCTAGAGAGATATCATTTGTCATTTACTCACTCTATGCTTAGAACACCCAGTCCCCAAATGTTCTGGGTCTTAATCAAAGTACTTGCCAGCTCTGAGAGATGGCCAGAAAAACCAGTGTAATCAGTAAGGGAAATAAAGATCTCTGTTCACCCATTGCTTATCCCCTTGGGCTCACAGGAAGACTACACATTAATTTTTATATTCCCTGTACATGGGAGGGTTTCCGTGTTTGTGAACAGATTTAGTTTTTGGAATGTGGGCAAAAGGGAAAGATGTTGCTTCTCTACCTGCCTTCTTTTTCTCTCTCTTCCCCTCCCAGGTGAGGCATGGACATATGAGAAGAATCTCAGGCTGCAACATGAAAGAATCCATGCAGATGCGTCTCTGAGTCTGTGGGTGAGACATCTTGACTAGACTTATGATTTCCATGCTCTCCCAATGTACATTATTCCACAAGTTCAACCAGGCAACTCTTGGGTATGCCATGACTTCCCGGAACATTGTTGTGTGGGTGTGTGAAAGCCATATGGAGGCAGATTTTTGATTCATGAAGATAGTAGCCAGTGGGCAAATGCTCTGCCCCATTTCTATAAGACGTATAGTCCTAAGGCCCATTTCCAAAATTTACCCAGTCTATGGGAACACACAGCCACATAGACAGTAACTGAGAACTCAGCAATCATTTTTCTTTTTTTTTTTAACTGGCTCTTCTACCTGGCTTCATTCTCTGTGAGGGTTAAGATTCGTGGTCAGTTGACTGGAGTGAGAATCATCTGGGAGATTGGTGAGGTACTGTGAGGATGAACTGAGAGAGTCCACACTGAATGTGGGCAATGCCAATCTATTGGGTCAGGACCTAGATGGAATAAAATGATAGAAGGAGAAAGATAATCAAGTTCTGGCAGCCATTTTCTCTGCTTCCTGTTAATTATGAAGGTATGAAGATTTTTTTTTCTTTTTCATATGCCACACACAACACTATGATATTTTATTTTTTTTGGAGGGGGGTTCATTCTTGCCCAAGTGCATGGGGCAAGACTAGACCCTCTGAAATGACAATCCAACATAAATAATTACTTTTATGATATCTCATTCATTTATTTGCAAGAAGACAGAGAGATAGAAGAGAGAAAGAGAGAATGATGTACCAGGGCCTCTACCTACTATAAATGAACTCCAAATGCATGTGCCACTTTGTGGATTTGGCTTTACCTGGGTACTGGGGAATTGAACCCAGGTTGTTAGGCTCTGCAGGCAAGTACCTTATCTGCTGAGCCATCTCCCCAGCCCCTAATTCCTCTTCTTGAGTCAGGCATTCAGTTACAGCAATGAGAAAGCTAATCCACTCTTCTTGTTCTTAGTCATTTTAAGTTGTCATACTCCCAACATATAAGCCTTTGACTTAGGCTTCATTAAGTAGAGATCTCTGGTTAAGGCACACCACTGAATACAGGGCTATCTGACATAGCCACCCAAACAGGAACATCAATAATGTGTTTAATGTGAATGAGGAATCAATTTTGATTACATTAAACTATTTAAATTGGAGGTGTAGAAGCTATAATTATCCTTACTGACATGTTACTCTCCTTTTACAGATAAGTAAACTAAGTTCAAGGAATTGACGTAACTTTCTCATAGCCCTACAGTTTGTATTGGAGCTGGGATTGAAATCATGCTCTATATAACTTACATTGATTCTTGGGAAGTCGTAACTTCCATGAAGCAGTTCCAGGGTTTCACCTAAATATTAACCTTTTAGAAGATTTTGTCTTCATTTTCATCCCCTTCCCCATCTCATCCAGAGCTTAATGGGCTGTGATAACATCAAAGGACACATTTGCCTATTGGGCCAAGCCCAGAACACACTCTTGTAGGCAACCGTCCTCTTTCTACCAATTAACACTGGTACATTTGGCACCTTTGAGGGAAGCAGTGGAGAGGACTTTCTTTGAGGACAATGAAAATAAGAGGGTGAGACATTGAAGAGGTCTTATTTACTAATTTGTTCTCTTAAGATCAGTTAGTCAAATAATTATCATTTACTATTTGAGTAGAAAGGTTTTGGATATATTCAAGAAAAACAGAAAAAAAAAAACCCACCAACTATATCAGGAATCATTCAAAATGAGAGGGAAAGAATGTTTCCAAGTCCCCTCCGCTGGCCATCTCCAGGACCACAAAGCCCCAAGCTTCCAAAAAAGAGCATTGAAGAAGAGTTTGGTGCAAAGTTACTCCTATGTAGATCTTTGTGTTTATACACACACACACACACACACATATTTGACAGAGGGTAGGGATCTTCTGCCACTGCAGACAAATTCCAGACACACATGTCTGGTTTTATGTGTCCACTGGGGAATTGAACCCAGGATGTCAGGCTTTGCAAGTAAGCCTTTAACTGTTGAGCCAACTCTCCAGTCATAGATTGATCTGTGATCTATCTATCTATCTATCTATCTATCTATCTATCTATCTATCTATCTATCTATATCTATCTATCAGCTATTTATCTTCACCATCATCATTTATCTCATATCTAGCTATCTGATTAATTATCATCCATTCATTTGTCAGTTTTCCATATAGTTTTCATTTTTCAATGTGTTAAGAAATACATATTTTGAAGTGAAATCAAATGTCATTCAGAAATTATTTTTCTCATCATTTGCCAGAATGAAAGCATTTTATTTGAACTATACTTATTAACTAGCTTAACAAATATTCAGCAAACACCAACTACATAAGGTGAGTTTCTGGACATAGCAGTGAACAAGGTGAAACATCTACTCTAATGGATCATGAAAAACCTTTACCTTAATATTGTAATATGCCATCACATAGAAGGATTACTTATTTCCCACGCCTGTGCATCACGATTTGGCCAGCTCTGCTTCAAGTCTCCTTTCTCTAGAACCTCGGCTGTGGAGTTACAGTACAGTCTACACTTCACCTTCTCTGACAAGGGGAGGCAGCACTGAGACTGAGTCCTCCCTTCCCATTGGTCAATACAAATCATATGTTCCTAGCCAAGCCAAGCAGCCAGGGAGAAGCAGCCCTGCCGAGTGCCTGAACGAAGAGGCACAGGCTCATTTGTGAGCTACCTGAATCCACATTCCAGCCTCCCATGTTTCTACTCTAGCAGTTCACTGACTATCCAACAACCCCAAGAATAACTAGAATGGCTCGCCTCATTTTGAACGGTGGGGAAATGAAGTTGAATCATTTGTTCAAGGTCACACAGGTAGAAAGTGATAGATCCAAGTTTGAATCCAAGTAGCCATTTTTCAGATTCTGTACTTAAGCCAGGCCTCTGTATACCTTCCAGGTTTATCATGGAAAGGTCCGATCAGAAGACACTTGGAAAGCGTCATCAAAGGGAGGATGAGCCTAGAGGGGCTGGTGTGGGTAAACCCTTGGGACTGGTCTCAGGAAGTTCTGAAGTGAGCCAGCTAATTTGACTCAGCCCCATCTTATGGCTTCTTCCCTCCACACCATCAGAAAGACACAGTTTTTCAGGTATGCCTTTCACTGCTTTTCCCATCAGTGACTCCCATAGAAACAGCTCAACATAGGATCTTATCCATTAACCTAAAATCTCAGGCAAGCACATTGATTGCCATGAGTCTCTACCATCCAACAGAGGGCCGGTTCTGTGAATAAGTCATGGAGCACAATGTAAACGGGATAACACATTGTAAATTAATGTTGTTAAAATGAAAACTTGATAGTAATCCCAAGGACGGCTATTTACCATCAGCACTTGAAGAGACAGGTGCCGCATAGAAGCCAAGGCAATTTGCATTGCATGGAGATGTTCAGGTTTGCCACTGCTGATGAATTATCAAACATGTTGGCTTCTCTCCATGTGCAACGCTGTTTAATGTTTACCTAAAAAGCAATGGGGCAGAGATGTGCTTCTTGTGCCTTGGAAATGAGTGGTAGAGGTCAGTGGGGAAGCATGGATTGAAACAAAGGACATCTATTTTAGTATCCACCCTGTCCCCTGGGATAAGACACTGCTCTCTTGCATTTTGGACAAACTGTTCCACCTTGGAACATTGTCAATACATGAGGTCTCATGTGCTCTTGCTGTCCTAAGTCCACTTTCTTGCTTTGGTCCTCTGATGACCGGCCTTCATCACTGCTAGCTGTTGAATGTCTATATGTCTAATCACACAGCAAATGAATGTACTTCCCATTAGAGCATGACTTGAGTTAAAATTGTTTTTGTCTCTCTCTTTTTCAAAATAGCCACCCCAGGGTCAATTTCAATTTTTTGTTGAATGCCATATGAAAAATAGTATGTAGTGTTCGTGATTTCCTCTTTTTCATCAAAATTTAACATTATTTGCACCTTGTCTTCAGTCTTATTGCATCTGCATATAGCTTATTCATGGGAGAAGTCCATTTGTAGTTGAACTCAACTATAGAGGAGAATATAGCAAAAAGAAGACATGCAGAGTGTTGGTGAGTTTACCACAGCTTCTGTCCCATGAGCTCAGAAGGCAAAAGGGAACTTACTGATGTGAGCTGCTCGTAGGCCCTCGATAGCATGAGTAGTGCTCTCTTGTGAGTGTACGGTTTTGGGTTTAAAGACATTGAGTTTCCATGCACCAAGGCCCTTGGCTCCACCCCTACTTCTTCCTCAGCTACAAGACCCCAGGACCCAGATACATTTCAGTGTCTCAGGCAAAACTTGCTGGGTTGAACTCATTGAGCTACTTCCACTGGGACTTGAGGACCATAACTTGCCTTTTTTAATCTAAGACCTAGAAATTATATCCTGCTGCAGTGGAAGGCCCGGTAAGATGTTCACACATTTTTTAAAAAAATATTTTTTTCATTTATTTATTTTCAGGCAGAGAGAGATAGAGGAGACAGACAGAAAGAATGGGCAGGCTAGGGCCTCCAGTCACTGCAAGCAAATTCCAACTGCATATGCCACTTTGTGCATCTGGCTTTATGTATGTATTTGGACTCGAACCTGGGCTGTTAGGCTTTGCAGGCAAGTGCCTTAACCATTGAGCCATCTCTCTAGCCTTTCTTAAAAATATTTTCTATTCATTTATTCGCAAGCAGAGATAGAGATAAGAGAGAAAGAAAGAGAGAATGAGCAAAGTTAACACTTTTTTTTTTAATTTTTATTTATTTATTTGAGAGCGACAGACACAGAGAGAAAGACAGATTGAGGGGGAGAGAGAGAGAATGGGCGTGCCAGGGCTTCCAGCCTCTGCAAACGAACTCCAGACGCATGCGCCCCCTTGTGCATCTGGCTAACGTGGGACCTGGGGAACCGAGCCTCGAACCGGGGTCCTTAGGCTTCACAGGCAAGCGCTTAACCGCTAAGCCATCTCTCCAGCCCAAGTTAACACTTTTTAAGATCATGTTTTCAACAGATTTTATTCCTTCTGGGAGTTGTACCAGGAAGGGAAAGTTATTTCATGCTATTCCATCTCACCACTTACCCCCCCACCCCAACTCTACTTTAATTCATGTCGAACAGGGCATCCCACTTCTTGGTTGTCATCTTGTTGAGAGCAGTATTTCTGAAACTTGAGTAATACTGTGGTGGTTTGATTCAGGTGTCCCCCATAAACTTAGGTGTTCTGAATGCTAGGTTCCCAGCTGATGGATATTTGGGAATTAATGCCTCCTGGAGGGAGCGTATTGTTGGGGGCGGGCTTATGGGCTTTATAGCCAGTTTCCCCTTGCCAGTGTTTGGCACACCCTCCTGTTGCTGTAGTCCACCTTATGTTGGCCAGGGGGTGATGTCCACCCTCTGCTCATGCCATCGTTTTCCCCTGCCATCATGGAGCTTCCCCTCGAGCCTGTAAGCCAAAATAAATCTCTTTTTCCCAGAAGCTGCTCTTGGTTGGGTGATTTCTAACAGCAATGTGAACCGGACTGCAACAAATACTAAATGCTTTTGAGAGGGGAAAGAATTGTCATGGACCCCAGTGAAGTTCTGAAAGATATTTTATGATGATGCGCATATACACACAATAAGTTATAATCTTTTTGTGCTGATTGTTTTAATCATTTTTTGAAACAAAACAAATTAAAATGAAGATATAATAAAATTAAAGTTGCTGAGATTAAATAAATATAGTAGTCACAATTGCTATAGTTTGAATATGCAACTATGACTGGAGGTTTCCTATGAAGACTGGCGGGATTTGGTACGTGAGATGGGAGGTCCTTAGGCCATTGTGGGTACTGCCCTCTGAAGTTAATTGTGGGAGCCCAGTGTCTCTCCCTGTTTGAAATGTGACCACCTCTTTTGACATGTGCCCTGCTTCCATCTGCCACCCTATGTAGAAGCCAAACCAGTTGGGCTGCCTGATCTTTGAACCCCAAAATCAATAAGGTAAGTAAGCCTCCTTTTCTTTATAAGTAGCCTGAGTCAGACATTTCATTACAATAGTGAAAAGCTGATGAATACTGTGTTGTTTGAAGTTGAATCTCCTCTTTAAACAGTTATTGTGTTTTTGTTTTTATGTAGGTTCTCTTGGAGTAGACCCTTAGGTGATACATACTGACATGGCCCTCATCTATTTCTCATCACTGGATGTGCATTTCCTGTGAATTTATGAACTGGCTCCTTCTCTAAATTTTCTATTAAAAAAAAAAAGGAAATAGTATTCAAAGTCTACAGGAAGGAAATTGAAAACAACAGAGGTCATTTCTGAGATAACATAGCTGAACTCAATTAGATGGTGCTCATCACAATGGTCTGAAGTATGCTTCTATTGATTTCTTTTCACTTGTCATTGAAATTTCAAATGCCAATAACATCTTTCAGAGCAAATGTTGTGTGTAGCCCCTAGGCTCCAGTTTGAGTACAGAGTTCTAGACATCTTTTTCTCCCTTCCAAATATTAATCAGGCCCAGCCCTGCTTAGCTTCTGAAATTGGGCACGGCCAGGGTGGTATGTCCTTAGACTGGACTTTTTATTCTCTATAATGCAATTCATATTGCTCCCTCCAGTCTTCTTTCTTCACCATGTGACCATCAAGAGCCCTTGCTTAATTTAAGGTGATTGACCTTGGCTATGGTTCTCGTTGTAGGCCTGTTCTCTCCCACCCTACACCAGTACCAGGGTTTGAGCTGAGGGCTATGCACATGCTAGGTAAGCAAAGCACTCGACCGCTGAGCTGCATCAAAAGACCTTGATTCTTGGAGACAGGGTCTCATTATCTAGGCCAGGCTAGCTTTGAACTTACTACTAGATCCAGGCTGAGTACTCAAGATTTTCCTCCCTCATTCTCTGAAGTGCTATGACCAGAGGTGTGTGTCACCATGCTCAGCTGATTGCAACCTTAGTAACTGTCTTAGGTCAAGTCTTCTCCTAGGGACTTAGAACAAGCCACATCCTCCTTTTCCCTATCTGAATGGGGGTCTTAGCTCACCAGCTACTTTGTCCTCTTGGATGGCTTCCACCCATGTGCCCTCTGCAACAGAGGATAACCATTAAGTTCTAAGTTAATCAGGTTATTTCCTTATTTACTAACCCCAGCCATTGCTTGTAGTTCCAGTTTTATTTATTTATTTATTTGAAAGAGAGAAAGAATGGGTGTGCCAGGACCTCTGGCCACTGCAAACGAACTCTAGACACCTAGGTACTGGGGAATCAAACCTGGGTCCTTAGGCTTCACGGACAAACACCTTAACCACTAAGCTATCTCTCCAGCTCTATTTGTGGTAATTTGACTCCATTGTCACTCTAGTTCACTCCCAACTTTGCTCGTCCACTCTCATTCACTGTGAACCAGCCTCCGAGTTATAGTTTTATTTCATTTCCTCAAATTTCCTCAGCTCTTCTCTGAATGAGTTTGGAAGTCAGATTTTTTCTTTACCTGGAACACATTTTTTAAAAGTATATTCAAAAACATAATAAAACTCATTCTAATTTGAATAATTTATGAAGTTTATTTGAGTATATTATACAGTGATAATACTTTTATTAGAATTTATATAATTCCCCTCCCATTCCCTTCTTTATTCTCCTCCTCCATCCCTCTTCACTGAACTCCTTCTTCTTTCCTCTTATTCCCTCTTAATGTCTTTCCCCCCTCACCTCCATCATGCACAACAACCTGTTGAGGGCCCAGTGTTATACAGGTCTTGTGTAGGCAGTGACAGCCACTGTGAGGTCATGAATATGACCACTTTGTGTCTGGAAGACTGCATGCCTAAATACTCCTCTCCATCCTTTGGCTCTTACATTCTTTCCACCACCTCTTCTGTAATGGTCCCTGAGCCTGGGAGTGTGAGGTAGAGCTATCTCATGTAGTGCTTAACACTCCACTGTCAGTTCTTCTCAACACTGAGTTTTGAGTTTCCCCAGCAGTCACCACGCTTGGCTTTGACCAATCAACTTGTCTGTCAGCATGGTTTATTTTCTTTTTCCTTTTTAAAAAAGTGTGTCCTTATCCTTCTTTTTTTAAAAAGATATTTTATTTATTTGAAAGCAGAGAGGGGAGGATGGAGAGAAAGAGAGAATGGATGTGTTAGGATCTCTATCCACTGCAAAAGAACTCCAGATACATGTGCCACTTTGTACATCTGGCCATACATGGTACTAGGGAGTAGAAGCTGGGTCATTCGACTTTACAGAAAAATGCCTTAACCACTCTTACTCTCTCCAGCACTGTCCTTGTTTTTTAAATCATCATTTCTACCGTAACTCTTCAAATAGGGTTTCTCATTGCCCTACTTTGGTTGGATTTTCCCAGCTGCATTCTTCTCTGCCTCCATCTTTGTTGAACCCCTGTCTCG
Organism: Jaculus jaculus; assembly: GCF_020740685.1. Lineage (NCBI taxonomy): Eukaryota > Metazoa > Chordata > Mammalia > Rodentia > Dipodidae > Jaculus > Jaculus jaculus. The sequence goes on along the minus strand of NC_059102.1, from coordinate 236,602,962 downwards.
CCACACCTCTGTGGTGTGATACTGTTTCCTCCACTATACTGTTGTTTCCAGGAGGGTGGCATCATTGCCTACCTGTTTAGTATGGAGCCCCCTGCACTAGGACAGTACTGGCATGGAGGAGATATTTCCTTACTGAATCAATGACTGTGAAACATGGAAACCTTTCATTGGCCTCATTTTCTGGGTGCCATAGCATTGGCTAGACTTATCCTTATTCATTTCATTCAGAAAAAGCTTTGTGGGTCTGGAGAGATGGCTTAGTGATTAAGGCATTTGCCTGCAAATCCTAAGTTCGATTCCTTAGTACCCATGTAAGTCAGATGTACATGGTGGTGATTCATCTGGAGTTTGTTTGCTGTGGCTAGAGGTCCTGATGCACCCATTCTCTCTATCTGCTCTCTCTCTCTCTGTCTCTAATAATAAATAAGTAAATAAATAAAATTTTTAAAAAAACTAAAGAAAAGTCTTTGTGCTGGATTTCGTAAAAACTAGGTTTGGGGATGCAGCGTCTTGAGTCAAGTTCAAAGAGTCTTGAAGAGTTCCAGGTTCTGGAAGTTCATTGTTATCTCCTGGGCACAAGGTGTGGGGAGTCAGGCTTGACCATCAGGAGAGCTTACCCCTCAGGCACTAATAGCTTAATGCCCTAGGAGCTTGTGTCCCTAGCTGCGATTGTCAACTGCCTTTGATTTAGAATGGAGAGTCCTTTATACTTGCTTGTTGAGTGATCACAGGCAGGTATATAAGCAATGCTTTTCTCATCTTCCCACTCAGTGTTTTACTGCCCATAACCTCTGGTAGATCTTCTTCCCACTACTCTTGTGGAATATCAGTGGTGTGTGACATTTATGTAGTGGACATAAAACAAATTTCTACTATGTATCAAACACACACGTAGGTATTTCTTTTTGTTTCCATTGCATCTGAGGCAATGGAGCTCTCTGGCCTTCTTATCCCATTCTGTTTCAATGGTGTCACATGGCATAGGTATCTCGGCCATGAAGTCAAAATTTTCTAAACATGTAAAACAGTACTATCAGTTTCTGCTCCAACCTATTTCTCCAGAACCTTTTCAGACACGAAAAGGGAAATGAGTAGAGAGAGCTTAAAGTAGAGAGCAAAATAAAGATACAATTAACTAAGCAGCAGCAAAGTGCTGAGCAGATGGAAAGATAAGAAAGCAAGGGTTGAACGCATATATGCCTGAGGCTTTGCTGAATTCTGTACCATATCCAAACTTCAACGAAAACCTCTCTTTCTCTCTCTCTTTCTCTTTGTAGGAGGAAAATAGGACCCTGGAAGCTTTGCTAGTTTTCACAACCACACAACCACAGCCACTAAACAATGGGGTCGGTTTATAGACCAGACCTGAGTGACTTGAGGCCAATATGCTTACTGCATCAGGGTGTCCTGAACAACCAAGCATTGTGTACTATTGTTGAAGATCATTCAGCTAACACTTAACTGCTTCCATGTGTTCGTGAGCTAATTTCAGGGAGGTCCTGGCCCTGGGGACAGGTAAGATGGACTCAAGGTCAGAGCATCACACTGTGGTAACATGGAATCTTTTGTCCTCCCTCAGTTCAACTGGAAGTACCTTTGAGAAATCACATATTTGCTGTCAAAATGGGGAAATATCTTGACAAATCAGTTCCATCTTTTGGAAAAATTCAAGTTGCTATTGGGACTATCATTTTCCTCTGCTGATGTTGACATTGTCCCATGTTGACAAGTGTCTTCTGCCTTTGAGGACAGCTTCCCATTCTGTTGGTCAGTTACAGGGTCGAGGCTGCATTCCGAGTCATTTGACAGCAGAGAACACCCCAAATACTCAGAGCCTCATCTGTGCTCATCCTCCTCTAGCGTGGTGGAAGGCTGTCACAGACTCTGCTTTATTTCAGCCTCAAAGCTAATAGAGTTAAACCAGCTGGTCAATTTCAATAGGAGCAAAACCTGTGGGATGTTACTGTATTCTGAGACGATGCTAATAAACTTTAATAGATTTCAGCTAACAATTTGGTATAAATTAGACATCGGCTGCTGCTGAGGTAATAACTTTTGGCACTAAATAACAGAAAATCAAGCTCTGTGATGGGCTTCAAACGCACCTTCATTGAGCCTCTGAGACTCAGGCAGATTTCACTATTGATTACCACTTACTCTTCCCCAGGCTATAAGAAAACAACCAACAGCTCCACAATGCACCCCCAGATGAGTCCAGACTTTTTCTCCCATTGACTCAATAGCTCATTCACATAAAAAGGCCTTTAGACTCAGGATGGGGACAAAGTGGCTGGGGGTGGAGCACTTTAATGGATGAATAAAGAGTTACTGGAATCTTCGAGAATGTTCACCACATAAAGTCATTGCAGTTCAATTCTGTTTAACACATTTGTTTGCATGCAAACTCTGTAATTAGCCAGGGTTAGGCATTAGAGTCAATTGGAGAACTTGTTCAGGTCTTGGTTATGGCACTAATTACCTGTTGACCCTGAGCAAGTCAATTAATTTCCCCGAACCTCAGGGCCCTCACTGACTGCCTTAAGTAAGCATCATTAGAAGGAAAGAAGAAATGCAACAATCTCCATGAAAATTCACTGTAGGCTGGAAGAATTATCCAAAGGTAAGTTGTTAACTTCAATAGATCACATGACCTTTTGGTAGTCTGTGTTTCTGAAGTTCAATGGCACTACCACAAGCCCTAGAAATGGTTGGGTTCTTTGTTACAGACATATTGGCCTGAGCCACAGATCCTCAGATCCTCCCCTCTCTCTGCTGTGTACATCTGAGGCCTTCACAGTCCTAAGACCACAGGTCCTCCCCTCTCTTTGCTCTGTGCATCTAAGGCTATCACAATCCTAAGACCATATGTCCTGGGTCAGCCCTGCAGCATCTGTGCTGGTCCTCACAGAGGTCAGGGAATTTCTTCAAGGTCTGAATTCTGCACAATGTCATTATCACTGAATTGTTTACTATTTTTCACTGTCTTTAAGAAGAATTTTTTTCACAGTTTAACATCTCTAGGGTTGGGTTGTATCTCTCTATCATTGTCAGGCAAGAGCTAATTAACAGCATCTTTTTTTTTTCTTTCTAAATGTTTCCCATGGTAATGGTGTATTCTACAATGGAGATCACAATAGATGTGGTGGCATACGGAATTTTATGTCTATAATGATCCAAACTGTCTTCTGGGTGGGGTCCAGGGCAGTGAAGCCCTCTCTAGCAGTATTAACATCCCACAGCAGTGAGGGAAGACAAGATGAGCAGGGAAGTAAGACAATAAGAGACTCTTGTATAGCAGCATGATAAAGGATGGATGGATGATTGGACCATTATTGAGAGGATGGTATTGTAGGCTTCTTTGAGGAGATAAAATTTAAACAGAAAACTAAATGCTGGAAGGGGATTATATAGTGTATTAGTTAGCTGTACCTTGCTCCTAACAAAAATCATCGAGGCAGGCTGCTTATGTAGGAAATGGAGGTTGATTTTAGCTCACAGCTCTGGAGGTTCAAATACAGGACTGAGAGGCCTCATTGGTCTCTAGTGATGGTAGTACAAGTTGGCAGGAGTATGTATCAGAGCAAGTGGTCACACATGGAGCCAGAATGAAGAAGGAGAGGAAGAGGCAGAAGAATGAGAGGTAGACTCTCTATCAAGGGCATGTCTCTAATGACCTAAGATCCTTCCACTAGGTGCCACCTCTTCAAGGCTCACATCCCTGTCAAATACCTCCACCCTGGGGACCAACTCTTTATATATAGGTCCCTGAAAACACTCATCCACACCCTAGCACAGGGTATGGTCCAGGGCATGAGCTTTACAATAGGAGATAATAGCTAACTGATTCCTGAAATGGAATTCAGTTAGTGGGCCATGGTGGCAGAATTCTTATGCACTTAATTCTCTAAATGTGTACAAGTGAGAATAGCCATGTGTTTTCCAAAATGCCTTGTCTTTCTGTTCTTTCTTGTTTGTTTTTAAACCAAGGCCCCTGTTTAGCATCATCATGAATTTTATTTGTTTCTAGGGCTGCTATATAACAAAGCACCACAAACTTTCACAGCTTCAAATGAAAGAAGCTTATTGTCTTGTAGCTCTGTGGACTCAAAGTCTTAGATTAAGGGGTCATTAGGAAGACTCTGCTATATCCATCTCTGATGGATGTAGAAGAAACAGACCTTGTGCCTCTATATTGACTTCTGGTGTTTGTTGGAACTCTTAGGTAATCACTGGCTTGTAGACACATCACTATACTCTCAGTTTCTGTGGTCACAGGGTCTCTCTGTATACGTGCCTTTCTCTTTGTCAAAGGACTCCAGTCATATCAGTTAGGATCCACTCTCATCTACTATGATCTTTAGTGTAATGATAAATGGTCATATCTACAAAGACCCTATTCCAAATAAGAACCTATTCATAGTACCAGGGGTTGAGATTTCAACCTAGGTTTCCAGAGGATTTATTTTAACTCACAAAAGAAGCTTTGGCTACACACCTTAGGAAGAAGTCTGTATAGAGATAGGATGCCACTTTGATACCATGGGATCCAAATCCTCTTACCCCCAGCGTATCTTCTGCATTTTGTCTACTGAGGACAAAAGCCATGACCTCGTGTTCAATGTACAGGATCCAAAAGCCTAGTTTCTCTTATGTGGTTTCCTATTCCTTTACTGCCTTAGTGATTTTTTCTTATGTCAAAGTAGAATCTTGACCTTGGTAAAAGCATGTGACCTTTAAATCTATGTGATAATCAGTAGCACTCCCTTTGAAGCCCAGGAGTGGCACCCATAGCCAACTGAGAAGTGTCAAGTAACTTAGTTCCCAGTGGTCATTGCAGCTGTGATAGTCAGTTGTGGTTGCCAATTTGATTGCATTTAGAATCACCTAGAGGGTATTGCCAGAGAGATTTAACTGAGGAGGGATGACCTGCTCTGAATGTGTCTGGGGACGTCCCCTGGGCTGGACTGAATGAAAGAGAAAGCAGAAGTAGCACCAGTGTTTATCTCTCTCAGCTTCCTGACTGTAGCTGCAATGTGGCCAGCTACCTCTCATTCCTGGCACCACACCTTTCCCACCATGGTGGGCTGTGTCCCTTCTCAGACTGAAAGCTAAAATAAAGCCTTCCTCCCATAAGTTAGTTCTTGTCAAGTATTTGGTCACAGCAAGTAGAAAAGTAAAACAGCAGTGTTGGTATTAAAATAGGTAATTAGCTCCTCTGTTATTCCTATCTACCATGAACTTTGAAAGCTCTCATAAAATAATAATAGCTAACTTACTTATTGAGTGCTTACCATGTGTTAGTCATTATGCTAATAGTTTAAATGTATTGTGAGCCCACTCAATTCTCCTGGCAACTCCATGAAGTAGGTATTATTACTAACCACACTCTATTGCAGGGGGAAATGAAAGAGAATTTCTGTGTCTTGCAAAGGATCACAAGGCTGGTGGCTGATGATGATGTGATTCAAACCCATGATGCCTCCTCTGCTCTTCAACAGGGAAGTCTCTCATTTTACTCCAGAAAAGGGACAAGGTGTTCTTGATGTCATCCACTAGAGTTATGAGGATGGGGAGAAGGACCCAGACTCAAGTGACTGCTCATTAACAGCATGCTTGCTGAAGGCTTCATCAACATTCAAGGCCCTGTGAAATTACCCAGCTTGCATCTGACCTTGAATCCCAAATGCAGGCCCAAAATAGTAATGAGGAGCTCTCACTCAATCACAAAGGCCAAAGCTCTGGGTGTGCTGACCCTGCTTAGTGGACATCAGACTCTGGGAAGCCCAGGATCATTCAAGTCACCATGGACACAGAACTGCCTATATCTGTCTAGTGGTTTTCATGGACCTAGGTCATTTCTATGGAGCTAGTCTGATCTGGTCCAGTTAAGCAATGGCTGAGGAAAGAATACTGCCCAGCCCACTTTTCTGTAATTAAAAGTCCAAATTCTGAATTTGATCAGTTTGATTTTCTGAAACATATCCTTTCAAAGCTATTACATGCTCCCCAACCCCCAAAACCCTGTGGTTGGACATGTTGGTTCCAGTCTGGGAAGGGGAACTGAGTTATTGGAGGTCAGGGAAATTTCCTGAGTATATCCTTTTATAGCTTTTGCCTGATATCCTGTGAGTATATTGGAAAGGTCTGAGCCTGGCCTTGGGCTCATGAGAAAATACTAAATCTGTTGTAACCTGATGAGCACTGACTGCTGTGGGCACAGAAGAAGGTGAAGTCTGCATACAGGGTGACATTTGTTATTTCTAAGGACATTTGTTCTCAACCTCATAAGTCATACCTCATGAAGGTAGAGCTATTAATTCCCCTGGGATACAATCTCTGGGAAGTTGTCAATGTTTCACACAGTTCATGTTCTTCCTCAAAGCTCATCATGGCTACATGAGTATCACAAAACAGAGTTTTCAAGGCTGGAGAGTGATGCCCAGCAGTTAAAGGTGCTTGTTTGCAAAGCCTGTCATCCTGGTTCAATTCCCCATTGCCCATGTAAAGCCAGAGGCACAAGGTGGCTCATGCATCTGGAGTTTATTTGCAGTGGCAAGAAGCTCTGGCATGCCCATGCTCATTTATTGTCATTCATTTTCCTTACCTCTCTCTTTCTCTCTTTTCTTTCTCTCTCTCTCTCTCTCTCTCATGCACGCACACACATACACATAAATAAAACAGTAAAAAAAGAGATTTTCACAATGGGGGGTTTCTCAATGAGAGGAGGGAGGCACACTGACAGACCCATGGGTACTGGTGTTCTGTCCATCCTCCTTCCCACTTGTTGTCTTTGTTAGACATAGGCATCAGCAGGCTGAAGAGGTGGTTCAGTGGTTCAGGCACTTGACTGCAAAGCCTAACAACCTGAGTTTGGTTCTGTGAAGCCAGATGCACAAAGTGACACCTGCATGTGTAACTTGTTTGCAGGGGCTAGAGACTCTGGCACACCTATTCTATTTCTTTCTCTGTCTCTCGTCTTTCACACTCTCTCTCTCTCTTTGCTTACAAATAAATAAAAATATTTTTAAAGGAACTAGGCAGCAGCATCTCTTGGTGCCCCTAAGACATCTCCAGTGCTTGTAATGTCAGTCCTTCCTCCTTCAGAAGGAGGCTGATAGCACCTGTACAAGACCCTGTCCTACACTGAGGACCACAGTCCCTATAGGTTCTTAGAGAGAAGCACAGGTGTAGAGACTCCGGGTGAGCCGGTTTTGCTGCTCCTGCATGGGAAACCTGCCCTTAGCAAACACATTTGTTGCTCATACATTATCTGTTGGCTATCTACCCATGTGCCCATCTGTGAAGATGGCATGGTGCCTGATCCCAGGCCCTGAGGCCAGCCCCATTAAACCTAGCTGCCAATCACGAGTGAGCCACTGCAGCAGACTACATCCTCTGAGAGACTGAGACCACTGGTCAGCTCCTTATTTCCTCCCTGACTCCTGGCTAGAAGCATAGCCCCTGGCAGGGGATCTTCATTTTGGGGTGAGAAAAGCTTTTATAGTGGAGGATGAGCCCAGTCTCAACTGAGACCCAGAGTTTGGGAAAAGAGAGAGGTGGTAAGATAGAGCTTTCAGCTTGAGTTACATGGGATCCTGACGACCTGCAGTGGAGAGGGGAATAAAGTAAAGTGATTGGAGCCATATCCTTCCATGGAGTTCTACATGTGTGAGTGTATATGGTGGGGACTAAATCCATCTAAATCATCAGTGATGAATTAATTTTTTTAAAGAGAGAGAGAGAATTAGCATTCCAGGGCCTCCAGCCACTGCAATCGAGCTCCTAATGGGTCCCCCACTTTTTGCACAAGCATGCACATGCATCAGCTTGTGTGTCTGACTTACGTAGGAACTGGGGAGTTGAACATGGGTCCTTAGGCTTTGCGGGCAAGGACCTTAACTTCTAAGCCATCTCTCCAACCCAATTTAAATAGTTTTTTGAGGCAAGCCCAACAGACTGGCCTTGTTTTAAAACTTTATGGGGGGGGGGGAGAATTGGCATGCCAGGGCCTCCAATCACTGCAATCAAATGCAAGATGTATGCACACCCTTGTGCAAATGTGTGACATTGCATGCTTGCATCAGTGTGTATCTGGTTTACATGGGCCCATAAAGTCAAACATGAGTCCTTAGGCTTTGTAAGCAAGAGCCTTAACCACTAAGCCATCTCTCCAGCCCCAAATTAAATATTTTTATTCCCCTCTGTTTTAGTTTGAATCTAAAATGTCCTCTATAGGTTTGTGTTTTGAATGTTTGATCCCAGCTGGTGGCTGTTTTGGGAGGCTGAGAAACATTTAAGAGGTGGAGCCTGGATGGTGGAAGTAGGTTACTTGGGGCAAGCCTTTCAAGATTACTTCTGGTTCCTTCCTTGCTCTGCTTCCTCTTCTGGCCTTACTGGACCAGCCTCTGCCACCTGCTCCTGCCACCATGATTTAAGCTACTGTGCTGTCCCTGTTGTGATGCACTGAAGACCCTTTGAAGCCACGAGCCAAAATGTATCTTCCCTCCCTTAAGTTGTTTCTGTCAGGTTCTGTGCTCAGAGTGACACAATAGTAGTTAATACACCCCACTTGCTCTCCTCTGGACCCAAAGGGATCAATGAAATGTCAAATGTCTGTGCAACTTACTAACAAGGGGCTCATTCTCATCTCTTGTTATATGTTAGGGTCCACAGGTATCAGGCAGAGTGATGGTTAAAAAAAAAAAAAAATCACTGGAGTGTTTGCCCAGTGTGGGGGTCAGACAGAGTTTGACTCAATGAATAATATGAGGTTCCCTTACAGAAACATTGTATGAAGGAAATATGATTATGTGTTTTATTGCAGTATCTTTTAGGTAACTTCTGTATGCAGACATCATTTTAAGCTATTGATACTTAGCACCTAAGCAAGGCAGACAGGTTCTCTGGATGTATAGAACTGATCTTATCAGAAAACAGAAAAAGAAAACTTCAATGGAACCTACAGAGATAAGGTATTTTATTTATTTATTTATTTGGTTTTTTTTTGAGGTAGGGTTTCACTCTAGCTCAGGCTGACCTGGAATTCACTATGCAGTCTCAGGGTGGCCTCCTACCTCCTATCTCTGCCTACCAAGTGCTGGGATTAAAGGCGTGTGTCTCCACAACCAGCTCAATAACTTTTTCTACCCCTTTTCTTGCCCCTGTGGAAAACTTGTGAGCTGGAGCAGGTGAGTTGCAAGTAAGCATCTATATGCACATGTATGCATGAAATTATTTTGGGCTTGCAATGTCCCTGAAATATACATTAATTTATTTTGTAAAATTTGCAAAAGATAAATCCATGTGAGCAGAGAGTAAGCATATTGGTCTTGTCAAGAATCCAGAGAAACCTTGGCTTGTATGGAGTTGTCATGTTCCTATGCATCAAGTCAGAACATTGGGGCATGTCTCTAGGGTTAAAATCTATGTGTTGCTTTTGCCTGCATCTGAGAAAGTGTCATGGCTTCAGGTCATGACCCCTATGGATCTAACTTAGAAAATTTCAAAGATGGAGGAGGGCTACTACAGAATCATGACATGTGAAAAGTGAACTAAATAGAAAGGGGGCTGTACTCCATGTTATCTAAGGTCCCATCTGCCTTAGATTCTGCAGTCTTTGGAATAGTCCAGAGCACTGTCCTCCTTTGATTGGTTGTATACACAGGAGTTGAAGTGTGGTGGGACCTATGTGTTGGCCATATGGTTGAAATCCTTCGGGTGTCAGCTCTAGAATCCCATTTAGACCTGAGGAAAACTTAACATTCTATGAGATGATGACTGAATCGTCTCTGGAGGAGGAAATTTAGCTGCCATCTGCTGTGTGATGCTCTTCTCTGAGAAAGTGATTGCTGTCTTCCTTTTTTTCAAGGTAGGTGCTCAAAAGTGGCGGTGTCCTCTGAGGAGAGACTCTCAAAGACGGGGATTGGTGACGTTACCCCATACAAGGAGAGGGCAGAAAGGGTCATGACTCACACCTGTGATCTTAGGTATCCCCTGTGCCTGCTGTATGCAACAGTGTGAGGTCTTGGGGTAAAAAGTTGGAGTTCCACCAAGCAGCTATAGGGTGGTGGTTGGAAACTTTTGAAGTTATAGCTGCTTTGAGGTCTTCATGTTCCTATGAGTCACCTTTGTTCAGGCTCTACTAGGAAGCCTAATAAATTCATTAATTCACCCAGGTGAATCTGATTGGAATCTACCTTTAGTCTGTTGTGGTTCCTTGCCTCTAGGAGCAAGAGTTTGTCAGCTTTTTCCGTAGGAAAAAGTTCACATTACACCATTGTGGATGTGCACTGAGGCCAGGCTGTCTTATATATACAAATGAATGCTCATCTGGCTTTATATAGGTGGCTGGGGAATTGAACCCATGCCCACAGGCTTTGCAAGAAGTGCCCTTAACTGCTGAGCTGTCTCTGAACTCTGCACCATTGTAACAGTAGTAAGTGGTCAGAATTTTTTTGTTGTTATGGTTTTTGGAGGTTAGTAGGCCATGATGTCTCTGCCATTTTGAGCCTTCATGGGTAGAGTGATGTTATTTTCATGTGAGTATGTTTCTTAAGAAAGGATGAAAATAAAAATAAAATATTTATAAAAACACAAGGGCTGGAGGAATGGCTTAGCAGTTAAGGTACTTGCCTGCAAAGCCAAAGGATCTGGGTTTGATTCCCCAGGACCCACATTAGCCAGATGCACAAGGGGGTACATGTGTCTGGAGTTTGTTTGTGGTAGCTGGAGGCCCTGGCATGCCCATTCTTCTACTGTCCCTTTTTCTCTGTTAAATAAATAAATACATAAATAAATAAAAATATTTCTTTTCTTTTACAAAAGGGTGAGCTTGGAGCTTGTCTCCCTCTTGTCTCTGACTCTCATGTTCTCTTGCCTTTCTATTTTGCCCGTGGAATGATGCTGCCAAGACCCTTAGCTGTTACTTGGACTTGAACCCTTGGTTTTGGGCTTCCTAGCCTCAAGATCTATGAAAAAGAAATGTCCATTGTACATCTGTGGAATTTTGTTGTGCCAACATAAAATGGATGAAGACAGTATCTCTCTTATGTGAGTCCATTTTTATAGAGTTGAATTTCCAGGATTCTCTTCTGATGGGATTGGTGAAGAACCCCTTGCCACTAAAGAGCCATCCGAAAGTTGGGAGCAGCACAAGGCTTTACTCTGCCTTGCTGCTTTTTTGCAGAGAGTTCTTATTCTTCTCAAAGAACTTTAGAAGTTGTTTGAGCTTGTGTGACTGACATAAACTCAGGCAGTGCTTGTGAGCACTTCAGACAAAGGGCAAGGAATATGGAACTACAGACAGACACGACCATCTCTATGATTATGCTGCTCTTAATTTTTGTCAGTGACTTCAACTCCATTGTATTGTTCATTAAAAAATATTCAAAGTTTGTAGAAACATATGTTTATTTTTTTGAAGTCTGATACCGCAATGGTAAATGAGAAACTTAATGGAGAGGTTCAATCAGATTTATTTCAGACTTTCCCAGCATAGTCCCATGTGTAATCTTGTTGGGTGATCTCTGAGACACCAAGAAGTATTTGTAAAGATTTTCTGTATGGGCCCATGTTTGCAGCTGTCTATGGAAGTGAGGCAGTCTTTATTCATTATGATGGACCCTGAAGCAAGGAACACATCGCCAGTCTTACTGGAACACTCAATTCAATCAAATTAGATAGGTGAACATCACTTCGATACCAGCTTTGCAAGGCCATGGCCCGAAGCCAAAATAACTAACACTAAGTGTTGGCCATGATTACTTCTGAAAGACAACAGAGTTCTGGGAAACTGGGTGGAGTGAGAGTTACCAGATCCCAAAGGACTGAACTCAATGAAGGAAATGCTAACATATTAGTGGCAGGCAGTGGAGTCCCAACTCGCTTGGTTGGAAAGAGATAGACACACAGCATGGCTCTGGAGGGAGGCCAATTAGTCTATGCTTTTTAAAACTAGCAACTCCCATTTTGCTGGTTCAATTAAAATTTTACTTATTTATTAATTTGAGAGTGAGAGAGAAAGAGGGAGAGAGAGACAGAGAGAGAAAATGTGTATAGGTGTGCCAGATCCTCTTGCCACCTAAGAAAACCTCCAGATGCAAGTGTCACTTTGTCTATCTGGTTTGACATGGGTACTGAGGAATCAGATCCAGACCATCAGGCTTTGCAAACAAGCACCTTTAACTATGGAGTCATCTCTCTAGTCCTTAAAATTTTATTTTTACTAATGGTGTTTATAAAATAGAAGCTTACCACAGAGTGTAATTAGGAAATCTTTAGGCTGCAAGAAACAGCAACTAACTTGAGTGAGCTCTTACTTTACATAAGGAAACTTTTTTTATTAAAACCTTTTTTTATTAAAAAAAAAGATTTACTCTATACATCCTAGGTTAAGAAGTGTGGCCCAGGGCAAGAGACAGGGACTAGGAATTTGAAAGCCTTAATTCTAGTGTATTTTCTATCTCTCTCTTCTTGAAAATAAATAAATGAAAACATTTTAGAAAATTTAATTGAGTCATATTTGTACGAAGGTGAAAGGCATAATGATATTTCTATAGAGGTATACTTGGCTAGCCAATTCTCCCTAAAATTGCTGGCAGGACTACAAGGTCCTGGGTGGTATTGCAACATGACTGTCTCTGCCAACCCCCACATCTACATTATCCAACAGCCTCACTGCATGAAGTTTGCTGATACTCTCTTCAAGCTCTCATTGATCAAACTGAATAAAACAAAAGGTGGTTGGTCCAGCTTAGTCATGTGTTCCACTGTTTGAGCAGCTGTGGTTGAGTGAATGGGCCATGTTGGAGTTAGAAGAACAGTCTTTAGAAAAATGAAAAGGGTGGAGTCCCTAAGAAGGAATGTGGAGTGGACAGAAATGATTAGCAGAGAAAATTACTTGTCACTAATATATTTACCAAAAAGGAAAAGCAAAAATGTTGAGCTCAAAACCTAGAGAGTAGATTTTAGCATGACAAAAATCTGTGTTCTACCTCCCTCTCCTATGACTTCTCTATTTCTTCAGTACTTTTCTAATTACTACCAGCAGGGCAATCAATACAAGGTTATCAACAATAAGGACAAGTTAATTAAGATGAACAAATTAATCAGGTGATTAAGTGGCCTTCCCTTAGAAGATGAGCCTGTCAAGGTGTTCATGACATCAGGTCACATTAACTTGTCACTATGCAGAAGCACAAGAACCATGGTCAGTCTGGGTCATGATGGCCTGAACCCAAAGCAACATCAGTCTCATTAGTGGGCATTTAATTTCTCTGGTCTGGTCCATGATAAGTTCATATTACAATTGCAATCTCTCAGAGCCTTGATCTCATTCTTACCATATCTTTGTTTCAGTGGCAGACCTGAACAATTAATCATCAAATACCCTTTAATTCAATAAACTAAACATCAGTGTATCACTGATGTTCTGACTACATGTTAGACTACATGTACCAGCTTCTCTTGCAGCTAGAAACTGACAATGTACTCAAATGGAAATCATTGTGTGGTCCTTCTGGTTGTTTTTTTTTTTTTTTTTTAAGAGGCTGGCCCTGTCTTAAGACATACCCTCCTTTTTATTTTTGTTATGTATTTTACAGTTTTATAGTTTCCATTTAGTTCTCTTTCATACCTTCTAGTTCTTTACTAAGATTTTCTACTCTCTTTCCATCTGTTTCAAGAGACTTTGTGATTGTTGAAGTGTTTTTGTGATGATGACTTTAAAATCCTTCTCAGACAATTCCAACATCTGATTCAGCCTTGGCGTCTGTTGATTGATTATCTTTGCTCATTCAAGCTGTGATCCTTCTGGTTTTCAGTATGATGGGTTTTGATTGCATCTTGGGCATCTTTGTTATTGTGTTAAGAAACTCTGAGCCCCTCTTTAGTCTTTTATTTCCACAGTTAGCCTCCCTATTTAGGGTCTGTCCAAAGGCCCTCTTACTTGTATGGCTTTTGTTTCCAATGACAGGTTAATTTTTAGTGTTGTTTTGGCCTACAGTGTATCTGGTACTCTTGAATTTTCACTGGTCTCTAGCAAAGCTGAGAGAGAGGAGAGAGGGGGCTTCCCAGATCAGTAAAAGTAGAACACGTGATGGAGAGGAGACTCCCAGCTCTATGAAGAAGGAGAGCATGTCTCCTGGCTGCCTATTTCTAAAAATATTTAATTGAGTCATATTTGTACATAGATAAGAGGCATGTATGACATTTCTATATAGTTATATAATGTATGTATAGTGACCATCTCAGAGTTATTAACCTATCAGTACCTTAAGCATTTTTCATTTCTGTTGGCAACATTTGAAATCCTCCCTACTGGCTATCTTGAAATATACATTGAACTGTTCTCAGCCATCATCACTTAACTATGCTACATAGGACATTAGACATGTGCTGGAAGAAGGAATTATAAAAAGAAAGAATATAGAGATGGAGGGGAGGACATCATTTAAGAAATCATATATGAATTTTTCCAAGAATTCCAGGACATTCATCATCACAAGGATCCCAACAAGTTCCAATCACTGGAAAAGAAAAATCACACATGGAAACACAAACACACTGTTTTAATATTATGAAATTTAAAAAAGAAAAGGGAGAAGTTGGCTCAGTGGTAAAACATTTGCAAGGCCCTAGGTTTGATGCCTAGTATTGCCAGCAATAAATTCTTCCATAGGGAATACCTAAAACTCCACTGAGGAGGGTCCCCAGTGGAGTAGAGGCAGGGACAAGGGAAAACAGGGTACTCACACATGATGTATCCATACAAAATATGTTGTTAATAATAATAATAACAATAATGAAAAAGAAGGAAAAAATAGGACATTAAATTTTTTTTTTAACGTAACTGCCACCTGTGCCCATTAGTCTTAATAGTTCCACTCCTTTCCCTCTTCCAAGGCTGTGGTTACACTGATTTAACCTCTATCTTATGAGCCAGTTTTTTCTTTTGAAAACTGGTTTTTCAAAATGTTATACGTTTATATTACATCTCCTGCACCCCCATTCCAGTGAGGACTCTCTTCAGTGGGGTTATTGGTATTCAATGTTGGGTCATGAAGGCTTCAGTCAGCCTTGGGTCTTGGGAGTATGCTTCAACATAATCCTACCCACCCCATAACTCTTACAATATTTCCACCTTCTCTTTTTCAATGTTCCCTGAGCCTTGGAAGGTGTGTTAGCAGTCAGATTTAGTGTTGAGCTCTCTGCTGACTCTGGACTTCTGCTTTGGTGAGTCTTGAATAACCACCATGTCTGTCGCCATTGTTCTGGAGCTGGATGTCAGGCTAATAGTGAGAGTAGTACTTGTGAAGCCGCTTCCTCTGCAGTGTGCATGGACCATATTTGCTGGCTTTTACATTTAGATCAGAACATGTGATACTTGTCCCTCTGTGTCCGACTTACTTCTCTTGGTATAATGAAGTCTAGTTCCAACCTGTTTCCATAAATGACATTCTTTTATGGCTAGATTATATATATATGACATTTTCTTTTTTTAATATTTTATTTATTTATTTGAGTGAGAGAAAGAGGGAGAGAAAGAACGGGAATGCCAGGGCCTCCAGCCATGGCAGAGGTACTCCAGATGCATCCACCCTCTTGTGCATCTGGTTTACGTGGGTCCTGGAGAGTTGAACCAGGATCCTTTGGCTTTGCAGGCAAATGCCTTAATGGCTAAGCCATCTCTCCAGCCCATATATGACATTTTCTTTACCCATTCATCTGTCAATGAAATCTTCAAGTAATTCCATATCTTGCTCATTTAAATAGTGTTCTGGTTGCTTATTTCTGGAGTCAAAGGCCACAGAAACTTGATCTTGTCAACCAGAGCCCACCATACCAGCTTTAGGCTAAATATCCTTACACTATTCCTACATAAATGGAAAATTATATACTGTTTTCATTGCTATTTATATTCTCCAGTATATGCTACAGAAGTTAATCCTAATTGACATAGGAGGAAGAGATATAACCAACAGGTAGTCCCTAGTCAATTAGAACCTGTCCCCTGACTAAACAGCCTGCCCATCTTGTGCATGTGGCTTGCGTTCCCTCTTCCTTAAAGGAGGCATCCTCTCCTCTAAATCAGAGAAGACCTTTGAGTGAGAGGGGACAGAGTGACTGGAGTTTAAGAACACAGATTCTGATGGGCTCAAGCCTGAATCCCAGTTTCATCCTTTGCTGGCTTGGTGACCTCAAGCATGCCACTGCAGTTACACCTAGAAAACACTGGTAATAACAGTGGTTCATTGTTGCCATGCAGATTTAAAAGTACAGTGTACATCAGGCCCCAAATGTGATAAGTATTTTATCATCCATGGTTTTCCCACTGCAACATTAAGAGTTGTTTTATAAGAAAGGAATTGTGCAAAGCACAGCCCAGAAATCATGGAAGCTAAGCTTGCAGAGCACTTGCTATGATCCAGGCACTGGCTTGACCTCCTCATGTTAGTACATTTAATCCCCACAAGCTGATGGGTGGTTGTTACCCAGTAGTAAGCCGCGGGACTCAAATGGGACTGGGAGCTTCGAGTAACACAGTTGGCAGGGCTGAGATTCCAGTTCCATCCAATTCCAAGATGAGAGCTCTTAATAAGTATAGAACAGGGAGAGGCATCCCAGAGTTTGTGGTTGTGACAATGAATTCACCCATCCATTCATCCGTCAAGCCATCCAGGGGCGCACACTGAGCTTTCTCTATCTGTGCCAGTTCTCCACGAGTCACGATGCACACAAAGTTATGTTCAAAATGGCCATGCCATCAAGGGCTTCTAGGGTTCATGCAAGAGGCAATACATGTGAAAAATGTATCCTTAGAGTTTGGAGGCACAATGAGGTATGTGTGTCCAAAGTCAGCCAGAGTGTGCATCTGAAAAGAGCTCATCCCAGAAGAAAGAAGGTGTAGTTAGACCCAGAGCTCAGAGACCCAATTCTGCAATGCATTCCCAAAGGTCTATTTTCTAATAGAATTTGGGGACAAACCTGATTTTCCTGTTTTATTAGTGGCAAGGAAGCATGTCTTCATGTCAAAAACAGCTGTCTTATATCTATGCAGGATTCAATGACCTACCCTCATCCCCCCAAGGATACTCAAGTCCTGAAATGCTCAAGTTCCTCACATAGAAATAGCACAGTGTTTGCATATAACCTGGGCACATCCTCCCAGGGACTTTAAGACACCTCTAGATTACTTGTAATACCTGCCACAATGTAAACACTATGTAAATAGGTGTTATATTGTTTAAGAAATAAAACAGCACCCAACAAAAAGTCTGTGCATGCTTGGTACAGATGCAACTATCCAGTCATATAGGCCTAAGTTTAACACATCCACAATGGTGAAATACTCTCCCCTATTTTGTCTATCATGGCTTTATTCCTAGAAGTCCATCATGACTAAGTTCAAAGGATGGAGTAAGAGAAAACGAGGATACCTTTTGATTCTTTAAATCACTCAACCCCAGGGTCAACCACCTAATATTGGACCAGACATTAAACAGATGCCCAGGTAAAGGGAGTTTATGAACCCATACCTTCAATTAGTTAGAGCCATGGCCAGTGGGTAGGAAAAATGCCTTAGGACTCAGCAAGTTACCACCTATGGAAGGTGAACTAAGGTATATTTATAGGGATGTGCACTATTATGAGATTGACACCATCATATTATCATCCCCTCCTCAAGTTCATGGATTTGTTAAGACCTTGATTTGACTCTTGAGCTCTCCTATTGGTTGGAACATTGACAACATCAAGAAACATATTGGTAGGGCTGGAGAGATGGTTCAGTGGTTAAAGGCACTTGCTTGCAAAGCCTGATGGTCCAGGTTTGATTCCCCAGTGCCCACAGAAACTCAGATGCACATGCATCTGGAGTTCGTTTGTAGTGGCAGGAGGCCCTGGTGTGCTCATACACTCTATTTCTCATCATCTTTCTCTCTGCTTGCAAATAAATAAAATAAAATAAATTTTTTTTTAAAAAAGAAACATGCTGATAGAGGCGCTGTTTCTCTATTCTCCTTCTAAACATACAGGGATTGAGACCACACACACTAAGCAAACAAAGCAGTTACTGATAGAAGGGTAGATTCTTTCCTACAATATTCTGTGCTCAAATGCATGCCCCGGATTTTTGCCCGACATTTTCCGGTGAGGAAGAAAGTACATTCATCTTTCATTCTGAAGGGAAACCTAGGGCCTGGAATTCTCCATGAAGGCCGAGCTGTTCGTGCTGGTAAATGAACAATGTTGTGCATTGTGAACATGAACAGTGACGAGGTCAAAGCCACTCCAGGGACATGAAAATATATATTTATGTAAGAGGCAATGAAATTTGTCTGCAATTAAGTTTTTTCTAAATCTCTCAAATCTGTTGTTTGGTTTTAAGCAGATGTTGAAAAGGTTTATCCTGGATTCTGCCTTTATTGATAGCATGTTTTTTGATCTTCAGCCAAATAAGAAATCTGGATGTTATTCTGGATTTGGAAATTTTCTTTAAATAAACATATTAGTTAAGTATGTATATCTGCTTATCATCACTTAGGACATATTGCCAGCACAAGCAACATCTGGGGCCTGATGTCAGCCAACTTATCAATTCACACTCAATGCTGTTCCATCCAGGTGATAGCTGAATATTGTTATCTTGATTGCCTAACTCAGCTGTCTTAACAACAGATACAAGTTTTAAGCTTTAAATTTTGACTCATGAGAAATTTACTGAGTAAGATCTGTCTAGGCCTAGTGGTTTAAGCTTTCAGCCCCCTTCAGGATTTATTTTGGAAAATCATTGTTAACATTTGGGGTTATGAATGGTGGAGATCTCTGTTATTTATCTGAACTGGCCAGCATGTAATTCCAGGAAGGGATTATATGAGCTGCTCTTGAAAAGCTCAGAAGTGAGGTCATTCAAACAACTTGGTGCCCTAAAGCTCTTGCCACTGTATGGGAGTGTTTTCCCCTCTGGGTCAAATGATGCTCAATTGACTCCAGTCAAGGTTGAATCATTGTGTCAGGTAGGTTAGCAAGTGAAGAAGGGAGGCAGGCTCATGTTCTCACAAGTACAGTTGATAAGGCATAGATAGCCATCCAAGGAGCCCTCTGCTTCTCACACACTCTGTCAAGACCTGGACCTTGTGAGTCAAGTGCATTTTGGTTGTGGTGCACTGTAATGAACGAAGACTCTGCTCCTACACATTCCTTGAAAAGCTGCAAGCATTAAGTTCCAAGGCCCAGAAGACATGGCCTGTGTAAAGAACGTCAGAGAAACTGTATGTATGCGTGGGTTCCTCGTAGTCTTCCAAAGTATCTGAGGGACTTTCTTTCTTGGTAAAGGAAGTGGAGAGATGAAGGAATCAGTTAGGGGTTGTGGCCACAGTGTAGATTTCTGCTGTGACTAGCAGGGTTGGAATGTGCATATCCAAAGGCAGGAGCAGAGCACACTTGGAACCTTAGGCAGGTGACCTCTGAAGTCCAGCATGGCTTCCTACCCCTGTTTCTTATACTGTCTGCTCCATTATGAACCTCATGGAATATAAAGATTCATGAAGCACAAACTCCAAAGACTAAGGACGTATTTGTTGTGAAAAAATTAGTATTTTGTTTTAATAATTAAGTTAATGGTTAATACAATAAATTAATATCTCACTAAATTAGTCTTTAATGACTTCCCCTTTCCCAAGTCTGCATATTTTTTCCATTTCATTTTCATTCATAAAGTAATCATTGGGTTTCTGCTATTTTCCAGGGAAGTGGTGGGTAGGGTCGGGGGTGATGTCCCACAGTGGCAAAGACAGAAGATAGGGCTGATGTTTATATACAGAGACAGACACTAAGCAAGTAGTAAATACATAAATACGGTTTTAGCAAGTGTGGTGTGCCATGAAGAGGAATGAAGAGAATAAGGTTTAGGGAATGATGATGCAGAGCCTGGCCTGTGTTGAGAGGAGTAGGAGGTAAAGAAAAGAAGGAGGTGTCTATGTGGGCCCCGAAGGATGGAAAGGAGCTACCGTAGTTGAAGCAAGAGGCAAGGATAAGCCTGGCATGCTTGAGGCAATGCCAGAGAACTTGCACCACGGGGAAGAGGGAGGAGCCATTCCCAGGAAGAGGCCAAGGGATAGGGTGCCTTAGTTGCGTGCATTCGTAAGGTTTTGTTGTGGGGTTTGTGTTTTATAATGTAGTAGTATTCCCACTCACAAAGATTAGTCATGCTGGTCAACATAACTGGCTGAGCCATGCCGTGCGCTAATCTCTGGGTGTGTCTGAGGGTCATTTCCAGAGAGGATCATAAGGTATGGCAGTAACTGCGGAGAGAAAGACCCACCCTACATGGGGGCGACACCACCATGGGCTGGGGCCCACAATGGAATACAAGTGGGAGGAGAAGAAAGCCATCGTATATATACATGCAAGCTCCTCTTCTTCCCAGGCCAGTGTGTCCTAAGATGTGGTCCTTCTCCAGGGACATTAGACTCCAGCTCACGTGACTGCTGCCCTCCTCCTCCACCATGGATATCAGACTCCAGCTTGTGTATTGCTGCCCTTTTTCTCCATGGACATCAGATTCCAGTTTCTTTGGCCTTTCAATGTAGATTCATCACCTGTGACTTTCCCTCCAGCCTCCAGCCTTGGGTTGGCACTGTTGAGGTGTCTGGCTTCTTAGGCTCAGCAGTTAGTTACTGGGTTCTGGGTTCTCTGCCTTTTCAGGGTGCAGATGGCCACTGTTCCACTATCCAACCTCTGTTATATAAGCCAATGCAATAAATATTATTGTAATATATATACATATATATATTACAATAAATATCAGTGTAATGTGTATATTTCAATAAATGTCATTGTAATATATATTACAATAAATGTCACTGTAATATATATATAATATCATTGTAATATATACATTATTTTCCATTGGTTCTGTTCCTCTAAAGAGCCCTGTTTATCCATGGTCACATATTCCATGGCTTTAGTTACGTGCAGCTGACAGGAAGAAAATGAACTCATAATACACTAAGATGTTTCAAGTGAACCAGAGCTAGAAAAAGACCACATCCCCCTAACTTTTATTACAATATATTCTTATAATTATTCTATTTCATAAATTGTGATTGTTGTCAATTTCTTTCTATGCCAAATTTACAAATTAAATTTCATCATCGGTTGTGACTATAGGACCACATGGTACATTGTAGGGTTGGAGAGCATCTGATTTCAGGCATCCATTGGGATCTCAGGTCATTTCCCTGGTTGACAAGGAGGAATGGGTTCATGATAGAATTCCATGTGCTCTTGACCATGCCTTCCATAACCCATCATTTTTGTTACTGCCTCTCATGCTTTCAGGCTTAATAGCCTCAGCTGGTGCTTCCTTACACTTGTGTCCATGTCTCCTTACACTTCTCTTCCTCCCTCTCTCCCTTTCTTCCTCCCTCTTCTCCCCCCCTCCATATTTTCACTCAGCTTATTCACTACTGAGTGTCTTCTAACTGGCCCTGTGGTAGTTTGAATGTAGAATGATTCCCATATCCTCATGTGTTTGTGATTATGTCTCATAGTCTATCCCCACCTGGTGGAGCCTTGCTCTAGGAGGGAGGTTGCTTGGGGGAGTCTAGGGATGGTATAACCCTAGTCCCCCTTGCTAGACCTCAGCTCACAGCCTTGCTGCTTCCTTTCAGCTGCTGTGGAAAGATGTGTTGCCCAGTCTCTATGCTGCCAAGCCATGATGAAACTTCCCTTTGAAATTCTAAGCCTTAAACAAATCCTTCCCTCCCAATAAGATGCTTCTGGTCAGGTGTTTTGTCCCAGCAATGAGAAGGTAACAGCTACAAGACTTCAGTTCTTCAGCAAAGCATTATCCCTATTTTCCTTATTAAGAAAGTAAAAAAGGAGGGGAAGGTTTGCTGGTTTTTCGTCACTTTCTGATTGACTTTTGCTAGAACCGACACCAGGTATTTAGGTAGGAGAAAATATACCAAATTTAACCATACCTTCCTTTTCATGAATGGAATTTGTTGTCTTAGATTTTTCCTTGAGCATTCTTGGGGAAAAAGAGGAGCTTGTGAGGAGAAGGAGAAGAAGAAGAAAAGGAAGGGAAGATGAGGAACTATCAGGTGGGGAATGTGGCTAATGTTGGAGAGAAGTGTCAGTGTTAGCCAGTGACTCCCTCACTTGGCCTCTGGTATTTTGTCTGTCTACCATTGATATTCATCTTTTCAGTTGTCACCAAGAACTTCTTCCTCCTGCCATTGGTCTGCAGATTCATAGGGAAAACACAGCCTGACCACTTAAGAACTTAAGACATAAGCTCACTTGGAGTGGAGATAGCTTGGTTATCTTCTAAGAATGAAAATAATGCTTTTGTCTTTCTGTTCCTTTCTATCTTCCCTCTTCTTTCTCCCCTCCCTCCTCTTCCTCTCTCTTTCCCACCCTCCTTCCCTTCCTCTATCCCTCCTTTTGTACTCTTTCCTCCCCTACACTTCCCATGCCTATATACACAATTCATTACAGCTGGTGAGAACCAGTTGCTGCCTTCCACTCTGTCCCCAAAAGTAGGTCAGGTGGAACATGACATCTGTGGGTCCATGGCTTCAGGCCTATCTTTTATTTCTTTTCTTTTTCATTAAAATATTTTATTTAAGAGAGAAAGAGAGAAAAAATGGGCACACCAGGTCCTCTAGCCACTGCATACTAACTCTAGACACATGGGCTACCATGTGCATCTTGTTTTACATGGGTACTAGGGTATTAAACCTGGGTCTTTAGGCTTTGCAGGCAAGCATCTTAACTGCTAAGCCATCTCTCCAGCCACTCTTTCTTTTTCAAATAAGAAAATAAATTATAGGAGAAATACCACAAGCTATAGCAAAGGATTGTCGGTGTCCTAGTATACAGAGGGAAGATGGTTCTGGGTTTCTTGTCTAGAAATGGTGTATTCCTTTATTTTATTTTAGAAAGAAAATGATGATTCTTAGTTTCAGGTTTCTATATCAAACAGGGCCTGAAGTTGAGGCCAGAATTTTATGGCTTTCCTCAAGAGGGATGGCTCAGCATGCTCCCTTGGATATTGGATCTCGGAGGTGCCTGTTTTCAGTGATTGTGTTGGTTAAAGAGGTCCCTTGGAATGGCTTAAATCTTTGATAAGGAATGCTGTGGTTTGAAGATGATTTTTCCTCCATCCTCAACCCAGTTCATGGGCTGGAGACTTGGTCTCCAAGGTAACAGAGTTGAGAAACAGTGGGACATTCCTTAGGAGGAAGTAAGCTCATGGGAACATCACTGTGAAGTCTTTCTCCAGACATTGCCATGCCAGTTATCTTGAGGCTGGTAGGAGTGGACTAGTTCTCACAGGAGTGAGTTGTCATAATGTAAACTCAATGCCTTGTCGGCACGTACAGTTCTTTCAAACGTGCCTGCTTCCTCTGCCTGCCTCTCTGCTGTGATATGACGTAGCGTAAGAACCTAAGAAACCAAGCAGATTATGGTGTCACATTCTTGGCCCTTCAGTACTATACACTAAAACACTCTTTATAAGTTAGCCAGCATCCGGTATTTTGTTTCAGCAACAGAAAATGGACTAAGACAAATAGCTAAGTCACAGTCTTCCTGAAGATGGTTTTGGAGTCTCCAGAGCAAATGTGTCCTTTGCTCTACAAAGTGAGATCTGTGAATCTATCAATATCACATAGGCAGTCACTTAAGACTGATTGACAAGTGACAGCTTTGGATAAAGGTAAGATTTCTTGTGATGTTATCTGGATGGAGAATTAAAGTATATATGTTAGCATTTCTTTTTCATCTCAAATGATAGAAAATCCAATTCTGAGTAAAACGAAAAGGTAGATTATTGATTCATAGAAGTCAAAAAACCAGGGATGGGACATGCGTGGTAAAACACTTCACCATAGAACAACTTCAGGCACTTGCTTACTTAGGTCAACATCTGAGAGTTGGTGGGGTGTTACCTGGGGTCTCCCCTGGCCTCCCATTCTCCCTTGCTGGGAGTCAGGGGGCCTGTTGGAAGCACTGTCTCTGGTGATTGCTGGTTACTGGCTAGGCTGCCTTAGCTATGGTCTGAGATGCCTTATGCTCCCATAGGCTGGCAGGTTTTTCTGCAGTGTCAGGATTCTAAGAAAGAGTGAAAATTTGCACCACCACTTCACTGTGTTGGCCAAAGTGAGCTTCAAGGGCACTCCATACTTAAGGGGCAGGAACTAGTTCTCATCTCTTATTATTTAGTTATTTATTTGTTTGTTTGAGAAAGAAGGAGAGAGAGAGATTGAGAGAAAGAGAGAATGGGCACATCAGGGCCTCTAGCCACTGCAAACAAACTCCAGGTGCATGTGCCACGTTGTGCATCTGGTTTACATGGGTGCTCGGAAATTGGACCAGAATCCTTAGGTTTCTCAGGCAAGCCCCTTAACCACTAAGCAATCTCTGTAGCCCTAGTTTTCATCTCTTAATAGACTCAATGAAAGAATCTGTGAAGTCATATTAAGTAACTGTCTGCTGCTCCCATAATGCATAAACCACAACTCCATAGGGAACATTTGCAACCCCCACTGAGGAGCATCCCCTTTGGAATGGGGGAAAGGACGAGGGAAAAGAGGGTACTGATTCATGATGTATCCACATGCAATATGTTGTTAATAACAATTTTTAAAAAGTAAAAAGGGTTTAGATATGGGAAAACATGGATTTGGTTGACATGTTTTCATATTTCCCACTGTCTTTAAGTGTGGCTTCAGGGAAGGCCCTATTTTGGGTTTGAACTACATCATTATCCTACTCAGTTGACTTCAGCTTTCATGCCTCATATCTCTACAGTGACTGCAACAGTCCCAGCCCCCACATGCACAGTTAAAGGGAAAGGAAAGCCAGCCTGTTCACTTCCCTAGGAAATTCCAAGAAGATCATGTGCCTATAATTAACTTCATCTCTGTGGCTGAACATGAATTGGCCAAGGGCTGGCCACATGCTTTTCCTTCTCCTGGATGGATTGCAGCAGGAAGTATAAAAGCTTTGAGTGTGGGCATGAAGGGATCTCCAGTGAAAATTGGTAGTTCTTCCAGCAAGAGAAATGGCTAGTGCTGCTGGTGGTGATGGGCTGGGGGTTGGAGGAATAACCATAGATAGCCACAACACCTCAATGACTCACTTGACTGCAACTCTATCTGCCAATTCCTTGTACAAGGCAGGAGATTGTGAGGGATGCCAGGAAACTGGATTTGAAGACCAATCTTCAGGTGTCTTTGGTCTGAACTGCTTTTCTCAACACAGAGCGTAATTCTACACCATGTGAGGGATAGGTGGTCCTTCCTGGATGGGCTTCAACATTGTAATAGAAATGTCACTGTGACTGATGGTAGCTTTGGTTCCTTGTGATCATCTTGTGGTTGTTGTGAGATCAATACACTTTCAAACACTTGCCCATTCACCAAGGCATTATCTCCCCAAACTTCTTTGTCCCTGCTTATATTTGTCAACTTTACAATCCTTTTATTACCAGCAAAAGCTTTGGGAAGCTACAAATAAAAGCAGGGATTATAAAAGAATTCTTATTAAAGCATGCTTTCTTTGAGGCCCAGAGTACAATGCCTGCCGTTCTCCCCTTGTGAAAAGATGTGCTTTCTTGTTTAATTAGAGTAGACCTCCATTCCATTAGAAGAGGACAAGCCGGGCAGCAGAATTGAGACTGCAGACTCCAAGGAGGGGGGCAGGGGAGTTTGTTTATTTCAGCTCTGGTTGACTTTCAGAGTGTATTGCAACTCAAGAGATATGCCGTCATATTTGAGAATGGATGAATACATGTGAAGCACAGTGTCCCTGCTACATAGTAATTGGTCATCATCTCCTTTTTGCTGTTGTTACTTTTGCAAATAAAGCTTGGGTTAGAGAAATGCAAAGCCAAGTGCATCAATTAAGGTCCTAGCAAGAGACAGATGGCACACTCCATGTGGATAATGTGAAGAGAGCTTAGGAAAGAGCTTGCAAAGATGTGGATAGGATGTCAGGAACCCAACGGATGGTGTTGTGCCCAGAGCCAGCAAATGTCTCACTTAAAGCAAGGGTTAGCAATTGGTAGGCCATGGGCCAAATTGGGTCTGCTACCTGGTTATGAAAATAAAGCTTTGTTTCAACATGGCTAGGCACATTCCAAAGACAGAGCTGAATCAGGGCGGTAAAGATTATCTGGCCAAAAATCCTGAAACATTGGCTTCCTAGGACAGTGATATCTAGCCTCTGGCCCAGGGGCCACATATGTCCCAGTCCAGCTATGAATGTGGCCACACACACTGGTAGATGACAATGCCCTGTTATAATGTCAAAAGGTGGGATGACCCTGAGCCCTTTACAGTAGAAGTGTACAACAATCACAGCAGGACAAGTGTAAAGAAAAGTGAGAAGTTTCGTTTTATAAGCAATTCAGGCTTCTCAGGCCTTGCCCTTGCGCAGCCCTGGCAGCATCTGTGTGAACCCGGATTCCTCACTTGTTTGCCCCAGTGTGGGCCTGATCTGCTGGTCCTGCATCCAGATAATGTCTAGAATAGACTGCTGCACAAAAGCTGTGGCTTCCCAGAGATGCCACCAACAGAGGGCCACTCTGCAGATAAAAAGATGATGGGGAGAAAACCCCACTTACCTTTTTTTAAAAAAAAATACTTATTTATTTAGGAAAGAGAGGGAGAGAGAGAGGAAGAGGCACATAGACAGAAAATGGGTGCACAAGGGCCTCCAGCCACTGCAAGCGAACTACAGACAGATCCACCCACTTGTGCATCTGGCTTATGTGTGTACTGGGTCCTTAGGCTTTGCAGGCAGGCACTCCAACTGCTAAGCCATCTCTCCAGCTCCCCTTGTCTTTTGAGCCCTCCCTTGCCTTATCTGCTTGGATGTCGCAGGGTGAAGAAGCACAAAGATCAGCATGGTGGTGAACAGAATCAGGTGGAGGAGGGAAGGCCAGGGTGGGAAAGAGAAAGCAGAAAGAATTCCTCCAAACTCCACTACAGAATTGCAGTCCAGGGCTCTTAAGGATGACCATTCAATCAGAGGGAACTGTCAAAAGAAAATGTTGGACTCAGGCGAAGAAGTGCATGGCTCATTGATTTGGAAGTAGGAAATCTATCCCGGATCTGAGTCATATGGGAAAAAGGTGGATCCTTGATACGTCACAGTTATGATTAAATAAGGACTCTCTGCTTAGTTGTTTAAAAATTATTTTCTCGCCAAAGGCTCTGTAGTTTCTTGCTCTATTCCCAGCCCTCATCCCAATACTTGGCATAAGTACTTGCTCAAGAAATAGAATTAAATAAGCTGTTGAATAAAGAACATGTAAAACTGAGAAAAACAGGGCTGGAGAGATGGCTTAGCGGTTAAGCGCTTGCCTGTGAAGCCTAAGGACCCTGGTTCAAGGCTTGGTTCCCCAGGACCCACGTTAGCCAGATGCACAAGGGGGCACATGCATCTGGAGTTCCTTTGCAGTGGCTGGAAGCCCTGGCGCGCCCATTCTCAATCTCTCTCTCTCTCTCTCTCTCTGTCACTCTCAAATAAATAAGTAAAAAATGAACAAAAAATGTTTTAAAAAAACTGAGAAAAACAGACTGTGCTTAAAACCCCATCATCAGGGTGTCTATGTGTGAAAGGTATGTTGGCAAATGATAAATTCAAAAGGTAGCCATGCTAAAGCCCTGTATCAGAAGCAACTGGGACAAGCAGGGTTGGAGTCAGGAATGGTTAAAATGATACACGCATTAGAATTTTATTGTAGGGCTAGAAAGGTGGCTCAGCAGATAAAGATAATTTCTTACAGAGCTTGCTAACTTTCGTTCAATTCTTCAGTACCCATTTAAAGCCAGATGCGTAAAGTGGTGTGCACATCCGGAGTTTGTTTACAGCAGAAAGAGGCCCTGGCACATCTATACTGTCTCCACCACTCTCTCTTAAATAAATAAAAGTGTAACCAACTTATTTTAATATATACAAAACAGAATTGCATGGCCAAACATTTGATGAAACTCTTTGGCTTTTTTTTTTCTTCAAATAATGTTATATTATATTAGGAAGATTTTTATATACCCTCTCTCTCTCCTCTCTCTCTCTCTCTGTGTGTGTGTGTGTGTGTGTGTGTAGCAATACTATACATAGTGTGTGTGTGGCATATGCACATATCCTGTGAATGTGTGTATGCAGTGTTCAGAAGAAAGGTGCCCAGGTGAAATCATATCACAGTAAGCACTGGAATGACAGCTAGTTAAGCCTGGGCTGCCTCTGCAGCTGAAGCAGTTTCCTCCTTTCTTGTTTGGTTTTTTAAAAATTATTTTATTTATTTATTTATGGGAGAGAGAATGGGTACAACCAGGGCCACTGCAAACAAATTCCAGACATATGCACCACCTTGTGCATCTGGCTTATGTGGGTACTGGGGTATTGAACCTGGGTCCACAAGCTTTAGAGGCAAGCGCCTTAACCACTAAGCCATCTCTGCGGCCCTCTTTCCTTGTTTTGTGAGGCCTTGTGTCATGGGTGGTGGAGGATGCTTCTCTTCCATTTGCTGTGCTAGGCACTTCTTGGCTTCCAGACAAATCTATACCTTGCACAAGTATCAGAGATATGTGAGAGAGGGCCCTAAATCTAAACCACAGACATGCATGTGTGAGCAGAAAGCATGATGGGAGGAGAAGGGAGGATGGGCCCCAAAGGTAAGAAAAGTTGATACAAATGGTAACCACAAAGCATTCTAACCAAATAGAATCTTTTAAACCAGGCCATGAGCAGTGAGACCTTACTTTTTCTTATGGGATGCGGTGATAAAGAAATTACATAGTTATTTGAGAGGAACATAAATAAAGATTAATAGGTTAATGAGTTATTTTCCTTTCATTACTACACTATTGTACTTTATTATAATTGCTTTGCACTCATTTAATTAAATTTGAACTGGGGCCAACACAAGATAATTTGTTTTCCCTGTACTGAACAATGAGTATGCAGATTGGATGTACTGAAGCAGTAATCAGCCCTCTGTTTGTAACACTTTTCTACTCTGAGTAGACATTATAATTGATAATTTGATTGTTGCAGCACTCTATGCAATATATTTTAAAGCAACATTAACATAATGGAAATTATGTTGTGAGCTTAATCTCAGCTTTTCACTGAGAGGCTATCGGGGGGCCCCTCAGTGTAAACCAGCTAGTGTCTGAGAACAGCAGATCTGTCTCTCTCAGTCTTCCTTTTTGTTGCTCTTTCTCTCCACCTCTTTTTTTCTTCCCATGTTTTTCCCCTTCTTTTCTCTTTCACTCCTCCCTTATATTTTGACCCTGTTGCTCCCTCCTTTGCTTCCTTCCTTTTCCACTTTCTTTCTTTTCTTCCTTTATCCTTCCCTCTTTCCTAACTATAGGCATGGTCTTTTCTTTTGGTTTTGCAGCTCCATGGAGGAAAGTAACAGGATGAGACAGGGAATGAGGAAAGCAGTTGCTATTGCATTAATTAATTTGGAGACCTGTTCATAGCCAGGACATCCGGGAAATGCAAACAAGAGACTTCCTCACCAATGACCCAGTGAGAAGTTATTCTAGGTGGGCATGATGGCAGCTGGTACCAACTATTGGTAAACATATTGGGTTCATTCCTGCATATGTTGGCAATGAGGAAAATGTCCCTAGTGTTGCCTGTGTATGTTGTCAGTTCTTCTTTGGGGCTATAAAAACTTCCTTGAAAAGATGTGGCCTTGGGGCTGGAGAGATGGCTTAGTGGTTAAGCGCTTGCCTGTGAAGCCTAAGGACCCTGGTTCGAGGCTCGGTTCCCCAGGTCCCACGTTAGCCAGATGCACAAGGGGGCGCACACATCTGGAGTTCATTTGCAGAGGCTGGAAGCCCTGGCGCGCCCATTCTCTCTCTCCCTCTATCTGTCTTTCTCTCTGTGTCTGTCGCTCTCAAATAAATAAATAAATAAAAATTTTAAAAAAAAAGATGTGGCCTTTATCCTTATGAATACATTCTGGGAATTAATCCTCGTTGGGTGTAAGGGTTTCCTGTCCCACAATGGAAACTAGGTGTGACATTCTGTTTAATAATCCCGGGCCAGTGTGAGCTCAAGCATAGGCGAGAAAACTTTGTGCCCAGGTGACTTCTGTTGAATTTTCATAAGTCTGTAAATATTTGTTTCTGTGTTTGTTTTGGGAGGAAAGCCATCTGTGAATGGTTGGGAATGAAGTGGTTTGTCTTGGAAGAACTGAAAGAGGGGAATCAGGGTATTATCTCTCAGGAGCCCTTCCAGATCCTGAATTTGGTTGCAAAAATCTGATTTCTTTGAAGACTAGCCTGTACTTTCATCCCTTTGTTCTTTGTAAACCCTGCACACCCACTCAGGTTGGCTGTTGTGCTTTCAAACCACCCGTCAGTGTGAAGAGGCAATGCACCATAAAGGAGTGCACTTTTTAGCAAAGGGATGGTGTGTGAGAGAAAACAGATTGGTCTCTGTGACATATTAACTTTTTCCAGTGATCACTTTTCCAGTGTTGTAATGGGCACCAAAGGTCCTGTCTTCCCTTGCTACATTTGAAGGCAGGTGTGGTGGCACACACCATTTTTTTTTGGTGGGGGGCACACCAGGGCCTCTAGCCACTGCAAATAAGCTCTAGACGCATGTGCCCCTTGGGCATCTGGCTTACATGGGTCCTGGGAATAGAACCCGGGTCCTTTGGCTTCGCAGGCAAATGCCTTAACCACTAAGCCATCTCTCCAGCCCTCCTTGCTACATTTTTACTTTAATTTATTATTTATTTATTTATTTGCAGGGAGGAAAAAAGGGTGACAGAGGGAGAGAGAGAATGGGTGTTCTAGGGTCTTCTACCACTGCAAATGAATTCCAGGGGCATGCACCACTTTGTGAATCTTGCTTTACATGAGTACTGAGGAATCAAACCTGGGCTGTCAGGCATTGCAAGCAAGTGCCTTAGCTGCTGTGCCGTCTCTTCAGCTCCCATTTTTACTTTTTATGATAAATTAGGCTGGAGCTTGACTTATACTCCAATTACCCAGCTCAGTAGTTGTACCTCTGAGCACTTTTTTTTTTTGGTTTTTCAAGGTCCGGTCTCAGTCTAGCTCAGGCTGACCTGCAATTCACTATGGAGTTTCAGGGTGGCCTCAAACTCAACGGCGATCCTACCTCTGCCTCCCAAGTGCTAGGATTAAAGGCGTGCTCCACCACCCTGGCTTTGAGCTCTATTTGTTTTTTTTCTAGGTAGGGTCTCACTCTAGTTCAAGCTGACCTGGAATTCACTATGTAGTCTCAGGGTGGCCTCGAACTCATGGCAATCCACCTGCCTCTGCTTCCCAAGTGCTGGGATTAAAGGCGTGCACCATCACGCCTGGCTTTTTTTTTTTTTTTTAAGCTCATTGTTTTCCTTATTACTTCAGAGCATGTTTTAGTCTATCATTAGCATGAGATGAACTTCTCTCAGCTGGATCAACTGTTGTAATTATTACTATCACAGATAAAGGGCCCGTAGTTAAGTGTCTTTTATACTTACCTTCTTGTTAAAAACAAAACAAGGAAACAGAAAAAAAAAAAATCCAGTTTGCTTGGATGGAGCATGCATCTTCTCACTCACAGATGTTGTGTTTAAGTTGAGAAGCCTGCAGCTGGCATGCGGGTATAGTCTAGAGACACAACTCCAGTTTCTTGCATCAGCCCACCCATGGCTCCTGGCCTCCAGGGCCATTGCCAAGGAAGTCTGCTCCCAAACAAGGCCTCAGGGCAGATTAGTGGAGCACAGAAGTTGAGTGAAGACGCAGGCACACAAAAGTTTCCCTATGAAGGAAACCCGGGGCCAAGGTGTTCACCCTGGAATCATTCCCCTTGCTGACTAACCAGACATGACCCCACTTGAGAAACTCAGTTTAGATCTTCAGGGTGTACCCATCTGGTATGGCTTGGTTGTGCAATGTTCCGCATGGGCTCATGCGCTTGAACCCTTGGTCCCCAGCTGGCAGTGGGGCTGCTCTGAGAGGTTGTGAAACCTTTTGGATGTGGGATCTAGCTGGCAGAGAGAGGGCTGTGGGGACAGGGCTAGAAGAGCATATACCCAGCTAGGTTCTAGCTCGAGTTCCGTGCTTCCTGCACTGGGTTGCAGCCATCTTTTGTTGGACATATTCTCACACATTTCATCCTGGAGTAGGTACTTTATATTCAATTGCTTGGTTTTAATTTCTCACTGAGGCTGAGGTGTAAATTATTCCCATTTTTTGAGGCAAAGATAGCAAGGTTCAGAGAAGTCAAACCACACAGGTCATGAGTGGCTTTGTCCAAACCCTGACCTCTCTGGACAACAGCCACTGAAGCCATATGACTTTGAAATGCTATGCTTTCTTTTCTTTTTTAAATATTTATGTATGTATGTGAAAGAGGGAGGCAGGGAGCTGGAGAGAGACAGATAGAGAGAAGGGAGAATGGGCATGTCAGGGGCTCTAGTCAGTGGAAATGAACTCCAGACACATATGCTACCTGGCTTACATGGATACTGGGGAATCGAACCTGGGTTCCTCAGGCTTCTCAGGCAAGAGCCTTAACTGCTTAACTGCTAAGCAATCTCTCCAGCCTGGGGAAGCTATGCTTCCTAACTGGGTCCCCTGAAGCAGGGAGTAGGCAATGGATGAAGGAAATGATGAAAGTATATTCCTGACTCAACCCTAGGGGGAAAAAAATAGGTAGACCAACAGCTAGTCAAGAATTGAGGCTTTGTAGACTTGTGCCCTCCAGTTTCCTATCATAAACCTGCACAATCAGTTGGGATGGCTGAGTTCTTTTTTTATTTATTTTTGAGACACACCAGGGCCTCCAGCCACTGTAAATGAACTCCAGATGCATATGCCACCTTGTGCAGCTGGCTTACGTGGGTACTAGGGAATTGAGCATGGGTCCTTTGGCTTTGTAGGCAAACACATTAACCACTAAGCCATATCTCCAGCCCCCCCCCCTTTTTTTTAAGTAACCTTTGATAATATCCAAAGTACTTTGCAATCTACTTACCCTTCATCTAGTGCAGTGGCAAGCAGTGTGTGGGGGGTGGGGGTTGCAGGATACAGGAATGGAACCAATCCTGCCAGCCATTCAAAAGCCACCCCTCCAACTCTCATGAAAACTTGTTCCCAACCAGAGATTAACATTGTGGCACCACAGTGTTCTGCCAGTTGAATTCTGGAGATCAAAGGTTGAACTATGGTGCTTCATGCATGGGTCAACAGCAAAGGCAACGGGATGCTGGAGCAGGCAGAAGAGAGGAGGAGCCACCACACTCCTCTGAAAGGCACACTGGAAACTCACTAACTGGTGCTAGTGGAGACCTTCTTCCATCGCTTCTCTCCTTCAATAGCTCCTTTCTTTCCTTCGAAAGCTTCCCTACTCTTCTTTTGCCTCTCATTCCTTCATTCCTTTTGTAGAATAGGAGGCCCAGTGTGGTATAGAACAAGCCCTGCCTAGGTATTCAAGAGACCTGACTACAGCCAGTAAAGGGCAATGAAGGGTGCATTCGAGTGAAATAGATGCAGCTCTATGCTCCAGGACCAGCCTTTAACCTACATACGGGGCCGGTGTGCTAGGTGCTACAAGAATTTTTCCTATATAATGTTTACAAGTACTTTTCAGCTGTGCTACATATGTGCATGCTCAGGTGTGGCTCTGTGCGTGCGTGCATGCGTGCGTGTGTGTGCTTGTGAAGGTCAGAGACAATAACCTTGGGTACCATTCCTTAGGAATGCCATCTACTATTTTTGAGACAGGGTCTTTCCTTGGCCAAGAGCTCACCAATTAGGCTAGACTGGGTGGTTATGAGGTCCAAGGACTGATCTGTTTCTGCCTCAACAGATTGGGCATGTATAGTACCACCCCTGCACTTTCACTTGGGTTCTGGGCATCAAGCAAGGTCTTCACGTTTGCTAGGCAAGCACTTTACTATTGAGATATCTCCTTAGGCCTTATTAGGCTATATTTTTAAAATATTTTATTTATTTATTAGAAAGCATAGAAGGAGAGAGAGAGAGATTGAGAGAGAGAGAGAAACAGATTGAGTGTGGGTATAAAAGGGCCTCTGGCCACTGCAAATGAGTTTCAGATACATGAGCCACCTTGTACATCTGGCTTATGTGCACACTGGAGAATCAAACCCAGGTCTTTATAGGCAAGCACCTTAACCACTGAGACATTTCTCCAGCCCCTAGTTGTATTTTTTCAAACAGCAGATTTTATATTTGAAGAAAATCAAGAACAGGGGGTATTCCTTGAAAATTAAGTATGAACACCTTGGACCCATATTCCTTCATGGTCATTGAGTTTCAGCTATTTCTTTAAGGACAGGTTTGGTTTGCTCACATTTGGTTTGTTGTGTACTCAACCTGCTTTGGGGTTTGAAAAGCTGGGGAATGTATGATAACTCCAAAGACACCCTAACAGCCCCTAAACCTGTAGTCAACTAAGGAATTTACACATCTATGCTTTTACTGCATGACAAAGACACCACACCTTAACAAAAGTCAACAACGACCTCTACCTGACCTTGGAAGATGGCAAAAATGATGCTCCCTGAATGCGCAATCTGCTAGATTCCTTTGCACAAGGCATCTCACTGGGTCTTCCTGCTCAGCCCAACCCAGCCAGGTTCCCCTTTCCTCATTGTCCAAGAGGAAGAACATGTGGCACTGAGAGGTGATGTCACATGCCCCAGGTCATAAAGAGGCTGAATGTGGAATTCCAGCTGTAGATGCAGGTTTGCTCTCTCTTGCCTTAGGGTCCTTCTGTCTTACCAGGAAGTCTGTTCTGGATTCTGTTCTCTGCTTTGCTTTTCTTTTTTCTGGAGGGTGGGGGTTTCAAGTTAGGGTCTCACTCTAACTCAGGCTGACCTGGAATTCACTATGTAATCTCAGGGTGCTCGAACTCACAGCAATCCTCCTACCTCTGCCTCCCAAGTGCTGGGATTAAAGGCATGCGCCAACACACCCGGCTCTTTGCTTTCCTTTATTCTGCCTTCCTTTTACTATACAAACAAATCTTATGGTATTTTAGGTTTTCAAAATGCTCTGTGAACTTCTCAGGGACTCTTACCAAAGCACATGGAAGGGAAAGTTGAATGGATGGGTTCAACCTCCTAAACTGGGAACGTGGGTTCTACCATGGAGCTAACAAGTCCAGCTTCACTGTGTGTCTTAGAACAAGGCTGACTATGAAGTCCAGATCACTTGGGCTTTTCAGTGAAAGACAAGTTGTCTCCACATAGAACGGCTGCTTTGGTTCCAAAAATACCTACAGTGGTCCAAGGGTCTACCGAGTACTTCATATACAACATATGGTGAATCTAGAAAACCCTTCCACTAGAGCATAATCTTTATTTTACCAGGAAGAAGCTGAGGTGTGCCAAGCATGTCCAGAATGCTGCCAAGGTCACTCCACAAGCTTGAGACTCAAAGGTCACATTCTCTCCACTCTATAGTAAAAGAGAAAGAGAGAGAGAGAGAGAGAAAGAGAGAGAGAGAGAGAAAGAGAGAGAGAGAGAGAGAGGGAGAGAGTGAGAGAGCCCCAATGTCTACCCTGCTCAAAGAGTCCTGTCAATCAGGGCCAGTCTTTATTCTATTTTATTTATTCTATATTTGACCCCTGTGACTCATATGGTAACTTGGCTTCTTACATATCCTCTGGGACTGTCTGAAGGTTAGAACGTATGGGGGCTGGAAGTAAAAATGGCTCAGTGCTTAACAGTGCTTGTTTGAAAGCCTGATAGCCTGGGCTCTATTCTTCAGTAACCACATAAAGCCAGACGCACAAAGTGGTGCATGCCTCTGGAGTTTGATTGCAGGGGTAAGAGCCCATGGTGCATCCATTCTCTCTTTCTCTCTCGCTCGCTGTCTCTCTCTCTCTCTCTTTCTTGCAAATTAATAAATAAAATATTTAAACACAGAAAGTGGGCCATTTTTCCAGGGAAGAAACTTACCCCCAAAATACCAAAGGGAAAACAACGTCCTGCCCACTATCCAGTCACCCACTGGAATGGGCTTCTGGTTCTCTGTGAGCTTGGGGCTGACACTTTGGAAGCTGGCTTAAAATGAATAATGTACATTCAGGAAGTGAAAAGCTTGTGCCACACCCTTGACATGGTGTACTGGGGAGAAGGGAGTAAATATTAACCCAAAGGCAAATACGGAAGCATCAGCGAGGCAGGGAGAGGAAAAAGAAGCAGGTGAAGTCAGGTAAGAGGAGCTAAGCTCCCGGACTTGGAGGGCAGCCAGGGCGTGGGTTCAGATGCCTCTGTTGCTTATGAGCTGCATGCTAGCAGGTACATTACTTAACTGTCCTTAGGCTTCATTTTTTTTTTTCTTTCTTAAAGTGTGGGGTGGCTATTTATTCTCTTGAGGCTGGTTGTCCAGATTAGATGGCATCATGCATAGAACATACTCAGGAGAGTGGCTCTGCTATGGGTTCATTTGATGATCTCTCTTCTGGATATGTCACAATTAATCTATTTTTAGTTCCTTTCCTTGAATTTCCTTGCTGTTCTCATATTTCATGAAAAAGTCACATGAGGATTTTTGCAGAATTATCCTTTTGAAATGTCCAGGTTCTTGGACATGTTCTGTGCCCACTGCAGATTCAAACAGACCAACTTTAGATGTGAGTCTATTGTGCCTGGCGATAAGAATGGTTCCTTGATGAAGGCAGGGGCGGTCATGACGTCTCTGCAGAAAGTGACGTTTTTGAAGGGGAAAGATGGTGGGAGGAATACAGCAAGAATTTTAGCTGAACAGGTTCTGGAGAGGAGGCTTTCTCCCCTTTCATCCTGGCCCCAGTCCTGAGGAGGAGCATCCCACAGAAATTGGAACTGGCAGAGACTGGTGAATGACGTCATAAGACTGAGGGGAAACATGGTCACAGCACTGTCATAGCTTCCATGGATGTGTCGACTGGCTGGGCACCAAGTCCACTGTGTTATCCAAAGCAACACAGCCACAGGGGTCAGGGCACCAAAGTCCAGGGACATTTTACAAGGAAAATGAAAGAAAGCTGTTATTCTTCAGGGGAGGGGAAGTGACAAGGAGGCATTCTGGTGACACAGCATTCTGGGTAACAACAGAAGATAGAGGCTCCCAAGGCCATGTAAGTTCACCAGTATTTCATTGTCTACCAATTCTGCTTCCCCCCAAAATCAGAAGTGTAAACAGAAATCAGATACTCTTAAGGATTTTTCAACTATAATATCAGCATTTGGAAAAAAGACACAAAAATTTACCTAAAGACCAAATGGTGACATGAGAAACAGAATGACATGTTATATAATAAAGACAGTGAATGCCACACTGGAAACATGTAGAGGGTTTGGGAACAACATCAAAAAGTTGAAGAAAAGAAAATCAATCAGGATTGAGTAATGGACATGGCCAGAAGGGTCTTTCAAAGTGGGATCAAAGTTTACCTCTTAGCAGTGTGACTTTGGCCAGTTTCTTGACTACCCTAAATCTTAGGAGCACTGTAGGCCTCTCCTTCATCGCTCCTTCTGTGAACATTTAGAAAGACCATGCACATAAAATGTCCAATGTCTGCCTCGGTACAGGCACCATGAAGTGGGACCTGTTATTATTGTGGTTATTATCTGTCTCAGTCAGCGTTCTTAGGAATGGGCTCAGGTTTTACACATGTGAAAATCAAGGCCCAGAGAAGTAACTAATTTCCCTAGGCTCCCACAGGTCCCACATGGTGGGACTAGGATTTGATCTCTAATTTGTCTAATGCATTCACTCCTCATCCTGCTTCATGGCAGGTGATCAAAGGAGAAACAAAATCCTCTAAGACTAGCTGTGCCAAACCCATGTCTCCTTCACAGTGATGCATTTCTCTGGGAACTTGAATCAGAAGTCAGTATTGAAATGATTTCACCCTTGGAGGACTCTTATCTTCCTATTTGGAAGTCCCAGGGGGAAAATATGGACAACTTCAGAAGCCACAGAAAGAGGGGACTGGACCCCCGCACACATTATAATCATATGAAAGTAGAGGTCTGGACAATAGATTGGTGAGTCACTGATTTCTCAAGTGACTATGGAAGTTCTCTAAAGTGTCATAGAGCGTCTGTGTGTCCAGACATATAGCTACCCTCAGAAGGCTTGCTGTCCCACAGAGACACAAGGCAGGTAGGCATATATGTGATTCATCTTGGTCACAATGGGTGGCTTTTTCTCCTTTCTTGCTTTCGGTTCAGAGCCTGGGTTTTGTTCATCACAGTCTGGCTCTTGCTTGACCTAACATGATATAGACAACACATTGACGGTGACAGGCCAGGGTATGGGACCCAGCTCTGAACAGCCAGGTGTAAGGTCATGTCTGCAGGACACATTTGTATTCTGTTTACCTGGTAATAAAACCATGTAAGAAGAATACCTGTCCCAGGCCTGCTTTGGTCCCGACGGCGTAAGGCTTACAGCCACAGCTGCCATCTTTCAACTATGAGGAGAAATATTGCTGACACACGAAGAATGACAGATCAGGAAGGCAGAAAGATCCTAGATTCCTGGTGACATCATTAAACTGTTATGGCAACCCTGAAACAGCTCATCTTCATATACTCCACTGTGTGAGTTTACTAAATGTTTTTAATGCTTAATGCTAATATTATTAGGGGTTTCTATCTGACTAACAACATGATGCTATCTTAGAATGGGATCTGTATATGCTAAATATTCCCAAGCCATTCTTTCTATGCTACAAAAACACTAAGCCCCATGAGGGCGGTTAGGACTATGCATTTGGGGAAGGAGGACTCCCCTCTGGGTGAAGTGTAAGTGAAAGCATCGTGCAGAGGACAGCACTTGGTGTGCACTGGGCAGCACAGGTGGGTCTGTGAGGATGAGGAGAATGGTATGTCGATGAGCAAAGCCTTGAAAAGCAGAGCCTGTGAAGAGAGAGGGCAATTAGTGAAATGGATTAGACTGCAGAATAAGCAAGCTCAGAGATGAATCTGGGAAGATGGTTGGGCAGGATTGGGTGTTGGATGGAAAGGACTTGGCGCTTTACACTGAGCTAGTGCTGTGGGTGAGGCAAGAGAAATTTATGGCCCAGTCTGGACCACTGAGATATTTTCAAGACATTTTAAAAAGAGGATAATCACTCACATAACTGTTAGGGACACAAGTCAGCTGTATCTATTGAGATGGCACAGAGAGAAACAGCCTCGAGTTGTTACAGACAGGGGAGAAGAGCATGGGTAAGACCATGGATGTTATAAGTGCCCATCTCAGGCCTAACTTTACAAATGATAGCACATTTACACCTGTGATGCTCCTTGGAAATGGGCCAATGATCTCCCTCTACCTTCTTCCCCTGCAAAGGTTTCCATCCTTGGACTTTGCCAGTCATCATTCAGATTTTTATTATGTTATACCCAAATCTATCTTCCTAAAGCTTTAGAACCCTGACTCTGTATTATATCTTATTAGTTTCTAGTAGGATAAATTGAATTCTTAATTTCACTCATTGATGATAAAAATAAATGCAACTTCTTTCCTTCCCACTGCCTGCTAGCAAACAAGGTATTCTTTCCCCGCTTGACACTGAGATGGTTTGATTTGGGGTGCAAGTGTGTGTGGTGCCCAGCAGAGGCCTATAATGTGTGTGCATCCTCTTGTGCTTCTTATATTACCATAAGAAAATATTCCCAACAGGTACCTACTGACTGCTAAAGGAAGAATACAGAGCACACCTGAACCCAAAGCATGGCCTGAAGTCAAGCCCAGCCCCACTCCATCAGGTCAGAGAAATCCCAGCTCGTGTGCAGATGCATAAGAGATAAAAGAGATGCTGTTATAAGCCAACAGGGCATTAATGTGGTGATGGCTGACTAAAACGCAGAGCAAGAAGGATATGTTGACTCCCTTTTACACCTGAATGCTCATCAAATAGATGGAGGCCACTATTATTCCCGTAAAATATTATCATTTTGTTCTCATTTATCCCCAGGGCTGATAGCCATTCCTTGTGTGACATGCATTTGAAATCCCTCCTGCATCTAATTGTGCACTCTTTCACCCAGAACTGAACACACAGCGCTCCAGATGGAGTGTGCCCCTCACAGAATCTATTAGGATCATCACTGCCCATCGATGAAAACAAGGCTTTCATGGAAGCAGCCTAAAATTGCTTTAAAAAATAACCAGTTCTGCTGTGGGACCCTATTGAGCTTCAGATTAATTAAAAGCCCCAGGTTTTCTGACTCAGTGGCTGTCAATCCAGCTTCCAAAGCCTGTACTGTACAATTGACTTATATTAGTGTTGTTGAATACAGATTCTATTACTGTAAAATATTATGCTGTGCTGGTGTTACCTAATGCTCCATCTTGTCAATACAGGCTGAATACTAATTCCACCATCAACTATACCATCTATGCTTGCCCTATTTAGGCCATCCGTAAGTCTGGGGAGTATGGCTGCTGTGTCTTCTCTCAAAACCTTGCAAAAACAAGTATTGAGCACAACATGGACAGGAATAAGAAGCTTGTGTCAAACCTTGAGAGACGTGAGGGGGTCCATCTTTCAAATTTATTTTATTTTTGTTTTGTGTATGTATGCACATTCGTATGTATATATGTATTTGTGTATGTATATATGTAGGCAGGCAGGCAGGCATGGATATGTAAATATGTTTATGGCTGTACATGGAGCACACTGGGATCACAGATGTAAGACGTATGCTATATGGCCATCCTACCTGTGTTTTTGTCTATTGTTGGCAAAAATATTGTCAGTGATGTGGCTAGAAAGATTCCTTGCTTTGATCAAACTTTATAACTGCAATAATGTTACTGAGAATGGATATTTGGGGACTGGGGAGATGGCTCAGTGGGTAAAACCACTTGCCATACAAACATGAGAGTCTTAAAGGGCCCAATACCACCTGAATTTGATTCTCTAGTGCTCATTTAAAAGCAGGATCTGGCCACACATGCCTGTAACCCTGGTCCTATAGGGAGTGGAGACCAGAGAATCCCTGGGGCTTACTGATTAGCCAGATAAACCAAAATAATTTAAAAAATATATATAAAATGGCAGCTCTGGGGCTAGTGAGAAACTCCATCTCAAAGGAAATAACCCAAAGTGTGCTAGACATCTGTAATCTTAACGTTCTCCTATGGCCTCTGCATGTATGTACAGGGGTCACAAACATCTACACACACAAGTGCATACACCATACACACACAAAAAAAAAATAGAATGAAAATTTTATACAGTATGATATTCTAGAGAACCAGTAGTCTGGGGTCTTAGCATTCACCCCTTTCTTTTCTCTGTGTTTGTTGATATAGTTTAATATCTTCTACCTTATAACTATCAGAATGCAATATTTAAATGTTCCTAGCCTTGAGAATCAACCTCTCAAAATGTCTATGAAACTTCCCATTGATGAAGTATATAATTTGCTACAACATACTCGAGGATGATGTGAACTATCGGAGCATTCCACCTGGTCTTCAACTAGTCTACCTCATTCCTCTATTGGACCAGGATCAATCTGTGCACCAACTCAGATCCATCCTGGCCCTAGAAGTCAACATGTGTCTTCCCTCTTGTGAGACCTGGTAATTTTGGCTTCTACCAGTTCTACACACTGGGATAGCAGCTCTCAGACTCCCAGAGATCCTGGGCATCTCCTCCCCCTATTCTTGTACCATGATTTCCCAGTTGTCACTGGGATCCCCATATGTGAAATTCAGAAGTGTAGAAAAGCTTCTTTCTACTCCTGTCTCATAGAGACCTGGGGTGGAAATGAAGTAGTTCCCTATCATCTCCAAGAGCACATCCACTAAGACTAAGTGTGATGGCTGGTTAGACTATAATTCATGTCTCTGCCTGGTTCTTTCTTCTTCCTTGCCTCATAAGCACTTGGCCCCAGGCTCTGCTTTCTAGGTGAGCAAACACTACTCCTCCGCCTGTCCCCTCAGCACTCACTTCCATCCACCTGGCTTTTTCCGCCAGCATGTCCTCTGTTTCGCAGCCTGCAGTAGCGTGCACTGGAAATCCTGAAAACTTTATATTCCCAAGAACCAAAGACAAATACTTCATATTTGTCCTGCTTTGTGTGAGACAACTCTGAAATAAGTACTACACCATCCCACAGAGGCCCTCAGAGGGACTGGGCTCCAGCAATAAATCACTGGCACACCATTCATTGGCTTCTTGCCTCTTTAATACCCTTTTCACTGTAGTTTCAGTGTTTCCCGAGGATCATCTCTCAAATAAGTGAGTCTTTAATAATCATGACACTGGATCTGCCTCATAGAGACCACGGCCTCGGGCTCCCAGGAACACGAGACTCTTCCCATCATAAGAACCTCTACCTCACGGGCACCTTTACTTCTGAAAGAACAGTTAACAGGGTTGACACTAGCCAGATGGTTCTCAGGTTCTCTCCCAGGTGTTTCTATACTATCTCCGTGTCAATTGGACAGTCAAGTTTCATATCTGTGTGTTAGCAGTGCTGTAGCTGGTTGTCCTCCATGTTCTGCTATCAGATCTCACTTTTTTTGCTTGTTTTTGTTAAAATGATATCTTTATAACTCGAATAACAAATACCTGCAAATATGATGAAAATTTGTGTGAAATGAAAAAATGGAAACTCTCACTTCTATTCCAAGTCATCCGTTACTCATTTCTCTATGAATCTTTCCAGAAATATTCTACTCATTTACACTCACACACAGAGACAGACACAGACCACAC
Source organism: Jaculus jaculus (assembly GCF_020740685.1). Lineage (NCBI taxonomy): Eukaryota > Metazoa > Chordata > Mammalia > Rodentia > Dipodidae > Jaculus > Jaculus jaculus. Next base: position 236,560,218 of record NC_059102.1, on the reverse strand, counting down.
TCACATGCGCTCATGCTTATCTTTACTTTTTAGATTTTTTTAAATTTATTTATGAAAGAGATAAAGAGACAGAGAATGAGCACACCAGGGCCGCTTGCTGTGCCAAACTCCAGACACATACACCACTTTCCATATCTGGCTTTATGTGAGTACTGGGGAATTGAACCCTGTGTTGGCAGGTTTTGCAAGTAAGTGCCTTTAACCACTGAGCAATCTTCCCAGCTCTTATCCTTACCTTTTTATTAAATAGTGTGAAATCATGTGCTATGATTTCCCCAAGTGTCAGATTCTAACTTGAGTGAAAATCTTCATGATCTTTTTTTTAAAAATATATTTTATTTATTTTATGAGGAGAGAGAGAGACAGACCATGTGCATGGGTACACCAGGGCCTCTTGCTGCAAATGAACTCGGATACATCACTTCATGCATCTGGCCTTATGTGGGTACTGGGGAATTGAACCCTGGTCCACAAGCTTTGCAAGCAAGTGCCTTTAACCACTGAGCTATATTCTCAGCCCAGTGATCATTTTGTGTCAATAGACTTGACTTATTCTTTTTGTTTGTTGTACCATTCAGCTCAGGCTCATCTCAAACACAGGATCTTCTTGCCTCAGCCTCCCAACTGCTGGGGTTATAGTGTCACCACACTCAGCTTGCTTTATATTTTACTAGCTGTGTGATATGAATCTCTTCTGTACTGGCAGTTAATGAGATAATTTTACTTCTCTGTGAAAACCTAAATCCCAATACAATTTCAAACCCAAGACAACAATTATTTTTTTATTTGTTCAGCTGGGATACTGGACACCTGGGACTTTCTTTCTTTAGCTCCATGGGGTCTTGGGGTCTCTATCTTTGCTTATGACCTCTCTGTGAGGTCTATCCAGCAGGGTAGCTAGTTTTCTTATGCAATAGCTAGCTCAGGGAAGCCATTAGGCCTTCTTGACGTTGGGTTGGAAACATGCCTGTTTTTATCTCTACTGCATTCTGTTCTCTCTCTCTCTCTGGCCACAGGACCAGCCCAAAGTCAAGGGGAAAGAGCCACCCAGGGTATGGACATAAGGAAGTGTGGCTTAATGAAAGTCACCAATCTAAAAGACTCCTACAAGGGGCTTTCAGGAACATCCACAAGATCAGAGCTCCCAACAGACAGAAGGACATTCCCTTTCAAAAGCCTTGTCTGTGATATTTTGTTTGAAATTATAATTATGTGTTTAAAATATTTGTTGAAAACCTTTTTATTTACACCATGGAGTTATAAAAGCATTCACAGTGATCATACAACCTCTCATGTCCATTTCATCAACAAGGCATCTAAAATCTGAAAGGTTATTGGTCAAAAGAATCTCAACTTTCCTCTGACTCATGGTCCCAGAGCCAACACTCCCAAACAATTCCTTGTGCTCCTTCTTGCCCTCTCCTGCTTCTCACTGCCTTCCCATTTGTGGGTTTCAACCCACTCACTCCCTGCATCAGACCTTGGCGGAGCACCTGCTGTGTTTCGGGCACTCATCCAGAAGGTCATAATTCCATAATTCCAGTAACTCAGTAATCCAGCCTCACACTCAACAGTGGTGTGCTTCTCTTCCTTATCTCAATTCCATGCTCAGTGGCAGCATGTGGGAATCTTGAACCCTATCATGGTGGGAATATTTTATGTCTATCATGAAAAGCAGCATACTACAATTCAGGGTTGTCTTTTCTTCTTGAACATTGTGGTGGTTTGGTGCAGGTGTCCCCTATAAGGTTAGGTGTTCTGAATGCTAGGTTCTCAGCTGATGGAGATTTGAGAATTAACACCTCCTAGGGCAGTGTGTTGTTAGGGGTGGGCTTATGGGTGTTATAGCCAACTCCCCCTTGCCAGTGTTTGGCACAGTCTCCTGTTGCTATTGTCCACCTTATGTTGGCCAGGAGATGGTGTCCAACCTCTGCTCATGCTATCATTTTCCCCTATAAGCCAAAATAAACCTCTTTTTTTCCCCAAAAGCTGCTCTTGGTCGGTGATTTCTGCCAGCAATGTGAACCTGACTACTACAAACTTTCATTAGCATTCTCTAGATTTGAGCTTCAACCATTTCTCTTTCAGGCTGAGATTGGCCCTTTTCACTGTCCAAGCTGACCAACAGGTCTTACTGTTGCTCATGATGAATTGCTTTGTTATTTATGGAATGCATTGAGGTCTAGTCCTGTTGCTCCCAGGCTGTCACTGAGCACAACAGAAATACTAAGAACACTGGACCTTTCAGATGGAGCCTTACCAGGATTCCTCAGAACCACACTTCAGTCTGAGCCCATTGGGAGGGTCTGAATGTGGTTTGTCTCCAAGAGACTCAGGTGTAGGACCATGATCAACAAGTCTGATAGAAAGTCATCAGTTGGGGGGTCGTCCCTATCAGGGATGGATTTGTGCTGTCTTGTAGGAGTGCCCCATATCTGGTTAGGAGTAGATGAGTTCTCAAGATAGTGGATTGTCAAAATAAGTGGCTCCTCCTTGGTTACACATGTGTCCATTCTGCCTGCAGCCCTGATGCTCCAAACTCACATTGTTTGAACTCTCCAAGCATTAGAATCATGAGACAAACCTCTTTTCTTTATAAGTTACCCAGCCTCAAGTATACCCACACCAAATGGACTACCAAAAGTACCTCTCCTTCCTTTCACAGAACTGCTTAACCATCTGACATCTCCCTCCACTTATTCCAAGCCCCTCCCATTTCCACTCATGTGCATTTTCTCCATGAGACCTCTTTTGTGTGTCTTCTGTTTTAGCACGTTTCTTGGAGGGCCTAAATTAACATAAGCATCTATTATGTTGACAAATTTATGTTTATGTGTGCAATCATTTGACACCTGCTTATCTTTTGGACTAGACTATGAGAACAGAGACCAGACCCATGGTATATTTGTCTTTGGCTGATCATTAAGTCTCAGGACCTCCCACAGAGCCTGGTACATAGGGGGTACTTGTGAACACTTGCTGGCTTAACAGATGAAGGGAGCAATTGAAGATACAATGTTTTATGAAAACAGAATGTATGATTAAATGTAATGCATGCTTGTCTTAACTATAGACTGTACTCCTTTCAGCATGGGGAATGGAACTGGGGAGGGTTCTTTGGGAAAGAAGATAAGCAAACATAAGACATTGTCTGTCTCTTCTAGTGGTTTGTGTGGTACTTTAGTTACTTAGATTGGGTTACATTTCAGCATCCTGATAGGAGGGAATCCTCACCTCTTCTTCCCTCATTCATGATGGGTAGGTAGTTAAGACCGACATGAAGAAGAATCAGTCCAGATGTTTCCCAGATGGACAGCCTTGGAAGCATGAGGCACTGAGGACAGGTGATAAAGGAGTTGTGAGACCTGACCTGCTTGAAATCTGTCAGAACCTTTCTCAGAGATTGTGGACAAAAGTCTGTGTTGCTTCAGATTTTAGTATTCCCATCTGTGTCATGAGAGGGGTAGCCTGGGGACTCTTAAGACATTTCTGACTTTGACAATCCTGGATATTAAGTGGAGTATAGATGTCAGGAGAGAGAGGTGACCCCTTTCTTGTCGGTAAATGTCCTGGTGCCTGGCCTTGAGGAGATAACTCCATAAATCTCCTCGAACAAATGAATGGAAGCATGGGTGGAGGACACCTCCTCCTTCACCTGGATACAGTCTCTGCCAGGGCCTGATCAGTGCTGGCCAGGAAGGCAGGAAGCAGCTGTTTACCTTGCAGGGAGCGGCTGGGTGATCTGCCTGTGTAAACAGCCATTTACCCAGGTGTCAAGAGGAGCAACTGAGAGGGAACACACACATGTTCCTTTCCTCATGGTAATGATCCAGAAGTCCCTGTGGTTGCTCTGCATTTTTCCAGAGGGGGAGCCTGGCTGTTTCCTAACCCAGCCTAGGGCCAAGCGACATTGCCACCCTACTCTTTGAGTCTCCCCCAAGTCATGGCTCTCTTTGTCACCCCCCAGGGGGAAATAGCAGTGTCTGCAATTATGTCACCTTTGAGTACATGCTGTCCTTCTGTATCATGTAAATGCTTTGGCTGTGAGTTGTCTTGTTCAGTTGCCATCTCCACAACTGGAGTGGTGTCTGGGTCCGCAGGTACTACTCAATACATGACTGCTGACTGACAGACAGGTCTTAAGTTCTCACCATTAACATCCCCTATGTGGGTGTTCAGTCACAGCATCTACTTGTACCGTCTTTGTCATATCTCCTGCACTTACATAATGTATTTCTTTCATTTATTTCTCCACCTTAAATAAATCTGAAAATTCATATTGTATGTCCTGAGTGGAAATGGAAACCAACATCACTTTCCATAAACAGAAAGTAGCTGTAAAGGAATTACAGTGGTCATAAACTTTAGTACCAAGGCAATGGTGGGTGGGATTGTAGTTTGACAGATATTTTTTTCCCCCCCCTGTGGAACACTGGTCATTTCATTTTTGATACAGGATCACTGAGTCTTCTTCCATGACTTAATGGGAAGGGATGAAAGTGAACAGAGAACAGAGTGATTTCCTCTGCTTTAGTGTCTGTGGACCACCTGAAATTATTCTAGGTATACTTTGAATTATGGTAGGATCTTCAGAAATCTCAGTTAAATTGCACATATATAATTGAGGGCTAAATTGCAAATGCACTAGTACCATTAGTTTGAATTGGTTTACTAGTTCATATCATTAAGTACTTATTGGGGAAATGTTATATATAAAGATCATCTGCACAGCCTATGTACTAAGTATTGATAATCTTAAAGTTACAATGGTTCCGTTTACTATGTTTGATTTATCAATGGTGCAAAAGTACCATAGAGTCATTAGCAACTCTACTTGAAATTTTGAGTTTTAATCCTTTTGCAGGCTTGCCACCTACACTATGGTGCTCTTGTGATGTTAGGAGGCAGCAGGGAACCACAGCTCCCAGTGAACTGGCTAATCATAAGACCAACCCAGAATGTTCTCTACCCACTTATTTATTTATTTATTTGACAGAGAGAAAAAGAGTTAGGGGGAGAGAGAGTCAGAGAAAAAGAGAGGGAGAGACAGAGAATGGACATGTTAGGGCCTTTATCCACTGCAAACAAACTCCAGATACATGTGCCACCTTGTGCATCTGGCTTACATGGGTCCTGGGGAATCTAACTTAGGTCTTTTGGCTTTGCAGGCAAGTGCTTTAACTACTAAGCTGTCTTTCCAGCCCAATTATTACATTATTTTACAAGCATACTGAGATCCAAACTGAACTTAATATTTATCTGAGCTAATTTTAATTTATTTTGATACTATTCAGATTTCTTGCCATGTGAGATGATTTTGAGATTGCATTTTGTTTCTAATCCTATGAACTAATTTTTACATTATTTTCATCATTAAGAATTCCACAGACATGCCTTCTATTTCCCAACTTATTTGTTAAAATATCTGAAATTCTTCAAATTCAAAATTAAGGGCAGAAAAATGTAAAACTGAACACTTCGCTCCATTTTGCTAATCCAAACTCAGCAATTTTGTGTAAGATTATTCAACCTGTTTCCAATCCACTTAACAACAATATAAACTCATCTGCATTTCCCTGTTCCACTGGAGTTGCCAAATACTTTATTCCCATTCAAATTTTGGTACACTAATGTAGCTATGAACTATGACAGCCAGTTCTACGTACCCATAACCTGTCACCCTGGAGTTGGTATTGGACCAAGGATGAACATCTGATGTGGATTGAGCTAATAAGATTCTCCATAACTTGGTTGAGATGCGTAGCCTGAGTCTATTCACTGTAAGAAGTCAAAATATGAGAGTCCTATGTCTTAGGGGCTGAGGTAACCATATAGAAACCTCTATGATGGACATTAATACTGGAGTCCATCCATGGGGAGAGAGAACCAAGGCATATATTCTGTGGGAAAGAGAAATTTCAAAGGGGATATGATGAAGACAGTAGCTGCCCATTGGTGTCCTAGTTTTCAGGTGGTCTCATTTTTTATTTTTATTTATTTACTTGAGAGAGAGAGAGAGAGAGAATGGGTATGCCACAGTATCCAGCCACTGCAAACAAACTCCAGGTGCCAGCGTCCCCTTGTACATCTGGTTTACATAGGTCCTGGGGAGTTGAATCTGGGTCCTTTGGCTTTGCAGGCAAGCACCTTAACTGCTAAGCCATCTCTTCAGCCCCTGATTTTATGACCTTTGATTTTATGATATTTTTCTGTACTGTAAAAAAAGTACATTTTTTTGCATAAGCAAATATTATGAGCTGAACTGAGTGTTATACAAATTCATATGCTGAAGCCCTCATCCCCAGTACTTCAGAAAGTGGCTGATGGTGTGCGCACGCGTGTCCATTAAAGAGGTAATTAAGTTAAAAACAAGGCCTCATAGGGTTGACCATAATCCAACCTGACCAGTGTACTTACAAAAACAGGGCGGGAGGACACACAGAGAGACACCAGGGACAAGCACACACAGAAAGACAGTGTGAAGGAACAGTGAGAGGTCAGCTACCTATCTGCCAAAAGGAGAGACCAAGAGTAAAAGCAAACCTGCTGACTCCTTGTCTGAGTTTCCCAGACTCCAGAACCTCAAAGGGAAATTTCTGCTGGAAAAGCCACTCCAACTATGGCATTTTGTTATTTCTTCCCTAATAGACTGACGCAGAATGCAGGTGTGTTCAGTGTTTCATTGTCTTCGCTGCATGTAATAGAAAATAGAATGCATTGCATTAAAAGCTAAGTGTTTATGTGATTTCACATGAGTAGGAGTCAAGGGGTGGTTCATCACACCGCATGACTTCACCAGCAGTCACTCGTAAGTCTATATCTCTGCTTCGCAATCCTCCACTTAGCATGTCAGCTCAGGGAGATGGCTTGAGGTTGGCATGATCACTGCGGTATTTTGAGACATGACATGGTATAGAGAAGAAATTATACTTTCTTGAAGGTTTCCTTATAAAAGTAAAGAAATCCTTCCTAGAAGCATTCCTGTGCTGTCTTCTACTTGTCTCCTGACCAGAAATGCATCATAGATAATGACTAGACTGACTAATGTTCTTGAGTTGTCTCACCGCTATACAAAACACCAAAGAAAGCATGGGAGGAGTTATTTTGCCCACAGCTTCCAAGGTTTTGTGACACCATGGAAGGGAGCACTGGTGGAGCAGAGCAGTTCACCTCATGACAACCAGGAAGCAGAAAACTGTCTATGCTCTCCCCCCCCCCCCCATTTCATGCCATCCAGGCCCCTGCCAGCAGGATGGTGTCACTTTCACTCAGGGTGAGTTAATCCGCTGTGGTCCAGGCCCTCACAGTCATGCTGAGAGAAGTGCTTGACTAATTTATGTGTTTTTCAATCCTATCAAGTTCACGATCAGGATTAGCCATCACATTAAAACCAACCCTTGACAATGAGAACTGGACCATCAGGAAGGATTTAGTCTGGACAAATATGGCCACATGGAGAAGAATGCAGTCTAAGTAAAATCGAGGCAGGATTAAGCAAAGACAAGTGGGAGTGAATTTGGGGGAGGTAGTCAGCAGTGTCCCCAGATAGCAATTTCATATACAAGATCATCATGGGGGATTTTGGCCAATATGTTACTAATAGATTCCTTCAAACTACCCTGATCTACCAGCCTAACTAATATATACAAACAAAACCAAATGCAAAACCAGTACGGCTTTTCATATTTTTTTGGTCATCTTGAATAATTTAAAGATTGCTTGCATTTTCTCTTTTTCTCTGGTAATGATTCTACAGAATGCAAAACTCACACAAAAGAAGCTCAGAGACTTGCCCAAGAACACAGAGCATTCCTGGAACACCTAAAAAAGAAGGATTAGGGGACATGAGTCATTGAACTGTCATAGATTAGAAAAGAGAAGCTGGGATGAGGAGATGGCTCAGTGGTGGAAAGCACTCACTGTGCAAGCCTGACAACCGGAGTTCAGATCCCCAGAACCCATGTACTGCTGGACACAGTGATGCATGTGCTCTTAATCCCAATGTGCCTATGGCAATGGGAGTGGGAGTCAGGAGAATTCCAAAGCTCAAGGGCCAGCTAGTGCAGCATTCCCAGGAGAGAAACAGTTCCAAAGAGGGGGTGGGGGGGAAGCAATAGGACCAACATCAAAACTTTTAACAGTATTATTCTAAGTAAGATGGAGAACCTCATGAGCAGTAATATTGGCAATTTATATGTTATTTAAATGGAATTATGTAGAGGGCAGTGCATTTGGATTTGAAATATGCTATTCCAGGTATAAGCAAACATCCTGTTTTGATAAAAATTTGAATGACATGCTGGAAAAATGGCTTAGCAGTTAAGTGCTTGCCTGTGAAGCCTAAGGACCCCGGTTCAAGGCTAGATTCCCTAGGACCCATTTTAGCCAGATGCACAAGGGGGTGCATGTGTCTGGAGTTTGTTTGCAGTGGCTGGAGGCCCTGGCATGCCTATTCTCTCTCTCTATCTGCCTCTTTCTGTCTGTGTATGTCACTCATAAATAAATAAGCAAAAAAAAATTGAAGGACATATAGATTGTCTTGATACCTTGGTAAAAGTGGCCATATGCAAAAGTGTTTACATATATTTGATTTTTTCGTTTAAAAAAGTGGAAGGTGCGGGCCAACACCCATAGGTTGTCATCTGACCTGTACATGTGTGCTGTGGTACATGCACGTGCACATACACACACACACACACACACACACACACACACACACACACACATTGAAGAAAAAAGTAAAACCACAGGAATCCAGGTAAGGTTATGAGGTCAGAGGGAGGAATATAAAGTTCATTAGATATAGAGTCTTAGTCTAGAGGTAATACAATGAAACAGGTTGTCAGGAAGATGTGTCAGTCACTGGCTTTCAGCAATGATCATAAGGTAGCTGAGATATATTATTACAGAAGCTGGTGCAAACATGACTCATTCATTTGACTTCAACCAAACTTTTTTGAGCATATACTAGTTGAAAGGTCTTGCATTTGGTAGTAGAAATAAGGTGCTTAGTGAGTGTTGCAGTCCGGGTCGCATTGCTGGTAGAAATCACCCAACCAAGAGCAGCTTGTGGGAAAAAGAGGTTTATTTTGGCTTAGAGGCTCGAGGGGAAGCTCCACAATGGCAGGAGAAAACAATGGCATGAGCAGAGGGTGGACATCACCCCCTGGCTAACATAAGGTGGACCACAGCAACAGGAGGATGTGTCAAACACTGGCAAGGGGAAACTGACTTTAATACCCATAAGCCAGCCCCCAACAATACACTCCCTCCAGGAGGCATTAATTCCAAAATCTCTATCAGCTTGGAACCTAGCATTCAGAACACCTAAGTTTATGGGGGACACTTGAATCAAACCACCACATTCTGCCCCTGGCCCCCATAAACTGATATCCATCCATGATGTAAAATACAATGCATTCAGTCTGACTTTAAAAGTCCCCATAGTTTTTATCAATCCCAACAATGTTCAAACATTCCCATAGTCCAAGATCTTTTAACTGAGCCATAATACCAAAAAATAACCTCAAAAAACCCATAATGGCACAGAATAAATATTCACATTACAAAAGATGGCATTGGGTATAGCAAAGAAACATTCAACCAATACAAGATTTAAAACAACCAGGGCAAACATCAAACTCTGTAGCTTCAAGTCCAGCAACTCTAGCCAGTGACAAATCTTCAAGTCCAATAATTCTAACCAGCAACAAGTCTCTGGCATTCCAATTCCGCCCCTCCAGCTAGGCTACTCACAGTCCTGGGAAACTTCATCGGGGCCGGCAGCTCCTTGACAGCCATCTCATGGTCCCGGCATCTCCACTGGGTCTCCACTGCAAGTCACGGTTCATCCTCATGGTCCCACGGGGTCTCTATGCAGGCAACCAGCAAACCTGTTTCACACTGCCCATGGCCATTTCCAAAACACAAGACCGTGTTGCAAACTCAATGACCCTTTTTCCAGCATTTCTTCTACTCCACGATACCAGGTAGGGTGCCAATTTGTTAATCCAGGGGGGAATAAAGCAGACTTTGAAGAACAGGACACTCCTTGAGCACTCAGGCCCCTTCAAAAGAGCCGACATTCTTCCTGTTGCCCCAGCGCAGGTCAGCTAGCCCAGTCTCAAAGTTTGTTATCTCTCAGTTGCAGCTGAATGGGCAAGAGTTCACCCAAAGATTTTTCTTTCTGTGCCATATCCCTCTGCTCACACTAGTTCATTTCTACGCAAAGCGACCCTGCACAACTTCTCAGGACATGGGCACAAGAGCAAGCTTCTCACATAAACTGCTAACCCAGTCCAGATAAAGCTCTTTCTCACCCTCATAAGACAAACCTCACAGTCCATAGTTCTTACTGCATTCAGGTTTTGTAGCTCTGACTATAATAGTCCATCAAGCTGTACTTACAGCACTGTAAGGTACCTCTTAGGCCAAGGTTTCAAATCCTCACACATTCCTCTTGAAAATCAGCTCCAAAAGGCCAAAGCCACAAAGAAAGGTGTCTAGCAGCGACCCCACTCCTCGGTACCACTTTACTGTTGCAGTCCGGGTCGCATTGCTGGTAGAAATCACCCAACCAAGAGCAGCTTCTGGGAAAAAGAGGTTTATTTTGGCTTAGAGGCTCAAGGGGAAGCTCCATGATGGCAGGGAAAAACAATGGCATGAGCAGAGGGTGGACATCACCCCCTGGCCAACATAAGGTGGACCACAGCAACAGAAGGATGTGTCAAACACTGGCAAGGGGAAACTGGCTTTAATACCCATAAGCCAACCCCCAACAATACACTCCCTCCAGGAGGCATTAATTCCCAAATCTCTATCAGCTGGGAACCTAGCATTCAGAACACCTAAGTTTATGGGGGACACCTGAATCAAACCACCACAGTGAGAGAAGACAATTATGACCATTTTCCTTGTATAAAATAAAGCCAGGAGGATTGATATTAGGGAGGATGGGATGGAGGGATTATGCTATTATCACAAACAGCCACTGATATCTCATAGCTGAGTACCATCAGACATATTTTTGCTTTTCTGCAATCTGAAGCATGGATGGCACTATGCATCATTTCCCTATGTCATTCAAAATACGTGGCACCAAGGGCAGTATATTGTGGGAAGACAGCTATGGAGGTGGTATCTTAGATTTTAGTTGTCTTAGCTTACACATTACATACAGCATACATGTAAACTCACAGTTGGCTGGTGTCATCGCCAGCTCTACAATGCTGGGATGAGCATCTAACAACAGTCTATGGGAGCAATGGGTCTGTTTCAACTTACAAATCCAGAGGAAGTGCCATCAATGGCCAAAGAAACTGCTTACTTCCATAGATCCAAGCAGAGAGAAACAACTGCTGCAATCAAATGCCAATACCAGCTCCCACAAACCCACCAGACCACAAATGTGCTCTCTGCACACGTTTGAACTAGAACTAAACCTGCCCCCAAGCATGCAGGGAAGGGATACTTGAGGCTTGCTGGCTAACTAATAGGGCTGAGTTGGTGATCTCTGGGTTCAGTGAGAGACTGTGTCTCAAGAAAGGATAGCATGGTGATTTTATTCAAGTGTCCCCCATAAATTTATGTATTCTGAATGCTAGGTCCTCTTGCTTGTGGCAATTTGGGAATTGAAATCCCCTGGAGGCAGTGTATTGTTGAGGTGGGCTTATGGGTGTTCCAGCCAGCTTCCTCTTGCCAGTGTTTGGTACTGTTGTCCACCTAATGTGGGATAGAAGGTGCTGTCCACCGTCTGCTCATGCCATCATTTCCCCCTGCCATTGTGGAACTCCCCCTCGAGTCTGTAAGCCAAAATAAACCCTTTCTTCCACAAGCCGCTCTTGGTCTGGTGTTTGCTGACAGCAATGCAAACCTGACTGCCACAGTGGAAAGCAATTGAGAAGACACCTCACACTGACCTCTGGCTTCATAGGTCCACATCCACATGTGCATGTACCCTGCCCCACATCCATCCCCACACATTGTACACTACATACACATAGCCATGCAAACCAAAAAGTAAAAATAAAAAAGAATTAATTAAATCTTGTCTGAATGTTTGATACTATAGGAACACTGAGCATCTTCAACATATTACAGAGACAATTCATATTCTAATTTTATAAGTCAATGCTGAAAATCCTTTAAATAGTTTTAGCATTTTAATTTATTTGCAAGCAGAGAGAGAGAAATGGGCACGTCAGGGTCTCCTGCCACTACAATAAATGCCAGATGCACGCATCTCTCTGCCTCTGGCTTTCTTTACATGGGCACTGGAGAATTGACCTAAGCTGCTAGGCCTTGAAGGCTAGAGTCCTCAGTTGCTGAGTATCTCTCCAGCCTAACACTGATAATTCTATTTGGCGTAAATATGTGGTGTGAATGGCAGAATTACATTTAGGGCCACTTCAGAAATTTTGGTCATTTTTATGTCCTAATCTCACACCAAAATGATTGTTTTAAGTAAAATGTAAGTCAACAACTCAAACAGCACCTTGAAAAAAATCAAAAAGCATATTGGCACAATATACTCTAAAGACATATTAATTTGATTCATGCTGAGGAGAGATGGCAAGAGAGTATTTCAAGTCTTGGTTTTCTCTCATTCAACTATCATGTTTTAACAAGAGCAGAAAACTTTGCATATAGGGTAAAAACAATGCAACTCATAGCATGCAAGAGTCTCGAATTTGGACTGATGTGTTTCGGGCAGCATTTGCTTGTAAGTGTTGCATGGCATTGTGTGGAATGATGGGGTGCACAGTTTAACGTGTGCATGTGGTATGATGTTTAGAACTGAGGTGACAGCGAAGTTGTGGGATCCAACACAGGCTAGTGCTGCCAGAAGCAGACTGGATATAGTACTCATCTGAGTTTGAACTGAGTTTTGGTACTGCCATCAGGAACCTTTTAGTGTTGCTAAATTATTTGTAACTCCCAAATCCATGACCCTTTGTGGGGTTGCTACTGACAGTGCAAGAAGCCGAGCCCTATGCGACCAGAAAGAGAACACGTGAGCAGAAATGGCTTATAATGAGGTAGTGTATTCATGACAAACTGTAGGCCTTGAGGAATTGGCTTTTACCCTGAAGAGGTTTTAAGAAACAGTTGAGATGACTACTTAAATAGTTATTTGTCCCCTGGGGGAAAACAAAACAGTCAAAAATATGGTGATGCTGAGAAGATAGGTCAATACACAAAGAGCTTAGTGAAAAAAAAATTAGATATGGATTTTGGCTTAATGTCTAGGAAAATCCAGGATACCTATGGCGTTTGCTGTGTGTTAAACAGGGAGGGAAACAACAGGGTTACTGTAAGGAAGGTGTCAGATAGTAGCCGGCAAGGCTGAGATTCAGCACATGTGGAATGAGGGTATCACTATCTGTGACTCACCCTGTATCAATACTCTCTAACCAAGCATCAGTTTCGAAAACCTGTAGATTTGTGTGGTATGATCATCACTTTCTTCCTACCTTGGACTTTGGGAGTGTGTTGATTGGAGATGTGGAGGAAGGGAAAAAGGCAGTGGTATTCCACTGCACAACTTCAGGGGGCAGCGTCCACACAACCTTCATGTAACCAAAGGTAGCTGTGTCTTCCTTGCCCACCAGTAGCCTCAACAAAAAAGAAACATGATATTTTTCCTTAGAGCACTTGTAAATACCACTGTTCTGTTTGATGTCTATTATATATTTAACTATTTTTTTTAGTTGTCTGGGCTCTAGTTTAAATTTTTTAATATTTTTCTTTCCTTCAACATGTTGACACAGGACAGAGTAAGTAGATAGAGCTAAATGATTTTACTTGCTGTCTTAAAGAGAAAAGCTCTTGTGTTAATGAGCCTTACTTCTTTAAACATGCTTTTAAAAAAGAGTGCAAATCCTCTAATCTAACTTGTAAAACATTTAATATTTAGGATATACGGTTTTAATGACCATCTAAAAGTCACAGCGGCCGGACAATGGTAGCTGCTGGACTATTGTAAGTTGGCCACAAAGCCGTGAGGTGGCCCTTTCTCTCAGGTCAGGAGGTCAAGCTCCACAGCATTAATTTTGCTGAGTTTCTTTGTTATAAATAACAAACAAGGTCATTTATTTTCATTTTCTGGCTTCTAATTGCATGCATCGACTCCAGAGGATGAACTCTCTAAACAGGTGGCTGGAATGCTGGGGAGAACACTTGAATCTGTTCCAGGAAAAGAGGGCACGTCCCACTCTGGCGAAACAGTTTGATGAGGTAGAGATTTAGACACCGCAGGATACGCACCTGCACTATTACTCGAAAAGCAAACACTCATCCCTTTGGCACGCACAGATCTATGTAAATTAGGGGAGATGATTTTGCGGCTAGGCCTTGGCTCTTCTGATCAAATGCCATTGTTTCTCATTTCTTGAGGAATGGAGTCTTTATTAGACTCAGTCCTTTTCTTGATAATTTAATTATTATTATGATTATTTTACAATTTGATTGTTTGATGATTCTTGAAAATAACACACCATAGAGATAAAGCCTAGAGACACGGATGCTTATCAAAGAAAAGATGTCATGGAGATGTATTTATATGCAGTGCTATGTAGAGCTGTCATGGGAAGGTTTAATGTATATCTGCCTAAAGATTTTTTTTTTCTCTCCTTACTGCCCCAATAGCTATCCCTTAGTGGAAAATAAAATCCAGAGGACCCTCACCCATTTGTAAAGAAAGTAGTGGGTCTTCAGTCCTCATTGTTCAGCCTGTGGTCTTTGTGGGCAACCCTGCGGGGGCCCTCCTGCTGTAAAATGGCTAGGTTTCCTGACTTTCACTCCCGCATAAACCACCTCCCCCATCACTACCTTTGTGTCTTGGGGTGGGGGAAGAATCTTTTCACTTGAGCAGAATAAAAACGACCCAGTATTTGTTTCTGGAGTGTAATTATAAACTTCATTGTACATTCTTCCTGGCTTTGATGCTTATCTTGAAGAGTTCAGTGAAAATAAATTGTTTTTATGAAAGCAGAGAAACCATTTGATAAACACACTGTCTCTGAAAATTGTTCCTGCAAAAGAGGTCATTCTTTCACTTTAGAAAAAAAAAATAGAATATATTTCAGAAAACAGGCAGGATAGCAGTTTAGGATTTCTGTGTATATAGGAGTTTTTTTTTTTTTTTTTTTTTAAGATAGGGTGTAAGTACAGTGAAAATTATATATCTTTCGATGGTCTCTAAAGTAGATTTATTGAAGTGCTGCTTAGGTTACATGTACATTTCCTACTTTTCAGGATAAATTCTCAAGTTTAGAACTTATTGCCAGTAGGTTTGTAGGTTACTGTTTCATAATTATAGCTGTCAGAACTTATGGACATAACTTTACTTAACCAAATAAATATTCCATAGGAAAATGTGTGTAGTGGTGCAGAAAAAAATATGACCAAATTAATTTCAGAAATATGAGAAGTAACCTCATGTATGTAACTGAATATATATATTTATTATCACGGATGAAATGTTGATTTTTCTTCTATTTGCCTATGTTCTTTAATTTTAATCAAGGTGAAAATATAAAAATAGCTTGTACTTCTAGACCAAAAATGCTTAGCTCCACTGGGAACTAAAATTGACTGTGCCTGGGGGGTTCTTTCACACCATGCTTACTGAGTGGTGCTCTTGCCTGGTGATTAGCTCTAGATCCAAAGGTGATGACCTTTAACATAGGCCCAAAGGTTAGAATCTCCCACCAAAACCTGTGGTGTTGACCACTAAGAAAGCAGGGGCCAGTCTTGATTTTATGTGCATGCAGTCTAGACTACGTATGTGAAATACTGACTGTCTGACATGCAACTCATACATTTCATAGAGATGGGTTCTACATGCATATTAACAATCCTGACTGAAGAGGGACACTTCACTTTGTGACATGAAGCCATGTTCAGATATAAAACCAACTATCCTATAGAATACATTTGCTGCTACTATGGAAATAGATGAGAAGAAACTTAAGGGGTTCTAGTCTTGTTAATTTTCATGTGGAACTGTTGTTAATTTGGCTATATTACATACTGAAAGCATGGATCACAATATTTGGATAGGACATTTCATCACCCAATCTCAAGAGAACTCAACTATATATAATACTTAGTAATGCTCTCATTTCATCTGGGTGAGCAGAACACAGAAGGGTTAAATTGATTTTCAAAAACTCATAATAGTGGGATTTCTTTTTAGAAAACTCAGGTTTAAGTTTAACGTGTTCCTCAATGGCACTTCTTGCTTAATTTGAGGCCACACAAAGTAGAACAAATTTTCAGAATTCTGTTAAGATTTAATGTTGTCACTATATGTAACATTTGTATATTTTCCCTTATTTTAAAAAAAGATATTATTGCTGGGTGTGGTGGCTTACGCCTTTAATCCCAGCACTTGGAGGCAGAGGTAGAAGGATTGCCATGAGTTCGAGGTTACCCTGAGACTACACAATGAATTCCAGGTCAGCCTGAGCTACAGCAAGACCCTACCTTTGTAAACCAAAACCAACCAAGCAAACAAAAAAGATATTCTTGGATGATACCAACTATTCTATTAGAAACTTCAAGCTAAAAAAAAAAAAAAAAAAAAAAAAAAAAAGGAATAATGATCCAAGTCATAGGAAAACCCCAAAGGACCTTTCTTATGCTCAGAAGTTGTATTTTGGCTGCACCAGGGATTCTTTGGTTCTTCTGAATCAATAACTGTTAACACTATTCAGCAAAAATTCAAAACATGTTCAAGATGGATTCTTGGAGAAGTTTCTTCAAGTTCAAGGCTAACCTAATAACATGAAGGACCCCGTTAGTTCTGCATTTCAGAAACAAGAGTGTTGACAGACTGGCAAAAGGGATATCCTCTAAGATCACATAGCACAGTTGCCTCAAATTAGAGCATGCTCCTAAAAGTTTTAATAGAGCACTAGTCTAAAAACTTCAATAGATGGGCTTGCAATATATCGGAATTCCTAAATTAGGGAGCACTTCCAGTGCAATGGTTAATTTAATCCAATCTCTCTCTCTTTACGTCTTTCTCTCAAATAAATAAGTAAAAGTAAAAAATATAAAAAAGTGTGATCCCTTCAAAGTAGACTGTTCTTGGCACAGACAGAGGTCCTATGGGCTCTGCTCAAATCCTACCTTAACCCACTTCTTGGCTAGCAGTATTCCACTATTGAAACATTGCCTCCTCATCCTTCACCCCTCTGTCTCCACCTTTCTCCCTTTTCTTTCATCTTTCCCATCCTCAATTTCCTGTCTTAAATGGATACTTATTTCTTGCAAAGTATGTACCAAGTCCAATCTGCCGTCTTTGGGTGCTGCAGTGTGAACAAACCTCCCTTTAACCTTACAAAACATGCTGGAGGTCCAAAGCCCAGCCTCCTCCATGCTACACGTCAGTTTGTGGCATCACTTCAGTCAGCAGTGGCAGTAGCTGTGGCATGACAAGATCTGCCGCTGACCACATGAAACATGGCCCTGTATGTGCGCACATGCAGGAGTGTGTGTGTTCACTTGTTTGCAAGTGCCAAGACCAGTGGCTGGCACATGGTAACTGCTCAGAAAACAGCTACAGGATGCATGGACGCAAGCTGGAGAGATCACCAAGCGCACAGACTTCCCACATGACCAGTGATTTTGTCACTCAGCACGCATATCTTGGGTCTCATCATCCCATTTCTTTCTCTCAAATCCTCTACCTCATAAAAATCTATTCTTAGGCTGGATAGATTGCTCAATGGCTAAGGCGCTTGCCTGCAAACCCTAACAACTGGAGTTCGATTCCCCAGTACCTATGTAAAGCCAAGTGCACAAAGTGGCACATGCATTTGGAGTTTGTTTGCAGTGGCTGGAGGCCCTAGTGTGCCCATCCCCTCTCCTTCTTTCCCTCTCTCTGTCTCTCTCTTATCTCCAGCTCTCTCTGCTTGGAAATAAATGAATAAAGATTAAAAATAAATCTATCCTTACAACTTTGCTTTCTTTACCTCCTAAGTTAATCACAGCATGCAGACTGGTAAATATTGTGCCCCATCCAAGTCATTTGCATCCTTACAGGGAAGGCAGAGGGGTTTCGGGATGTGACCAGGAGTAGCCAACTCTTTCGGAGCAGGGTTCTTACTTGATTCTTCATTGTTCATACATATAAACTCAGCCATCCGCGCATGCAATTCCAGCTCCCACAGCTAGTTGGATTTTCACTGGGAGGCGTGTTTGCACGCCTGATCCTGGAAGTCTGATTACAACTTCAGGCATACTCTCTCTGCAACTTTGATTATACTTTCTTTCCTTCTCTGTAATCAAGCTGCGATTTTCCCCAGATGCATGGAGGATCCAGTACAAGGTGAGGGATGAGAGTGTGCAAAGAAAAACTCAGCCTTTAAGTTCTGGTTAAGAGCTGTCTGGGAGAAAACATAAACAAACAAACAAACAAGCAAACAAAACCCAGAACAAACAACAACAACAAATAGACTGTTCTGTTGCCCTGGGGTTAGCAGCCTGCTTTTCTGGGACTAGACCGTGCAGTAGCAGCAATTGTTAAATACTCATAGCGAAACTTAAAAGATGTTCTCTTTCGGAGAGACAACAGGTGGTCACTGCAACCTCCAGCTCTCTGATTGGTGGAAAGACCACAAGCGCCCAGTGGCCCAGAGAAAGGGCCTCCACTTCAGCGTTTCAAGAACTTACTCAATGGGGTGTTGTCCTGATAATATCTCAGCGCACTGCCAATTTGTGCAACCTGCTGGGCCATCAGGGAGCACTGCTGGGTTGTCATCGTTAAATGGAGACTCGGGAGAGAAGACCAAAGCTTTTTTCTTTTTTTCTTTACTTCTTCTTCTTTTTTTTTTTTTCAAGAGGTGGTGGGGGGGTTTGATCAGCGTCAACCACAAGACAATGTGAACAGTTGTTCCTTCCCTGAATACACAGGGCTTTCTCACGAAGGTCTCCCGACACAGGTTTCTTCTGGTAAGAGACGAACAAATACACACACTTTCACCTAACTGAAGTTTATTTTTCCTGCTTGGTTTCCAGAGAGATAATATTGAGTGAAGATACACACACACACACACACACACACACACACGCACACACAGGTGTCACAAGCCCCAGCGTCCACTTTGCAGAACATGAGAAATGAACAGAAACCCGTGTAGTGCTTGCTTGGCAAAGTTCAGGGCCCAGCCAGAGAAAAGATCCAGGAAAGACACTGTTAGTGAATGTCAGTCAGAACATTTCAACATTTCTCTCCTTGGTGGAAAGTGGCATATAGATAACTGAGCTGGGGAAAGGGAATGGATCTTTCTTGGGGTTTCTCTAACGTTTTTTTTTTTTTTTTTTTCTAGCGCCAAAGCTGAAGGCCGAACTTTCAAATGAACTCAAAGCAGTCAAGCCGAGGGGCGCGAGCAGGGAAGGGGGGGAGGGGAGGGAGTAGCTTAAAGAAAGAGAGAGAAATAAAGAGGAGTGGGTGAGTGCAGTGTAGGGAAGTTAATCGCCCAGAACCTTTTAGGAAAATAGGGACATTTTCTGAGAACAGTGAGTGATCCGCCTAGATCTAGTTACTCAAATGCCTTTGGAAAACAACAGGATGGGGGGGAAGTCAAGGGACCTAAGGAGGCTTTAACCCTGGAAGCTTCAAGTCTGCCTAACTGTGAAAGGTCAGGCCCAACATCTTTTCTGGAAAACACCACAGGTGTACCTGGGGTCCCGGGTCCCTACTACCGGGAGCCACTCGTACAGGTTAGTTGCCTGGCTAGGTGTGTCCACACCAGGGACACTGGAGCCACCGGGGTAGAGAGGCCAGGCAGGACAGGTCCCCAAGCCGGAAGGAGTGGGGTGAGAAGCCAGCGATGCAAAGAGGGGTGGGCAGGGACGGCCGGCGCGGGGATGCTGGGGCCGAGGGAAACAGGGATGGGACAGCAGGAGAAGGGGGGACGCGGCGAGGGACAACGGTGACTGCGGCGGGGGGCTGCCCTGGAGGTCCAGGAAACGGAGAGCGCTGCAAGGCAGCGGGGACAAAGAGGACCGGAGAGGGAAGGAGGGAGCGAGGTGGGAAGGAGAGGGGCCGGGCGAGGGGCGCCGCGGTGCTGGGCCCGGCGAGGGCTGCGCGGGGCGCGAGCGGGGCCCGCGTGGGGCCGGGGTTGGCGGGGCGGGGCCGCGTGCCCGGAGGCGGTCCGGCCGTGGAGCGCACCGGCGGGGCGGGCGGCGAGCCAGCTGCCCGCGGTGGGAGGGGCGGAGTGGCGGCGGCGGCGGCGGCGCGGGGAGGGGACCGGCGGGCGGCGGAGGCAGGAGGGGGAGCAGGAGGGGAGGGGCTGGGCCCCTTGTCTCCGCGGCTCCTCTCCTCAGTCCGCCCGGGGAGGAGGAGGAGGAGCGGGGCCAGCCACCGCCGCCGCCGCCGCCGTCGTCCCAACCTCGCCGCGCACCTGAGCTCGCCGCGCTACCCCGGGGTCTCCGCGCCGCACCCCGCGCCCCGGGCGCCCGGCCCGCGCGCAGCCTGCTCGGTGCCCCGGTGGGGCGCGTCCTCCCGGGCCGCCTCCCGCTCTCCCTCCCGCGGCTCGCGTGGCCGCGCCTTTGTGTGCCGCGGCCGCAGCAGCTCCCGGCACCCCCCCCCCCGTTGACTCCCCGGCGCCAAGCCCCTCCGGTACCCGAGACCCGCGCGCTGCTCCCCCACCTCGCCCCCGGGTGCTCCCACTCGGGCGCCCCCGACGGTGGATTTAGCCGCTGCGAGGAGAGCTCCGGCTCCGGCCAAGCTCCAGCCCCTGCACCCCCGGCCCCGGGCCCGGCTCCGGCATGGATGTGAGGTTCTACCCCGCGGCGGCCGGGGACCCCGCCGGCCTGGACTTCACGCAGTGCCTGGGGTACTACGGCTACAGCAAGGTGACCGGGCCAGGCCTGGGGCTGGGGGACAGGGTGGGGGTCACCTCCCGATCCCGGGCGTGCCCTGCGCTCATCGTCCGCTGCACTTTTCTTTTCTCTCTTTCCTCCTCATCCACTCCTTTCCTTGTGCGCCTTCGTCTCTTCTGTCTAACTCTCCGGGTCTTCCTCTCTCTGTCCCCTTCCCACTCCCCTTTTTGTCCCTGCGCTGGCGCTCCCTCTGCCCGGTGCCTCCCTCCTCCTTTGCTGCCCCAAAGCTAGGCTAGGAGCATTCCGGGGACCGAAGGGGACTCGCGTGTGAGTCTTTGTTGCTGTTATTAGTAAACACGGCCGCAGCCCCACTGAGTGTGCGTGCGGAGACCCCGGGCGTGAGTCCCGGCTCCCGCGCTCGGATGATCTCGTGTTCTTCCCGTTGCCCATCTCGCCTCACCCACCCGCTCAAGAGCTGGGCCCGGGGCCGCTGGCAGAAGGACAGGAACAAACTTCTGAGCGTCCCCTATGTCTCAGTCAGGGGAGTCCGAAGTGCTAGGAGCCCTGCAGGTGGCCTAGGGCGCTTTGGACAACAGGACTTCGGTGCCCTCCTGTCCCCCAGTTAGCGCCAGTGGCTTCCCAGCTTTCATATTTCTTTTGGAGAGAGGGGGTTGTGTTGATGAAGTTTTGCATTTTGGGGAGTCCAGAGAGTTGCAGACTCCTCAGGACACCCTGGGATCTACCCCACTTTCTGCACCTCCCTCGGTGCCAACTTCGAAGGCTGAGCATTTCAGGTGGCCCAAGTGGCACCCCTCTCCCCCGCCGTAGTAGCGCAGTGGCTGAGCTGCGCGGACCCCTGTCTGTGCCCCTCACGAGTCCCTCAGAGCACAGCTTCTGCGACATTGTCAGCCCAGGGCGATATTTAGAGAAAGAGCCCTACCCCTTTAGAGTGTGTTTTTCTTTCCCCTTCCCCCTGCTCCTCCCTCCTCCCCACCTTTTCTTTCAAATCCTAGTTTGTTTATGATTGCTTGGATAACAGAAGAGGAAATAAGGAGCCTGCCGAAAGAAAGGTGCCATGCCATACAAAAGTAATGAATAAATAACAGGAAGAGGAGGAATTGTAGGGAGAGTCGGGGGACAGTTGGCTGTGCCCAGTGGCTGATGGAGGTGCTGCCCCTTCCAATTTGTTTATACTCTTTCTCCAACTCCAGTGTTGAAGTTTGCAAAAGACTATTGGGGTCTCTGTGGCTCTCGTGCCATGATGGGCAGCTCCGTGTCAGGCACTGGGGGAGGGGGGCTTCCCAATACATACAGGGTGGAGGGACTTGAGTCAGTATTTTCAGCCCTTCGGTGGTGGTGGCCATCGAGACCCTGGATTCCCAGAGGAATGCACGAAAGTAATGTAAGCCTTGAAAGCAAAGCAAGAAAAGGCCCATGGTGGTAGCCAAAGTTAAGAATCGGTTTCTGGCCTCTGATTTTGAATTTACTCAGGTTATTAAACGCTTTAAAAAGTCCCCCATGTAAGCTCAGTCAGGGACTTAGGCAGCCTAATTAAGTATGTAGTGTTTCTGAGAATCCACCTAATTGTTCCAGTGGGGTGTTACTTATCTCCTTAGAACTCAGCCTGTGTATGCAAGCCTCCTGTAAACTGGGCATGCTCTTAATTTTGGAAGCCATTACCTTGTACCATGTAACTCCTTCTTTCTCTGATTTAAGATCAGCAACACCCGAATGACACCAAAATAGAAACCTATTGTCCTAATCCAGTCACTGCAATGCATGGTAAATCTCAGTTCACTGGGTCCCAAGGGTACTTCAAGGGACCAAAGGAAATGGTGGGTGTTTTGTGTGTATCTCCTTTTATTTTGTGCGAAAGGCTATTTTGAGTTGATTGAAACCCACAGAACACTTATGTCAGGGGAGGGTGTCAAGAGCTTCGGAATCAGACAGCATTTTCTGAGATGCCTGTTCAACTTTAGGAGTGTGGTTGCAAGCTGGTATGGTGTCAGCTTCTTAACCCAGTGTGATACCTGAAATAACTTGCTTTCTTAGTAATTCAGCAATCTGATCTTCGTAAGTGCTGTGGGGACCCAACTTATAACAGTTGGATACAACACTTTAGCCTTGGGAGGGGTCAAATGGTACTTGCTCTGAGGCTTGTTTTGTCCTTACTTGCTTACAGGTAAAAATAAAACAGTCTTTAAATTGAACCACAATGTTATATTTTCCTACTCTTAATTTCAGGAGTGAAAAAGCCGATTTTGTTCCCTGTCATTTATCTTTGTATGGGAATGTAAGAAGAGGAAGTATTAACTTTATGAGGATAGAGCAGCAAGAGCTAATTAAAGGTTTACAGCATTTTGTTTCACAGTTAACTTATGTGTTCTGAAGTGGTGCTTGGAGATTTATATTGAAAGTGTAAACCAGCACACAAAGGCGTGCATTTATTTCATCTGAAAGCACCTGGAATTATTAATTTTATAAGACTTATCTTTTGAAAACTTGTATTATCTATCTGAAGAGAAAATGATGGATTTCAAAATAGTGTATCTCTGCCTTTCCTTGTTTTAACAACCATCTGGTACACTTCAGAGGAATCAGAGCCATGGTCTGCAGGCTTAACAAGTGAAAAGTTAGCGCTTATCTTTAAATTTATTTACAAACCGTGAATAATAGGGGTTCATTCATTTGTCTTTTTAACAAATGACCAGAGTCCTTTGTATAAACTATATGTGAGTGTGTTATCTTTATGTTGTGCTAGTATATGGGTCTTTTTTAAATGTTAGCACTTATGAAAGTAAATTGTCTATTGAGAATGGATGAAAGAGTCTTGAGGTTTGAAAAGTCATTGCAAGTAGGAGAATGACTTCAAATAAAATATAGCCAGGATCATTAAAATCAGTTAATAATTCATGAACCAGTCACTGATGTACAAATTTAAAGTCATCTCTATTTTCTAAGGGCTAATTTCCATTTTAATTTTAGTCTACTATTGGAACATTTCTCTTTTCTGATGTGAATGCAAACTAAAATCTATCAATTAAAAAATAAAAAAGTCCTTATTATCCTTTTCAAGTGAGTTAGTGACCCTTTGACTCTAATCTAGAGTTTTTCCCTGAGTTCAATTATTATTATTTTTCTACCCAGGGAGATAATAATATGTAAAATATCAATTAAATTAAAGTTTTAAGAAGTCTGCCCTCCCCAAATAAGATATTGTGCTCAGTGTGGTTAGGGATGGGGTAAAATCATATAGAAGGTCAGTAGTGAACTTGGATTAACCTCTGCAAGATTCCTCTGAATGTTTCTGGGTTTCTCTTCTCCTTTAAAAATATGGATATTGACGTCTTTCACTTATGTAGATTAGATCTCTGTTGCTTTATTTCCTGAGTCCCAAGCCCTACTCACCAACTATTATGTGTGTTATTTATTGATCACTCTGCTTAATGAAGACTTCCAGTGCCAGCCCTTTGATTCCATCAAGGGCCTCTGTCTTGCTGGCTTGGAGGGTAAGGGAAACTGAAGGAAAGTTTGTAATTCTTCTTAGGAACCATGCTTCAAACTGAAAATATATCAAGAGAAGATTTTGATGGAAATTTCCTGGACCAGTGTCTTTTACTATCATGAAAATTAGTTACTTCCTTTCTAGGGTCCTAAGTATGGTATGGGGATGTTGAATTTTAAAAACAGATTGGGATTTCCATACCTTTCTGTGATATGTTATCAGAGAAGGTTATTTTGAAAAGAAACAAGAGTTTGTTGAAGAGTTCCTACTAGGGATGATGTCCCTAGGGACAGGCAATGACTCTACCTGAGGACAGGGTTTGTGGCCAGGTAGAGAACACACCTCATTTAAAGGGATAGGCTTACACAGCATTTAGTAACCTGTTACCAGGTTTAACATTTCGGCCCCAGTACCTCCATATTTGTAATTCTTTTTTTTTTTTTCCCCAAGAAGATTATTACCTGTATTTTTCTGTAAAATATCCCCAATTTTAAAAGTTGGCAATGCCGGGCGTAGTGGCGCATGCCTTTCATCCCAGCACTCGGGAGGCAGAGGTAGGAGGATTGCAGTGAGTTTGAGGCTACCCTGAGACTACATAGTGAAGCCTGAGCTAGAGTGAGACCCTGTTTCGAACCTCCCACCAAAAGTTGGCATTAAGTTGAATCACTTAAATTGTATGTGGGATCCCCAAGAAACATACTTTTATGTTGGTTTACAACCTTGTTTTTAGACCAATTCATAAGCAAATGAGGATTCAAAAATTTTTTTTTGGTAAGTAATTTATGGTTTATGCTCAACCCCATGGGTGCTTTTGTTTCCTTGTCCAGTAGAGTAGAACACATGGAGTAGATGGAGGGAGATGTAAAGTAGACAAGAAGGACATAAGGCAGGTGAGCACATAGGGTCTGGTTAGCATTTTGGCAGAACCTAAACCCTCTTGATCTGGGCCTGCCTTCCACATTATCATGTAGCCATACCCTGCAATCCAGATGGTTCCATCTTGCGGGTATAGATCAGTGATAGAGCATTTCACTGTAGATGATTCCATCTGATACCCTTGCTGAGCTAATGTTGGTCAGTTGACCTATGTATACGTTTTGTAGACATTTAATGATGTATTAATTAGTGTTTTTCTTTTTATAGCATTTGACTTGCTTGCTTGATTATTTATTTCCTTCCCCACCCTACACATGCATTTGAATATTTTTGTAGGTCCTTGGAAAGCTTGTTGTTCTAGGTGTGTGGTCTATACTGAACTAATAGGTGAAACATTCCAGCCACTAAGGAGAGGCCTACCTGCTTTTCATATGGCCACTCCAGGCAGTTCCAGTGAACTCTGTGCTCAGTACAGACGAGTATATAATTAGCCAAGGAAAGTTCATTGGAACAGTTTTATAGGAAGCTGACAGATGTACAAATGTATGTGATCACAGTGTTCTAAGTGCTGATATTTCAAGACATCCCTAAAGCCACAAACTCAGTTGGGAGCTACAGCCATGTGAGGAGTTACTTATTTTGATCAGTAAAGTATTTAAAAAAAACCCTTAAATAATTTTATCTAAATATGTGTATATAAGTCTTGATTTCCATCTTTTTAAAAGAAATCATCCCAAATTTGTTAACTTTGAACTTGTAGCCATTCATTTGTTTGGAGCACTTCAGATGATCACATAGACCATGCACAGCTCATGATCTTCTCCACTTCCTGCTCTAGTACTTGGATTTCTATATTCCTTTCATGTCCTGAGTGTCTTGGATTTTAAGATCTTTGATTACAAATAATTCAGAAAGCAAGTGGAATGAGATTACAGACCATATACACTCATGGGACATAGGAGTTTATGCTCATGCAGACCTGTGGACTTTACTCCCAGAGAGTAAATTCATAGGCCTGGGGTGGGTCTTTCTGGTGGTGCTAGTTTGTAGGACTGTAGACTATGCTTTGAGTATCATGGAGGAGGAATGCCTACCATAGTAAGCTATTTTCTCTTTATAAATTTAGCTGAGTGCTGGGCTGCACATAACAGAAACCAACACACAGTGTTATAAACCATACAGACATTTGTTTACTTACAAGGCAGTCAGGCATTTTGGATGGCTCAATCACATTTTCAAGTACCTCTCTTTGATTGTATTTTTACTGTGTCAGCCTTGAAGTTTCAGCAGCTTCCTTACTGGTCTCAAGGTGCAGATGCAGTTCTGGGCTTTGCATCCTCATAATAGTGGATTCAGGAGGGACAAGGCCGGAATAGTATGGTAACAATGGTTAACATTATTTTGCCCTCCTGTACATCTTAGATTGGAAAGGAGAAGATTACTCTGGAGGTTGTCTTTTCTCTCATTGTTCATAAGGGGAAGACGTGTCTATCCTAGGACATAAGTTGGCAGAGAGGAAGGAGGGTGCTTCATGGGGTTAGTCCAATCCCATGCTGTTTTCCAGGAGCTGAATATTGCCATGTAGCATAGTCAATATTAGGAAGAAGGCTTTTGGAAAGAACGAGAGTCTCTGTTGAGTGCACGTGAAGAATTTCGAGTATGCTGGTAGTTTCAAGTGGAGTTGTACTTTCTGAAGATGGATCTTGCCTCTGACTGGGGCTCATGTATGGCTTGGCCAGAGCTAGAGCCAACATGTAGGATACCAATATTCAGTTATGTGGAGGATTTGAACTTGGGAGTGTGATCATGGCTGTAAGAGGAGTCAGGCATGCAGAAGAACATCTCTGGAAAGAGAGAAAGTGGAGACAGAAATGACTTAGGGTATTTAAACTTGGGGCCTAGGCAGTTTGGTAAGCTGTTAGGTGGAAGCCGAGGGGTCAGATAAGATATTGGTATTGAAGGCAAGATAAGATGACCTTTGTTGGGTATTGTGATGGAACACCCTAAGACACATGTCATGGAACTCAAGAGAGAGCTCAGGAATCTTGCTGGATGTGGTAAAGGGGACGGAAATGGGTATGCATCCTCCCAGAATAAGGAGACTAGAGCTGGTGGTTCATGTCCTTGACTTTGAGGGTTGGGAGATATTACTTTAACTCTTCAGTTAGTGAAGCTACTGTTTAGGAAGAGATATGTGGGATTGAGATGATCTGGAAATCCTACCAAATAAACTATTATAATAATGGCATGAAAAAGAAGTATGTGTAAGCCTCTTTTAATAGTTATTTGGAAGGAAACATTATTAAGAAATTATTATTAAACGAGATTGATGGGAAATTAGCATTAGCATAATTTAAAACTACATCAGCTGTGTATGATGAAAACATTTCATTTTGTAAATTCAAGAGGTGTAATCTTAAATTGGATTTTGTGAGGTATTAATGATGCCCTAAGTGTCTAGGTGAATTTGTTTCCAGTGTGGTTAATAAGGAGGGACATCAGTTTTTCTTAGTGTGCTTATAAATTCATATATAATAAGGAGGGACATCATTTTTTCTTAGTGTGCTTATAAATTCATGTGTGTGTGTGTGTGTGTGTGTGTGTGTGTGTGTATTTTATATGTTCAGAAAGTAGATTCAGGTCACTTAAATAAAAAGAATCATGCTTCAAAATATGGAGTAAAAATATGGACTTTTATTCAAGGTGTGCCTAAGCTTCTGGCAGGCTTTATCTTTTCTGTGGAGGTAGATTATTTTCTTTGTTTCCTTAGTGTGTGTCCTTAATCTCTTCCTCAGGGAGGCCACGTTCTTTTAAATATGTTCCAGGCTTGTGTAAAGCATATCAGTTTTACACTGGAAAATGATCCTTCTTGTATAACCAACATTCTATCTTTAATCTTAATTAATTTGTTTTGTTTCTTAAATTGGGACTGCCTTGATAATTCAGAACTTAAGCGAATTGGCTTATATTGAGACACACATTTGGATATTACTCTAAATACATTCTTGAGTAAAACAGAGTCATTCTTTGGGTGATGCTATATTTTAAACGGGATTCTTCTATTTCAGATGTGGCTGGATTAATGTGGCTTCATCTACATCAACCTAATTGTTCATATAAATAACTTATCATTTGATTATGGGAGAGTGTTTTCAAAATCATTTAAAATTGATATCATGTAAATACTGTACCATATTGTAAGATGTAATAGGACTTTCAGATGACCTCTGACTTCATTTCTGGCTTCTTTAATCAGGTGGGTTGATCACAGATGATGTGAAGATGTCCAGCAGAAACTCCAGGTCATAGTCCCACAGGTTCTCCTTCCATAAAGGAAGAACTTGCTGATGGCTTTCTCAGCAACTTCTCTAATCCTCACTTGGGCCCCAGGCCCATAGTCACATGGCTGTCTTAGGAGTAGAGTCTTGTCACTCCCTTGGAAGCTATTTGGGCTAAGAGTGGAGAGCTCTGGGTTTCTGAGAAATAGAGTAAAGGGATGATATCACAAATACTGGAAGTGGGTGCAGGGTAGGAAAAACAGTCTATGTAAATACCACCTCAAGTGATTTTACTTTGTTCAAAGACTTGCAAGAATTTGCTCTACCCACGTTGACTATTCTTTCTAGAAAACAGAATTAGAATGTGCTTATTTAATTCAGGTCTCCTGATTATTCTTTGTATTAGGAATGAACTTGTTAGGGGCTGAGATTTGATGCAGACCACCTTCAAGGGAGCTCTGGTTTGATGGGGCAGGTGTGCATATGTATGTGTTTATGAAGTATGGGTATATAAAGGTATGTCCTAGGCAGTAAAAATATCTCCTGAGCAGATTGGATAAAGGAAGCAGATCTTGAAAGGATGGTATGGTCATGTGAAAGGGCTCATGGGGGCTCTCGGGCTTTAAATAAACAAGTGGGAAAATGGAATTTTAGAGAAGAGATGAATTATCACTAGGATTTGCTGCATGAACATAACAGCCAAACAAATGTCCTTTTAGAGGAGGACAATCTAAAGAGATGGATTTTTGTCTTCCCATATTAAGTGATATAGTTGGTTGGGACTAGATGGTGGAGGCACTAGAATGTCTAGTGAAAGATCCAAACTTTTGCTCTATAGGAACTGTGCATTGATTGACTAGTCCAGGATCTTCTGTGCTTTCTCCTCCTGTCTCATTTCATCCTCCTACTCCTCTTCCTTTTTGTATGTGTCTTGAGGACACCAGCCACCATCCCATCTTCTGTGTTCATGGATCCTGTGATGTCAAACCTCCCCACACATTTTCACTCAGCTGGACTTTCTGAGTCAAAATATCACCTTCTAGTATGGCTTGACCTCTTGAAAATAACTCCATATATAAAATACTCCTTCCTCACACCTCCAGTTATGATTGCTTTACCCCAGGAATTTTATTCCTAGTGTGTAACATAGCCATCTAATTACTGTTTATTCTTATTTATGTCTTTCTACTGGAATGTGAGCTCTAAGTGTGGGGGCTGTGTCTAGAACAGTGTTTGGTACACAAAAGAATGTGTGATAAGGAGTGAAAAGGATAAAAATTTTTTAAAAATGTTGAGCAGATCTGGCTGTAGCTTAATCTTTGACTAAGCAATTGTGTGCTTGACCTACTAGTTCCTTCCGAGCAATGGAGCTGTAACTGTGAAGAGTCACTGGTCCTGTTACTAAGGAAGTGGCATCAAGTTGTAATAATCCCTTTCTGAAACTGTTAATTTAAAATACTAGTTTTAATGTTCAGTATCAGTATTTTATGTATTTGGAGGCAGAAATACAACAATGGACATGAGAATGGCTTAGTATTGGATACTGCTTAGGTAGAAATTAGAGGAGAGGGATCCATGGAGAAGGTATTGAAGTGCCTGATATGAATACAAGTTATGTAGGTTGACAAAGAAATCAGTTGTAGAGAAAAGGGTGAATTTAGTGCAGACTGTGAGGGGTAGGATAGCCAAATTTAAGTTAAACACACACACACAGAAACAAATAACCCAGATTCATGTAGCCATAGCTTACATGAAGATGTTTATGTTGGGTTCTTTTTCCCCTATCCAAGTTTAGTGGGGCTGGTGTTGGGGCTTCATGGAAACTGAGGAGAATAGCTGCTCTAGCTAGTATGCATGCTACATTGCCTTCATAGTTCCAGGTTAAGCTAGCTATCCAGTAGAAGAGAAGAGGTCAAAGGGTAAGAATGATTCTAGAAGCTGCTACATGATACTTTCACTTATATCTCACTGGCCAAACTGAGTCACATGACCACACTGTGACTACTATATTCCCAGGAGAAGCAGTTTATGCTTCAGGTGGGCCTATGTTCAATGAAACATTCCCATCACTGATGATGAAGGAAGGACAACAAGGAGTTGAGTAGGTATGCAGGGCAGTTACTTATGCTTAAGGTGTAAAGAATTGTTGGGTCTTTCTAGGTTTGCAATTCTGTACATAGTGGTCCATTTTTCTAAAGTTGAGTATTTTCACTGTCATTTGCTCCTTGGAGGATCTTTTGGTGAGAGAGGGACACTGTACTAAGATTGATGTCTTTTTTGGTCCTTTCTTCAATTTGTGGGTTTTATTTTGAGCCTGCTTAAAATACCTAGTGATTGGTTTCTGTTCTTCTTTGCAGGGCCTAATTTTAATTGATTGCCTATATTTTCGGGTCACATTTCTCTTCTTTTCAAAATACATCTTGAAGTTTTAGGGTGTTCTTCTTCAAGTCTCAGCCTAGGTGAAAAAGTATAGGGCACTTTCATCTCTGTCCAAGGTTTTTCAAACTAGACTTTCTCAAAAAAAAAAAAAAAACAAAAAAAAAAAAACTATTTATTAAGCTCAATGTACTGCTGATCCCTATTTCCATATACTCATTGAGAGCCTCTTCATCAGAAACCTGCACATACGGTCATGTCCTTTTGAATCTTACTTTGTCCTCTAGTCCTTTCCTTTCACCTCAGCTTTGCAGCCTTGACCACAAGGGCTTGTTCTCTGTCCTGCCCTCTATCTAGTGCCTCCTTTCTTTTGCTTTGGACTTCATGTAAGCCTTAAGTGACAGTTTTATTTTTCAATTTTAGGATCACTGAAATCTGTGTCCATTTTGCTTGCTAAAAATCTCTTAACACTGCCTGACTCTTATGGGCCCTTGCTGCACCATTTTATTTTCTTGAACATTTTCTACAGTGGAAGTTTACATCTTCCCACTATTTTCCTGTCCTAGACAATACCTTACCCCCTACTTTTCTTCTGGTTCTGCAGATGGCTTGCAGATTTCTTGTCTTGTTCCTATCTCTGTTGACAAGTGCCTGAATATCTTCTGGCATCTACAATAGATCTTCTAGTTGTCATTTGTCACAATTTACTGCCTCTTCTTTCTATCCTCTTTATAATATCTTTGGCATTGTAATTTATTCCATTTTCCCCTTAAACAAATTAATGTGGAATTAAGACTACTAAGACTACTGCAAATGGGAAACTCTAGCATTTCCCCCATATAGAAGAAAATCCCAAAGATAAACATTAGGGGTATAAACAATGTTACACTGGAGACCATGTCTTATAAGGCCCTTCTGTCTGTTTGTTGAAAGGAGAGATTTGCAAGTGTTAGGAGGTGTGAAAGTTGGGTTAGCAGCAAATTATCTGGGTTTGAGAAGGAATTCAGATTAGAATGACTTTTTTTCCAGATAAAACTAAAGGCATGTCCCTTCCTTGTATGCGGACCTCCCAGAACACTCAAATTTGAGTGGGTTTACCAGACACCTGGAGGTCTGGATATGAGACAGACATTAGGTATGGGGTGGGCCTGACAGTGGGGATTTCTAAGGGGTTAAGTCCCCAGATGAGGCTGGTGGGTGGGCTTAGGTACTCACCTATGGTTGTGGAGTCCCAGGGAAAACACTGGAGATTGCTGTTGTGTTCTGTTCCCAGGCGAGTCTAATGGGTAAGCTCATGGACACACTTACGGTTGTAGAGTCCCAAGCAGTCTTCCACATTTACACTTCTTGAACATCTCTCTGAGCAAATTGTTCCCCCAAATAAGCTCTACCTGGCATCCTTACCCCCCTGCGGACCACTTTGTCTTCTTAAGTCTCTGGAAGAGCTTTAGTTGGGTTCTTCTGCCACATCTCAC